>NC_089265.1:9846558-10481558 GCF_963930625.1 Muntiacus reevesi | reverse complement strand
CAGAGGGAGAGTTCTGTTTCTCGTCTTGGAAGGCTGCAGGCCTATCGGACTAGGGCCTCCCTCATTTAACCTTCACTGGGCTTCCCAGGGGGCTTCCCTGGTGGCTCAGACGGTAAAGAATCTGCTGCAATGCAGATCAATCCCTGGGTCAGGAAGATGTCCTGAAGAAGGAAACCGCAACCCACTCCAGTATTCTTGCCTGGAGAATCCCATGGACAGAGGAGCCTGGAGGGCTACAGTTGATGGGGTTGCAAGGAGTCGGACATGACTGAACACACATGTTCACGTGCGAACCTTCATTACATCCTAAGACCCTCACCCTAAGTACGGTCACAGTGAGGGTCAGGGTCTCCATAATCCTTTGCAGGGACACAATTCAGTGCCAGGTGCCCAGCGATGGTTACCATCCCATAAACACCAGGCAAACTCATGCTGGTGTTTATCCTACAGACTCAGGCTTTCTGAAGGACAGCATTACTCACCACTTCCCTCTGCAGATGAGCGGCCAGAACATGAGCTCCCACACACACACACCCACCCACCTTCCCTGCATGATTAGAGCCAGGAACGAGCTGGTGACTCACTTGGCTCCAAACACTTTGCTATTCAAGTCAGAAACCAACGGCTGAGAAGGGCCTGAGGGGCTTGTTGCCCAACAGGGATCAGAACTCTGGTGTCTGGGTTCCTGGGCAATGCAATTTCTCATGTCTCGGGTTTTTCAGCAACCTGGCTATTTGTTAGAACCACCAGGCAGCAAATGATGTACATCACCCAGAAAGTGCCCCCCCTACATACACACACACACACACACACACACACACACACACACACACACACACACACACACACACACACACACTCCCTCTCTCTGTCTAACACAGCCCTTCAGGGCATCTCATTTCAGCTTCAGTCAGTTCAGTTCAGCCACTCAGTTGTGTCTGACTCTTTGCTACTCCATGGACTTCAGCATGCCAGGCTTCCCTGTCCATCACCAACTCCTGGAACTTGCTTAGAGTCATGTCCATCAAGTCGGTGATGCCATCCAACCATCTCATCCCTTCTGCTGCCTTCAATTTTTCCCAGCATCAGGGTCTTTTCCGATGAGTCAGTTCTTCACATCAGGTGGCCAAAGTAGTGGAGTTTAAGCTTCAACATCAGTCCTTCCAATGAATGTGCAGGGCTGACTTCCTTTAGGATGGACTGGTTGGATCTCCTTGCAGTCCAAGAGACTCTCAAGGGTCTCCTCCAACACCACAGTTCAAAAGTATCAATTCTTTGGTGCTCAGCTTTCTTTATAGTACAACTCTCACATCCATACATGACTACTGGAAAAACCATAGCTTTGATTAGATGGACCTTTGTTGGCAAAGAAATGTCTCTGCTTTTTAATATGCTGTCTAGGTTGATCATAGCTTTTCTTTCAAGAAGCAAGTGTCTTAATTTCATGGCTGCAATCACCACCTGCAGTGATTTTGGAGCCCCCCAAAATAAAGTCTGTCACTGTTTCCATTGTTTCCCCATCTATTTGCCATGAAGTGATTGGACCGGATGTCATGATCTTAGTCTTCTGAATGCTGAGTTGTAAGCCAACTTTTTCACTCTCCTCAGGGCATCTGGACCATTGTAAATATTGCTAAAAATCCTAAGAGCTGACCACAGGGTCTGGTGGGGCCAGCAGTCAGAATCATAAAGGTTTGCTACAACCACTGTGAATCAATATGTTGTTCTGTGTGTAAACTTTGGAAAATGGATCTACCCACATGTAGTGGGGTGGTGAGGGGGTGGTGCTTCATGATGGAGTCCCTCAGTGAACGTGGAATGGAAGTGGGTTGTGGTTGTTCTCTGCTGGGTCCTCCATGTATCAGGGGACTGTCAGCCCAGCACTGCCTTCTCTGACCTCCAGTTTCTTGATCTGGAAATCAAGAGGGCATCCTGGGCTTGACTCCATCTGGCAGTCACCAGATATGGCCCGATTCCTGTCCTACAACTCTGACCAAGGGTTCCTCCTCCTGCCCTGCATGGTTGCTCTCCTGAGATAAGCCAAGTCCAAGGCCAAAGCAGGAAAATCTGAATCCAGACTTGGAGGTGATGGCAGTGGGGTGCAGTCAGTGGGCTAGAGTCATGGCCTTCACCATTGAGTTGCTTTCATCGCCACCAGATATACAAAACCTTGAAGAGCTCTGGGCCTTTTTCTAAGCAGAACAAGAGCCTTTCTGGAGGTCACAGGCCTGGGACACATCCCTGAGCACCTCTAAAAACCCCAGACTGGCCCACCTTTCCCCCAGGCAGGTGCCCCTCCAGCTGGGGTAGCACAGGGGTCTGGGCAGAACCCTGGGGCCTTCCTCCTGCTCCTTCTCCCCGGCCAGGGCTGAGCTGGCAACATCTCCCATGCCAGTCCTGGACACACCTGTCAAAACAGAGCCACAGGAGAGGAGAGCGGAGAGTGGAAAGCTGACAAAACACGATCTGACCATACCGTGTTTTCCAGCAGGGCGGGCCCAGCTAGCAAGGAGCTGCCTGGACACATAGGCGGGTGGTGCGCTGAGCAGACTCCCTGGGCATTTATTTTCCTTGCCTGCACCTGTTCAGTCCTTTTATTTTCTCTTGAATGCTTCAAAGGGCAAGGCTCTGTGTCTGATGGCATGGGAGAGACACAAATGCTGATGCCGTGCGCTCAGTGGGGACAACCACCTGGGAGCCAGTGAAAATGCAGACTGTGGGTCTGCACCCCAGACCCATTGCTTCAAGACCACAGAGATGGGGTGGGATAGGAGGAATGAGGGGGAGAAGTCTCTAGGGCATTCTGATGCCCCCATATAAAATTTGAGAACCAGGAATGTAAGAAATAAAGAAAGGGAAAAAATGTTTTTATTTATGCATATGTTGCTATTCAGCCAGCAAGTCGTGTCTGACTCTTTGCAACCTCATGGACTGCAGCATGCCAGGCTTCCCTGTCCTTTGTCCTAGGTCAACTCTATTGTTTCTGAAGTTGTTCCTTGTGACAAGGCAGAGCTCCCTTAAATGAAAGGAAGAAAGAATCTGCACATGATAATTGTATCCAGATTTATAACCTGACAGTAGCTTCTTTTTCTACCATCTCCCAGAATTTTCTCAAACTCATGTCCATTGAGTCGGTGATGCTCTCCAACCATCTCATCCTCTGTTGCTTCCTTCTCCTCCTGCCCCAATCTTTCCCAGCATCAGAGTCTTTTCCAATGAGTTGACCACAGTATCTCATTTAATCCTCAGGAACTAAATGTATTAACATTTAATAGGTCAGAAAACCAGCCTCAAAAATGTAAGTTGCTCAATGCCACAGAGATGTAATATGAATCCTAACCCAGGATTAATGGAAGCCAGCTATGCTGAGCTGATATCAACCAAGGTTCTTGGCTTTTCCCAAGCAATAGAAATAGACAAGAGGCCAGACAAGAAATTCAGCCAAGACTTTATTATGGCCCCTGCTGCCGCAGCAGCAGGGAGCAAAAACAGACAACAGTTTGCCCTGCTCATTCCCCAAGGTGGAGGGTGAGCTGGTTCCTCATATGGAGCAAGGATAGAGATGTGTCCAGGGGTCAGGCCAGAGGGTGGCTTAGGTGGTTTGTCCACCCCTCAAGTGATGTTGAGTGCCGGGGACATTTGCAATGACTGGCTTTTGCTCCCAAAACCCTGTTTTTGCTCCTGGCTCTTCAGAAGTGGCATGCATGAATGCTAAGTTGCTTCAGTCATGTCTGATTCCTTACAACCTCGTGGACTGTAGCCCACCAGAGTCCTCTATCCATGAAATTCTCCAGGAAAGAATACTGGAGTGGGTAGCCATTCCCTTCTCCAGGGTATCTTCCCAATCCAGGGACTGAACCAATGTCTCCTGCAGCTCTTGCATTGCAGGCAAATTCTTTACTGCTGAGCCACTGGAAAAGCAAGTTGGATAGCTTTCATCTTTTTGTATCTTTTTGTCCAGAATTTGCTCTAACGGTACATGCATGAAGTAATTTTTAGTCTCTTATAATTTCTTTATACTTTTTTCCTTTAGAAGATGTTTGTCCACATACAAGGACTGTAGCAAAGGGAGCCAGGTCCCAGCCTATCTCGGAGCTACTTCTTACAGAATGGTGAAATTGGGGATTCAGTGGGGCCTGAAAAAGCAGAGATCCACAGAAACCTCCCTATGGCCTTTTCCCTAAATCCAAGGTCTCCAAAATGGGAGCCCAGCCAAATCCTCCCGGGGGAGAGGAACAAACTTTTAAATATTAAACCATCTTCTTCTTGTGTTTTATTCATTCAAGGTCACACTTTGTTTTCACACGATCAGATTTGACCAAAAAAAGTATGAAATGATCAAAAATATAACTTGAAAATAAATTTAACTTTATTATCCTTGATGATAAACATCATTCTAAGTGCAAGTTTACTTTGAGACATTAACCAATAATAGAAACATGGAAAATAATTCATAAATAAATTTACATTTATTAGGAGATCAAAGAAATGATCCTCCAATTTTTTTTTTATTAATGGTGGGTGTGATCAAAACACTTGAACACCACTACCCTAAGCCAACGCTATTGTTTCTGAAGTTCTTCTTTGCAATGAGGCAGAGCTCCCTTAAATGAAAGGAGGAAAGAATCTGCACATGATAATTGTATTCAGATTTATAACCTGACAATTGTTTCTTTTTCTAAACTGTCAAAACCTATGCCCCCAAAGTTTATAATCTGGAACTTCCTTGCTCCCCATCATCCATCTTGTTCTTACTTCAGCTTCACAGAGCAACCTTCTTCCAGACATAGAAACATTTAGAAACTGAATTGGCAAAGTGGGCATCCCACTGAATTTGTTCACTCATTCAACATTTCCAAGCTGCTGCTAGCTGGCTGTACTTGCTAGCACTTACTTACTTGCACGTACTGTGCTCAGTACAGGAGGATGAGCTGCAGACTCACTGAGGCTTCCTGCCCAGAACGCTTCCAAACCACCCCCCAGAGAAGAGGGCCTGAACGGGCAGCAGTGGTCCCACAGGGTGGAAGAAACAGACGTCAGGGTTTGGGGTTGTCAGGGCAGCTTGGAGCCTGGTAGCAGACAGGAGTGCTGGGCAGGAGGCAGCTGAGCAGAGAAGGAGCCCTGGAAACCTGCACAGAGTTCCCCCTGAGTGGTTGGTTGGAATATACATGGCAATAATCCATGGGCATCTGTAGGTCGACTGTAAGCTCACTTTAGAGCCACAGCATCAAAGCCTAAAAGAATAAGTTCTTATTCTTATTCTTATCTCTTTTAGCACTCCTTAACGAATAAGCAGAAAAGCAGTAAGAATATATAAGATTTGAACGATACTACTTACAGCTCAGTTGGTAAAGAATCCACCTGCAATGCACGAGACTCTGGCTGGATTCCTGGGTTGGGAATGTCCCCTGGAGAAGGGATAGGCTATCCACTCCAGTGTTCTTGGGCTTCCCTTGTGGCTCAGCTGGTAAAGAATCTGCCTGCAATGCGGGAGACCTGGGTTTGATCCCTGAGTTGGGAAGCTCCCCTGGAGAAGGGAAAGGCTATCCACTCTAGTATTCTGGCCTGGAGAATTCCATGGGCTGTGTAGTCCCTGGGGTCCCAAAGAGTTGGACATGACTGAGTGACCTTCATTTTCACTTTTCATTCACCAGTTGGACCCAATGACATGAGAACACTGCAGCCAACAACCGGTGAATATTCATCCTGAACTGATATTATAATCACAAACATACCAACATTTGTTGGATGCAGATAAAGTGGTGCTTAGAAGGAAATTCAGAGCTTTAAATGACTATATTAAGATAGAAAAAAAGCTTTTTAAATCATTGATTTATGTCTCTGGCTTAAGAGCCTAGAAAAAGAAATGTAAAAGCATAGGACATTTCAGGAAAACAATGAAGCTTAAAGTCAAAATCAATAAAATAGGAAACAAACAATAAGGAAAATCAACATGGTCAAAAGTTGGTTCTTTGAAATATAAATAAAATTGATAAACTCTTAGTTAAACTGATGAAGAGTTTTAGGAATGAAAGAGGGGCTGTACTATGGATCCTACAGACAGTGAAGGAAATAAAGGAATATTTTGAGCGTGGTTATACCACTAAATTCAACAGTCTAGGTGAAATGCAAGAATCCTTTGAAAGACAAAAACCATAGAAACTAATATAAAATAATAATAAAAAATCTCCATAGCACTATAAATATTTTTAAAAATTGGATTCGTAGTTTAAATTTTTATCTAAAGAAAACTCTGGGCTTAGATGATTTCTTCTGTATTTATTTCAAACATTTAAAGAATAAATATCAATCTTACACAGACTTTTTCAAAAGAGGAGGGAAGCAACAAAGTATTGTAAGAAGAGATGAAATCATAGACCAATAATTCTCATTTATATAATGAATTTAAATGCAAAAAATTTTAAATTGAACTAGCAGTATTAGAAAATCAAATCTAGGCATATATAAAGAAGGTAATTTATCATGACTAAGTGGGGTTTATCACAGTAATGCTAGTAAGTTCAACATTTGAAAAGGTCACCATACATACAGAATAAAGGAGGAAAAATCATTTGATCATCTCAGTGGATGCAAAAACAATTGTTGAAATCCAAAAACAATTTAAAATTAAAACCCTTCGCAGAATAGGACTCAAAGGAAACTTCAAACTTTGATTAAGTCTTACAGAAATCCTTCAACTAACAACACACATAAAGGTGAAAGACCAAATGCTTCCTCTCTAAAATCAAAAACAAGACATGAGTGTAGACCTTCACCACTTGCATTCAACATTTAATTGAATGTCCTAGCCAGTGAAATAAGATAAGCAAAGGAAATATAAAGATTAGAAAAGAAGCAAAATTGTCTCTGTTTATAAGCATAACAATGCTATCTGTAGAAATGCCTAAGGAATTTACAAAAAAAAAAAAACTTTACTTTTACTAAAAAAAAACAAGCTTATCAGGGCAGAGTATACAAGATCAATATATAAAAATCAGCTGTATCTCTGTAGACTAGTTACAAAAAATTGAAAAGTGATATTTAACAAATCTCTTATGAGAGCACCAAAGAACACAAAATATTTGGGAATAAACTTAACAAAATATGTATAAAATATCTACATATAAAATTATAAAATGTTGCTCACAGAAATTTTAAAAGACCAGAATAAATGTAGAGATTACATGTTCACAGATTGGAAGACTCAATATCATACATTCTTCCTGAATTGATACACAGTCAATGCAATCCCAAACAAATTAGCAGCTGATGCTAAAAGATACAAGGAAATATAAATAACATAGAATAAATTATTGAAAAAAAACTAATTTGGAGGGCTTACATTGCCTGATTTCAGTGGTTACTATGAACATATAGTAATCAAAACAGTATGGTATTGTCACAAAGATAGACAGACAAATGGAACAAGAGTAGTCAGAAAAAAGTTCAATATTAAATGGTCAACTGAGTTGTTTTTTTTTGCAAAGGAACCAAAAGAAACCAATGAAAAAAGAAAGATTCTTCAACAATGGTACTGGAACAGTTGAATATCTAAATGGAAAAAAATATGTATCTTCACCCCTACTTCATATTATATACAAAATTAATTCAAGAGGATCAAGATCTAAAGATCAAAACTAAAATTATAGAGCTTCTAGAATAAAATGTAGGAAAATAAACTTCATGATCTTAGAGTGCCAAAGAATTACATTAACCATAAAAGAAAAATCTAATAAAGTAAGTTTCATAAAATTAAAATCTCACATTAAGAGAGCCAGTTAAGTAAATAATAAGGCATGTTACACATTGGAAGAAAATATTTGACAAATAATTTATAAATATATGCATATCTCTTGTAACTCAGTAACAAGAAGATAAACAACCCATAAAAATAGGTGAAATGCTTGCACAGACACTTCACAAAAGACATTAGTGCAAGAAATGATGATCAGCATGACTGCTGCTGCTACTAAGTCGCTTCAGTCGTGTCCGACTCTGGGCGACCCCATAGACGGCAGCCCACCAGGCTCCACTGTCCCTGGGATTCTCCAGGCAAGAACACTGGAGTGGGTTGCCATTTCCTTCTCCAATGCATGAAAGTGAAGTCATTCAGTCATGTCCGACTCTTAGCGACCCCATGGATTGCAGCCTACCAGACTCCTCCATCCATGGGATTTTCCAGGCGAGAGTACTGGAGTGGGGTGCCATGTAAAACCACCATGAGATATCACTACATGCCTGTTAGAATAGCTAAAATTAAAAAGACAGAACATGTCAAGTGTTAGGATGGCAATGCAAAATGATACAATCTCTTTGAAATACAGTTTGGTAGTTCCTTAAAAGGTTAAACATATACCTATTGTATGGTGCAGTCATTCCACTCCTAGGAATTTATCCAAGAGAAATAAAAACATATATCCAAAAAACATTTGCACAAGAACATTCATAAGAGGGTTTATTCATGATGGGCAAAAGGTAAAAACAAACCAAATATCCACTCTCAGGAGACTGGATAAACAAGCTGTGGTTCATCCATACAATGGAATACCATTCAGCAATAAAAAATGAAAACAATCATGCTGGGTCAAAGAAGCCATATCAAAGAAGAGAGGGAGAGTATCTCATGTGTGAGTCCCATTTATATGAAATTCTGGAATTGGCAAAACAAATCAAAAGTGGTAGGAATAAGCTTGGGGCTTCCCTGGTGGCTCAGATGGTAAAGGATTTGCCTGCAAATCAGGAGACCCTGGTTAGATCCCTGGGTGGGGAAGATCTCCTGGAGAAGGGAATGGCTACCCACTCCAGGATTCTTGCCTGGAGAATTCCACGGACAGAGGAGCCTGGCGGGCTGCAGGAATCACTGTAGTGTTATCTGGAGCAGAAATAGAGTGTAATTGGCTGAAAAGGAGCATGAAGGAATTTTGTGAGGTGATGGAAATATTGTATACCTTAGTTAGGGTTGGTGGTGATACAGTTGTAGACATTTGTCAAAACTCATCAAATTATATACTTTAAAATGTATGCATTTTATTGTATGCAAATCACACATCAGTAAAACTGATTTAAAAAAACAACTAGAATAGCACACTTTGCTCACTAAAGTAATTAAAATTAAAAAGCCTGGGACTTCCCTGACAGTACAGTGGATAAGAATCGGCCTGCCAATGCAGGAGACATGGGTTCAATCCCCGGTCTGGGAAGATTCCACGTGCTGCACTTAGCCGCAGCTAAGCCATGTCCCACAACTACTCAGCGCTCGCACCCTAGAGCCGTGATGGGCGAAGACAATCCACTGCAATGAGAAGCCCAAGCCCCACAGCAGAGAGTGGCCCCGGCTCGCTACAACCAGAGAAAGCCTGCACGCAGCAACAAAGGCCCAGCGCCACCAAGCATATAAATAAACAAATACATTTTTTAAAATACAAAGACTTAGAGCATCCAGTGTTAGTGAGGATGTTCCTGGTGGGAGTGTGAACATGGAAGAACATCTCTGGGAAACTGGCAGTTTCCTGTAAGGGCAAACAAGCACTTACTCTATGACTCAACACCTCCATGCCTAGATATTTGCCCAAGAGAAATAAAAACATATTCCACAAAAAGACTTACACAAAAACATTCATAGCAGCCTTCATCATAATTGCTGAAAACTGGAAACAGCCCAAATATCCACCGACAGGGGAATGGATAAATAAATTGTGGTATTTTCATGCAATGGAATATGAACCATTCAAAAGAAGGAGTGGAGAGAGGGCGTGGGATGAGGATTAAGACAAGGAGGAAAGGAAAGCAAAACAAAAAAAACTACAAGCAACATCATAGGAACACTAAAAAAAACTATATTGAAGCAAAAAGCTAGACACCAAAAAACCCATACAGTGTGATTCCATTTATAGTCAATTTTAGAAGAGGTAAAGCTGCTGCATGATGCTAAAAGATGAGAAGGGTTGCTGCCTTATGTTGTGTAGAGAAAAAGCATGTATTGATGCGAAAAGCATAAGGCAAATTTCTGCTGCCGTGGCCATGGTCTGTATATTGATAGATGTGTAATCTATACAGATTTATGCATTTGGTAAAACGTATATACACATGGTCTGTGCTTTTCACCAAATGCAAATTAACACCCATTTTTTAAAAAATCACAAAAAAGTAGAAATTCACTTCCAAAACCTCACGAGTCAAAAAAGAAGTTATAATAAAGATTGGGCTGAAATAAAGAAACTATTTTAAAATTATTTTATAATGATAAAGATTAAGTCACAGAAGTTGAGGGTGTAGCTGAGGCATACTTGGGGGGAAAATGAAGCGTCTTAAACATATATTAAATATGGAAAAAAAGACAGGCTAAAATTAACGAGTCAGTTGTCCAATTTAAAAAGTTTGAAGATGTACACAGAAATACAGATAAAGAGTGTGCTATGTGCTCAGTTGTGTCCAACTTTTTGCAACCCCAAGAACTGTAGCCAGCCAGGCTCCTCTGTCCATGGGATTCTCCAGGCAAGAATACTGGAGTGGGTTGCCCGTTTCTTCCTCCAGAGGATTCTCCCAACCCAGGGATCGAACCCGTATCTCTTGTGTCTCCTGCATTGGCAGGTGGGTTCTTTATCACTTTTGCCACCTGAAAGAAAGAAATAATAAAGGGCAATAATTAATGAAATTGCAAAAAGACAGTTGAATAGTGAAGATCTTTTAAAAGACTAATTAAATTGATAGACCCTAGGCAATATTGATCAAGGAAAATGGAAGAAGACATAAATAAAGAATATTAGGAATGAAGAAGGTGACATAAAGAGGAGGTATTATGAACATTTGATGCCAAAAAATCTGAAAACTTAGATGGAACAAATTCATAGAAAAGTGCAACTCACCAAAACTGACTTATGAAGTCAAAAGCCTGAATATTCAGAAACCATAAAGAAACTGAATCAGTGGTTTAAAATACCCTCCCCAAAGAAAACACTCAGCCCACGCAGGAAGACTTAGAGGCAAATTCAACGGAAACATTCAAAGAACATGCAATTCTATCCAACACAAACTCTTACAGAGAACAGAAAAAATAGGGAGAATTCCCCAATTTATCCTAGGAGGAGAGAAAATCTTGTTACCAAAACCAGAAAAGAACATAGATAAACAGATGCAGAAAAAGCATTTAGTAAATTAAGCATCCATTCCTGACTTAAGAAACCTTACCAAACTAGGAATAAAAGGGAACTTTTACACCTAAAATATAGTATCTACCCCAAAAAGTCTACAGCAAAATCTTTCACAAAGATTGCATTGAAATTATTCCCTTTAATATACGTTCAACTTGGAGAAGCAAATGGCAACCCACTCCAGTATTCTTGCCTGGAAAATCCCATGGACAGAGGAGCCTGGCTGGCTACAGTCCATGGGGTCTCAAAACAGTTGGACACGACTTAGCTACTAAACGACAACCATCCATCCATAGTCCCACCTATGTTAGAGGTAATTTGTGTTACTCTTTTGGAGTGATGCTAAATAACCTGTTTGTTAGCAAGTGAATTCAAAGCACTAACTGATTTGCTCTTGGAGCATCTGAAGCTTCCAGTCTGAGGAATTCTCAGGTTTCTCTAGGAAGAGGCATGATATATGAATCTGGAATGACAACAGCCAAGTCAAGAGGTCCCCCACGGGCCAAGGTCAGAGGGGTCAGAACCACAAGAAGGGGATCCTTGAGCAGATGCCCAGGATGGAGAGAGAGTCAAAGGGTGGACAGTACCCCTCCCCCAGCTGTGGCCACTGCAGGAAGGTTCCTGAGAGTCACAGGTCCACTAGCCTCCTGCCCATCCAAGTGACTGCTCTCAGCTGCTTTCTGCGAGAACAGTCTTAAATGGAGTCTCTGTTTCATAAACGATGGAATTCTGTAAAAAAAAAAAAAAATATATATATATATATATATATATATATACACGTTCAACTGATTCGCTGTGCTGTATGCTTGAAACAAACACAACAGTGTAAATCAACTATACTCCAATAAAAATTTTAATAAAGGAAATTATTCCTTTTAAGAGAATCAGATATTACATAACTCCTGATATGAGGCAACAGAAAGTACATAGTTCCACCTATAAAGCAAAGTTGCCAAAAAAAAAGAGAGAGAGAGAGAACAAGAAAGGAAGGAAGAAAGGGGAAAAATTGACCCTTACTAAAATCAAGCCTTTAGGTCCATCTCCCACATTACATACAATAGCTCTAAAGACACATGTTAATATTATCTACATCATCTTGAGATCCAGTCAAAGCCAGAATGACTCAGCTTCTTCAACAAATGGCTCAAGAAAAGTAAAACAAAGAGAAAATGTTACAGATTTTAAAAGACTTAAAATTCATCTTCAAGTCAAAGTGTAATGAAAAGAGAAACTCAAGAGACATATCAACTAATGCAATGTGTGGACTTCAGATTTTAGTTCAAACTAACCAACTTATAAAGACTTTTTTTTTAATCATAGAAATTTGAACACAGATTTATGATTAGACCATTGAAGAAATCATTACTTGTGATAATATATTGTAATTATGGTTTTCTTCAGGGGTACACATCTGAAATATTTAGAGGTGAAACGATCTGATGTCTGGGATTTGCTTTAAGATACTCCATGTGAGGGCCTTCCCTTTGGTCCAGTAGCTAAGACTCTGTGCTCCCAAGGCAGGGGGCCTGGGTTCGATCCCTGGTTGGGGAACTGGATCCCACATGCTGCAACAAAGAGTCTTATGTCCCAGTGAAGACTGAAGATGTTGTGTGCTGCAACTAAGACCTGGAGCAGCCAAACAAATAGATAAATAAGTTTTAAAAATACTCCATGGGATATGACAAATCAAACACTATTGGGAAAACACAGGATAATTGGAAAACTGGGTGATGCGAACATGGAGTTCACTGTTCAGTCACTTTACCTTTGTGTATGTTGGAAATTTTCTCTTTTTTTAATTTTTAAAAATTTTTTCTTGAAATAGCATTGATTTCCAATGTTGCGTTAGTTTCAGGTTTATAGCAAAGTGATTCAGTTAAAATTATACATGCATATAAACCTTTTTTAAGATTCTTTTCCATCATAGTAACTAGTACAAGATATTGAGTATAGTTCCCTACGCTGCACAGTAGGCCCTTGTTGATTATCTATTTTATATACAGGAATGTGCAGATTTTAACCTCAGACTCCTAATTTATGCCTCTCCCTATGCCAGTTCCTCTCCAGGAACCATGAGTTTGCTTTCTATGTCTATGAGTCTATTTGTATTTTGTAAATAAGTTCATCTGTATCATATTTTTGAATTCCATATATAAGAATACCATATGATATTTGTCTTTCTCTGTCTGACTTACTTTACGTGGGTGTGATAATCTCTAGGTCCATCCATGTTGCTGCCAATGGCATTATTTCCTTCTTTTTTTACAGCTGAGTAATAGAAAATCTTTGCTAATAAAAACTTAAAAGACAAATAATGGTGATGATGATAATGATGAAAATGTTATTTTAAAACAAACACAGAGGGCAAGAGGCCCTTCTCCTCCTTGGACATCGTGGGGCCTCATGAGCCATCATGGAGGCCCAGCCTGCTAGATAAACTGTCTCCAGTCCACCTCCAAGGCTGAAGCTTTTACCATCTCTTTCTCCCAGAATTCCTTTCCTGCTGGTCTCTGCAGGCTTCAACCTGCAGATTCAGCACCCCTGCTGCCTAGAGCACATAGCTGTTATGTTAGTTTACCGAGCACCCACTGCCTCTTGTTCAGGTAACAACACCCCTATCTTTCTTTGGATAAACACCTTTAATCACTCCATGTGGTTCAAATAGGGTTGACCACACCAACCGCATTCCCCCAGAGTGGACCAATGACTCAGGTGTGACCAGTGAGAATACCACTACTCTGGACACACCCTCTGCAGGAATGGACATGTTACCCAGGCAAGACTTATTCACCAAACAGCATCAGTACCCAGACTTTTGCTGGACATATGAGAAAAGAGGCACTTTCTCTTTATGGGGTAGCAAGGTCAGAAGACTGAAGAGCCTGGAGTGGCTGGGGCCATTTGCCTGAAAATGCAAGAAGATCCTGCCTAGGAAAGAAGCCATCATAAGACAGCAGAGACTCAGAGCCTGATCTCAAAGTCATAATCCCTGAATAGAGCCACACTCCCTCTCTGCAAAGCAGTTTCCCCCACAATTTTCCTGCACAGTAATCAACAAAACACCTTTTTTCTGGGAAGGGAGGAAGAAAAAGAGAAAGAAAGAATGGGGTGGGGGAGAGGGCAAGAGACTGCAATACGGGAGGCCTAGATTCATTCCCTGGGTTGGGAAGAGCCTCTGGGGGAAGGAATTGCAACCCACTCCAGCATTCTTGCCTGGGAAATCCCATGGACAGAGGAGCCTAGCAGGCTATAGTCCACGGGGTCGCAAAGAGTCCAACATGACTGAGTAACTAAATCATCACACAGTGGTCTCAGGGAAGTCCCTTCTGAGTTTCCTGTCAGAACTACTGGGTCAGTTATTAAGCTGTTGTCTTTTTGTTTCAAACTCTGCACTCTGCTCAACGCCTGCTGTGTAATGCTAGGACTCGCTTCCTCACCTGACTTCCAGTTATACTCTGCCCAGAGAGAGGGGCCACCAGACAGAGATGGAAGTCTGGAGAAGGAGAAAAGACTCTGTCTTCCCCATCTGCTTCCTGTGAGTTTTCGTTCTTGAATCTCCCTTCTTCACCAGTAACAGCAGCTGAATCCAGTTCAAAGTTTGTCCAACACAGAAACAGCCTGATTGCATTCCCCTCGCCTCTCCTGTTGGAAACACTGGTACCAAATGACTGGTAACCCTTCTCACAGATCTTGATCCTTTTCTCTGAGCTTGGAGATACCAGGTCAGCCGAACCAAGCCTCCTGCCCTCTCTTCAGACATCTATCTGCGTTTCAGCCTCATGGGCCCTTCCTCTAAGTTTCTGAGTTTCAGTAATTCAGTCTGACCCTTTGTTCCACCAGCCCTGCTTTCTGAAGTTGCTGCCTCGTGACACCTTTGGGTTCCCTCCTTGCCTTTTCTCTGATGGACCACTTTATACCAGTCCACACTTCCTTATATTAAATTCTATCTGAATAACCTGTGTGATTTCTGCTTCTGAGTGCATCCCCAGTGATACAGCAACTCAGGAAAATTTCATTCATTTAAAAATATTTATTGAATGCCCCTATCCTTCAGGAATTCTAACTAAAAATGATGGCCAGACCTGGATTCTGTGACCAGTCACTGTGTCTGTAATCAGTTACCTATGTGTGGTTTGCACTCTAAAATTATTTCCATCTACGAGAGTGGATGTTGTGTTGTGCTCCTGACGGCTGATGGTCGGTGATGACATATGACGAGGAAGGAGGGAAGGAAAGGGAGAGAAAAGACACAGGATAAAGGGAAAAAAGCTATAAAAGTCTCCAATAGTGGCCAAGAACAAATCAATCAATCAAAAATATTTTCCAAAAAAAAAAAAAAAATGCAAGGGGAAGATTTACCATAGAAAACCACTTCTCCCTCACCACACATTCTATTTGTGAAGCTTTTTTTTTTTTTTTTCTTACCTACAAACACTTCTTCCTAACACATCCGTGGACTAGCGGTCAAGGTCGGATGCGGGTTAAGTTCTGGAGTTTCAACATCTCGCGAGAAGATGTTGTGATTGGATGCTGCGAGTGTGGGGGGCGGGGCATTCTGGAAAAACAACATGTCGGTGTTTCTCAGGCTGGTTTAGGAGGAAAGGGCTTAGCTGAATTTCCACACGTGATATAGATAAGGGGGCGCCACAAGGGCGGCTTCTGGAGCACTGGCAATATTGTATACCTGTGCCTGGTGAAGGTTCCATGGGTGCTGGTTTTAATTTTAGTTTCAAGCTGTACATATATGTTTTTGTACTTGTCTGAACGTATGGTATAGTTAACAAGTTTTTCAAAAGGGGTGTGGGGAACTCTGTAGTTTAAGAGGCTTTCCTTGGCAGCCCCGAGGCCCTTCCTTAGAACCTGGAATTCCATGGGGAAATACTCTGAAAACTTTAGGACCAAACTGGCCAGTCAGAAAAGACTGAAATCAGAAACAGTGTCTAAAAGCAGTGTGCCCAGGCAACTAGAAATTTCTGAGTGAGAAATGTGGTAAATGAGTTCTGACAGTGTCAAGAGGAGACACTCTCTGAACTTGGGGTGCCTTCAGACATCCCCAGTTCCAGGCAAGGGGTTGACGTGGGGAGACACTGGGAACAGCTTTTGTTTCGTCAAAGTCTGGAAAGCTAATAGGTAAAGGGCTGTAAGCCAGGCTAGGGGTAGAAACTCCCTAAGAACACGGAAGTGAAACGGGGCTGCCCATTAAAAGTGTGATTATTCCCGTGGTGGTTCCTAACCAAACCAAGTGACCCAAAGCAATGAACCGCATCTTGTCTGTAACTCATCTTCCCACACTGCAGAGGAGGGGTTCTCCTGGCGAGGGCAGACTTCTAAGATCCCATTTCAGAACAAAAGTTCTCATCCAAAAAAGAGGGGATATATGTATATGTATAGCTGATTCACTTTGCTGTAGAGTGGAAACTAACAGCACTGTAAAGCAACTATACTCCAATAAAAAAAAAAGAACAAAAGTCCTCTTGCATTTGGATGTGGGTGTTTGGGCACTTAAAAGACACCCAAATGCTCTAGAATCTGGGGAATCCTGTGTTTGGGAGTGACCCAACCTTGAGGTCATCTCAGGACCCCAAGACATCACAGAACCTGGTGGGGTGGGAGCAGGCCCAGTGTGCTATCTTAGCTTTGCTCAAGCTGAGCTGGAACCTGCAGATGACCCCCACCCATGCCTAAGACCAGTCTGGACCAGAAAGCTGATTTAGGTTATCATGAAGGATGCACAGTTCTAAAGCCCTAGTAGCTCTATCCTTTCTCCAGAGACTTGCAACCTTTCCCAGTGCTAGGGTACCTGAGAGACTTATCTGAAGTTACTGGGTTACTATGGGATTGCTGGCACCTTGCTGAGCTCCACTTTCTTGGACAAAATACAGGAACGACTTGCCTCTGCACCTCACAGGATTGTTGAAAGAGCTGAAACAAAGGGCATGGATTCATATAATGGTATCTCTGATCGGTTTTCTCCCATCAGTCAGATGGCTTCACAAGTGAGCAGCCAGCATGCATCTCAAGAAGGGAGCAAACATTCTCTGTATTTCAAAACGTACATATCCTTTGATCTTGCACCTCCACTTCTAGGTCCTGCCTGTTCCCTCACACGCACACCAGACATACATATCAGACATGCACACACATATATGCACACACACAGGGTGATGTATGTTCAAGGATATTTACTGCCCAGTATGCAGTATACAATAGCAAAAGATTGGAAATTAACCTGAATTCCCAATAATAGGAAACTAGTTAAACTATGATACATCTAGAAGATAGACAACTATGTGGCTTTTAAGAAGTAATAAGGCAGTTCTCTATGAACTGGTAAGTAATTTCCAGGGACTTCCCCGGTGGTCCAGTGGCTAAGACTCCACACTCCCATTGCAGAGGGCCTGGTCAGGGACTAGGTCCCACATGCTGCAACTAAGGAATAATTTTTTTTTAAAATAAAAAAGTTAAAATTTGTAAAAAGCAAAGTTAAAAAAAACATGTACAGTGTGCTATTGCTTGTATGAAAAATATCAATATTTACATAGCAGTTTTTAAAACGCTGCAAATCTCTTTGGAAGGATCCAAAGAAGTCTGATAATAGGAGTTCCTCTGAAAAAAGGGCTGGGGAAGGGGGTGACAGAGGTAGTCAGGAGACCTATGTTTCTTTTGCACCTATATTCTTTTGCACCTTTTGGATCTTCTGCATGGGTTAAGCAATTATTTTTAATTTAAAATATGAAAAAATAAAGATGTTAGGCTGCCTTTCCAAAGTGAGGAGTATTTACATTTAATTGAGACTGGGGTTTTTGTTCGGTCGCTTAGTCATGTCCGACTCTTTGTGAGCCCATGGACTGCAGCATGCCAGGCTTCCCTATCCTTCACCATCTCCCAGAGTTTGCTCAAACTCATGTCCATTGAGTCGGTAATGCTCTCCAATCATCTCATCCACTCCAGGAGAGGGAGCCTGGGAAGAGCTTAGCAAATCACCAAGACTCGTCAGAATGCAGCTTTCTAGCCACCGTATGTTCGAACCTCCCAGTTTAGGCTCCCTTGACCAGAACAGCAGAATATCTGAGATATTCTTACTTTACTTTAGTTTCTTCTCTTTTTCAAACTCTCTAACTCCTTCCCTTCTTCTTGCACTCATCAGGACATTATGCTTCATTTCCTTAGACTTTCACAACATGCTAACATTTCTAACTAGTCCTCTTGTTTTATCCTGATTATAAATGATACTGGCACCCTTGCCAAGACCAGGAAAGACTGGTTCCACTCATCCAGTTCCTGTCTGTCCACGTGTGAGTGACTTCTGGGAAGGCTGTCTGCCTGCTCCATTAATCCCGCCCCCATGGATTCCTGTAAATTTCAGTATCGGATGACCTTTTGGTCACCCAAGGTTCTGTTCTCCTTCTGACCTCATCCTCAATCCCTTCTCCTCTTAGATTTTGGACCCATTTCCAAAATGTGAGTCCTATGATTCCTTTTCTGCAGTTTTCCATTACTTAAATCTCTGATTTCCTCAGCTAAATTCTCCCACCCTCCTTGCTCTCCTGTGTCTGATCACAAACCCTCAAAGATCACTGAGGTTCCAGTGGGAGATTATTAGAGAGGACTCCTAAATTCTGACCATTTCCATCAGGGCAATGCTGGACCACAAGTCTATTCCCTGTACGTCTTCCCTTCATTCCATCCCCAGGGGTCAGGGAACCATATACGCCCTTTGATCACTTAAGGCATCTTTCTAAATTAAAAAATTATTTATTTATCCTTTTGGTGGTGCTGGGTCTTCGTTGCTATGTGGGCTTTGCTCTAGTTGCGGAGAGTGGGGCTACTGACTAGTTGCGGTGCATGGACCGCTCCCATGCTTAGCTGCTCCAGGGGCATGTGAGATTTTTCTGGATCAGGGATTGAACCTGTGTCTCCTGCATTGGCAGGTGGATTCTTTACCATTGAGCCATCAGGGAAGTCCTTGAGACATCTTTCTAGGGAGAAAGTATTGTATAGGGAAAAGAACCCAGATTTGAGCCAGAGAGATGTTGCTTTGAATCCTTGCTCTGTTGATTGCCAGTTGCATCTTGGGGCAAGTTAAATTTACCTCATTGAGCTCCAGCTTTCCTTTGGAAAAATAAGTATTACGAATACTTACTTCATAGAGTAGTAATGAGGTTTAAATGAACTTTGTACGTAAAGGGTCTATTTTAGTGCTTTGACTCAGAGTCAGTGCTTAGTAAATAATAGTTCACTGCCTTTGGATGTTCTCCAACCTCACTTTGCCAACTTCATTCCTCAGAAATTATGCCACACAGGTTCTTACTGACAGAAACACAAACATCTCCCATCACATGTGTGTAAATCATATATAGGTATATGAATTTATTTATATAAGTACATGGAAATTGATTTAAACAAAGATATATAGATATTCATATAACCCAAGAAAAGAAAAAATATTTAATAAGAAATAGAGAACCTAGAGACTGTCATACAGAATAAAGTGTCAGAAAGAGAAAAACAAATATCATATAATATTGCTTATATGTGGAATCTAGAAAAATGATACAGATGAATTTATTTGCAAAACAGAAATAGAGACACAGACATAGAGAACAGACATATAGATCCCCGGGGGTGGAAGAGGGGTTTGGATGAACCGGGAGATTGAGATTGACATATCATTATATATACTGTGCTGGGCTTAGTCGCTCAGTTGTGTCCGACTCTTTGTGACCCCCTGGACTGTAGCCTGCCAGTCTCCTCTGTCCATGGGGATTCTCCAGGGAAGAATACCGGAGTGGCTTTCCTCCTCCAGGGGGTCTTCCCAAGCCAGGGATCAAACCTAGGTCTTCCGCATTGCAGGCGGATTCTTTACTGTCTGAGCCACGAGGGAAGCCCAGATATACATGCTACCATCTATGAGATAGATGAGTAGAGAGGACCTCCCATAGAGCGCAAGGAGCTCTACTCAGCGCTCTGTGGTGACCTCAGTGGAAGGGAACTCCGACAGAGTGGGGATGGATGTGTGCGTGGAGCTGATTCACTTTGCTGTACGACAGAAACCAACACAAGACTAAAGCAACTACATACAATGAAAATTAACCTAAAAAAGAAAGAGAGAGTGGGAAAACACGTACAGAATAAGAAAGGCATGAGCAGATGGCTGAGAAAATGAACAGCTCAGGAGAAAGGGAGGGGCGTGTGGGAATAAGAAGTAAATGGAGCCTCCATCAATAAGAAGCTTAGCTCCCTAATATGGCCAGTACAGGTTACTCGTTATCTAATTTGTGAATTCAACATGTAGGAGTAATGCAAGATTGTCTCAAAGAGAGAGATTTGTGCCTATTTATGAACTGCCAGGAGGTAATGCTGACCCAAAGGAATTAAACACATCTGTTTGTCACCTCAGGTTCCAGCAGGATCAGATCACCGGAGGCCAAGGCTATAACTGGAGCTCTCCTCCAGGTGGACTTCGTGATGTAGGGATGGAGCCCAGGCCTTCTGCATTGCAGACAGATCCTTTACCATCCAAGCCACCAGGGAAGCCGAAGGCCTATCATAGTTCCACCCTCAAAAACAAAAATACTAAAGCCAAGCTCTAAAAAATATCTAAGAGATAGGAGTTCAGAGGTTAAGGCCTATGAAGTTAGAGGACTTACACCTCTATTCAAATAAAAAGATAAATATTAGAAACAGAAATGTAAAAGTTGTCTTTACTCATAAACAGCATGGTTGCTTATGTAGAAAATCCTAGGGAATCAAATGAAAACAATTATTAATAATTGGATTTATCAGTGTCAAAATATAGAAGGCCAATGTATAGTCATTGCATTTCTATAATGAGGAGCAAAATAATTGGAAAAACAAAAATTTAAAAATGATTCAGTAACAGTATGAAGTCATAATATACATCGGAGAAATGTACAAAAGATGTGTATGATATTTGTGTTGAAAATTACAAAACATTGCTGAGAGAAATTTTATAGGATCTTTACAAGTGGATATATATATTATGTTCATATATAAGAAGACTCAATATTATTAAGATGTCCATTCTCCCTCTGATTCTATAGATTCTATACATTCCCAACAAAATTCCAGCACATATTTTGGTAGACATTGACAAACCAATGCTTAAAAATGTGTGTATAAATTGCAAAGGACCTAAAAAGCCAAAAGAATTTTGAAGAAGACTGAAGTTGTAGTCTTGATTTCAAGACTAAAGTAACAGTAATCAAGACAGTGTGATAACGGTGTAAAGATAAATATATACATTAAATGAACCAAATAGAGAATGCAGAAATAGAGCCACTTATATATTATCAATTGATTTTCCTCAAAGGCACCAAAGAATTACAATAAATAAAGAAAAGTCTTTTCAACAAATGATTGTTTTCCACAAAAATTTATCTGATACTGATCAAAAAGCTAAATGTTGGAACGAAATCTATAAAACTTCTAAAAGAAAACATGAGAGATAATTTTCACGACCTTGTGGCAAGCAAAGATTTCTTAATATAAAAATTAAAGCCCTGTCTTCTTCAAAATAAACCTTATAGAAAAAATAAAAAGGCAAACCACAGACAAGGAGGTAGTATTTGCAATAGATGTATCAGACAAAGGATTTGCACTCAGGATATATAAATAACTACAATTCCATTTTTAAAAGACTTACAGCCTGGTTTGAAAAGGGATAAAAGACTTGAACAGACATTTTGCAAAATAAAATAGATGAATGACATGGATGTACATGAAAAGTACTCAACTTCACTAATCACCAGAGAAATGCACATTAAACTATGATGAGATATTGCTAGAATGGCTAAAAATTTTTAAACTTACAAAACCAAATGTTGGTTGTGTAGCAACTGGGACTCTCAGATGTTGATGGTGTGAATGTAAAATAGTACAATAACTTTGGAGAAGTTGGAAGAATTTCTATAGATAGGAACATGCACTTAACAAATGATCCAGCCGTTCTACTTGTAGGTATTTACCCAAGAGACACAAAGACTTGTATGTATTATTCATAATGGCATTATTCGTCATAACAAAAAAACTAGAAACGATTCGGATGTTCATCAATTAGTAAATGGATAAACAAATTGTGGTATATCCATTGAGTGAAGCTCAAAAACATGATATTGAACAAAGGAAGTCAGACTTTAGAGTGTGACTCCTGGGACTTCCTGGCAGTCCAGTGGTTAAGACTCCAAGCACTCCACTGCAGCGGAAGCAGGTTCAATCCCTGGTCGGGGAACTAAGATCCCACATGCTGCTCAGCACAGCAAAAAAACAAAAACAATAAAGAGAGTGACTCCTTTTATACAAAGTTCTAGAACAGGTAAAACTAATCCGTGGGTAGGAGTCAGATAAATGCTCACCTGAGATGGGATGGAAAGAATGGGATTGACTGCAAAGGAGCACCAGGGAAATTTCTGGAGCGATGTAAATATCTGACAGATGTCACAGTTACATGGATTTATATATGGATAGGGCTTTCCTTGTGGCTCAGGTGGTAAGGAATTTGCCTGCAATTCAGGGGACTCGGGTTCGATCTCTGGGTTGGAAAGATCCCCTGGAGAAGGGAATGGCTGCCCACTCCAGTATTCTTGCCTGGAGAACCTACAGAGGAGCCTGGCGGGCTACAGTCCGCCAGGTTGCAAAAGAGCTGGACACAACTAAGCAACTAACACTTACTATTTGGATATAGCCCATCAGGCTTCTCTGTCCGTGGATTCTCCAGGCAAGAATACTGGAGTGGGTTACCATGCCCTCCTCAGAGGATCTTCCTGATCCAGGGATCCATCCCAATGTCTCCTGCATTGCAGGCAGATTCTCTACCTGCTGAGCCATCAAGGAAGCCCAAATATATATGGATATAGATATGGATATATAAATATATGGATACATATGTTATATATATGTGTGTGTGTGTTTAAAATATATATATGTTAAAAATATATGTATTTGTTAAAACTGCTCGAACTGTACATTGAAGTATGTACCTTGTGTTGTGTATAAATCATACCTCAATACAGTTTATTAAAAAAAGAAGTCCACCCATAGCTCCTAATTGCTCACAGCTGTCATCATGGTAAAATTTCCCAACTCTGGTCCTAAGAAGTAGCCTGTGCCTCCGCCGAGTTTCGTGCCTTCGTATGTCCTTCCTTTGGCCCCTCATGACATGCTATCATACAACTGTCGTTTCCAAGTCATGAGCTGCTTGAGGTGTGGGGCTAGCCCGACCAAGCCTCCAGGTATTCAGTACTAAAACTGAGAGTCCCAGGCAAACCAGGTCTCTTGATCACTTTACCTGGGACCTTGGGTTTAGCTTTATGCCAGGCATAAGGGTGTACACTCAGAAAACTTTCGCTGAACACCTAGAATGTTTGGGTTGAGGGGATCTCAAGGTTCTTCTTCTTCTTTTTAATATTTGTTTTTATTTATTTATTTGGCTGTGCTGGGTCTTCGTTGCAGCAAGCAGGATCTTCAGCTGTGGCATGTCAGATCTAGTTCCCTGACCGGGGATCAAACCCAGACCCCCTGCATTTGGAGCTTAGAGTCTTAGCCACTGGACCACCAGCGAAGTCCCTCAAGGTTTTTCAACTTGGTGCCCTCATGCAAACGGAGGCCCCGAGAGGTGAAGCCAGAGGCAGTGGATACGGGCCCAGATGCCGGGTTCACTTGCATCCTGCCCACAGTTCTGGCCTCTCTGCCATGCTGTGGGGTGTTCTGGAAGGCAGATAAACAAGCCTTATTTAAGTTTTAAGGAGCCTCGAGAGTCTCCCAGGGCCCCATCTCCAGGAAGCTCCCCTCCCCGCTCCGGTGAAGTCATCTGACCCCAAGTGGCCTGCGGTTTCCTCTCTCCCCACACCTCCCAAATCCGCCCTGAGTCCCAGGCTGCCTGGGATGAGGGCTGACCTTTCAGGGAGCAGTTTGCTCAGAAAGCGCTTTTATGTCAACAAAAACAGCTTTCAGGTCTTCCAGAGGCAGCCTTGTTTTGCTCCTTAAGTCCCAGGGGAGAAAAAACAACCAGCGGTAGGGAGGAGGGAGACCGAGAGAGTGACCCGCCTCCCCAGACCTTGGGCTCTGCTCTCCCAGGCCCTTGCTCAGGGCCTCCTTTGTCAGAACTCGGCTCTCAGTGGAGGGGAGAAGGGGTGTGAGCAGGGGATGGAAACAATGCCACCCTCTCTGGCAGCGGGAGCTGGACGCTTGACCTGATTAGGCTCAGCGAGAAGGAGACTGCAAAGGCAGGCTTGAAAATCCCCACCCGGGAGACGTTCCCTCCCCGCGTCTCTGCCAAGGCCGCTTCTTCAGTGAAGAGGCTCTCATTTCCCACTGGTCTCTGTCCTCTTCGCCTGGACAAACGCTTTGCCTCTCCGTCCCTCCTTCCCACCAATCGACTCCCAAACACAAAGTGTTTTTCTCGCTGCAGCTCTCCCTCCTCCGGGCCCCGCCAGGGCTCAGGAGTCCAGCTGGCATCCACATGAAAGCTCTTCCTGTCCAGAACCCACGTGGAACCCAAGGCTGCCCACACCCACAGGCCTGGCCCCTGGTCCCCACACGCAGGGCCATGGAAACTTGGCTGTAACACGCCAGGGAGCAGACAGCCCCAAGCCACCCAAAGAGGAGCCTCCCGGGGGCACTTGGTCCATGGGGCAGCTGGGCCTGGCAGAGGATGCTGAGCACGTGGACACAGCGCTGGGCCAGCACTTTCCGCCTGTTGGTGCAGGTGGAGGGAACACAGGAGCCCTGCTGTTGCCAAGGGCTTGGCAGAAAGAGCGAAAGCCCAGAAGTCAGGGTGGCTCAAGGGGATCAGAGGAGGTGTGTGGCCACGCCAGGAATCTGGGTCTGATCCTCGGGATGGTGGCTAAAGGAACAGGCTGGAGCTTTCTTGAGAGAATATCTGGTCTCTCGACCTGGGTATGATACCAACGGGCAGGGCCAGTCCTCTTCCTGAGATGACGGTACAGCCTGGGGACACTGAGCCCCCAACAGAAGGCCAGGGGGCTGCAAGTCACTCAAGGCCAGCTTCAGCTGCAGACTCCTCACTTCTAAAGAATCTCCTAGTAGATCTGGAAGGGTTCATTCTTACAGTGGGCTTCTCAGGTGTCGCAAATAGTAAAGAATCCATCTGGCAATGCAGGAGACACAAGAGATGAGGATTCGATCCCTGGGTTGGGAAAGTCCTCTGGAGGAGGAAATGGCAACCCACTCCAGTATTCTTCCCTGGAGAATCCCAAGGACAGAGGAGCCTGGTGGGCTACAGTCCATGGGCTTGCGAAGAGTCAGACACGACTGTGTGCACACACATACACACACACGTTCTTACAGCAAAGTCTGGGAGAACATACACCACCATGTCAAAGACGTGATTATGGAGGGGAACTTTAAGTTTTTGTTGTTGCTTTTTGTTTGGTTTTAGTCTCCCTGCACTTTCTTTCTTTCTTTCTTCTTCTTCTTTTTTTTTTTTTTTTTTTACAACAAGCAAGGATTACTCTTGTAAAACATTTAAAGAAAAAAAACTTTTGTTAAATGACACATTACCCATAAGGTGTTTAGCAAAATGAGAGGCTGGCCCCTCCTCACAGATAAATAAATGTTAGATGTTACTAGTTTAACATGAGAAGGAGATGAGAAGAAGAAGCCGAGGAAAAGAAAAAGGATGAAGAGGAATATACAGAATGAGGAAAGAATCAAAGGAAAAAGAGGAGTGAATGAAGGAAGAAAGGGAAAATGTGTGGCCATGCTCCTCTGCACTAGGGATTTCCCAGACAAGAATACTAGTGCAGGTTGCATTTCCTCCTCCAGGGGATTCTTCTCGACCCAGGGATCAGAACCTGCATCTCTTGCATCTTCTGCATTGGCAAGCGGATTCTTTACCGCTCACACCACCTGCAAAACCCCAAAATGTGTGGACATGAAGAGTTCACATTCCCCTCGCAGATTCCTGGGGCTCCGTGCTAGGTTCCCAAAGAGTAAGGCATTAGGGGAGCAGAAGAAATATTAGAGGAGGGCCGCTTCCCTTTCTGGGTCAGCAGTAAAGAGCCTGGGCTGAGCTGGGCTAGGGGGAAGCTTCCTGAACTGGCTGTGGCTATAGCTGCAGGGATTGCTCATCAATGCCTTTCACAGCCCCTGTGTGGGGTTTGTTTCCCGTCTCTGGTTTCCGGGCCTCTCTCTCACTCTCTCTCTCTCTCTCTTACACACACACACACACACAAACACCGGGCCAACTCCCTTCAGAAGCTCCATTCCTGCTTTGAAATGAATGTTTTTGTCTCCCCACTGAGGGAAGACGTGCTGGACATGGGAGTGGGATGTCTTTGCTGCCAGCACCCTACAGGCTAATCAAGCCATCTTGGGTGACATCATATGTTCTGAGTGGATGTTTGCTGCAAAAGCTGCAAAATAATCTGAACTTTCAGCCCCAGACTGTTCCCCAGAGGGCGGTATCCTCTGAATTGAGCCAAAATGGAACCCACACCTCCGCTCCTTAAGGGAGCGGTTAGTGAGGGTGCCAGGGGGCTGCCTCCCTCCTGCTTCCCAATTGCACATTCCACCCTTCACCTCACTCCCCACCAACTGCCACGAAAATCCTCATGGTCTGAGTCCCTCGGGGTACCAGAGGTAGAGAAAATGAGTGCTGAGGTGGGTTGAGGAGGGAAGGAAGGTGGGTCTAAGGAGCCTGGGACCGAACGAGGATGACCCCAACTGCCTCCTTCTGGGGCTGTTGTCATTTATCACAGGCACTTGGCTGCTGGGAGGCCACAGCAGGACCTTGTCAGACCCAGGCAGGAGCAACTGAGATGAGTGCTGGTGGTAATACAGAGAAGGGGAAAGAAAGCAGGGAAGTGTGAGAGGTCATGAGGGGAAGAAGCAGCAGAACTGGGGGACTGAATGGATCTTGCAGGAGAAGAGGAGGCTTGGATGCTGAGAGGTGTGGTAACTATTTTAGCACCAAGGAGGAGGAGAAATGTTCTAGTTGAGAATCTATGAGAAAAGAGCCAGTTTATTTCATAGGCCCTGGAGAAGCTCAGAACTTGAAGGAGGGTAAGGTGAGGTATGGGAGGAAAGGGGGGACATAAGTAGAAAACCTACCTACATGCAGAACACGAGCGGGCAGATTCTTACTCCTTAGGCATGAGACAGGATTTATTCTTAGGAGAAAGAGAACAGAAGAGGTTATGAACTTGGGGACTCCAGGCACCAAATTGTAGGGCTGAGATTCAGGGCTCAAAAGGAAGTATCAATTGACAGTCTGATGGGAATCTTTTCTCCAGGTGGAACAGTGGTAAAGAATCTGCTGCCAATGCAGGAGATGTAAGGGATGTGGGTTTGATCCCTGGGTTGGGAAGATCTCCTGCAGTAGGAAATGGTAACCCATTCCAGTATTTTGCCTGGAAAATTCCAAGCACAGAGGAATCTGGCGGGCTAGAGTCCATGGGGTCACAGTTGAACATGACTGAGTATACAAACACACACACCCACACACACACACACACACACACACACGAAAACAGGATTCTTTAGAGAAACTGAATAGTCCTCAAGAAAAGAGCCTCCAGATACTAATATTCAGAGGGAGCAGTCTTCCAAAGAAATAGCAAAGTCTCAACCCAGTCACTTTAAAGTGATAAGCAACACAGAGTTTCCAACCAACTTTTATAGTTTTTCATTGTTAAATATGAACAACCAATCTCATAAGTTCATAGAAACATGAAAGGCCATAAAATAAGAACAAGGTGCTATGAGAAAGGAATGATTATTTAACAGGAATGAGCTCTTGGAAATTAACAGATAAAATAAAACGTTCAATTAAAGGGTTAGAAGATAATATTGAGGACATTCCCCAGAAAACAGAACATAGGAGTAAGAAATAAGAGAGAAAAGATAAGAAAATCAGGGGATCAACCTAAGAGGTTCAAAGGCAAACAGAAATTCCAGAAAGAGATAGAGAAAATGAAAAAGAAGAAATTATCAAACAAATAATATAGAAAATGTTCCAAAAATTAAGGAGTATATTCATAGGATTAAAAGAACCTGCCAAGGGACAAGAACAAAAAATTTGAAAGACCTAAACCTAGGTCTTTGATCCAAAAATTCCAGAACGCCAAGTATAAAGCCAAGAATTTTAAAGCTTCTAGAGACAGAATAAAGTAAAAAATTACACACAAAGGAATAAGAATGACATTCGACTTCTCCTGATCAAATGTATTGACACCTTAAAATTATGACATAAGATTATTTTCAATCTATGTTTCTGTACCCAGTTAATTGATCAGCCAAGTGTGAGAGCAGAAATGTTTTCTAAACATGCAAAGACTCAGAAAATTCAGTTCCATTCACATTGTCTTGGGAAACTATGGGAGAATAGGTATCTGCAAAACAAAAAGGTAAACTCAGACAGAATCAGCACAAGTTCCCAGAAATGAAGTTGCAACTCAGAGGAGTATTGAAGAGACATCTAAAAGGATACTTTAACAGCACACCTAGGGAGTCACCTGTCCAGACTGGAGAAGGATGAAGGACTCTGAAAAGGAGCTCTCTAAAAAATACCTAGATTCAATAACATAAACAATATTGTTGATTATATGATGGAGCTCTTAGAAGTATGGAAGGACTTCCTGGGTGGCCCAGTGGTTAACACTCTATGCCTCCAGTGCAGGGGGCCCAGGTTCAATCCCTAGTAGGGAACTAGATCCCATGTGCTGCAACTGAGACCCAGCATAGTCAAATAAAAAAAGAAGGAAGTATGGAAAATTATGCTAGTAAAAGAAGAGCAATTATTAACTCCAGGGGAAAAAAAAAAAAACCTATATTGGAAAAAGAATGCAATCACAGTGTGCCACTTGACTTTGTCATAAACAAGATTTATAAAGTCTTAATGATGTAAACCCTGATTACTGCCATAAAATAAAAAATAGTGATTCATCTATATTGAGAGAATGGGGAGGGAACAGGTAGGTGGTGGGAGGAAAGCTCATATTCATATACTATCATAACAGAAAAATCAATAAATATGTCTAAAACTGAGAGAAAGCAGTATAAACATGTAATCTTCATATTATAGAGATAAATGCCAAAAGAAAGATAAAGGTGGTTATGTGGGTGATGGGTAGGGGGACAATTTTAGGAATGTGGTGAGAGGTAAACTCTCACTATTTTTCATTTACACACTTTAAAAACACACACAGATATTCCTTTTATACATTGTTTTAGCTTTAAAAAGTTAAATGTAAACAAAGAAGCCAAAAAAAAAAGTAAGTTCCCATCTCATCTCCCTCTCTTAGAGTGTGGGGAGTTCCCTATCAGAGTGGCCCTTGCATTTCAGAGTCAGGAAAAGGGAGAAAGGCAAGTTACTTGAAAGTTCATCTATAGTCCAGAGTTGTCTTCTGGGCAGGCCACACAGAGGTGACCTTGGTCAAGCACCCAGTATAGACTACCTCCTCAAGAAGTATCAGTTTTCCTTTCTTCCCCTACTTGAATATGCACTTCCCATATATATGGGTTTTTTGCCTTTTTTTTTTTTTTAAGTTAAATTAACACAGTTCAGAGAAAAGCAGAAGATCAGGCAGGAACAGACTCCAAAAACCAAAGTGAGACGATTTAGTGACCATTTGGAGGAGTATGTGGTTGGTTTCTCTTTTTAAAAAAAACATTTATGTATTTATTTGACTGTGCCAGGTCTTAGTAATAGTTGAGAAACTCAGGATCTGTGATCTTCACTGTGGCATGTGAGACTTTTAGTTTCACCATGTGAACTCTTAGCTGTGGCACATGGCTTGTTTTTGTTGTTATTTAGTTGCTAAATCACGTCTGACTCTTGTGCGACCTCATGGACTGCAGCACGCCAGTCTCCTCTGTCCAATTTCTAAGGCAAGAATACTGGAGTGGGTTGCCATTTCCCTTCCAGGGGATCTTCCTAATCCAAGCACATGAGATCTTTTTTTTTTTTTTTTTAGGTTTTGGCGTGTGGGATCTTTAATTGTGGCATGCGAAATGCTAGCTGCTGCATATGGAATCTGGCTCCCTGACTAGGGATTGAACCTGGGCCCCCTGCATTGGGAGCGTGGAGTCAGTCACTGGATCACCAGTGTAGCCTCAAGTGCATGGTTTCTAACCTGTATGATCAGCAGAGTCATTGAGAAGATTTCACAAAAGGTTTCTGGGCCCAACTCAAGACCTAGAGTCCCTGGGGCCCAGGGAGAAGTAAGTGACCAGGCCAGGAAGAAGCGTGACTGGTCGAGGCCCCAGCCCCCTGGCCACAGTACTGTGGCCTCCACACACCCCCTTGGGCCACTCAGGTTTTCTCTTTGATGTACCTACCCCACTTGGTCCAGGAAGCTCCAAGCAGGTATCTCGTTGGACAGGTTGAGATTCAGGGCTGGGGCAGCGGGTGCTTCAAGTCCCACGGAGTCCAGCTCAGACTCCCCTGCCCGCCCTAGGATTCCCCCAGACCCAGAGGAGTGGTGGAGGTCTGTGTGTGTCAGGTGGGCAGCTGCCTGGCTTCCCAAAATGCCCTCCAAAATGTGCCCAGAGGCATGGGATGTTGGCACAGGACTGGAGCCAGACAACTCAGCTGGCAATTGGGCGGCCAACCTAGTGTTGATGCCTGGTTCCAGCCAGCTCTGACTCATACACTTCATCGCCTGGACAAGATCCCATCCCCAACCTCTCCTTCCCTCCCTCCAGACCGCTCTCCCTGCTGGCGGTTGATGGACTGGTCCAGGCAGTCCACCCTAGGACACAGATATCAAGATCCCTGGGTCAGCAAGTTCAGTGGGTATGTGGCTGCAGAAAATCAAAGAGAGACTTCTCTTAGGCTTGAGTAATCCCATCATACTCGTTTTTCCTATATTATAGCTTGGGGCCAAGAAAAATTCTGTTTAGGAGAAGGGTTTGAAAATAAAAACAATCTTGCCTTACATTTGCATATCATTTTCTACATACAGGCTCTTTCGTATATATTTTCTCAGACATTTGAGCCTCACAAGTACTCTTTATTTATTGGGCTGTGCTACGCTAAGTCACTTCAGTCCTGTCTGACTCTGTGACCCCATGGACTGTAGCCCACCAGTCTCCTCTGTCCATGGGGATTCTCCAGACAAGAATATTGGAGTTGGGTAGCCATTCCATATAGTTTTAACTGTACAGACTTTTGTCTGCCAAGTGACGTCTCTGCTTTTTAATATACTGTCTAAGTTTGTCATAGCTTTCCTTCCAAGGAGCAAGTGTCTTTCAATTTCATGGCTGCAGTCACTGTCCACAGTCATTTGGAGCCCAAGAAAATAAATTCTGTCACTGCTTCCACTTTTTCCCCTTCTGTTTGCCATGAAGTGAGTTCTTTTTATCCTAAGGTATTTCCCACTAAGGGTGTACAGTCAAATTACTGTGTTAGTAATTAGGTAGTTTAAAGTAATTACTTTCAGTGTGGTTAAACCTCCAACTCAAAATGCAGTTGTATGCTATGCTTGTTAGTTAGTTGTTTTTTTTTTTTTTTTTTTTTTTTTTTGCATCTTAGGGATAATTAGAGGGAGAAATGGAAATGACAACCCACTCCTGTATGCTTGCCTGGAGAATTCTGTGGACAAAGGAGCCTGGTGGGCTATAGTCCATGAAGTCGCAAAGAGTTGGACACGACTGAGCGATTAAAACCCTTCTAGAAGGAAAAAAGAGATTTCAGTTGGTAATAATTTTTGGCAGAAAGAACAGGATGGGTGGAAGATAGAGGAGAGAGGTCCCAAAAGTTAGTCCTTTTCATAGAAAAAGATTGAAAAGCCACAAAAACCATACAATGTCTTTGGAAAGGAACTAACCAATATCTATCAATATGTGTTTATAAATTTAAGAAATGATTTGATTGGTTTATTTATTTTTGGCTGTCCTGGGTCCTTGTTGCTGTACAGGCTCTTCTCTAGTTGGGGTGAGCAGGGGCTACTCTCCAGTTGCATTATGAGTGTCCTCAGTGTGGAGGCTTCTCTGGTTGCAGAGCACAGGCTCTAGGAGCTTGGGATTCAGCAGCTGTGGCCCACGGGTTCAGTAGTCACAGTTCCTGGGCTCCAGAGCACAGCCTCAGTAGTTGTGGTGCGCAGGCTTAGTTGCTCGGAGGCATGTGGGATCTTAATTCCCTGACCAGGGATCAAATCTGTGTCTCCTACATTGGCAGGCAGAATCCTAATGACTAAGCCTCGAGGGAAGCTGTCCCAATATATATTGGATATTTCACCATTATGTAACACTTATCACCTACTGTAGACCCAAGTCTGTATGTAAAAAGACTTATTGAGCAAGATATACATGCTCCATCTGAGCATGGGCCATCTCAGAAAGTGAAAATGGCCCCAAAACATAGGTTGGTTAGTTTTTATGGGCTGCGTAATTTCATAGGCTAACAAGTGGGAGGCTAACTCCAACCACCTTGGAGAAGGGATGAGGATCTCCAGGAACTGGGCCACCACCCACTTTTTGGCCTTTTATTGTCAGTCTTGTAACTATCATAGCACCCTTGGGTGTGCCACTTAGCATATGCTAATATATTGCAATGAGTATATAATGAGGCTCAAGGTCTCCTGGAAGTTGAATCTTCCAGCACCTTGGGCCTCAGTGGTTCTCACCAGTTTATGTCACATCCTCAGGACTACATCATTCTTTTATAAGTTGTGCCCTGCCCAGTTCCCTCCTGTTTTAATCCCAGCACTAGTCAGGGCCTGCCCCTTCCTGGATCTCTCTAGCAATGCCAAAGGTTGTCACCCCTTCCTCTGGGAAGAAGAGAGATTTCTGCCCCCCCAAACAGGCCTATTTTCAACCTCTCCAGTCAAGTCCTTGCAGGTCCTTTCTACGCTGTGGTTGGAAATCTTGTGTTGTTCTCCAAGTGTAGGGCCTGGTAGGCCTGGGAGGCAGCTCAATCATGTATGGATGTGTGTATGGGGGAGGAGTGGGGGATGAGCATAGGCCATTCTGTCTGTGCCTACAACTGGTAGATCTCAGTTTGAGGCAGTCTGAAGCTGATACCATTTGCCAGGAGGAAGAACATAACCTTACAAATGCAAAAATTGACACAGACCTTGGAAGGGGCTCTGTGCAAGCGAGGTGACCCTACACAACATTGGTTTCATGGTGAGCTTTTCTCTGCTAAGACACACGCCACATCCTCCCCTCACTGTGGGCTGGGGCAGGGGGGTGGGGGGAGGGGAGGTGGGTGTGAGTTGCAGAAAAGAATAAGTATAAGCTTAGGACCCTGATTCTAGTCCAGTCTCTGCCCTGAATAGTCCAATCAGGGCATATCTCTATTCTGGCTGATCTCTAAGGTAATTTCCAGCTTCATTCCTTTATCATTTCAGGAAAAAGACAATTGAAAAATCAACCAAGCCCTTGTTCTCTTCTTTGGAAACTCTAGTCCATCTCACATTAAATAAATGTATTTAATTAAACATGCTGGTGGCAGCGGTTTAATTGCTAAGTCATGTCTGACTCTTGTGACTCTATGGACTGTAGCTCACCAGGCTCCTCTGTCCACGGGATTTCCCAGGCAAGAATATTGGAGTGAGTTGCTGTTTCATACTCCCAGGTATCTTCCTGACCCAGGAATCCAACATGGGTCTCCTGCATTGCATGCAAATTCTTTAGCGAGTGAGCCACCAGAGAAGCCCATTTAACTGGACATAAACCCATTAAATATATATTTGGCTGTGTAAATTTGGAAGTTGTTTTTACAAAGTGAAGTGTTTTCTTCACTTCAGGAAATGTCATTCATTAAGCATACATGTATTGCGAGGCCATGAGGATTCAGGCACTGTTCTAGATATGAGGGTACAGAGTTAACAAAAACCCCTGACTCTATGGCACCTATGTGGAATGGAGCCCAACAAGCAGATACAAAAATTAGATATTGTGGCACATGGTGGTAAGTGCTATGGAGAAAAATAAAGCAAGCGATTTAAAAGAAAAAAAAAAGGAAAAAAATTTAAAAATAAAGCAAAGATGGGGATGGGTACATGCCAAGTCACTTCAGTCGTGTCACTCTTTGTGACCTTCTGGACTGTAGCCCACCAGGCTCTTTGTTCATGGGATTTTCCAGGCAAGAATACTGGAGTGGGTAGTCATTTCCTACACTGGAAGATCTTCCCAACCTAGGGATGGAATCCATGTCTCTTGTGTCTCCTACAATGGCAAGCAGATTCTTTACCACTAGCAGCATCTGGGAAGCCCCCAAAGATGGGGCTGGGGCTGCAGCTGGTTCATTGCATATAAAGGCCCTGGGGTTTGGCAGTCAGTTTTGACCTTTGGTAATGACAGATGAAAGACAGCTGGATCAGCAGTGGCCTCTAATGATAAAAGTCAGGAAGACTGGGGGTCTTGCCAGCACACTCAGGACTCTGGAGCTCAAATCTCAATTCAGGCATGATTCAGATGCTCTTTGGCTTTGATTAACTCAAATAGTTTGCAGCTGAGTGTGATTTCTCAGTAATCAATGCACACTGCTAATTTAGGAGTTTGAAATGAAAAGCTTATATGCTATATCTAAGCATAAGGATGGCAACTAGTATTACATTTGTAGACATCAGTTAAACATGTATTCGTGTACTGGTTTCTATTTGAATTTGGGAGCCCATCCATGCTTTTTATTTTTTTTAAGACTTTTTTTGATGTGAACCATTTTTTCCCCCTAAAATCTTTATTGAATTTGTTGTAACACTGCTTCTGTTTTCTGTTTTGGTATTTCGGCCGCTGGGTATGTGGGATCTTAGCTCCCAAATCAGAGCTTGAAGCCGGCCCCTGCACTGGAAGGCGGTCTTTTTTTTTTTTTTTTGCATGTATTTTTATTAGTTGAAGGCTAATTACTTTACAATACTGTAGTGGTTTTTACCATACATTGACATGAATCAGCCATGGATTTACATGTGTTCCCCATCCTGAACCCACCTCCCATGGAAGGCGAAGTCTTAACCACTGGACCACTAGGGAAGTCCCACCCATCCATGCTTTCAAAGGCCTCATGCATTTTTGTCTGCTCTGGAAAAGTTGGCAGAATTGTGCTGAATGAGTGACCTTCCCTGATAATGACCTCCACCCATTGAGGCAGGTGCTCTGTGGACATGAAATTGAATGAAGACCCAGACAGGCCCTGGGGGCAGAGCCTTCACTGTTTTTTCTCACATCTACCCTGGGTTTCCACGTCTCTAGAAGGAAGATCCTATTTGTGGACTACCCCATAGGGGAGTTTCAGGCTTTAGCAACATCACTCCTGGTCCTCACACAGACCCCGCAACTTTTGATGCCTTCATGGATACTATCCAGAGTTCTTGGGGAAAAAACCCACCAGCTGCACTGTCACAGCCTGCAACTCACCGATGGGCCCCACCCCACTCCTAAAAAGCTGACTCCCAGAGCTGCTGTCAACAAGCGTGGCCTTCCGGCTTTGCCACCCAGAATGAGTTTTTGTTCACTCTCAAATCCTTCCTCTCCTTCGCCCTCCTCCTTAGCCAAAGTGGCTCTCCCCTGCCCGCTGGGGGCTTCTCCCACTCCCGTCCCTCTCCAGGGCCGTGTAGGGAACTCGGCCTCCACCCGTACGGCAGCCTCCAGGCCCATCACCGTCCTCTGCTCCTTCTCTGAAGTTCCCGCCATCTATTTCTGTCCTTCACTCTTTACGTCCAGCGGCTCTGGCACCTAACATGGGCCATGTGCCCTGACCTAGCCCACGATGCTCACCTGCCTGGGGAGGCCTCACCTGAGCCTGCTCCGGCCCTCCTGACGTCACTCCCTGGGGTGAACCTCAGCAAGAAGCACCCCTTTCGCGGACCGAAGCACCCCTTCCGCGGACGGAAGCACCCCTCCCGCGGACGGAAGCACCCCTCCCGCGGACGGAAGCACCCCTTCCGCGAACCGAAGCACCCCTTCCGCGGGCCACCTCACCACCCTACTCACTGTGTCCATCCGCCTGGGCCCTCGGGGGCTTCCCTGTCCTACCATAACCACAACCTGCTCACCTCTCCTCAGACCCCTGGTCATACCACCTGTCCCATCTCCCCACGTCCCCCGACCCAGCCACACCGCCTTCAGGCCATCTGATTTCCTTCCCCGGGGGGCTGGAACCTTTTGGATGGTGTCAGCCTTTTGGATGGTGTCAGCCTTTTGGATGGAGTCCTTGCCAATGGCCTTAACTCCTCTCAATTTGCCCCTCAGCCCCAAACTGTCCTCTCTTCTTTCTCTCCTCTCCTGGCCCTTGACTGATGAAGAAAGCTATCATTCCATGCTAAATGGACCAGCTACAAAATCATTTTAACTCTGCCACTTCCTTTCCGCAATCTGATCCCTTTCCCGCAAAAACACGCTTTTCATTACCCTGGGGCTAATCTCAACCTTGGCCTTCCACCCTCAAATTCTTAATACCTCTCCTACTGCCAATTTCTTAAAATTACTTCACCTACCACTTTCTGGAAGCCAGTCTTTAAGAGCTTTGTCTTCTTTCCTTCTTTGCAGTAAACATGCCTTTCTTATCTCTGGGGATCAGCTGCCTCTGAGTCCCTCCAAGTCTAACTTCCTGGTCCAGGTCAAAGGCGCTCCGGGTAATGAAAATGTGTGAAGCGAGGTCTCCTGGTGCAGTTTGTGGACTTCGAGAAATCATGGAAAGCAACAGATCAGAAAGCATACTTCTGGCTTTTCAAAGGTCGAAGGCAATTTCCCACAAGTATAGGCTTGGTGACCTTGCCCTCAACCTCATCAGTTCAGTTCAGTTCAGTCGCTCAGTCGTGTCTGACGCTTTGCAACCTGATGGACTGCGGCATGCCAGGCCTCCTTGTCCATCACCAGCTCCCAGAGTTTATTCAAACTCATGTCCATTGAATTGGTGATGCCATCCAACCATCTCATTCTCTGTTGTCCCCTTCTCCTCCCGCCTTCAATCTTTCCCAGCATCAGGGTCTTTTCAACTGAGTAAGTTCTTCGCATGAGGTGGCCAAAGTATTGGAATTTCAGCTTCAACATCAGTCCTTCCAGTGAATATTCAGGACTGATTTCCTTTAGGATTCACTGGTTGAATCTCCTTGCAATCCAAGGGACTCTCAAGAGTCTTCTCCAACACCACAGTTCAAAAACATCAATTCTTCAGCGTTCAGCTTTCTTTATAGTCCAATTCTCACATCCATACATGACCACTGGAAAAACCATAGCCTTGACTAGATGGACCTTTGTTGGCAAAGTAATGCCTCTGCTTTTAAATATGCTGTCTAGGTTCGTCATAACTTTCCTTCCAAGTCTTTTAATTTCATGGCTGCAGTGATTTTGGAGCAACCCCCAAGAAAGTTTGTCACTGTTTCCACTGTTTCCCCATCTATTTGCCATGAAGTGATAGGACCAGATACCATGATCTTAGTTTTCTGAATGTTGAGTTTTAAGCCAACTTTGTCCCTCTCTTCTTTCACTTTCATCAAGAGGCTCTTTAGTTCTTCTTTGCTTTCTGCCATAAGGGTGGTGTCATCTGCATATCTGAGGTTATTGATATTTCTCCCGGGAATCTTGATTCCAGCTTGTGCTTCATCCAGCCCAGCGTTTCTCATGATGTACTCTGCATATAAGTTAAATAAGCAGGGTAGCAATATACAGCCTTGACATACTCCTTTTCCTATTTGGAAACAGTCTGTTGTTCCATGTCCAGTTCTAACTGTTGCTTCATGACCTGCATAGGAGATATCTCAATCTCATACAAAAACATAAAAATCAAGACTGTTTTATGCCATTTAGAAAGCAGTAGAGCAATTACTCGTAACGAATACACATTTTGATGAGGTTGCTGAACTGGTAGATCAGGAAAATGCCATAAATATAGTTTATCTGGATTACAAGCAAGTTTTTTTTTAAACGAAGATCTAAGATATAGTTGATTTACAATGTTGTATTAGTTTCACTATGTGAAAGTAGTGAAACACACTTCACTGTGTACAGCAAAATCATTCAGCCATATATATATATATATATATATATATATATATATATATATATTCTTTCCCAGAATATAGCTTCCTGTGCTTTATAGTAGGTCCTTGTTGTTTACTTTATATATAGTAGCAAGGTGTTTTTTGATAATCATCTGAGCAAGTAGAAAAATAAAGTCTGAATTAAAGTAAAACTAGGAGAATTCATCACTGGGTGAGTATACTCAAAGAGTATTAAATAATGGATTCATCTCAGTCAGAAAGTATGTTTCTAGAAGTTTGCTGAAGGTACTACCCTGAGACTTACCCATTCAATATTGCCCCAGATTTTTTGGATGATAATATAGAAGGAATATTTACAAATACGTATATAATATTTACAAAGGGAATTATGTTAGAGGAAATAATTAAAGCCAGAATTAACTGGACTGTAACAAGATATCTGTAATTGGGAAAATTAAACACATAATATTGAGTGAAATAAGCAGTCATAGAAAAAAAATCACAATAAGATTCCATCTATATATAGTTGAAAATAGGTGGAACTTACCGATGTATTGTTTTGGGGAATACATGTAGGAGATAAAAACCATGAAGAAAAGCAATGGAATGATCATCAGAGAAGCCAGGAAAATTGGAAGGGAAGAAGGGATGTGATCAGGGAAAGGAACTAAGGGTCTGTAGGGGATACTCTGTAATTTCTTACCTTGGGAGATGGAGTGTTAAGTTGATTTGGTCGTGTCTGACTCTTTGCAGCCCAATGGACTGTAGCCCACCAGCCTCCTCTGTTCATGGGATTCTCCAGGCTAGAACTGGAGTGGGTTGCCATACCCTCCTCTAGGGGATCTTTCCAACCCAGGGATCAAACCCGTGTCTGTTATGTCTCTTGCATTGGCAAATGGGTTCTTTACCACTAGTGCCAGCTGGGAAGACCTTGGTGATGAAACACAGTATTTATATTATCTTTGCAAATGAATGCATTCTTTTGGGTGTTTGTTACATTTTACAGTAAAAAAATTTTTTTGAAAGGAATAAATCTGCAGTCCTCTGGCCTAAAAAACTACCCCAAAGTTCTAACAGTCTAATCAATGTGATGTATGGAAGAGTTAGGTGGCTTAGTTGATAATGGAAGTCAAAGACTCAGGTAATCGAGAGCCACTGACTGGGGTCCTGGCCAAGGACCATGCAGAGTCGAGGAGTTGCTCTTTCCCTGGGAGGAAGGGAATTTGACCCAGGAGATGTGAAGAGTCATCATCTCTCCTCAGATGCCTGCTTTTCCTGCAAATAGGAGTTTAGGAGGAGTCATGGGAATAGTTGACAGCTGCCTTCAAACCTTTCAAGCTGTTACATAGAAGAGGAATTCAATTTGCCCAGGTAGGCTCCAGAAGACAAAATGATGTAGAAGCCACTGGGAGGCTCCATCACGTAACTTTCTAACAGCCAGATGACTTTGAGAGGTCATGAACTTCCCATCTCTGGAGGCATTCATGCGGAGCCTGGGGGAGTTCTGTTAACAGGTGGTTGGAAAGGACATAGAAGAGGGTGATTGGTTTAAATGACCTTTCAGGTTCCTTGCAACTGCCGCAAGCTATGACTCTATGCAGTTCCATGATTCTGTGAGACTTGTGCATTATGCCTGGGAAGGTAAGCGAGAGGCTGATTCTAAACAAGAGAGATTTGTTTTCAAATATAAGCCCTGTGTTTTGACAACCACTCCCTTTTTATTTCTTTTATTCCATGACTTTTTAACCTTTTTGTTTTGTATTGGGGTATAGCTTATTAACAACGCTGTGACAGTTTCAGGGGGACCCCACAAGGACTCAGCCATTCGTATGCAGGTGTCCATTCTCCCCCAGACTCCCCTCCCATCCAGGCTGCCACATAACACAGCTGAGTTCCCTGTGCTATACAGTAGGCCCTGGTTGACAGACACTATCTTTTAAAATCAATAAATGGTATTGGTACCTTGCATTTCTCAGATTTCAGTGGCTAAGGGCATTGAGATCCTATCCCCACCAACAGAAACATCACTTTTCCAGATGTGCTTCAAGATTCTTGGTGTTGGAGAGATTCCTGAGGTCCTATGTCAACCTCCCATCCAGCTGCAAGAACACAACAGGGGTTCAGAGCGACCCCCGGAATCACACCTGATGGATGGAAGCTGGGCCTTGTGCTATTCTCTCCTGCCACCTGCTGGCTCTTCCCTTCACCTCCTGGAAGTGTCCATGTGACACCCAGAATTCCTTCCGGGAAGGGACCCTTCCTGTAAGGGGAAAAGCTTGGATGACTTCCAGTGCCTCTTACTAAATCTAGGAAAAGCATAAATTCACAGATGATGAGGGCTGGAAGAGACCTTAGAACTCTTCTAACCCAAAGCCTTCAAACTGATAGCCCATGGGTGATGGAAAGGCCTGATTGGATCCAGCAGTGGTGAATAATTTTGAGCTCTCATATACACATCTGGAAATTTGACTGAAAATGAGATTTGTAATGCCATTTGCTATTGGATATTCATGAAGTCTCAAAACTGAGAGCAGTAGGTAGTTGAGTACATCCACCTTCTAGATGCAAGACACTCCAGTAGCCAGTTTACAGTGGTGTTTATCCCCAAAGACCCTTCCCCTTGGCTGCTACAGAGGAAGCCCAAGCGCTAAGAAAGCCTCCTAAAATCTGTCTTTCTAACTTCGGCCCCACCCCTAGAGGAGCTGGCTGCTGGTGGCAAGGGGAGCATGGAGAAGCTGGAAGAGGCAGAGGGGAGAATCAGACGTGAACCAGAAGGTGGGCTGAAGTTTGGAATCTTATTTGTAATTAAAGTTTGGATTTAAATGAGACTGGAATTAAAAAAAATTTTTTTTATTGAAGTAGAGTTGAATTACAATGTGTTAATTACTGCTTGCAGCAAAGAGAGTCAGTTATATATATCTATACATCCTTTTTCATATTTTTTCATATTATGGTTTAATCACAGGATATTGAATATAGTTCCCTGTGCTATGTGGTAGAACCTTGCTGTTTATCCAGTCTATGCGAGACTGGAGTTTTTAATACATAAAAGGAAACTGCCATTTAAAGATGGAACTGTTCCTATCCTGGGAAGTAGGAAATCACAGAATCTGGCCTATTCATCCAAAGTAGAGACCAACAGTAGGGAAATCAAACCATTGTTGAAAATGGTGAACATAAAAAACCCTGGGACTTCCCTGGTGGGGGGGTTAAGCAGCTAAGACTCCACCTTCCAATGTAGGGGGGGCAGGGGTGAGGGTGGGGTTCATTTCCTAGTTGGAGAGCTAAGATCCTACATGGCTCATGGCCAAAAAACCAAATCATAGAACAGAAGCACTATTGTAACAAATTCAATAGAGATTTTAAAAATGGGCCACATCAAAAAAACACCAAAATCTTGTGGGGAAGGAAAATGCCCTTTCTTTTCCCTACACTGTCAAGTTCAACCCCTTCAATGAATCAGTTATTCATTGGCTTATCTTGTGGAACTCAATTTCCCCGTGACAACTCCCAGGTGGGGCTGAGCAGCAGCCCCACATTTAGAAGGGCTACCCACATGTACTGTGCACACACTTGCCCACCCCATCCCAGACGCCCAGAGTCCCATCACTTGCCTGCCCCCCACAGTGCTAGGATTGAGATTCCTTCCTTTGGTCCCATTTCTTTTCCCCTGGGCACCATAAAGCCCAGAGGGGACATGGGACTTGTCTAAGTCACACAGAAAAGGAACTGAGTTATGTCCTAGGACCCACACTCCTAAAGGTAAGATCTGGGATGGAAAGAGTGAATGGCTCCCCCTCCTTCACCCACACTAGATCTTCCCCGCCATCCTTTCTGCAGCAGCAAGCGGAGGCACTGGGGCGCCGGGTGGCTAAGGTATTAAGCTGAGGGCAGGACAGAGAACCAAAGTGGGGGCTGGGGCGCTGATATCACAAGACGCCTGAGGTCAGTCCTGTTCCCACCTCCTCCCCACCTCCAAGCATAAACCGAGACGAAGAAGCTTTCTTCATTTGTTTGTGCTCCACCAAGGGCAGACTTTAATTAGAACATGGGAGTTCACTGAGAGAGAACCTGTCCTGAACCTCCTTGTCCTGGCAGAGGTTGTTTCATGGGGGAGGGCACCAGGACACTGCCCACCCTCTGGTTCCTCTCCATTGCCAAGTTCCTGACCATTCCCTTGGCCCCAGCCAGGGGCGACCCTGGGAAGGGGTTGGGCATTTTCATTTGGATTAAATGCCCCAGGAGGCTAAGGCATAGAGAAGCACCCCCGCCCACACACACCCCTACACATACACACCAGACACACACACCATCTTTCTCTGAGCCCCCTGCTGCATCCAGTCAAGAAGCAGGCAGACTGAGCTAAGTCCAGGTCTAGACATTTGCTGTTAATTAAAAAAACAAAAAACAACAACAAAAAAACTGGTGCTACTGGTTGCCTCCAAGAAGGGGAACTGGGAACATTTATCACTGTATACCCTTTTCTTCTTTTAAATAGACTTTAGTTTTTAGAGCAGTTTCAGGTTCACTGCAAAATTGAGAAAATACAGAGATTTCCCATGTATTTCCTGCCCCAACACATACACAAAGCCTCCCCCACCATCAACACCCTCCCACACCAGAGGGTACATTTGCTACAGTTGATGGGCCTACAGGACTTGTCATTATCACCCACAGTCTACAGTTTACAGTTGGGTTCACTCTGGGGTGCACTAGGGGCTGGACATTCTGAGTTTGGACAAACGTATAAAGAGGTGTATCCACCATTAGAGGACTATCCAAAGAGTATTTCACAGCCCTAAAACACCTGTGCCCTTCTTTTCCTTTTAAATTCTGAATTTCTACTCATATCAAAGAAAACATTTTAAATATTCTTCCCAACTCAGAATCCTGGGAGATCCATGGAGTTCACAGTTGCTTGGAGGGACGAGAGGGCATGCTGAAGTGAGGGAGGGTCTGTATGTTTCCTTTACCCTCTTTGTTGTTGTTGCTCAGTCATGTCTAACTCTTTGCAATCCCATGGATTGCAGCATGCCGAACTTCCCTGTCCTTCACTAGCTCCTGGAGCTTGCTCAAACTCATGTCCATTGAGTCAGTGATGCCATCCAACCATCTCACCTCTGTCGCCCCCTCTCCTCCTGCCTTCAATTTTGCCCAGCATCAGGGGCTTTTCCAATGAGTTGGCTCTTCACATCAGGTGGCCCAACTACTGGAGCTTCAGCATCAGTCCTTCCAATATTCAGGGTTGATTTCCTTTAGGAATGACTGGTTTGATCTCCTTGCACTGCAAGGGTCTCTCGAGAGCCTTCTCCAGCACCACAATTTGAAAGCATCAGTCCTTCAGTTCTCAGCCTTCTTTATGTCCAGCTCTCACATTTGTACATGACTACTAGAAAAACCATAGTTTTGACTACACAGACTTTCGTTGGCAGAGTGATGTCTTGGCTTCTTAACATGCTGTCTACATTTGTCATAGCTTTTCTTCCAATGATAAGTGTCTTTTAATTTCCTTCTTTAATCCTTGATATATGAGTGGCTGTCTGAACAGATGTGAGGAAGAAAAAAAGTCCAGGTAACAGATGTTTTGTTCACCAAGGTTTTAATACTACAAAATCCTAATCAATAACTGGATTTAACCATGGCAGCTGAACCCTTTTCCCCAAGGCAGGAGGGCAGGACCATGCAGGGTCTCACCTAGTGGGTTGGAAGCAAGAATGGACTGCCAGCTCTCTTCTCGTTGAAAAAGGAAACATTTTCCAACCATCAGCACCAGTACAGCTTAAAAAAGAAAAAATGATTCCATAGCTCTAAATTTATTTTTATTTCTTGGCTATGCCACATGGCATGCAGAATCTTAGTTCCCAGACCAGGTTTCAAACCTGGACACCCTGCATTGGGAGCATGGAGTCTTAACCACTGGACCACCAGGGAAATCCCAGTACAGCTTTTTTTGTGATTAAATTTACGCCATCTATTTCAGACCTTTTCCAAAGACTTTTCAGATACTTTGCCAAAGACTCTTCTAAGGTCGGTGCTAGTTTTGAAATAAGTTCAGTCAGTTCAGTCGCTCAGTCATGTCCAACTCTTTGTGACCCCATGGACTGCAGCATGCCAGGCCTCCCTGTCCATCACCAACTCCCAGAGTTTACTCAAACTCATGTCCATTGAGTTGGTGATGCCTTCCAACCATCTCATCCTCTGTTTGTACCCTTTTCCTCCCACCTTCAATCTTTCTTAGCATCAGGGTTTTTTCAAATAAGTCAGTTCTTCACATCAGATGGCCAAAGTATTGAAGTTTCAGCTTCAGCCTCAGTCCTTCCAATGAATATTCAGGACTGATTTCCTTTAGGATGGACTGGTTGGATTTCCTTGCAGTCTAAGGGACTCTCAAGAGTCTTTTCCAACACCACAGTTCAAAAGCATCAGTTCTTCGGCGCTCAGCTTTCTTTATAGTCCAACTCTCACATTTATATATGACTACTGGAAAAACCATAGCTTTGACTAGGTGGACCTTTGTTGGCAAACTTTGTTGGTCTCTGCTTTTTAATATGCTGTCTAGGTTGGTCATAACTTTCTTCCAAGAAGTAAGTGTCTTTTAATTTCATGGCTGCAATCACCATCTGCAGTGATTTTGGAGCCTAAAAAAATAAAGTCTGTCACTGTTTCCGCTGTTACTTATTTATTTGCCATGAAGTGATGGGACCAGAAGCCATGATCTTAATTTTCTGAATGTTGAGTTTTAAGTGAACTTTTTCACTCTTTCACTTTCATGAAGAGGTTTTTTAGTTCCTCTTCACTTTCTGCCATAAAGGGTGGTGTCATCTGCATATCTGAGGTTATTGATATTTCTCCTGGCAATCTTGATCCCAGTTTGTGCTTCATCCAGCCCAGCATTTCTCATGATGTACTCTGCATATAAGTTAAATAAGCAGGGTGACAATATACAGCCTTGATGTACTCCTTTCCCTATTTGGAACCAGTCTGTTGCTCCATGTCCAGTTCTAACTGTTGCTTCCTGACCTGCATAGTTTTCTCAAGAGACAGGTCAGGTGGTCTGGTATTCCCATCTCTTTAAGAACTTTCCAGTTTGTTGTGATCCACACAGTCAAAGGCTTTGGCATAGTCAATAAGGCAGAAATAGATGTTTTTCTGGAACTCTATTGCTTTTTTGATAATCCAACGGATGTTGGCAATTTGATCTCTGGTTCCACTGCCTTTTCTAAATCCAGCTTGAACATCTGGAAGTTCATGGTTCACATATTGCTGAAGCCTGACTTGGAGAATTTGAGCATTACTTTACTAGCGTGTGAGATGAGTGCAATTGTGCAGTAGTTTGAGCATTCCTTGGAATTGCCTTTCTTTGGGATTGGAATGAAAACTGACCTTTTCCAGTCCTGTGGCCACTGTTGAGTTTTCCAAATTTGCTGGCATATTGAGTGCAGCACTTTCACAGCATCATCATTTAGGATGTGAAATAGCTCAACTGGAATTCCATCACCTCCACTAGCTTTGTTTGTAGTGAAGCTTCCAAAGGCCCACTTGACTTCGCATTCCAGAATGTCTGGCTCCAGGTGAATGATCATACCATCGTGATTATCTGGCTCATGAAGATCTTTTTTGTACAGTTCTTCTGTGTATTCTTGCCATCTCTTCTTATTATTTTTTGTTTCTGTTAGGTCCAGACCATTTCTGTCCTTTATTGTGCCCATTTGTGCATGAAAAGTTCCCTTGGTATCTCTAATTTTCTGGAAGAGATCTCTAGCCTTTCCCATTCTATTATTGAAATAAGTTATGTAAACCTTATTGGGTTCTGAGTATATTAACAAAAGAACAAAAATTTCAGAGTTCTGAAGGGATGTATTGAATAATATAATGAAGCAATGGGCATCATAACTGAAGACAATTCTGGTAAGGCTGAGCTGGATAAAAGACCGTTGCCTCGAATAATATTTCCCTTTATATTTCTCAGTCTGTAATTTTAACCTGTTGACCCTGCATTTTTACTAAGAGCTAAAATGATTCAAGATCAACAGACTAGCCCTCAACACCTGGAAAATCCTGTTCTCATAAGCACATCCCAGAAATCATAAGCAAATGTTGACCTTCCTTTTACAAGGCAAATTGCTGAGGCAGAAACCAAAATACCAGCAAGTATGCAGACAGCTAAGGCTTCATCTAAGCAGGATGTAAAATGTCAGGCCATTAATCTTATATTTTTAATGCAGTGGTTACAAAGGATGGGGTTGATGTGGGATTGAAAAACAATACTGAATTTAGAGAATTCCTTCCCCCTGCCACCGCCCCCTCCCCCTGCCTTTTTTAAGCCTTCAATACTGATACCTACTCACCAGGGTTGGGAACTAGCAAAAGCTACATGGGATTCCAGGGTGAGCATTCATTTCCCAGCCTTCATTCCTTGGCTGTCAACAAAGGCAGAAAATGCCCAGTCAGGGCCCATTGGCGCTTGCCAACACAGAGACCTGTTTCTTATTTCATTCGGCAGAGTGTAGAGCTGTAGTTACCATCACTAAAGTGGAGAGCTTGGCATCCCTCCAACAACTGATACTGTGAATTCAGCAAGACAAAATGAGGCAATCCCAGTTGTGAGACAGAAAAACAGGGGTGTGTATATTCTAATGGTAAGCCATGGTTAATATACAGTGTTAGACAGGTATTGGTATTTTGTGTACTCTTGAGTCCAGTAAGAATATAAATGAATCTCTACATTTTTCTATCTGAAAATTCTGATTCTACATTCCCCAGATAGGTTTACTGACTCAAAAACTGAAGCCCCAGAATTCTAGTAGCTAAGGCAGTTAAAACCAGAAGAATGAAGGTTTGCCTTGCCTAGTGAGAAACAGAACCCAGTATCCTCTAATATAGCGGTCCTTGACCTTTTTTGGCACTAGGGACTGGTTTCATGGAAGACAATTTTTCCTTGGACTGGGGTGGGGTGGGGTTGGGGGATAGTTTTGGGATGACTCAAGCACATTACATTTATTGTGCAGTTTATTTACAGTTCATGGAATTCTCCAAGCCAGAATACTGGAGTGGGTAGCCTTTCCCTTCTCCAGGGAATCTTCCCAACCCAGGGATCGAACCCAGGTCTCCCACATTGCAGGCAGATTCTTTACCAGCTGAGTCACAAGGGAAACCCCTCACTTATTTCTATATCAGCTCTACCTCAGATCACCAGGCATTTCATCCCAGGGGTTGGGGGCTGTTGAGTCCTGCGCCAAGGACACAGGTGCAAGGCTTTGCACCAAGGCCAGAGAAGTGGAGCCCAGAACCAAGGTCACCTCCAAAGCTGACTAAGCTCCTTTGTAATTATTGCCAAAAGCCCCTGTGATCACTAGCAGGCTTCCTGACTCCAAATTAAGCAAAAATGCCCATGCCGGTAGTCACCCTACAGCTCCTTAACCAACCAACTAATGCCATCCTTCCAGCAGGAATTTTGTAGAGGCTATAAAAATTGGTTACTAACCCATGAAAAGTGACGGCTCTCCCTGGTCTGTCAGGAGGTCAGCCTACTGCACTCACGGAGCCCACATTACCCCTGCTCTTTGTTCTAATAAACTCACTCCCTCCTGAAATGCTGTGTGTCTGGAAATTCTTTTCCAGTCTGTGCTTGGACTTCCTCATCGGGGGCCCCTACTTTAATAAACATTTAAGAAGTCACAGTTGGGAGAGAAGTCTGTTTCTGTGGTTCCTTCTATCCTGACACCTCTGCCAAAACACTGGGTAATGTGCGTTGTCAGTAGTGACAACACAGGATCCCAGAAGGGGTGGCTCTGTGAACAGAACACTGGCCCTGAGTTGCCACATTCATCAGGGATACCATTCCAGCAAGCCTGCGTGTTCACACCTCATCCAGGGGTCAGGGTCTCAGGCAGACCCCTAGGAACTCTAGTGGGGTGGGGAACTGAGTTGTAGACTTCACACTCTGGTGCACAGAGATCACGGCCCTGAGACTACGAGGTCTTCAGTTCTCTCCCTGAAATCCCTGGGCATCTCCCCTTTGCTCTAAGCTGTTCTTTTCTTCCTGCTAAAAGAGCAAAACTGATTGTTCGAAGGGCATCATCCCATGTAACCAAGAACATCCTTCCTACTTGCCTAAAGTAAGTTCACACAGCCCATCAATGAGACAGCGTCATGAAGCAGGAAATGAAAGCCCACACGCACACTTGGTTCTTCTCAAACTATAAGCTTTTATTCTATTTTATATGTCATTCATCCAGAACATGACGAGTATATGGGTGGCATCGTTCATACTCAATGTGAAATGACGCAATGCACTCAAGTCACTTGCCCTTTGCTGGGCCCACGTGCGCCAGGCAGGAAAGAGCGCTCACGAAGCCCACCTTGAACGGTGGCCTGCTGGGGTACTGGATGTGCTGTCCTCATTTCCCAGCTCTCACACGCTTCCTGGAGTTAGATGGGTCGAGATGGACATTTGGCTTGGAACTGAAGTTTCTAATTTTACACTGCTGAGTACAGCTGGACTGTTTCCCAGCCTACTTCAGAATCAAGATGCTGCCCACTCTCTCTACTGTGATCATTCTGTGTGGGATTTATTATTCACCACGCTGTCCTTCAAATCAAATAGAGAAAAGCAGGCCTCAAGACCACAAGTCAGGAAAAATTGGAAAGTGTTCCCTTTTTCCATCCTGCTGAGTTTTTCCCATAACCTGTTCCGGCCTGGAAGACGAGAGCTTCCCGTCTCTGATGGATACAAATGTGGGAGGAACAGCTTTGGTCTTAAACAAGAGGCCAGAGCCTTCTTCCTTCTCTAATCTTGCTACCTGTGTGCCTCACACCTTCCTTCCCAAACTGGGGGACCACTGGCAGTAAACAGTTCAAAGGTTCACCAAAATCGGGGCTTTAGACGATGTTCAACACAGCACAGCAGCAAAAAGATACTGAAGGGGCTCCACCACAGCTGAGCGCCTACTTTGCAAAGGTCAAAACCGTCCCTATTTTGGTAAACTTCCTAAAGTCTGCTCTACTCCACGCACTGTGACAAACATCCCTTGCCCAAAAGACTGTGACTCCGGGTCAAAAAAGGTGGATAAGAAGTAAATTCTCAAGCTACAGGAATACGATAGTTTGTTAAGTAAACCATCACGTGACCCTCACCTGCACACAGATCAGAGTGGGGAAACTGGAGGCGGAATGGGAAAGAGAAACGCTCATGCTGTGTGATTTGATCAAGGGCACAGCTCATAAAAATGCCAACAATCTGGAATTTCCCTATAAAAAGTTGAAGAAACATGCCAATAGTCAGAAATGAGATGACTTAAATGCCAACAGTTTGACCTGTTGGCACTGAGCCAATGTTCTCAGAAGAAAAGGAGGACACTTCCTCTGGGGCCAGAGGAGCTGGTCAAAAACCCCGCCTATCACACAGAAAGAGAGGGAATGGGGGCGATCAGCAAAGAGCAGCTGCAAAGGGTCGAGGGCCAGGGATTTGAAACCAGTGTCAGCTAAGAGTTTACCATGTGGGCCCCAGGATCTCTCACACTACAGTAAAAACAGCTGTATTCTTCCAAAGTTCTCCCTGTATGTGCTGCAACGTGGGGCTGAGATGAGGTTACACAGGCAATACCAGAGGTGGTCTCCCCACTCTAGACATCTGCAGTTCATTTACAGTAACCAGGTGGGAGGGCTATCTGACTGAAGAAGCACAGTTGCTGAATTACACTCAATCAAGAAGGTATCTGAGAAAGGTCATCCACTCTGGACCCCATGGGCATCTGGGACAGACACATCTGTCAGTGAGGGAGGAAGATCACCCCTGTAGAACCTGTCAGATTAAGCCCACATGACAGAGAAGGTTTTCATAGCCTGATCACCCTAAGAACCAGCTTGGGGAGGGAACTAACAAGCATATTCTAAGAAGTTATAGATTAGTGTCCTCCCAAATAAAACATGAGTCTTTATTGTTACATTTCCAACTCACAGAATTCCAGGCTATCATGAGACATATATACACAGATAATCACTAATCTATGCAGTCATCTTCTGCACCCTCTCTCAAAATTTGGCCCAAGACGTTTTCCAGTTCAACCCCACACACCAACTCGGAATAAACAGAAACGCTGAAGTCTTGTGGTTTAACCCTCTGTTCGAAAGTACTATTAGAGGTGGAATATCTGTTGGAGGAGGCGCTTTTGCTGGGTTGGAACAGAGCTGAAGACTTCTGGGTGTGGTTAAAGTGTGAACCTCTCTGCCTTCTGACCCACAGACTTCGTGTCTTTCCTCTTTGTTTTGTCTCTTTCCATAGCGGTTGGCTTACAGGTTGTCATAGAGATCGCTCTTCTATTCAGAATCACCCTGGAAGGCAGGTGGTTCAGATGAGCAGGACTGTTACCTATTAAGTTACTGAGTCAACAACTGAGGAATCTGAACTCTGGGATTACCACTCAAAATAAATATTATTTCAAAGTAAATAACAAACTACTTGGCTAGCAAGTGAAATGCCTAAGTCTTTCTAAACCATAGACTTGGGCTTTATGCTACATCCCAAGACAGAAATCAGGTAACCTACATCTTCAGAGGAATTCACAAAGCACTCCTTCCTGTTTCTTCCTTCAATGCTGAGAAATGACTCTGGAGCCGGAAGCAGTAATATACAACTTGGGACTCGGGTGAAAACTGCCCTAAGGCCCAACCCTGATTAACACCGACTATTCCTTTTCTTAAGTCTAATGGTGCCTGCGTGGAGGCTCTCAATGGGAAAAGGAAGGATGTAGCAGGTGGAAGCTTGGAGAAGCTGAGAGATGAGGGCAGATCCATTAACAAACTCGGATGGCACTATGGGACATGACCACTGAAGCCAGTTATCTTCTGAAAATATCACGATCACTTTCAAAACCCATATCTTTTTTTTTTTTCCTTAATCAGGAAGTCAGGGGTGAGAGGAACATTTGCTTATATTGCTCATCAACACATTCTTCTTAACAGAACTGAGACTATTTTAAGAATATTAGGAGCTTTTCAAGACATCTGTTTTCAGGACAGACTGCAGTAATAGAAATACTTTCCAGAGTTGGTTCGTTCTAGAGTCTATTCCAAGAACAGGGGCGGCCAACTTTCGTGAGGTTCCAAGGCATGTTCTGGCAAAAATATTTTCACTTTCCTAAAGTTATATGCTGTCTTAAAGTCCAACTATACTGTATACACATTTATATATACATATATATATATATATTCATCTGATCCTTTTCTGGCAGCAAAAAAGGGAACACTTTTTTTAAACTCCAAAGTTGGTAATATTTGTAGAATATTATGAAGGCAGAATTTTGGTTGGTTGTTTTTTTATGACTCAGAACATAGATGAAATGAAAACTTCTGCACACTGCCCCAAATTCACATCTTTAAAAGGTCCTTTTCTCCATTCACATGAATTCGTCTGAATCATTGCCATCCTGTAGGAGACAAAACAGTGAAACCATAAAAGCCTCCAAAATAAGTAACTCAGTATAAAAACTTTCATGTCAGTATTAAGGAACAAGCTTCCTTACGATGAACCATAGAATTCAATTAAAAAGTAAAATAATTAACTTCAGTCACTTCTCCTCCATGTTAAATTGTTAGTTGTTTAGAATGGCGACAGGAGCAGTTGTGTTCTCTAAGGTGTCATCACTACATGGCCTGGATTGCCCGGCAATGAGAGACCAGTGGGTCCCACACTGTGAAGTGAGGCCCAGCGACTTACCATAGGGTGTGGAAAACAGGACTCCTTCAACAAACAGACCACAGCATGAAACAAAACAAATACTGACTCGATGCTTTAATGCCAACAAAGCTATAAGTAGGCACAAATATTTTTGATCTAAATTCCATTATTTTGAGATTCGGGGGTATTATGTATTTATTATTTCACAAGGTGGCTTCTTTTTTTTTAATAGAAAAAGTCATCCAGAAGCTACAGGCTAGTTACCAAGTTAGCTGGCTTGCCAAGTTTTTGATTAGGAAAAAAAAAATCCTCACATGGCAGTGGTATCTGTGTAAGGACTGACTTTATTGTGTATAAACAAGCCCGGAGACCAAGCACAGAAGCGATCCCCGAAGCTCCTTTCTGGGCTTACCTGGTGGCTCAGATGGGAAAGAATCTGCCTGCAATAATGCAGGAGGCCCGGGTTGGAAGAGAGTCAGGAAGATCCCTTGGAGAAGGGAATGGCAATCCACCCCAGTGTTCTCGCCTGGGGAATTCTATGGACAGAGAAGTCTGATGGCTCCATAAAGTCCAGAGCATCACAAAGAGTTGGATACAGCCAAGCAACTTTCACTGTGAAGTTCCCTCCTGAGCTACTGCATACCCTAAGACAACTGCTCTGGATGCCAACATTCAATAATACTGTGAGTTCTGGTACATTTGCCTGAAAATGTCGTAAACTGAACACAACATTGTTCTGGCTTCTCTCTCTTTCCCATGCTTTATACCTGCCTTGATAGAGAGGGAGGGGACTTCGGCTTACAGGTATGTGACATGCTTTTCTCCTTAATAGCTTGTGTTAAAGATGGGCAGGGAAGCAGGGGAGAAAGTAGAAAACAGTGCTTTCTGGGAAGTCTGGCTTGATTTCCATTCAGCGGGCTTCTCTGTGCTTCTCTTCAATTAGCACAACGAATTGAGGCCACAGTGGAAATGCCTTGGATAATTGTACAAAACACAAACTACTGTTTGTAGTCTATCTATGCATGCGAACTCTGACTGCCCAAGAGTTCTACACTGGAATAATAGTGTCAGAGATGTTCAAAGAGTCATCCTATACTTCTGAAGGTCAGCTTGAGATCCCAAACACTGAGGATGTTTGTGTCCCCAAAACTCACTAAGATAATGTGGCTTGGTGCCAATCAAAGTGAATTACTCCCTACAAAACCTATGAGTTAGATCTGCAAGTTCCCATGTGTCTGGGGAACTGTGCTTTTTTGGGATTACAGTAACTTTTAAACGTATAACTGCAATCCAAGACTTGATTTGGACAATTTCTGTATTTTAGATTCCCTTTAAGAGTCAAAATATTTTTGGGGCAGATTCCCTGGAGAAGGGAATGGCCACCTACTCCAGCATTCTTACCTGGGAAATGACATAGGCAGAGCAGCCTGGTGGACTATAGTCCATGGGGTCACAAAAGGGTCAGACACGATTTAGCAACTAAACAAGAGTCAACATGCTTTTCAGTGCAGCAAAGCAGGTTTCTCGTCATCCACTTAGAAAGTGATAAGCGAATAAAATGTCACAAGAAATGGTTCATGGTTCCTGATACCAAATTTAGAAATTAGAAAGAAATGATAGATGGAAGAAAATTATTCTAAACAGGAGAGCAAAAATTCAAAATTAAACCCAACCTCAGGGTGGAAGACTAGTATTTTCCCTGATGAACTTGTGTAAGACACTAAGTTAAAACTTAAGTTGTGTCTCAGGTAAACACCAGTCTTTGGCTGAAAATAACTGACCAAGCTGTGGATTCAAAAATTTCTGTGTCCCCTTAATAGAAGATGGTTACAAGGAGAATGAAAGTCCATTCTTTAGAAGAAGGAGGAAGAGCTATGTGAGTCCTTGCACTGTGAGAGAAGAGAAACACCCAGCACAGAACTTCCTCGGAAATTTACACCTGGTTCCAACACGGGCCTTGGGAACAGCAGCAGCAGTGACAGAGGGAGAGGAAAGGCAGGAAGGTTAATAATCCTTTGGTCTACAAACCTGACTTTCTAATCCTGGAACTTTTAACATGTCACTAATTGGGTAGTGTCTGTACACAGATGTATATTTGTGTGTGTATATGGCCTGTTTCTTAATTCCAAAACAACATCCAAACTTTGAAAATCCATAATGAAAATGCCTAAGGTCATAACACAATATACATGCCAGATTTCTGCTGGGAAGTTGTCTCTAAATAACAGAAAACTTCAATAGCAACAACAACCACAGCAAAGACATCAGACCTGGGTTATGTTAACAACTTCTGCTCAACTGTTAAACTGTTTTCTCAGAGTAGTTTCCAGGAGGGATTAAATACACCTCATCTCTTGATACAGATGCTCTGTGGATAAATAACAACCAAAGACTATATGGATAAGAAATAATAATGACCATTTATATTCATAGTGTCTAAATCAAGGAGGAACTTTCACACACATGACTTTGTTTAAATTTTAGAACAACCCCATGAGATAACATGTCTCTCTTTACTGCTGATGAATTGTCCCTCGGAGAGGTTAAGTAACTTTATTAGTCCTATCCAATTAAACAGATGGTTTAAGTCTCAGAACTTCAAAGTCAAGGCTCTATTTAATTACCGAATACTACTCTGGAATTTTTCACGAATAAATTATAAAGGTACATCTCTGACTCATAAAGGAGCCCCGTAACTTTAGTTCTCCAAAGGGAAAGGAATAAGAATACTGTTCTTATCAATTTTTAGAAGGACATTTACAGATGAACAAGGTGCAAAATCCTACTAACAATTACAATTCACACACTGAATATGGGGTTTGGCGAGGTGACCTTTAAGGAAACTTAAGTTCTGTTACTTCTAAGCATCTAAAGCAGTGTTGCTTAACAGTATTTTTGCTGTGATGGAAATGACCTACCTCTGCACCATCCAATAGCACAGCCACTAGACACATGTGGCTAGTGTGACTGAGACACTGAATTTTTAAACTAAATCAAATTAAATGTAATTTTTTTAAAAAATGTAATTTAAATAGCCACATGCAAAGAGTGCCCAGTGCACTGGACAACACATCTAAAGCATCATATGCTATACTATAAACATGCAACATAGCAGCAAATACACATGTCTAATTTCGTTTTTTTTTTTGCACAGACTGTTTAATAATGGCCTAATTACGCTATCTCCAGCCACTTCAAAATAAATTTTGGGCAAGATAGCACTTGTGGACAGTAAGTCCCTGCCACGGTTTCAATAAAATAATGATGTGCTTGCTGATGCTAAGATGACCCCTTCTACACTATAACGTGAATCACCATCTCTCTTTATCTTAGGGCCTCAGGAACATGAAGACAATCAATGCTTGGTACTTAAACTACAGTTAAGATCTTTCATTTAATTTAACTGAAGGTGATAATTTTGTCCTCGCTCAATTAAAACATAGAATCTGCAGTCACATTACTATAGAACATTAATAAATAAAGGCACTTTTGGCATGCCTGCCGGAAAAGAGGGAAACAGGGAATGAAAAAGTTTTTGAAAACAAACATGGGGCAAAGACCACAGGGAAGGTGGGCAGTGTCTAATACAATCCACCTGAGTGTTCAGTCATTGCCAAACCGCTGTCAAGCCATCCGCGAGATGTCAACCAACACTGGCCAGAAACTCAATCGTTACAAACTTAGTGAGTTATTTCAAGGCACAAAATTAGAGTGAATAACTTGAATGTACCTGATTTGAAGACATATTCTCAACTTTCATTAGTGACGAATAGCTCCTAGAAGAAGAAAAACAAACAAACAAACAAAAAAACATTTTAATTAAGATTTTCTGGCTGGCAAGTATTTCATGAACATTTACCAAGTATCTAGCAATGCTGAGGGCCTTCTGAAGAAAACAGCATCTCTGCTGTGACTTGTCATCTCACCCGGATCTTGTTCTTTTCTAACTTCAATCACCTGAACCGTGGGCTTCAACTCTGATCTCTGACGCTGCCAACTCTGAAACATCCCCACCTTAGGTAGACTGAGGTCCTACCCTTGGTCTTTTCTGATCTGTTACACACTTCTCCTCTATTGACTCCTTTTCTGATTTCTGCTTATTCCTTCCAGTTTCAATGTTTACACTGTGAGCCAGATTTCAATGTTAATCACTACAAACAAAGCTAGTGGAGGTGATGGAATTTCAGCTGACCTATTTCAAACCCTGAAAGATGATGCTGTGAAAGTGCTGCACTCAACATGCCAGCAAATTTGGAAAACTCAGCAATGGCCACAGGACTGGAAAAGGTCAGTTTTCATTCCAATCCCAAAGAATGCTCAAACTACTGCACAACTGCACTCATCTCATACGCTAGTAAAGTAATGCTCAAAATTCTCCAAGCCACGCTTCAGCAATACACGAACCGTGAACTTCCAGATGTTCAAGCTAGTTTTAGAAAAGGCAGAGAAACCAGAGATCAAATTGCCAACATCTGCTGTATCATCGAAAAAGCAAGAGTTCCAGAAAAACATCTATTTCTGCTTTATTGACTATGCCAAAGCCTTTGACTGTGTGGATCACAATAAACTGTGGGAAATTCTGAAAGAGATGGGCATACCAGACCACCTGACCCACCTCTTGAGAAACCTATATGCAGGTCAGGAAGCAACAGTTAGAACTGGACATGGAACAACAGACTGGTTCCAAATAGGGAAAGGAGTATGTTAAGGCTGTATATTGTCACCCTGCTTATTTAACTTATATGCAGAGTACATCATGAGAAATGCTGGGCCGGAAGAAGCACAAACCAGAATCAAGATTGCAGGGAGAAATATCAATAACCTCAGATATGCAGATGACACCACCCTTATGGCAGAAAGTGAAGAGGAACTAAAGAGCCTCTTGATGAAAGTGAAAGAGGAGAGTGAAAAAGTTGGCTTAAAGCTCAACATTCAGAAAACTAAGATCATGGCATCTGGTCCCATCACTTCATGGGAAATAGATGAGGAAACAGTGGAAGCAGTGTCCGACTTTATTTTTTGGGGCTCCAAAATCACTGCAGATGGTGATTGCAGTCATGAAATTAAAAGATGGTTACTCCTTGGAAGGAAACTTATGACCAATTTAGACAGCATATTAAAAAGCAGAGACATTACTTTGCCAACAAAGGTCCATCTAGTCAAGGCTATGGTTTTTCCAGTGGTCATGTATGGATGTGAGAGTTGGACTGTGAAGAAAGCTGAGTGCCGAAAAATTGATGCTTTTGAACTGTGGTGTTGGAGAAGACTCTTGAGAGTCCCTTGGACTGCAAGGAGATCCAACCAGTCCATCCTAAAGGAGATCAGTCCTGGGTGTTCACTGGAAGGACTGATGTTGAAGCTGAAACTCCAATACTTTGGCCACCTCATGCGAAGAGTTGACTCACTGGAAAAGACCCTGATGCTGGGAGGGATTGGGGGCAGGAGGAGAAGGGGACAACAGAGGATGAGATGGCTGGATGGCATCACTGACTCAATGGACATGAGTTTGAGTAAACTCCAGGAGTTTGTGATGGACAGGGAGGCCTGGCGTGCTTTGACTCATGGGGTTGCAAAGAGTTGGACACGGCTGAGCAACTGAACTGAACTCAACTGAAAAGTTTGTTACAATATCACAAAAGCCAAGTTAGTTATGCAATGTTCTAACAGAGCAAGTGGGCAGGCTATGAGGAGGAATCCAACTACGGAGATGAAACTGACTCGGACACACTGCGGGGGAACTGCAGACACTCCTCTCCAGTGTGTCAATAAACGATGGTGTCCCCTGGGAGACTCACAGGTACCTGTTTGAAGGCCCTCTCCAAAATCCACATAAAATTGAGCAAGAGCTGTTCTGCTTCTCTCACTTTCCAAGCAAGGTCATTTCTAGGGCTCCGACTACTTTCAGAACCTCTGCTGTTTCTTCTGCCGCATCCTTGCTCTAAGTGTGGCTTACAGCACAGCAGGTGGAAGGAACATGTCACTCAAGGCTTCCTCTCTACAGGTAACCCTACACAAAGGTTCTCTACACAACAATCCCATTAGATGCTAAGCTACAGGGCAAGTGTCAGCAAAAAAGCTGTGTAAAGAGCTAATGAAGAAGATGGTAAGTGAGAATTAATATGTGGAGACTAAATAAGGGGAATTTTTCATTATCATGTAAATGAATAAAATGGCTAATAGAAGGACTGATGCTGAAGCTCTGATACTTTGGCCACCTGAAGCAAAGAGCCGACTCACTGGAAAAGACCCTGATGCTGGGAAAGACTGAAGGCAGGAGGAGAAGGTGACAACAGAAGATGAGATGGTTGGATGGCATCACCGATTCTATGGACATGAGTTTGAGTAAACTCTGGGAGTTGGTGATGGACAGGGAGGCCTGAAATGCTGCAGTCCATGGGGTTGCAAAGAGTTGGACACAACTGAGTGACTGAACTGAACTAAAGTATATATTTAAAACTTCATGGGAATAGATACTGGGAAAGATTGAGGGCAGGAGAAGGGGATGACAAAGGATGAGATGGTTGGATGGCATCCTTGACTCAATGGACATGAGTCTGAGTAAACTCTGGGAGTTAGTGATGGACAGGAGGCCTGGTGTGCTGCAGTCCATAGGGTCGCAGAGAGATGACTTACCGAATTATCAACAATAAAATATACTGCTACCGCTTAGCCTTCACAGTTCGGCATTCTCCCAACAATCTAAATATTTCTTTAAGAAAACCACCTCAAAGGATGATCTTTACGTAGACCTATTCCAAGTATCAGATCACTAGAATTTCTGCACACTGAGGACAGGGTAGGTAAAGCACTTATTTGCAAGAACAAGATGGAGCTCTGTCTTCAGGGACTGCTGCTCTTTTCATCTGAGAAGGAAGCTGGTGCCTTCTGGGTCATGGGTTTTGCTGTGTTCTGAGCTAGAGGCTGATGGATAGACTCCTGACTAGAGCTTAAAGAACCTGGACTATACGATGGCAATTCCATCCTTTTTATTCTCCTGATAGAAATTAGAAATGAAAAGCTGATTGCCATTCTTGTTCAGAAAGTTAAAAAAGGGAGTTTAGAGTCTAAAGAATGGCAATAGAATTGGGAAGAAGTTGGGCATCACCAAGATATGAGGCTATGAAGGACTTCCTCCCTGAAACTGTTTGGAAGTACTGTGGGTACTGTCCAAGGTGAGAATGTCTTCTCACTCTATCTGTAGAATTCCCCAAAGATTCAAACATCAGTTTCTTCAGCGATCACAGCAATTAAACTAGACGTTTCTTAGCAGATGGTCCAAATAAATGAATCGACCACTGGTGAAATTTATTGGTATTTTCCATGTCAGAAAGGCAAGTGAAAGGCTTTAGAATGAGAAGATTTTGTAGGCATAGCATTCAATCTCTTGGGTCAGAGTCAAAGACAGAAATTAAAGTGATACTAGCACCAACAGGTTATAAAACAAATCTGAGCTTAGAGGTTGTTGTTGGAGTTTCACTAAAACTCTGAAACGGGCTGAACAGAGGGCAAAAGAGAGTGGAAACAGTGTGTGTGAGATTGAGAAGCAGACTGAGATGAGCTGCATGTCTCGGGGAGTTACTCAGTCTCTCATTTTCTTCTTCTACAAAATACAGATGCTAAAAAATATTTGCCTCACATGGCATTGTTAGGATTAAATGAGATAATGCAGTAAAGCACAATAGAGTGTTGGGAAGATGATAAGTATCCAAAGATGTTAGTTAACCTTTCTTATTAAATATTATAAGTAAATTAAGTGACATTATCAAGGGAGCTTCCCTGGTTGCTCAGATGGTAAACAATCTGCCTGCAATGCAGGAGACTCAGGTTTGATCCCTGGGTTGGGAAGATCCCCTGGAGAAGGGAATGGCAAGCCACTTCAGTATTCTTGCTTGGATACTCCATGGGGTCCCTACAGTCCATAGGGTGGCAAAGAGTCGGAAACAACTGAGCGACTAACACTTTCACTTTTTTTTTCATATTTCTAACATATAGTGTTATGTTTCTAAACAAAATTATGGTAGATTTGTAAAAGCACAAAAAAGTATGTTATTTTTACCCCACTGCACAATGAAAACAAAAAGAATAAACTAGTCTAAATCATGCATCACTCAAAATTCCACACAATTTTGAAACCGATGGTGTTGCTAATTGTTCTTTCGTTCACAACACAAAAGAGACTCACAATTCTACAGCAAATTGAATGTTTAAGTCTCTGCAATAATCTGTCTCACGCTGGTTATAACTTGGGGTAACACTTCCAGAGTTCTCCACTGGAATACTGTATTGTAAATGAGACCATGCAACAACCTACTTTTAGCAGAACTCCCAACAGGGACACATGCATGTCGATAAAAAATAAATAGCAGCGCTTGACCATAATACCTCCATTCTGGCCAAACAATCTTGCTAACAATCCAGAGTATTCCAAGGAAACCAGGTCAGGACAGGGCAAGACAGCTCATGTGGATCCTATTCCCTTCCCAAAGGAATCAGTAACTTTTCTGGTACACGTATCACAAATTAAATCTACCATTCCTAAGGGTTAATTCCCAATTAAGTCAGCAGTGAGGACTTGTCCAAGGTCAAGGCAAGTGTCTTAGCTCCAGCATACCTAAGTTCGTCCATCTCCCTCTTCTTTTTCATCTCTTCCTTTTCTCTCCTTTTCATTTCCTGAATCTGGGCTTTCTTCTCATTTCTCTCTTCACGGTCTCTGCATTCTTTCTCTGCCTCTAGGTCTGGGAACCGCTCCATTTTGGTCTTTTCTAATCGGTTCAGGATCTCATTCACTTTCTTCTCTACTGTCACAATTTTCACCTTTGAGGGAGATGTAGGAAAAAAGATACTTAATCTTTATGGTTTTCCCCTCCCCCTCAGAATAGGGCAGACGCTTTCCTCTGCCACCCAGGTGGAGTCCCTTTAGGAAACAGACATGTGGATCCCTCAACAGCAGAGACAGAGACCCCTCAGCACCAAGGCACCCCTCAGCAGGAGGGCGCCGCCTCTTCCGGTGACATCACACTCACATCCTTCTGCCTGTGAAAGCCAATCTGGCCCACGTCCATGTCAGCTGTCTTCTTCAGGTTAGACCACGGGGTGTACACCACATTAACATTGTTCATCTTGCAGCCTGCCAAGAGAAACTGTCCTCAGCATGTGGGCAGGAGGACACTGAGCAATGCGTGCCCACACCCATGATTAAGTCACCATAATCCAACAGGGGAAAAGGGTGAGAATGAACGAGCCACTGAGCGTTTCAAACCACAAAATATTTTGTCTTTTTAAAAAAGCAGCTCCCTACAAAGACAAATGGTAAAGCCCACAAACAGTTCAAGCTAAAGTATTCCAAAGGAGAGCAGGGTCTAGAGATCAGCTTCAGGGACTCTGAGGCTTTCTAAAGTTGAACAACATTTACTGTATGTGTTTTTAAAGAGAAAAGGGCCGCACAGGTTTTCTCAGATTCTCAAAGGAGCCCTTGACCTAATGAAGATTAAGCAGCAAGATAAAGGAATTCGGGAGACAGGATCCTACCCGGAATTACCACAAACCAGCTGGTTCACTTTGGGAAAGTCCCCATGGCCCCTGGAATCTTGTCTGAAATATGAGGAAGCTGGACCCATTTAGTAGTGTTCCTGTTGTTTGTTTCTTTTAGCAGTGGAACGTCTTTCACCAAAGAAAACATGTCAAAGCAATCGAAGCAAAGATGCTCTGGATAAAACGGGTGCCAGGAAACCTGTTCATGCCTCCTATGCCCTCACCGCCCCCGCTTCATGTGCCCCTCCGTGCCAACAGCCTCCCAGGCAGCTCTAAGAATCCCAGTTTAGTCACTGGTCCAGTGCTCCCTAAGGCCCTTCTGAATTTGATGGCGATACGTGTCAGTGTTTACAGTCAATGATCACACACAATGGGGAAGTCTGGGGAACACAACCCTATTTAAATGATCAATGTTAACATCACCAAAAATGAGGTAAACTGGCAGCAGGTACCTCCTGACCTAATGCACAAGGTTTCACTTGCATAGTAGTCCTGCCAGAAAATTTGATCATACTGAACAGGAAGCATCACACCAACCCAAAGTGGCCTCCACTCTAAAAGTGTCAAAGTCCTGAAATATGGCTGATTCATGTCAATGTATGACAAAACCCACTGAAATGCTGTGAAGTAATTAGCCTCCAACTAATAAAATAAAATTAAAAAAAAAAAAAAAAAAAAGTCCTGAAATACAAAGAAGTGTCCAGATTAAAGGCGACCAGAGAGACATGACAAGTGAATAGAAAACAGGATCCTGGATCAGGAAAGAGATGCTATAAAGTGACAGAAGTGGGACTACTGACAAAACTTACATATGGTCTCTCTATCAGGTAACGGTATTCTCCCCATGCTACATTTCCTGAATTTAATCACTGTAACACAGTTACTTTAGGCAATGTCCTTCTGAGGACACCCTGAATGGTCATGATGGCTATGATTTTCCTTCAAATGGTTCAGCTAAAAAAAAAAACAAGAAAAAAACCATTGAGTATATCATAGGGAGAGAGCAAACAAATATGGAAAAACTCTTGACTCTAAATGAAAGGCAGATGAGAGCTGTATTTTTCTTGCAACTTTTCTGCAGGTTTGAAATTTTTTTCAAAATTAAGTTAAAAAAAAATCTCCATATGCAAGGCACTGTGGGAGATAGAAACATGGCTCGCACAGTGGATCCTGTCCTCTAAGATTAAAAGAGGACAGACACATACATTTGTTTTTTGTTAAGCCACTAAGTTGTGTCCGAGTCTTTGCAACTCCATGGACGGCAGCATCCAGGTTTCCCTGTCCTTCACGACCTCCTGGAGTTTGCTCAAACCCATTTCTGTTGAGTCAGATAAATAAGCTCAAGTAAAATGAGATGCTGTCAGGTGATATTGGAAAGATATCGGTAAAGCGCTAAGCAATTCAGAGAGGGCAGAGGTCACTCAAAGATGGAAAAAGAGAAAGATTCCACAGGAGAGGTTAAGTTCCTTAATTCTTCATTGTTTAATCTCGGCTTCCTCATCTATAAAATGAAAATAACTTTCTTAATTCAGTAGAATTGACAAATGAATAATGTGTAACGTTTCTGGCACAGTGCCAGACATGTAATTAACATTCAACGTTAGCTGCTTTTACTATTATAACTGCTGTGTCCACCCTCAGCCTTAGCTCAGATCTAGACATGTGATGACTGAGCAGGAGTATAACAGTGAGGGCAGAGGGAACAATGTAAGCAAAGGCACAAGGTGGGAAAACAGCAGATACTTGCTTTGGCTGGAGTGTGAGATACACGAAGGGAAATAGAGTCTGTGGTCAGATCCGAGATGCTTAAATGCCAGCTTAGGAAGTCTGGACTTAACTGTATAGACAAGGTGTGGGGTGTCATGGAAAGTGTCCAGGCTTTGAGACAGTTTAATCTGGCAAGAGATTATAAAGTGAATAAAGAAGAGGCTGACCAGATTCCGTGAGGACAAACAGCATGGGAGGTGGTTAGTCAGGGAGGAAAATATTTTAAGGACTCAGTGACACAGAGGGAGTGCACTCAGCAGATCTCACAGCAAAGACAGTCTTCGGCAGCCCTCAGCATCCACTGCTCTTAACTCCTGACAGTGCAACGCCTGGGCTCATTCCTCTGCTGAGTGAGCCATCCCCGTGGCAGGCTGAAGGGGGAGGTTAAGGACTCAGTGATCCAACTGACTTCTCTTTTCTGTTTTCTCTAGAACTAGTAAACTACAAAGGGACTAAGGAGAAAGAGGCTCAGCCAAGAGTAACAAGGCCAGGGCAAAGAGCTCTTGTAACAAAGTTGTGTCTGCCAGCCAGAGGCATGGGAAGGGGACAAGAACAGTGAAAGGTTGCAACACACAAGGAAAGAGGACGATGACAGTCTCGATTTTTATTATCTTTATTTCAGTAACCAGAGATCTTAACTGGGAATCTTAGGAGCTTGGTTCTACTCATAAAAATGGAATGTCCTAAAATCAACTGCAATTTAATGATTTATGGAGCTGAAGATGAGTGGGTCTACAGGACAAGGACAAGACTTCCGGTTTCTTTGGCTAGGCCCCTGACCCAGGAAAGCTGCCTGTGTGAGATCTGCAGGCTAAAAGGTGGGGGAGGGGCTCATTTCCAGCTCTTCTCAGTAATCACCGACCTCTGCAACCTGCTGTCAGCTCTGTGTCTGCCCCATGCTTATCTTCTATGTAAACCATATTTTTTCTCAACACTCTGGATCGGCCCTCAACTTCAAATGAACCCAAACTTACCTCAACCCTATCTAGGTCCATGTCCTACAACTAAAATCCAGTCTATCAGCTCAATTCTTCTTAGCAGAACTGCCACCTCCACTCCATTAATTGTCCTTCTTGACCTACACTGACCATTGAAAAGTTAAATTTGGTACAGTAGAACTCAACAGGCATCAAGCCCAGTATTACAGGTCCTACTTAAAATCCGGAGGCCAAGGGTCCCAACACTCTGCACGCTGGAAACATCTGGAGAGCACTATAAAAATACTGACTCTAACATATCATCCCAGACCAATTATTTAAGATTCTCTGGGAGATAACAAGAGTGGATTTGATATGCATAGGGAGAAGAAAGTCTGTAAGGAGAGAAGAAAGAAAACGCAGGAAAGAGCAAGTGGGAGACTTGAATTCTAGAATGTATTGAGTTGGCCAAAAAGTTCGTTTGGATTTTTCTATAACATCTTAATGGAAAACCCCAAAAGAACTTTTTGGCCAACAGAACAGTAACAAATAACAAAAATAAAGTTATGCAACAGCATTACAAATAAAGACCTGAGACACATTTATCGCCTGGCTTTTAATATAACCTAATTTCCAAATGTCTTTTCACAAATAACCTTAATGGTAGGCAAGTCTAGACAACTTTCTATTCAAAAGAAAGAGAACAGGGTTAAAAAAAAAAAAAGACTTAAGATGGGCCATGAACATTAGAGGGGTGGGGAGATTCGTCTTCAGTTCTCCAACAGGCAGCGAGATTGCCATCTTAACAAAACAGGGGAAAGGCATATTATATACATGTTATTCTCTACACTCAAGCCAAAGTCAGTAACATGTTCTCTAAGATGTAATCCATTTCAGACACAAAGTGTGTGAGTTCTGAAAACACCTCTAGGAAAACTGACCTTGAATGCTATTGGCCTTCACAAGATGGGCACAGTCCATCAGCACCTCCTTTGGAATATCTTCTATTTTCTCTCCCTGAAACACAAAGATAAACCAAATGGCTCATCACCTTGTTTCTGAGCAATACTGGAGCACTTTTATAGGGCTTTGCTACTTTACTACGCACAATTTTATTAAAAGCAAGGGGCTCTTCAACTGTATTTTAAGACACTGAAAAATAAAGACAGTTATGGAAATGTTTAAGAGAAGGCAGTAATATGGAAAATACTGATACTTAATAGGTAAATAAAAAACAGGGTATGAAAAGAAAACCACCAAAACCACCACTCAGACATGTAATTTTTACCTCTTTCTTCTCATTCATACTTTTAGAAACCTTGTGGGAAAGTGATGTCTGTTTTTGATAACGGGAAGATTTCTTAGCTGAGGTCCCTATGCCCTCCCTCTCAAGAGACATCCCTCTCAAGGGCTTCCCCGATGGCTCAGACAGTAAAGAACCCGTCTGCAATCCAGAAGACCTGGGTTCAATCCCTGGGTTGGGAAGATTCCTGGAGAAGAGAACAGCAACCCACTCCAGTATTCTTGCCTGGAGAATCCCATGGACAGAGGAGCCTGGTATGCTACAGTCCATGGAGTCACAAAGACTCAGACACGACTGAGCGACTAAAACACACACACACACACACACACACACACACACACACACACACACACACACGAGGCATCTTACAGTTGTGGGTCTCAATCATCTGATAGGTTATGTACCCTCAGCTTTAGTCAGGAACCAAGCTCCTGGTGTGTGACATATAAACTTCCACCATAAGGGAGAAAAAAATATCGATTCATTCACTTTATAGATACAGTTATCAAAGTCAAAGCTGAATAAGCGAAGCCATTCCAAAGGAGCAAAAGCATGTCAGAGGCAAGAGCTGGTGGAAATCAGCTCAGCACTGGCTGTCAGGCATGGGATTACAGAAGCACTTGTCTAGGAGTGAAATGTTTTATCTACATAAATATTTGAAAAATTAAGTTTATTCTGTTTTTATTTTTTTTTCCTCTTAATGTTTCAAAATGGGACTCTCTCAAATATCTAAATTTTGACCAGAAAGTACTTAAACCCTATCTCATCCTGTGAATAGACTTATTCACTTAAATACAGGATTCTGAATTTACCAACTTGATTAACACAATGTTATCATCATGAATATCAACCACAACACTAGGCTACAATATAGTGATGATGATGCCTTCAGGGGCTTCTAACATTCATAGAAGTTGACTGACCCTATACTAAATACATCAAATGAATACTAAAGAACAAATTAGGAACCACTTTAGGAATATTCACTTTTTGAATGCTAGGAACACTCAGTAAATAGCCATATGAAATGGATAGTAATATTATGCTCGCCTTACCCATGAAGAAAATGAAGCTTAATGAGGTTTAGTAACTGGGCCAAGATCCTCCATGTCTTGTAAATGTCAGAGCTCAGAGATGAACCCAGGACTAAAGTCAAGCTCTAACAACTGGCCCCAGAGTACAGTGCTTATGGAGTTTTTGTGGAAATGCTGTCTTGGCCCTTAATATCAGGTTATGTACCAACAGTCCTCCTTCCTACCTAGAGCTACTGCTATTCCTGAAGCAATCCCCTCTTCTTGTTTTGCTATTTCTAATAAAATGAGCAGACCAAATAAAATAAAATCATTTGGCTTAGTATTACACATTAAGTCAAAGTAAACAAAATGCATGGAGAGTCTAAGGTAAAGGCCAAAATTTTGACTGTAGGCTTTGCGCCATCTGTGTTAATGAGATAAGAAACCTCTTGATAAGTGAGATTTTTCTATAGGTTTTCAACAAATCAAAGAAGCATAGAGAAAAAACCAAACACTTGATGAATATCCATAAAGTCTGGGTTGAATTCACCTGAATTTGACGAAAAAAAAAATAATGAATAAACACACATAGCACTTAACAAGTGCCAGGCACTATTAGAAATGCTTTGGTTGGGACCTCCCTGGTGGTCCAGTGGTTAAGACTCTGAGCTCTGAATGCAGGGAGCAAGGGTTCAATCCCTGATCAGGGAACTAAGATCTTGCCTGGTGAAGCCAAAAACAAAAAAAACAACAACAACAAAAAACAACTTCAGTCATGCTAGGTCATTTAATCCTTACAGTGACCTAGTAAGTCAGGGGCTGTGAGCTCCCTTTTACAGCTAAATAACTTGCTCAGAGATGCACAGCTGGTATGAGCAGAGCCAGGATTTGAAGCCAGCAGTCCAGCTCCCGAGTCTAGGTTCTGAATTACTTAGTCTCACTGCATCTCCAACGCTTACTTGATACCTACTAATTAATACGAAGGGCTATGGCCTTTACTTTTATGACCAGTAGTCATGTATGGAAGTTGAGAGTTGGACTATAAAGAGAGCTGAGTGCTGAAGAACTGATGCTTTTGAACTGTGGTGTTGGAGAAAACTCTTGAAGAGTCCCTTGGACTGCAAGGAGATCCAACCAGTCCATCCTAAAGGAAATCAGTCCTGAATGTTAATTGGAATGACTGATGTTGAAGCAGAAACTCCAATACTTTGGCCACCTGATGCGAAGAACTGACTCACTGGAAAAGACCCTGATGCTGGGAAGCAGTGAAGGCAGGAGGAGAAGGGGATGACAGAGGATGAGATGGTTGGATGACATCACTGATTCAATGAACATGAGTTTGAGTAAACTCCGGGAGTTGGTGATAGACAGGGAGGCCTGGCATGTTGTAGTCCATGGGGTCGCAAAGAGTCGGACGTGACTGAGCGACTGAACTGAACTGATAGCCTTTAATGCAGGAGGTCAACCAGGTAGAATTTCCTTTAGGAGCACAGATTTTTATCAAGCACAATTATGGGCTTCCAAAAGAAAATGAAACGGAACTCCTGTTCAGATAAGTACTAACTGGCGGTAAGGTGAACTTGGGACTATCACCATTATTTCCATTTTCTGACACAGCAGAATCCAAAGGAAAAAACTTAATCTGAACCAAAAGGAAAGCTCGGAACACCATTCTTTATTTTTCTAAACTTAAAATAGTTTCAGAATGGCAAGAAGTTGCCTTGGAAAATTCAGAATTTTGTTCCAGCACAGAGTTCACAAACGTCTTATTTTTTTTTCTTTTTTACAATATTGTTCTTAAAAACACAAGCAGAATAAGTAAAGATTGGCTAGCATGTTTTATCTTGTTAGTACACTAAGAAGTAAATACTATCAGCATAATGAATATCATTTTTTATTTATTAAAAATAGTCAAAAGGTTGCTCTTAAGTTATAAAACCCCAAAATGTTTTTGGAAAAACCTATACATATCAGGTAGCATTTTAAACCAGCACAATATTTTCAAAGGGCAATCTGGCATAAAAGGAGTTACTAAAATATTTATATCTTTTGATCCAATAATATGCTTAAAAAAAAATCAAAAGAAAAAAAAGTAGTTCATAAAAAATATTTCTTGTTGGGGTTTCATAATACTGAATGCTGTAAACAACTTATATTCTGACAGGGAGCTTTTAAATTAACTGTGGCATACTGTCAACTCGAAGCAGCCAGTCAAAACAATAAATATAAAAATTATATGGTCACGTAATACAAACAACGAGGGGATGCCAAGGAGGAATGCAAACTGAGATGAAAGAATCTAAGTGCATGACAAATATCAATGAAAGGCATGGGGGAGAAAGCAGCTTACAAATAACTTTGAAAAACAGCATTTTGAATGGAAACTGTAAGGCAGAAACCAAAAATAACTGCACATAAACACTGTACTTTAGCTGACAAAGTTGTTTCTTATGAGTTTACAAGTCACCAAATCTGAAACCACTTCCACATAGATTGGATTCAAATAAGCAAATGATGGTGGATGGTGGGAGCCGGGTCTGCTTTCCCATGGTCTAAGAAGGAAGCAATAATAGAGAAGCAAGGAAGGAAGGAGAGAAAGGCCCCCACAGTAATGGATTCACCAGAGACATCAGTAAGAGCTCATGTTTTGCTTGCTATAGGTACAGAAACAATTATTCACACAAATTACTAACATGGGTTAATATATATGTATACATATTTCCTAGCTCTGTCACGTGAGAGGGCCTAGAAGCAATGACACTTCAGTAGCAATGAGCCTCCCAGAGTCCAGGTCTTGGTTTCTAAATACCATTTCTCAGTAAAAGGAACCAAGGTTCTTTGGAGAAATGACTGATTTCAGGGCTGGAGCAGGGAAAATACATGAACCTGAAGCATCTAGCAGTATCAGAAAGTAAGGAAGGGCTCCAAAACCAAAATGACAGGAGCATGTCAGAGGAACACAGGAGCAGAGGTGGGAGAGTCAAAGCAGGCACAATTTTAGCCACAAAATGCCACAGTCCATACTGACATAATTAAATGACTAAATCAAACACATGGGGGGAAGAGACGAACCTTTACAGAAGAATTCCAAACAATACATGCAGATACTCCTGACTCTAGGACGTGGGACTTAATTCCATCCTCTCCCTGCCTCACTACAGGACGGGCTCAGTGACTTGCTTCCAAATAATGAAGTATGGAAACGGGGAGAAATGCAACTCTCTGGTGGAAAAACCCAGCAAACATTACCCTGGCCAGGAGAACAAGGTTGACAGCATTAGTGCTAAATCCTGTGAATAGACATACCCCTGACATGATGGGATGAGAGCACTCCACCCCTGTGCTGTTCTATCCCTAAACCCGTAACTCCAGTCTAGTCATGAGAAAAGCCCACAGAGCGCCATTCCATAAACGACCTGAGCGGTATTTCCCAAACCGTCAAGGTCGTGACAAACAGAGAAAGAGTGAGAAACTGTCGCAGGCCAGAGACCAGGCAGACGCGACAACCAGAACGCAGTGTGGGATCCTGGACCAGGTACTGCAACAGAAAAAGCACGTGAATGGAAACACTGTAGAAATGGAGACAGAGTCCCGAGGTCACTGAACAGAGCTGTACCGTGGTTCCTGAGTTCCGGCAGATCCACCATGGCCATGGGAGATGTGGGCAATGGGGAAAGCTGGACATGCGTGGACGGGAGCTTGTGCTACCTCTGCGACTTTTCTGTACATCTAAAATCATCCCCAAACACATATATGAAAAAGCAACACACACAACAATTATCTGTACCCTGTGATTCAACAGTACAAAATATATGGATATAAAGACAGATTAGCAAAACGGTTTTATGTGACTGGGGAGCATGGAATCTTTTCCCTTTACTATGATAATGCTGTTTTAAACCTCCTGAACGAGCCCCGGCTAACAGGGACATGTGCCCTTGGTGAGACAGAAGAATCACCAGTCTGAGAAAAAGGAACCACAATGTGATCTCCCCAGAAGAAGACAGGAAGTCCAGCAGTGTCAACTGAAAGGACAGGGAGAGACAGCAGGGGTGACATACAGCCACCTCAGCTGGCAGGACAAGACAGTGCTTCTAGCCGGAAAGTATGTGCTGTGTTCCCCTTCCAAACCTCCTTACCAGACTTGCCCTTAGTGATTTCCTAGGTGAGGGGAAGACATCTCTTCATCTGCTAGTTTGTAGACTTTTGTACAGATTTATTACTCTAAGCAATTTATTTAAAAAAAAAAAAAGAGGAAAGACAGGATGCTCATCACTAAAAAATCTTGAATCCATGTTTAAATCCAATTACCTTATGCAATCGAAGGTACACATGAGCCGAAGAGAGTTTGTCCACATGAAACCTACAAAGAATGAAAACCACTTTTAGCAAGAGGTACAAGATAACCATCTCCTCAGGTCACCTGCATTGAAAGCACTCCAATCCAAAAATATGAATTCAGTTGCCTATTGCATGCTGAGCACCACGGTGAGCAGAAAACACAGCCAACCACCTCTGAAGGCCTCACTCTCAACTGGGAGAGGTGAGAAAAACATGGAGAGTTCTGCAGCTGTGCAAGGCTAAGTGCCAAGATGAGCACCGGAGGTGACGAACATGAAATGCCCAGGGAAGTGTGACTTTTCAAGTGAGAAAGAGCTATCAGTGACCCAAGGATTCACTGGTGAACTGAGATCTGGAGGGTCCCAGGCTGAGGCATGGGATGTACAGCAAACAAGGGAAAGGAATTTTAAGAGGGAAGAGAAGGGAATGAAAGAAGTCATCAAGACTCCAGGGCGGCAAGCCTGGGCAACCTGCACGACCACTGACAGACACACCTCACAGCTGGAGAGGGAGCCTCATCCTTACAGCGGATGAGGGAGCCCACTCATCAGCCTGGGAAGGATGAGAGGTCTGGTTTGGGACATCCTGAGTTTCAAGCAATAGCAAAACAATCCAAAGAGAATGTCAATCAGAGGCAGAAGAGTCAGGTAAGGACTGAAGCAGTAAGTGGGCCACCTTCCATTAGGGGTCAGAGTAGCAATTCATCCAGCAACTATACTCCTGTAAAAATTAATTTAAAAAAAAAAAACACAACCAAGAAAACTCCAAAACCCAATTCATCCAGCCTTACATCTAACAATGACACTAATACTCAATTCCTGGGAAAGCATGGCTACTGCCCTTTATGATGTCGTCCTAAAAATATCAGAATGCCCTCTCACTCCCTACGTCCTGCATTTACCTTTCATTAAGACTCTATCATTCATTAATTTAATTAAATCCTTTAAAAATGTCCTTTTTTCATGTAACCCAACATTTGGGAATTTTAAGTTATTCACCTTTAGAAATCACCAAGTGAGGTGGATCTCTCTTCCCAACACCCAAAGATGACTTCAGAATGCTAGCAAATGATGGTAACACACAGCTGTCACTCCTGATTCTGTTAACTTCAGTTTTCTGTTCCTTAGTCCTTTCCTTTCAAGACTTAAGAATGTTCAGTAAAATTTTAAGGGGGCAACATCATAGCCCCTTATGTATTTCTCTAGATATTAGCATTAAATGATTTTTTAGAACTGAAAATGCCTACACATTTATACCCAGTCCAAGATGTAGACAGTGTGATTCTATATAAAGGTCAAGATTATGCTGTTTGTAATGCCCTCTTTAAAAAGATTAAGCATCTTGCTAGTGACTTTGACTACAAAAGTTTTACACATTTTTTGACAGACTCTGATGACTCTAGGTCTTACTCCTCACAAATACTGACAGCCAGAAATGAACACAACATCTTGGTTTATTTTTCCTCTTCAGGTTCACTTACTCATTTGCATTCTCATGTAAGAGATTCCTACTGATTCTCTTCTTCTGCTCGGCACTGTCCAGCCAGAAAATAAGCTTCTTGAAAACCTAGAAATGATATCTCACTACCCTGTTTCAGGATATTAGAAAAATACCCCATTCGTAAGCAAGCCCAATTGAGAAAACTTCTCCCATTCCAATTTAAAGTTCTCTACTTACAACAACTCTTTTCTACATACCCACAGTAGCTTGACTATATTCTGACTTCCCTTAAACGTCCCTGATGTGGAATTTTATCAAGAGAAATACATAAATAGTTCAACATACATAAATACTGGGTTCAAATATAGGCAGTCAAAGTACTAAAACACACAGAGGAATACCACTGCTGATCTACATGAACTTCAGGCTTGTAGGTACACCGCTGCAAAGGGCAGGGGAAATGTATGGATATTCAGGGCTTTGGCTGAAGTGTAAAACAAACAAAAAGTCAGCTCTGTAGACTATTTGGAGCAAGCTTCCTTAACAAACGTCCCAAATGCTCACTCCAAGTTTAAACTATGCCCAACTAGTTCCCGAGTTCTCTCTCTTCGGTTACTTTCCTCTCCCTGGTTAATCACTATCACCCTTCACTGAATACGGAGCCGAGACACTTGACTATGTGAGCATCCCTAACCTGAGGCTGGAGACAGGCAGAGCACCCGAGACTGGGTGATTTTACTTCTCCAAGTGGGGTCTCTGGATACATTACTCATTAGGGAGTCTGGAGGCAGTAAACACACGCTTTATTTTCCTTTGTTTAAAAAGAATTTAGGGACTTTCATGATGGCCCAGTGGTTAAGACTCTGCATTTCCAATACAGGGGGTACAGGTTTGATTCCTGGTTGGGGAGCTAGATCCCACAGGCCTCATGGCCAGAAAAACCAAAAACATAAAACAGAAGCAATATTTCAACAAATTCAATAAAGACTTTAAAAATGGTCCACATCAGAAAAGAAAAAAGAAAAAAAATCTTAAAAAAAAATGAGTTCAGTCCCATTCTCATTTAATCCTAGAAAAATTCTTTGCTTCCAAGTGCTGTAGGAGATTTCCTAGTATAAACTCAGATGTTGACATTCCCAGAGGTTCAGTTCCAGAGTCTACGTCAAGGTGACCCAGGCTGAAAATCTGCCCTGGAATGCAGATCAACTCATTCATTTTTCACATGCCTCAGAATGTTTCCAGAATTGACGGTTTATGAACTGGAACAGGTCTTGAAATTTAGGGCTATGCCAGCTCATATCAGACTTCAAATAGCTTCTGGAAGTACTAGTCGATCACTTCCAACAAGACATTAAATCTCAAGATTATTAATATTAAGAGTGTTGAAATGGGTATTGAGCATCTGTAGACACCAGTTCGGTAAGTGCATTCCAGGAGAGAGTCAACCTTAATGAAATGAAAAACCCAAGTCATAATACATGAGATGTAGGCTGAATGTTGGAAATTTCTCTTCCACTTACTTTTTTTCTTTTAATGTCAGGTAAAAGGCTGTTGTGAATTGCCTTTCATAGTGCATCTGAATATGTAATCATTTCTCTGCAGGTATGTCTGCCCCAAACCTTACAGCAGGTAACTACATAACAGATATAATCATTCTTATCTCTTGCATGACAGATCTGGAGATCTCTGGGGCTTCAGTGTGGTGGTCTCAGCCACCTACTCTGAGGAGACACACAGGCGGTAAAAGCAAGCCTATGTTCCGAAGACCTTTGCAGTCAGGCCTGAGGTCCATCTCTGAGACCTCCTTCCCAGTTAACGTGGTACTTATAAGTGAAGGGAGCTGGTGGTCAGCATTTTACCACTGAACAGTCATAAACAAATGGCAAACCATGAGTTCTAGTTTTAATCACAGGAGTCAGGCGGTTGGCCAAGTCTCAGAAAGTAAATAATGATCTGTAAAGAGCAGAACCAAAATTTGTTACCTACCAAATATCTTCAGGCCAGCCATACTTGATCAGATCTTCATCTGCAGAGACAAAAGAGAACAAAGAAAAGGAAACAAATAAGAAACACGATATAGGGTTCAGCACAGAGAGATACAGCCGTAATAACTTTAAATTTTATTACTATGTAAGAATTTTAAATGCAGTACAATCTATAAAAATACCTAATCACTATGTTGTACATATGAAACTAATATAATATTTATTCTTAAAAATTTAATAAAGTTTTTAAATTATTCTTTGGTTCTTTGTTTTTTTTTTTTTTTTTGGCTATGCCATACAGCTTGCAGGATCTTAGTTCCTCAACCAGCAACTGAACCCAGGCTCTGGCAATGAAAGTGCTGAGTCCTAACCCTGGACTGTCAGGGAATTCCCTAAAGTAATATTTTAAATCAACTATATGTCAATAAAAAATAAATAATTTTTAAATAAAACAAAATTGTTCAAAAAAATTTTTTTTGAATTTTCCATCATCAAAGCCTCTCTGAATTACTCTTTTCTTCATTAAGAGAGAGAAAAAGTTCTGTAGAAAAGACTGGTATTTTTTTCCCTTCCCAACTTACAGTAAACTTTAGCATATTTCACTTAACCTTCTTTTTTTAAAAAACACTTTTAATAGTTTTTACAACTGGACAATTATAATCATGAAGTATTTGTTCAAAAGGTGAAGTGAACAAAGGTTAAGTATTTGTTTAAATTGTAAGTTTTTTTTATTGCTTTAATTTTAGCCATACCACATGGCTTGTGGGATCTCAGTTCCCCACCACGGACTGGGCCACGGGCCACGACAGTCAAAGTGCAGAGACCTAACCAATGGACTGCCAGGGAATTCCCGTGTGTACATATTTTATTTCAATATATACCTCCAATGACTCATATCAATAATTAGTAACTAATTATGTTTAGTACAGAAGCATTACTTGGTATTGATAGTAGACATAAAGATAAAAAAAGGTAAACAAAGTGATTCACATATGATGATTCAAAATGTACTCAAGTAAAAAAAATAAAATAAAATAAAATGTACTCAAGTATAATCTATCTAACTTGAATGAGGTATTTATTGTCCAGAAAAGCAAAAAGATGATAGAGTACCCTCTCTGATGAGGGCACTTTAAACAAATGCATACACCTTGAGTTTTATGAAGAGTTTTCTGTAAGTACAAGTAGAATGTTGAGCAAACCTCCAACAAGCAATCAGAAAGATGAGAAAAAGGAAATTATAAAAACCTCTTTCATCTGGGCAATGTCTGGCTCTCTGGTGACACCTGCTGGCTAATAAGGAACATATCCGAAAGCTTTTTTTAGTGAAAGTAAACTGTCCAACTTAAAATTCCTTTTTGTTCTATCCAGTCTTTTGTCAGAAGTCGTCAAGACTATTAGAAGTAAATGTGAAGAGCTAGGCACAGTAGAGAACATAGCACCTGAAAAATGTAATACCATTTTAACAGCAGACTAGGAGAGTGGATGACTCTAAAAGTACCTGGGGAAAAAATGTTCTACACAACAGATTTTTTTTCCCTACATATACTTTAACAATAGTGAAACACCACTCCAATGAGGTCCAGGTAGAATCTAAATTTACATCTGTAGTCATAAACTCTATATCTAGATTTATATCTATAGAAAGAAATTCCTACAACGGAGGTTTAAAGGATTCCACAATCTAGCCAGTCCACTTTAACCCACTCCTCCAAGAAGCCTTCTGGGCTCTCCCTAATCACATTTACTCTCTGTATGTCTGCTGTTAATATTATCTCATTTTGCACTGTTTTTGTTTAACAGACTTTATTTTTCAGAGCAGAAAACTGACCCCTATTCTGGTCCCATCACTTCAAGGCAAACAGATGGGAAAAAGGTGGAAACAGTAACAGATATTATTTTCTTGGGCTCCAAAATCACAGTGGACAGTGACTGCAGTCATGAAATTAAAAGATGCTTGCTCCTTGGAAGAAAAGCTACGACAAACTTAGTATATTAAAAAACAGACACATCACTTCGCCAACAAAGGTCTGTATAATCAAAGCTGTGGTTTTTTCAGTAGTCACGTACGGATGTGAGAGTTGGACCATAAAGACTGAGTGCCAAAGAATTGATGCTTTCAAACTGTGGTGCTGGAGAAGACTCTTGCAGAGTCCCTTGGACTGCAAGGAAATCAAACCAGTCAATTCTAAAGGAAATCAACCCTGAATAATCATTGGAAGGACAGATGCTGAAGCTGAAGCTCCAATACTTCGGCCACCTGATGTGAAGAGTCAACTTATTAGAAAAGACCCTGATGCTGGGAAAGCTTGAGGGCAGGAGGAGAAGAAGACAACAGAGGATGAGATGGTTGGATGGCATCACTCACTTGGGGAACATGAGTTTCAGCAAACTCCAGGAGATATAACTGTGCCTTATTGCTCAATGTAATACAGGGAGGTATCAGCAGCATCCTCAGTTATGTTCATCAGGAGGATGCTATGAGAAAATTTACCCAGGACATTCATGGATTACAAGGAGAAATATAAAACTCAAGTTTTAATACACTGCACACTGCTTCTCCATCAAGTCACACCCAGAGTCAATGACATAAACTCATTATAAGGAAAAAAACTATTATTAAAAATGAGTTATGTTATGGTTTTTTTCTCTTGGCTAGGATATGACAGTCTTGCTTATACTGGGTCTACTTACGATTATAGCAGGGTTCAAAACTGTTGTATAGATCTGATTTATAATATAGTTATATAACTATCACACCATATTTATAATGTTATATACATTTTATGTGATATATGTCTGTGTGTGTGTATATATATATATAGATAGATAAAGATACATATGTGAGAGTGGTCAAGAAAGCTTCAAAACACTGTTCACATTTCAACTCAAAAAGAACCATCTTCTGCCTCAAAAAAACCAAGATATGTTTCTCAGATGAGGTAAAAATAGACAGAAAAGGATCTTTGCAAAAGTCCAAGCCACAGATTATTTTTATTTGATGAAAACTAGCAAAGGTTAACTTCTGATTCCTATCACCCCTAAATCAAGTGATACCACAAAACTATGTAAGTTCCTAATCACCAACAAATGGTCTAATTCTCTCAATTATCACTTGATACAACTACATGATAAGAAAATTAACCATTTGGAATTCCTTCTAATGGGTTACAGTAGTTAACTGAAAACCCATCCAACAAACCATGGAGAGAAAAAGCAATTAACACTTACCTGCTGGAAATTTCAAAATCAAATGCTTTTGAAAACTTACTTTCATATTTATCCTTTCCCATGTAAATAGTGTAAGCAGACGAGTTAACTAAGGCAAAACAAAAATAAGACATAGTTAGATAACATCATTACAGACACACCTATTTGGTGGGAAAAACAAGGGACAAATGTTTATGACAGGTTGGCAAAACATGGCTGGTAGGCCAAATCCAGCCTTGTTTTTGGAGAGCCCTTGAGCTCAGAATGATTCTTACATTTTTAAAGGGTTGAAAGAAGCAAAACAAAGAAGAATAAGCTAGAAAGACTGTATGTGGCTTACAAAGTCTAAAATACTGACCATCTGCAAAACGTTGACCAACCCTCTTAAAAATGGCTGCTTTCCTACTTTCTCAGGGAGGTAGCACAATGCAATTCCAGTTCCATCATCTACTTTTGCTTTCTCAAAAAAAAAAAAAATATATATATATATATATATATATATGTATATATTTCCCCCCCCCCCAAAAAAAACCACCCAAACTCATCACCTCAACCATTTAAAAATAGGTTCCTATACTTAGGTAAGGTTTATCTTTCATGATTTGATTTAGTTGCATTCCAGGGGTGCTGCAAATCATACCTGGCTCCCTACCACATTCAGGGGAAACATGGCTCTCAAACTTCTCATCAGTGATCCTGAACCCTGTTTACAGAATCACCTAATTTTACCCCAGCTCCACTTAAAACCAATCAAATCCAAATCTCTGGGGATTTTTTTTTTTTTTTAAGATCTCTTTTTATAATGATTTCTAATGTGAAGTCAGTGTTAGGAACTCCTACCCTAAATCAAACTGGATATTCTGGGTATGGCTTACCTTAGAAATGACATTGGCTTTCCTGAGCTAGTATGTTTTGCTGTGGGCTCCTCCATCTGCAATCAGTTAGGTTTTGTAATTGAAATCCTAACTGGGTCCTGAGTTTCTGAGCAAGTCTACCAAAATCTTTTAGACCCCATTTGGATCTAGACTCCTGAATTAACAGCCACTGGGTCTCTGTCTATAAAGCCTGGCTGACAGGTGTTAAGGCTGGGCTAGGTGGTCTGCTGGCTGTCGCTCCAGAGCTCGAACTACTCTATTAAGTGGACCTCTGAACTCTTTCATTTGTAGATTCATAAATTCAGGGTTGCCTGTACTTTCTGAATGAAAAGCTCCTTAAATGATCAAACACAGTTACCCTTCTTGGGAACAGAAGACTCCCAATTCCTTCAGTGAGTAGTTATGATGACTACCATCCATATTACTTGGAAGTAGTTGAGAGAAGTTTGAAAGGAGAGAATGTTTGTATTGACTAATTGATAGAGAGATCTGTCTATAATTAAGTATTGTATTATCCTGATAAACCCTTTGCACAGCACTGGACAAACACCAACTGCAGGAATACAACTAAAAAGTGTTTCAGATGTTCACTTGGGGCGCTATTGTATTTGTACACTCTCTTGATCCTATAATGTCACCACTAAGAGTACATACCCTACTAATTAACACTTCTTCAAGCAATGAAGCTCTTCATACAAACTAACAGGCGTTAATTAAGAACTATAGAACACACAAACAAAATGCCACGGATCCATTAAAAAGAAAGAGTAGGTGAATAACTAGCAGAACAGTATTTCTGTGTTATCTATAAACAGTAAGATTCAATCGGTTAAAAAAAATTGTACATATAAACATGCTTACATATATGTTTCTAATATACACACCCATTTTCTTTATACTATGGAAGGATATATATATATGTTTAACTGTTAACAGTGACCTTACCTACTTGCTTACAAAACGTTTAGATGGTTTTTGTAATCAGAAAAAAGGTGTGGTTTTTTTTTAGATGACTGAAGTAAACAAAGCTGTCTCTGCAGGGCAAACTAGCTAAACTCCTGCCAAGAGAATGACAGATGATGGATGGCGGACCTATAAAATGAGGTGGTTAATAACATAACTGCTACAACCCCAAACTGAGAGGCATTCTACAGAATAATTTTTCAACAGACAGTGTCATGAGAGACAAAGACTGAGCAATTGCTCCAGATCAGAAGACTCCAGAGAGCAATGAATGACAAGAGAATGCAACAACTGATTTGCAGCTTTCTTTTGTGATAAATTCATTACTAGGACACTGATGAAAACTGGATAAAAGTTGCTGATTAGGTAATAGTATTGCTGCAATGTTAATTTCCTAATTTGGATAATGAACAGTGCCTTTTGATAACAGAATATCCTTGATTTTAAGAAAAATACCCTGAGGTATTTAGGGGTAAGACACAACTTAAAGATGGTTCAGAAAAAAAAACAACCTGTGAGTGTGTGTGTGTGCGCGCGCGCACAGAGAGAGAGAGAGTGGGGTAAGGGGAGATGGAAAAAGTAGAAAAAGGAAAAGAAGAAAGGGAAAAGGAGATAAGGCATATGTGGTAAAATGTTAGAATTTGGGGAATCTAAGAGAAGGCTATAAAGGAAATCTTTTATATTCCTGTAACTTTTCTGAAAGACTGAAATGTCAAAATAGAAAATAAAATTTTTTTTAAAAAGGAGCATGACTTCTGAGTAAGAAGTCTGAATTAAGTTCTCCTCCACGGCTTCCCTGATAGCTCAGTTGGTAAAGAATCCACCTGTAATGCAGGAGACCCTGGTTCAATTCTTGGGTCGAGAAGACATCCCCCCCCCCCCCGGCCCCCCCGCCCCGGAAAAGGGATAGGCTACCCACTCCAGTATTCTTGGGCTTCCCTTGTGGCTCAACTGGTAAAGGATCCGCTTGCACTTCAGGAGACCTGGGTTCGATCCCTGGGTTTGGAGGATCCCCTTAAGAAGGGAAAGGCTACCCACTCCAGTATTCTGGCCTGGAGACTTCCGTGGACTGTAGAGTCCATGGGGTCACAAAGAGTCGGACACCAGTGAGCGACTTTCCTTTTCCATGTTAGAGGGATAAAGGAAGAGTAAACTGAATTATTCTAGTACTCCTGTAACTCACCCAAATAATGTGATTAGTATGAGAACTAGTTGTCTTGAAGACTCCTGACTCACATGTAGCAATCAATTAACCCAACTTTTGAGGCGCTGTGATAATTTCATAATTTACAGAACCATCTATATTGAGATGGACACTGGTAAAAGGTACTAAAAACATAAGTGAACTTAATGTGCTTAATGCACTAACATGTGCAGGAATCCATAAATCAGAGGGTCTTGAATGTGACACTGAAAATACAGCCAAGTTAATGTTTCCTTAATCTATTATGGGAACATGAAAGAATAAGCAGATTTTGGTCAGAGATACTAATTTTAAAAGAGAAGGCAAAAATTTTCTATTGCGATTTCCAGCCCATTTTTTTTTAAGGTTTTATTTATTTATTTATTTATTTTTGCAGTAAACCATCAGTTGATTGAAAAGCTTGGCTATCTATACAAAGTCATTTCCTTAAGATTCTGTATGTTCGAACTGTTTTCTGTACTGGAATATGTAAAAAATTTTACTACTATATTACTCTGCAATTTTAAAAGTTGCACAATTGTAGATTTATTAGATGTAAGAGGCCAAATATTTTTCCGACAAGAAGCAGTTCTGATGCTGCCATGGAAGCCAATGAGAAAAAAATAACCCACAAATCAGCTGAAGCCCTCTGCTCTATTAGGGGCATCTCCGTGTATATGACTGGCTCTCAAAGAATTTAGAATTGCTTTAAGGAGAATAATGTAGTCTGTGTAAAATACATTTAGTACCTATATGTCCTGCCTCGGGCTTCCCAGGTGGCTCACTAAAGAACCCACTTGCCAGTGCAGGAGTCAGGGGAGATTCTGGGTCAGGGAAGATCCCCTGGAGAAGGAAACGGCAACCTACCCCAGTATTCTTGCCTGGGAAGAGGAGCCTGGCAGGCTATAGTCCATAGAGTCTCAAAGAGTCAGACATGAGTTAGCAACTAAAGGAAGACAAAACATGCCTTGCCTATATTTGTCATTCCATTGTTGGACTTGTATGGATAACTATGTTGTCAAGGACTCCCGTGAGTGGAGAAGCTACAAAAAGATGCTTAGGTTACATTATGACAGAGGGGCAGAACAGGACAGACAGCAGATAAAAATGCAATTAGGAGCTTATAATGATTTTCAAGCTAGTTTGAATTTTGTTTCTAGCAATTTTAATAATATGGATAAGAAAAAACCAAGCACACAGAAACAGAGAAATAGCTTATAGCACACTGTGGAAGCCTAAACTATTGAGAAAAATGAGATGTGACAATGTGATGGAGTAGCAGAGGAGGGGCTCTGTGAGTTACAACTTTCCTGGGCTTCAACTTTCTCAAATCTAAAGAGCAAGTACCACCCTGTTCAAACCACATAACCACCATGTTGTTAGTTTCACTTAAATCTCACCTTTACCAAGGAGGCAGAGAGTAGCAATAGAATAGAGTCTTGCTATTAGTCAAAAAAATAGCATTCATTTATTCAGTATTTATTGAGTTACTATTAAGAGCCAGGCATTATGCTAGTGGAACAAGGAGGTCCTGTACCTGCCCTCAACGGGCTTACACTCTATCTCATGTAGACAAAAGCTTAACATCATATGATAAGTGCAATGCTGAAAGTATGCATTGTGTTAAGGGGATTCCTCCAAGAGATATACCTAAGCAATCCTGGGGTGGGAACAAGGAAAGAAAGGCATTTGGAAAAGATAGGCGAGAGCTGTCTCTGGGGAGAAGCAGCTAACTGGGGGATTGATTTAAGGCAAAGAGAAAAATATTGGCAGAGAAACGAAGACACTGCAGTTTCTGGGAACTAAACACACCCTTTTCTTGCCTGCCAAAGACAAATCAGAAACTATCGTGTCACTTTTCAAAATCTGGGACATTAACTCTGCCCAATGAGTGGCTGTCTCGCCACTCCAGAGTCTTTCGGTAGCATCCAAACCCAATAACCCTTTCCGGGAAGGGTAAAGCGCACTTTCTGTAAGGTAGAGTTGTTGAGGTGTCTCCCTTCTTACCAGAGAGCAGCAAGATTAAATGTTACGGGGGTGGGTGGGGAAGAGAAGACTTCACGATGGTAGTGAATAAGTCCACAAACTGCCTAATGCCAGGTAGCGACAGGTCTTTCTGATTGAGGGAAAAGAAGATCGCCCGGAGGCAAAGAGAGCACAGGGGATGGTCCCTCTACGCTCCCTCCCCGCCAACCAGGCACTGACGAGGAGGCACACTGGGAGGACTGGGACGGACACGGTGGAGAGACCATCAGGACGAGCGAAGAAGCACCCACTGCCGAGAAGGCACTTAAGGGCCAGGCTAGCGGTGGCCTCGAGGTCTCGGCTTCGGAGCCCCACAGTCGAGGTAGGGACCCGGAAGGTTTCGGCGACCACTCACCGCTACTACTGGTGAAGTAGAACACCATGATCCCAGCGGCGGTGGGACAATTAGAGCGCCCAGCAGCAGGATTCAAACCTGGAAGCTCAGGATGCCGGAAGCGCGGAGGCCGCGTTTCCCGGAACTGCTCCACGCACTTCCGGCTGACGTCGGGTCGCGTCATAACGCCGGTCGCCGGCGCCATCTTCAATTCGGCCGTGGAGGAGGTGTCTGCGCGCTCAAAACTCTACTTACTTGGGGGTCAAAGGAAAGAGGATGGAGGAAGGAGGATTGGTGGGTGGAAAACGAAGCGGGGAAACTAAAGAGAAAAATGCCATTGCCTGGCTTTATTTTTAGTACCTACACCCTGTGGGCCATCAAGTTGGTTGCCTTTGCCCCTTTTCACCCGCATCTGGGCTCCTCAAAAGTAGAAACCTGCCTTCTTCACGGCTGCGCTTTCACTGAACTAATCACGGTACTTGGAACTTAGTATAGAAGCTCATTAAATTTTGAATGAACCCAAATTCCTCCACTATTCTCATTCTAGCTCCATCACTTGTTGGGCATTTTAGGTTGCTGCACTTAGCTGCAAAATGAGGATGAATGGAGCGGTTAATTACAGGTTATTTTGCCAGGGTTTAGTAAGTTAATAGGTGTGAAAGGTTTAGGACGTGGTGAACACGCTAGAATAAGTGAGTTTCACCGGAGGCAATATGCCTCTCTGCGTTTGGACTTGTACTGTTCTACCTTTAAATCCAAGATCTGCCATCTGTTACCTACTAGACTGAGGGAACCTCAGATCTTCCGGCTGTAAAGTGGGAATGATCTGACTCAGTTCGCAACAGCACTTCGCTTTAACCTGATTATTTATATTATCTTATTATGTGAAGTTAAGTGCATCACTTAACTAAATTTTTTTAGAACTAAGAAATGTGCCAGGGAGTATACTAGGAGCTGGTATACAAAGAACAGTAGCTAATAACAAAATTCTCCAAGCCAGGCTTCAGCAATACATGAACCAAGAACTTCCAGATGTTCAAGCTGGTTTTAGAAAAGGCAGAGGAACCAGAGGTCAAATTGCCAATATCTGCTGGATCATCGAAAAAGCAAGAGAGTTCCAGAAAAACATCTATTTCTGCTTTATTGACTACACTAAAGCCTTCGACTGTGTTGATCACAATAAACTGTGGAAAATTCTGAAAGAGATGGGAATACCAGACTACCTGACCTGCTTCTTGAGAAACCTATATGCAGGTCAGGAAGCAACAGTTAGAACTGGACATGGAGCAACAGACTGGTTCCAAATAGGAAAAGGAGTACGTCAAGGCTATATATTGTCACCATGCTTATTTAACTTATATGCAGAGTACATCATGAGAAACGCTGGGCTGGAAGAAGCACAAGCTGGAATCAAGATTGCCGGGAGAAATATCAATAACCTCAGATATGCAGATGACATCACCCTTATGGCAGAAAGTGAAGAGGAACTGAAAAGCCTCTTGATGAAAGTGAAAGAGGAGAGTGGAAAAGTTAGCTTAAACCTTAACATTCAGAAAACTAAGGTCATGGCATCTGGTCCCATCACCTCATGGGAAATAGATGGGGAGACAGTGGAAATAGTGTCAGACTTTATTTTGGGGGGCTCCAAAATCACTGCAGATGGTGACTGCAGCCATGAAATTAAAAGACACTTACTCCTTGGAAGGAAAGTGATGACCAACCTAGATAGCATATTAAAAAGCAGAGACATTACTTTGCCAACAAAGGTCCGTTTAGTCAAGGCTATTGTTTTTCCAGTGGTCATGTATGGATGTGAGTTGGACTGTGAAGAAAGCTGAGTGCTGAAAAATTGATGGTTTTGAACTGTGGTGTTGGAGAAGACTCTTAAGAGTCCCTTGAACTGCAAGGAGATCCAACCAGTCCATCCTGAAGGAGATAAGTCCTGGGTGTTCATTGGAAGGACTGATGCTGAAGCTGAAACTCCAATACTTTGGCCACCTCATGCAAAGAGTTGACTAGTTGGAAAAGACCCTGATGCTGGGAGGGATTGGGGGCAGGAGGAGAAGGGGACGACAGAGGCTGAGATGGCTAGATGGCATCACCAGCTTCATGGCCATGAGTTTGAGTAAACTCCGGGAGTTGGTGATGGACATGGAGGCCTGGTATGCTGCGATTCATGAGGTCACAAAGAGTCAGACACGACTGAGCTACTGAACTGAACTGAATAACAAACAAGTGCTTTAGGAACTTTTGGGCTTTCCAAAGCAAGAATCTACACTATCCTATGAAAAGTAATTGTTTTCAGGCCCTCAGTTTTATTTTCTATAAAATGGGAATGATGGTACATATCCCGTAGACTGTGGTGAGTGAAATAAAACACTAAAACGTGCATGAATGCCTGGAACGTAGATGTTACTGCCGTGATTTAATTTTTTATTTAACTTGAAAAAAAGATTGCTTCACCTAACATCTCTAGGAAAAAAGAGTAACCGTACCGCAGTCGGTAAAGAATCTGCCTGCAATGAAGGAGACCTGGGTTGGATTCCTGGGTCGGGAAGATCCCCTGGAGAAGGAAATGGTAACCCACTCCAGTATTCTTGCCTGGAAAAATCCCATGGACAGAGAAGTCTGGCAGGCTACAGTCCATCGAGTCGTAAGAGTCGGATACGACTTAGCGACCAGATCACCAACATTATAGCGCCAAATGTGAAAAATAACTTGAGACTCTTACGCTGCTATAAAAAAAAAAAATCTTAACAGCAAGTGACCTCAATATATCGAGTAACAGGGAACGCCGTCGTTCTGCGGAAAACTACAACTCCCAGAATGCACCTAGGTAAGGCCTCCAGAAAGGAGCCCGGCGCTGCCGCAAGGGGTTCTGGAAGACGTGGTTTCCACGAGGGGAGAGGCTTCAGCCTTGCAAGGGCGGGAGACTCTTGGAGACCGCCTCCTGCGAGGCGGGGCAAGCGCTGGTGCACAACCAATCGTCGAGTCTGCCCTTGGACACGCTGGGAAGCGGCGAATCGAAACGCAGCGGTTTCCGCCTGGACTGGCGCGCGAGAATTTGAATACAGTGGGGGACTACGGGCTCGGCTGAGGAGAGGTCGTTTGTCTGAGGTGCCAGCAGGTAAGTGCTGCCTGGGGCCGAGGCGAGATCTGGAAGAACCAGGAGACCAGGAGGTTCTGTGGAACGTGGGGGTGAATGTCAAAAAAACAGAACTTTTGCTCGGTGTTTGGTGCATTCTAGGCTGGAGACCAGAGCTAGCGACCTGGTGTCCGCGCTTCCAGGTCTCCGGGTTTCCATCTTTCTGACGCTGAGTTTTCTCGCCTTTTTGCCCTGACAGCGTGTGGGGACAGGGTCGCTTTTCTCTCCTGTCTTTCCTCATTCAGCCTCAGAAAGGTCTTTAAAGCTGCAGCTCGGCACGAATTTCCAGAGACTGAGGTCTTTATGTTTAACTTGAAAGTTATGCTTGTGTATTAAAAATACTCTTGATCCGAGAGGAAGGGGAAGGGAAAATTTATTGAGCAACATACCATCTGCTCGAGAGTTAACATGCGTGATTGTGTTTATTACTCGCAGCCTTAGGCGGTCAGAGTATTTTGTAAATAAGAAAACAAGCGGCTCCTCAGCTAATAAAATGGGAGAGAATTATGCTTCCCCGTTTTCTTGCTGGCTTTTGATGAAAAAGTTATAGATGGTTTCTGCCTTCATTGTACCTGCAGGCTGTAGGGAAAGACCGTCAAGCCAAAGACTAGAAAATACGCAAAATGGATACCAAGGCAGTGCAGGGTGGATTGGAAGCCTAGGGCAAGAGCATCTAACAGCAGGAGAGCTGTTGGGATTTGGGGGGAGGCGGGTGGTGAAGGTTACGGGAAGGAAAGCTGCCCAGGATATAGAGTGATTTAACTTGAGATGAATTCATCAGGCTGTTGAAGTCGGGAAAGTGTGTCCTGAAATGGGGTAAAATCCTCCTTTGGTAGGACCATTGAAATTTGTACTGTTCTCTGCTTAATTTAAATTGTACTGTCTCTGCTCAATTAGTGGGGGGTGGGGGATGGAGGTTGGAGGGGAGGGGGTTGGGCGGGGGGCAGCTTCCCTGTTTGCTGAGACGGTAAAGCGTCTGCCTAAAATACGGGAGACCCGGATTCAATCCCTGGGTCGGGAAGAGCTCCTGGAGAAGGAAATGGTAACCCACTCCAGTATTCTTACCTCTAAAATCACATGGATGGAGGAACCTGATAGGCTACAGTCCATGGGGTCGCAAAGAGTTGGACACGACTGAGTGACTTCACTTTCTTTGTGAGGTAGTGTTTTTAAATTTTCTTTTTTTTTTTACCTTCATACTTTATCAAAGTAATTTGCTTTTTTAAAAAAATCTTTTTTTAAAATCTTAATGAACCATCACCCATCTGAGAACTTTCTCAGTATTTTAAATCGTAGTTTTGATGTAGCGATTTTTATACACATTGGATTTATTTGGTTATTATATTCTGTTGCTTTTAGGAGTTAGGATGTCAGCTTTAACGCCAACAAAAAGGAAGCAGTGCTCTTTGAACCATGACACGTAAGTCTCATCCTGAGTGGGAATTCTTAAAAATATCTACCGTCTTAAATTTTTTTAATCTTCTCTCTCCTATGTCTAAATATTTCCATTCTTTCATTTACCTACTCCTTGTAGTTACAGTAATACTTTATATTCTAATTCTAGTCTGGAAATACTATTTAAGCTTTTATAATTAATTCTTTAGTGCCTTTGGAGGGAATCAGATAAAGGGCTGTTATCTATGGCTTGGAAATGTGTGTCAGATCTTTTATTACCTTCTTTCTGCTCTCTTATGTAATATTTAGCATACTGTTTTGCATATAATAGGTGCTCATCCTATTATGCACAGCGATCCTAGAAAGCTGTGTACTCTGTGTATGTTATACCAGAGATATAAATTACAGGCCCTAAGTGGTCAGTTTATTGTGTATAGTTAATCATTTTAGGGAACTTGCTTCAGAGTATATGGCCAAAACTTAGAAATAGGTTTTAAAACACACATACGAGGGTGGGATGTTTCGAAAGAACAGCATGTATATTATCTATGGTGAAACAGATCACCAGCTCAGGTGGGATGCATGAGACAAGTGCTCGGGCCTGGTGCATTGGGAGGACCCAGAGGAATCCGGTGGAGAGGGAGGTGGGAGGGGGGATCGGGATGGGGAATACGTGTAACTCTATGGCTGATTCATGTCAATGTATGACAAAACCCACTGAAATGTTGTGAAGTATTTAGCCTCCAATTAATAAAAAAAATTAAAAAAAAAACACATACACACACACACACATATCTCAAAGCTTCTTTGTAAAATGTTTTCACAAACATTATCAGGGTCTTAGTTTTGAAAAATACTCAAATACTTCATAGACAGAATTTGAGAATTCCAACTGCTAATCTAATAGTGTATGTAGATAGATGCTTTTGGAGATATATTTTTAATATGCCTTCCAGGTGAAGTTGTTTATTGCTTAGTAGTAAATTGACATAAAAACTGAAGCAAAATAACTATCAATGGACTGTGTTTCTTTTCATAGCCCATTATCAGAAATTCCATCAAAGAAATTAATTTTGGACTTCACTGAAAATGTATTTCCATCACCTGATAAAAAGCACATTTGCCAAACCACTATTAAAAATGAAGGAAAGATTCATTGCTCTCAACAGGGCCATTTGATTTCAAGTCCACTCAAAACGACTAAAAATAGATTGCCATCTGCAAATCAAGGTTCACCATTTAAATCTGCTGTGTCTGCTGTATCCTTTTACAACAAAGATAAGTGGTACCTCAATCCATTGGAGAGAAAGCTGATAAAAGAGAGTAGATCCATTGGTCTAAAAACAAATATTGAGGATAAATCATATTCCTATATGACAGAAAAAATGCAAGGAAAACCAGTCTGCTCCAAGAGGATGAACAAAAAACCACAGAAGAGTTTGACTGCTAAGTGTCAAGCAGGATATAAATGCATCAAGCCTGTATCAAAGAATTCTAAAAATTCCAAGCAGAACCGAGTGACCTATAAGCCAGCTGTGGAGAATAATTGTTACTCAGCTGAAAATAATCTGAATGCTCCTCGAGTTCTAAGCCAGAAAGTCAAACCACAAGCTACTCTCCAGGGTGGAGCAGCTTTTTTTGTTAGTAAGAAAAAGCCCTCATTGAGAAAATCATCCTTGGAAGATAAGCCATTACTGGGACTCACCCAGAAAAATAAATCAGAAGTTATTGAAGAGTCTGATGGAGAGACTGTCAATGAAAGAAGCTTTGAGAAAAGGCAAGCGCCAAAGTGTGTGTTAGTAGAAAAAGAACTGAACATTGAGCTGTTGAGTGAAAGAAGTAAAAGTGAAGAGAAATTAATAAAGGTAAAGGGAAATATACAGCTTCTAAAACTAAGTTGGTTTTCTCTGTATATGGTAGTGGTGGTGGTGGTGGTGGTTTAGTCGCTAAGTCGTGTCTTACTCGTGACCCCATGGACTGTAGCCTGCCAGGCTCTTCCATCCATAGTATTTCCCAGGCAAGAATACTAGAGTGGGTTGCCATTTCCTTCTCCAAGGAATCTTCCCAATCCAGGGATCGTACCCCTGTCTCCTGCATTGCAGGCAGATTCTTTACTAACTGAGCTACCAGGGAAAACCGTATCTGTATGTATGTATGTAGGTAGGTATGTGTGTGTGTAGCTAGTCCCTTAAAATGAAGCTTGGAAAAGAAAGAAATGTTGCAGAGAAATCATCATGTCATTTTAATAAGACTGTGTCTTTATGAAATAGACATGGAGAAGGCTAATAAGAAGATGAATAGGTAGAAATGCAGAGGGACCCTCCCCAATACACACACACTTATTTTGATGGATTGAGAATTTTAGCCTGAGCTGTGCCCCATATTTTTTTAAATTGACATGTATTATATACAGTGAATTGTACAGATATATAGTCTGAATTTTGATAAACTCATAGCATGTAATCCAACAATATAAAGAATTAGTAGAATTGCTCTTATGGCTTAGGCAAGCAAGAACATGTTCCATTTAGGAATATACTTGGCAATACTTTAGATAGACAGGAAGAAACATTGCCAGTGGGAACTGCAAACTTAAATGTGTACAAGGTAAGTAAAATTAGCAGCAAAACTGGTCTGATCTAGTTGTTTCCATACATTGATTTAGTGGAAGGAAATGAGGAGCCGAGACCTGTCAAGTGGTAGCCTGATACTTTGTTCCCGGAGATTACTGTCATACAGGAACAAAATTTTGTTCAGTCTGGAGGAATGCTTTTATGAAGCCAGATACTATCATCATTATAAAGAATTTTGAGGCAGAGTAGAAAAATAGGATTTTCCTCCCTCTTTTGGCTTAATGAAGCCTACCATCATTTTTTGGTAATATGGTTTTATGGTATTATGGTTTTGGTATTATTGAGGTAGCTCTTTAAGTTCCTTCATGACTGTGGTCTAGAGAAACTTAACTTTTATTTGATAGTCAGTGTTTTTAGGGGGTTCCCAGGTGACACTAGCAGTAAAGAACCTGGCTGCTAGTGCAGGAGACAGAAGAGACATGGATTTGATCCCTGGTTTGAGAAGATCCCCCGGAGGATGGCATGGCAACCCACTCCAGTATTCCTGCCTGGAGAATCCCAGGGACAGAGGAGCCTGGCAGGCTACAGTTCATGGAGTTGCAGAGAGTCCCAACACGACTGAGCAACTAAGCACAGCTTAGCTAAGGGTAAATGCTGTTTTCATTAGAGAGTGCATAACCTTTTCCCAACTCTGTGGAGCCTTGAGAAGCGGCAAACTGATGGCTTGTCCCCACTTCTTAGGAGATAGTTATGATCTTGAATAGGAGTTCTTCTTTAATCAAAAGTTTTTTCCTTTTCCCCCAAGCTGTATGTTCTCTTAAGTCTCATCAAATAAGTAGTATTTACTGAAATTTATCAGAAGTTTGTCTACTTTGTTTTTCCCACCTCCCTGCTACTATCCAAAAAGTGGGAGTTAGAAGCCTCTCCAACTACTCCAGAATGTTTTTCTCTCCTTTGCTCCCTGTTTTTAAAGCTTGTGACAAAGGGTTAGTTCTTTTCAGTTTGGTGGCTCCTAGGGAGATTTTTGGCATTTTTACTGATTTTTCTGTTGTTGTTCAATTTATTTTTGTAGATGGGATGTTCTATGATTTTCATTCTGTCATCTTTATCAGGAAATAATTCATTTTTGACAGGATGACAAATTATAAACTTAAATATGCACACTCTTCTAAAAATATTACATTTAGTAAATATAGAGGAAATTTTCCTTAAAACAGACTGAAAATTGAGGATTTAAAGTCATTATGAAATGTAATTCATGATAAGCTACATATTTTGTTTTGTTTTAGAAACAGATCTCTTGGGATGCATTGACTAAATGTGCGATGATTAAGAATTATAGATTTCTTTAATTTTACTCATTATTTTCAGGATGCATCAGATGAAGTCATTTCTTCAAGGGAGTGTAAAACTAATGAAAATAAGAGTTGTCCTTCAGAGGAGTCTTTCAGTGAGAACAAGGCAGGTAAGTAAGAGAACTTTTCTTCTCAAAATGAGTTTTTTTCTTGTAATAATGCTTCATTACATGTGTCAATATGAAAGTATATACAATACTATTTTGTCTTTTTAAAATATTCAGTATCCGTGACTGTATGTTTGTGTTGCTCTTGGTAACACTGTTGAGGAGACAAGGAGAACTTATGTGAGAACTTAAGACAAAATGCTCTGATTACTTGGTCTGTGAGATATGGCCCAGTTACTTAAGCTATCTAGAGCCGAGTGTTCTCATCATACCTACCCTTTTACCCCAAATGATAGGAGGGAGTGAAAAATATATATATCTGTGATCAAAGCAGAATTGTAAGCAGAATTCACTAAGCCATAAGAGGTCACTGGATTTGGCATCAGGAGTCTTGGGTTTTGTCTGGGTCTGCCAGTGATTAACTGTGATCTAGGGAAGAGATCTTTCAAGTAAGAGGTTGGACCCAGGGAATGAACATGGCAATGAAAGCACTGAATTGTAACCACTGGACCACCAGGGAACTCCTACTTCTTTTCATTTTTTTTAAATAAGCTTTTCATTTTGTAGTGATTTTAGATTTACAGAGAAGCGTAAGGATAGTACAAAGAGTACATATCTTAACCCCATTTACCCTATTGTTGTTCAGTCACTAAGTCATGTCCAACTCTTTTGGGACCCCATGGACTGCAGCACTCCAGGCTTCCCTTTCTTTCACTGTCTCCTGAAGTTTGCTCAAACTCATGTCCTTTGAGTCAGTGATGCCATCCAACCATCTCATCCTCTGTCTCCCCTTCTCCTCCTGTCCTCAACCTTTCCCAGCATCAGGGTCTTATTTTCCACTGAGTCTGTTCTTTGCATCAGGTGGCCAAAGTATTGGAGCTTCAGCATCAGTCCTTCCAATGAATATTCAGGGTTGATTTATTTTAGGATTGGCTGGTTTGATCTCTTTGCAATCATAAGGACTCTCATGAGTCTTCGAAAGCATCAGTTCTTCAGTGGTCAGCCTTCATGGTCCAACTCTCACATTCATACATGACTACTGGAAAAACAATATTTTTAACCATACAGACCTTTGTTGGCAAAGTGATATCTCTGCTTTTTAATCCACTGTCTAGTTTCATCATATCTTTCCTTCCAAGGAGCATGTGTCTTAATTTCATGGCTGCAGTCATCATCTGTAGTGATTTTGGAGTCCAAGAAAATAACATCTGTCACTCCTTCCACTTTTTCCTCTTTTATTTGCCCTAAGGTGATGGGACCAGATGCTGTGATCTTAATTTTTGAATGTTGAGTGTAAAGTCTGCTTTTTCACTCTCCTCTTTGACCCTCATCAAGAGGCTGGTTTCTTCCTCTATACTTTCTGCCATTGGAGTGGTATTATCTGCATATCTGAGGTTGTTGATATTTCTCCTGGCAGTCTTGATTCCAGCTTGTGATTCATCCAGCCCAGCATTTTACATGATGTACACTGCATAGAAGTTAAATAAGTAGTGTGATAGTACACAGCCTTGTCTTACTCCTTTCCCATTTTGAATAAGTCCTTTGTTCTATGTCCTGTTCTAACTGTTGCTTCTTGATCTGTATACAGGTTTCTCAGAGACAGGTAAGGTGGTGTTACCATCTTATACTACTATTGTACTTTTGTCAAAACAAAGAAACTAATCACTGGTATATTACGATTAAATAAGCTCTAGGCTGTATCTGGAATCGACTGGTTTTTTCATTAACATCCCCTTTTTGTTGTAGGACCCAGCCTAGGGATCACATTGTATTTAGTTGCCGTGTCTCCATAGTCTCCTCTTGTCTGTGACATTTTCTCAGTCTTTTCTTCGTTTTCATGACCTTGAGGAGTACTGGCCAGATATCTTATAGGATGTTCCTGCACCTGGGTTTGTCTGATGTTTTTCTCATCATTAGACCGGGGTTATGAATTTGGAGGAAGAAATGCCGTTCTCACCACTTTGGGTGCAATGTCCACATGACATTATAGATGATGTTAACTTACCTCTATCACTTGGTTGGTCAGGTTTGCCCAATTTCTCCACTGTAGAAGTTACCCTTTTTCCTTTGCCAAACTCTGTTCTTTGGAAGTAAGTCACTAAGTCTAGCCTACCCTTTCAGGGAGGGATGGGGATTAAGCTTCATCTCTTGGAAGGGGAAATTTTCACATACATTATTTGGAATCCTTCTGTTAGGAAGAGTTATCTCTTCTCTCCCATTTATTTACTCAATTTTTAAATAAATAAATAGACTCCTGAATATTCACCAGTATGCACTCATGAATATTTTATATTTGGGGTTAAAATCTAATACTACATGATTTAGTCTGTCATTCATATTGTTCCAGCTTTGACCATTGGGTCAGTTCTCTTTGACATGTCCCTTCTTTTGCTTTTTGAGCATTTCCTTATTACTTTCTGGCACTACAAAAGGCTATAGGCTCATCTTGCACTTTCCCTAACCTAGTCCTAGACTCAGCCATTTCTCCAAGGAACCATGGTCCCTTCTGTTGGGGAATATTATTTGGAAACCACGTTCTGGACTTGATGTGGTTATTGCTACTGGAGTACTTTTGGTGTTGTATGTAAAAACTTATTATGAAACCCAAGTTCATGTGGAATTTTCTTCTAGAAGTTTTATAGTTTTACATTTTGCATTTAGATCTGTGATCCATTTTGAGTTAATTTTTATGTGAGTGTTGTCATTGTTTTTGTATGTGGATGTCAAATTGTTCCAGCATAATTTGATAGCTATCTTTTTGCCATTGAAAAATCAATTGCCCACTGAAATGTTGTGAAGTAATTAGCCTCCAACTAATAAAAATAAATAATTAATTAATTAATTTAAAAAAATAAAGAGTAGGAATAGGAACAATGTGTTATTTTTAAGGCAAAATTTTAGCAATTCAGTCATTACAACTTTATTGTTTAAATGACAACATTGTAAATCAACAATACTTCAATTTTAAAAGAGTTAAAATGAAATACTGAACAATCAGCATTTTTCAAGGCCACTAAAGAGCATTCTGTTTCCCCAAAACATACAGAAAAATAAAATAATACTGAGTATACATCTTTTAAAAACAAAAAAGAAAATTGACTGTATGTGCATGGGTGGTGGGTGTTTTGGGGCTCTATTTTGTTCCATTGATCTGTTTGTCAATACCATACTGTCTTAATTAGTGTTGTCTTGAAATCAAATATTGTGAGTATTTTGGTTTATTAATCTTTAAAATCTTATGCTTTAAAGCTTTAAGTTTATTCTGTGATACAAATTATTGTTCACTTTTTTCCCTTACCAGTTTCTCCTGAGTCCATTGTCTATCCCATCTTCACTATGTGTTCAGTCAACACAAAAAGGTAAGGGTTGCTCTTATTTTAATGTTCAAGGTTTAATTATGAGTCCACTGGGTCTCTTTTTTTCTTATACTATTTAACTTGGAGAGCATTTTTCTCTTTCCCATTGAGATATTTAGAACAGGAGATGGAATCAGGCCCTCTCATAGAAACTTCATAGGAACTTGAAGCATTAAGAAAGGAAAAGACCTTTGTGGGCCGGAAAAATAGTAATTTCTTCCATTTTTGTGTAATACCTGACCCATAATAATTTATATTCACTATTTCACTTATCCCCACAACAGCCCAGAAGCTTGATATTGTTATTACCCTTTTCAGCGGAGAAAACTTTGTAATTCAGCCACAGTTGCACAGCTCTTTGGTGACAAAGCCAGGACTAGAATCCATATTTAATCAAAGCCCATTAGGCTGTATTGCCTCTTCTGTGTGATAACATACTGATAATAGTTCATGTTTAATGGGCACTCGGCATGTCATGGTGTGGATACCATCATTACCCCATTTTACAGATGAGGAGACTGGCCAGAGGAGTAAGTAACTTGCAGCAACACACTCTCCTGCTCAAAACTAAAATGGAACTGGGGGAGGCATGGGTGCTTATGAGTATACACAAAAAAGCTCTGAGGACGAAGTTTCTTACAGTTTGAGCATCTCGATAAGCAGTCCGTATGTTACGTCACTTCAGTTGTGTCCGACTCTTTGCGACCATATGGGCTATAGCCCACAGGCTCCTCTGTCCATGGGATTCTCCAGGCAGGAATCCTGGAGTGGGTTACAATTTCCTTCTCTAGGGAGCTGCTCACTAAGCGGCTTTGTTTCTTTTTTCCCTGTTTGATGATAAACATCTGAAGATACTGAGCAGAGTACTTACTAGTAAAGTTTTCCTGCTCTTAGGGCATCTCACCCTGAATTGTCTTGGAGATTGGTTGGGTGGGTAGTTTTTCCCCTTCAAAGACCATATTCCTAATTTCTTTCACCTTTCCCTTTTCTCATCTGTCTTCTATTTATTGAGGATCAAAACCTATCACAATTAGCTAACAGTTTGTAAACTAACCTAGCATAGGGAGATGTTAGGAAACTGTTGGTTGAATCATTTGAAATTTGCTCATTAGGTAGGACCCAAAAAGTTTCTGTGGTTTAATCTGACTTTTACTTTAGGTAGATCACAGATTGTCTGGATTTGTACTCTTACATTTGGCGAACATTTATAGAATACCATGTGGTATTGAACTACACTGAATTTTAGAGATGTGAAGATAAGTACAACATGGCTCTGCTGTCAAGGAAGTCATGGTTAGAAGAGGACAAGACATTTAAACAAATTGTGTATAATAAAGTGTTAACATTGCTAGGCTAGAAGTAAAAATGCCTGCAAGGATGGGAAGTGCTGAGTTACTTAGCAAAGGTTGTATGAGGTATAGAGGAGTCAGTGACCTAGACAAGTGTTTTTTATATTATTGGCATTATTAGTATTGATAGTTTGTCACATCAATAAAAATTTAAAGGCATCACATCTAGCATTTTTTCTTAATTGAATAATACATCTCTCACATAGTATATTTAGTGACCAGTTATGTATGTGTATTTGTATTGGTCATGATGTGAAATATATTTCTCACCATAGGTTTGTCAAGTCATTATAAAAGCCATTTTCTAGTCAGATGATAAGAGGACAGATTGGGTTAGCATAAAGTATTACATAGGGTATTTTTCCAGTGTTTTTTTATTTATCAATGTGAGTTTCTGTTTGAACTTCTTGCTTTGGGTACTTGTCCCCCCCCCCCCCCCCCACTCCCCCCACCCCCCTCCTGCCACTACTCTCTAGAGATTTCTATTTCTTTGATCCTTGGGAGACCTACAGAGACTGCAGCCAATTGGAGAAGCACACCCCATCTAAAAGAGCCTGTGCCAGTAGCTCCAACTCTTAGATTCCTTGATGAAACAGGTCTAATGATCTTCCAGTGTCTCTTGCAATATTGGAAATACACATTTTTAAGTGAAATCTCTAGATTTTAAAACATTGGTAGCTAATCCAAACTCTATGTGAGCCAATCAAAATATCTGCTAGCTAAATTTGGCCTATGGGCTCCAGTTTGCAACCTCTATAAGCCAGCCCCAGCATTGTCTTCTAAAGGAAAAAGATTGCCTCAACATCTATCCAGCTAAATTTTTTTTTTGTATAAGTATTTGAGAATAGTAGGATGCTGCTTTAGCCATGTATTAGCCTCACTCACTGCCTCATGCCTCAGTAAAAAGTTGTTGGATCATAATATGCTGGTTGCTGGTGACTGACTTCTCCTGTATTAGAGTATACTTATTTGCTGTGGCATTCCATGAATTTCTTTATGCCTGCATGGGTAAATATTGTCTTAAAATTTGAAAAGCAAGAAAAGATTAATTTTTAAAGGTGACATCAACTTACGAAGAAATCCTATGTATATGCATCTGATTTGTTGTTGTTTAGTCACTAAGTCATGTCTGATGCTTTGTGACCCCATGAACTATAGCCCACCAGGCTCCTCTGTTCATGGGATTTCCCAGGCAATACTGGAGTGGATTGCCATTTCCTTCAGAGGATCTTCCTGACCCAGGGATCAAACCTGCATCTTCTGCTTAGCAGGTGGATTCTTTACCCCTCAGCCACCTGGGAAACCCATATACATCTGATATTGTAGATGAAATCCTTTGAACTTGGAGTTAGAAGACAGGAATTTGAGTCTTTCCATCATTCTTCCCTAGTTACTTTACCTTGAGTCGACTACCTATCCTGTCTGAATGGGCCTTGGGCTTCTAATTGTTTCTAGCCCTGTTCATTAAGTTATTGCCGATAGAAAGCACTAAAAATTGCAAAGTCCTCTGCAAATGTTACATACATATGTTTTATTTTCATTATAATTTATCAAACGTGTTAAAATTATTAAATAACACTTACCACCTTTCTATTTCAAGATCTCTAGTTGAAGAACAGTCTTCTGTGGGATCCACCACATCTACTAACTTCTTAAAACAAATCAACGTACAGAAGAGTACTAATACGAAAGATTCAAACAAAGAAACAAAAGACCAGCTCATCATTGTGAGTAAATTTATAACAAAGCTCCTCCAGTATGTAGGTCTCACGTATAGAACCTGAAGTCTGATGTGTGGTCTTAGCCTAGTTACCAGGAGTTACAGATGTTCTGAGTTAGTAAATGCTACCTTTGCTGTTGTGGCAGCATTTAAAACTAGTCAAGAATATTTTTGAACCAATGGTGTTGGGGAGTGCTGGCAGTTTAGTAGAATGCTGATGAATGAGTTGTCTCCAAATCAGGAAGATTATAGTCAGTCTATAAAAGACTAAATGAGAAGAGCTACACTGCATTAGACCTGGGCTTGGCAGTTGATACCTGTGGGCCAAAGTTGGACCATGGCCTTTGGGCTAAAGTAGCGTTTATATTCTTAAAAGGTTGGTGAAAAAAGGAGAGGAATATGTGTGGCCTGCAAAGCCTAAAATGTTTACTATCTGGCCCTTGGCAAAAAATTTGCAAACACCTATATAGACAGTTCATAATTTGGTGTTTTCAGTAGCCTTAAGCAATGCCTTGTGAGATAGAATAGGAATTAATGAGCCTTGACATTGAATGTCCCTGAATTCTCTATATTCATTAATTTATCTATGCTTTTCTTAAACTTTTACTATGTATTATACTTTTTATCAGCTCTTGAAGAAAAGAATTTTAATATTTAATTTTTAATTTTATTAATATTTAATTAAAATTAATTTTTCCTAACCATTTAAGGAAAAACTGCTATCTAATGAATATATAAGTCCTAAAATTTTGCCCTGCTTCTTCGAAATAAGGCTTTTTTAGGCCTCTCATAAAAGAGCTTAATAAGGATGTTCCATTTTTCATCTTCGCTATAATATTTATGATTTCATCTTATTCCTTCTTAGAACTATGGGTCCAGCTAAAGAATCTTGGTGTGTTTTTTTTCTGCTGTCCATTCAAAGAGGCAGTTTCACTTCTATTATCATGATGGCATGTTAGGCTCTTCTCATTCTGTTTTGTTGGTGGGTAGAGAGAAAGAGTAACCAAACTTTCATTTATGTTTCACCTGTACCAGCATAAAAGAAAAATAAGGACAAATTTGAATGAATGGACAAATTTACTAAATGTAGAGCTATCTGTAATGTGTTTAGATGGGCTATTTTTTCTCTTCCAACTGTAGGATGCAGGTCAGAAACATTTCGGAGCCACCATGTGTAAGTCCTGTGGCATGATTTACACTGCTTCCAACCCTGAGGACGAACTGCAGCATGTTCAGCATCACCACCGATTTGTGGAAGGAATCAAATATACAGTAAGTATAAAAAAAAAAAAGGTTGTTTCCGTTTGTTCTAAAAGTGAAACTGCTTTAAAAGAGACATTCTTTTTGCCTAAATATAAAGGAAGATTTACATATGCAGAAATATTTTATCATCTGTAATTTTGTTGTGTGTTTAATATTTGAGACTGATGGTATTTTAGTTTTAATAGATATGCCATTTCAAACTTCATGTGCTAATATAAGAGAAGTTACTGCTCTTGGTTGAATGAACACCCTGCATCCTTATCTCTAGCTTTTGGAGCAGAACTGGGCAGTCAAGGTAGAAAACTCAAAGACTTGAGGAGTTTTCCCTTTCCTCACTCCAGTTTCTTCTTTCTAGATAACCTCAGAAAAACTGCTTTCTTTGACTCCTCCAGGGTATTTCTTTGCTCTTCATGAAGCACCTTCATGAAATACCTTCTGAGTTCAAATACAGCCTGTTGTTGGACTTATCTTTATGATTGCACCTGCTACTCAAATGCATCTCTGTTTTTCATGTTTTTATTGCTGTAGTTCATGCCTTCTTAATACTTTTAGCCTGATTTATTAAAATTCTTCTTATCCTGCCCCTCCCCCACTTTCAGACTCCTAACTTGTGGGGTTTTTTTCTGTATTCCTACAAAGGACTCTTATTTGACTTCGCCTTATTTTGTAATGGGCTTCCCTTGTGGCTCAGCTGGTAAAGAATCAGCCTGCAATGCAGGAGACCTGGGTTTGATCCCCGGGTTAGGAATGTCCCCTGGGGAAAGGAAAGGCTACCCACTCCAGTATTCTGGCCTAGAGAATTCCATGGACTATGGGTTTGCAAAGAGTTAGACAGACGTGACTGAGCAACTTTCAGTTTCTTTTACAATAGATTGTTTACGTGTCTCCCAACAGGATGTCAGCCCCTTGAGGGCAGGAGCTTTGTTTCAGTCATCTTTCATTTCCCTTACCACATCCATGTAGTTGAGTTTTATCTTTTTTATATCATTCATTTATTCATCTTTTTTGTCTTCTCCAGACCACATTATTTATTTTTTTTTTCCACTTTAAATCAAATGTGATTTCTTCCCCCTCTTTGACAGGGCTGGAAAAAAGAACGTGTTGTAGCTGAGTTTTGGGATGGGAAAATTGTGTTGGTCCTGCCACGTGATCCGAGTTATGCTATCAGAAAGGTATGAGACAATAGTTTTTCTTTTTAAATTGAAGTATAGTTGCTTTACAATATTAGTTTTTTAGTCTTTGTTTTCCTTCTGCTCTCCCCATTCTCCACCAAAAAATCGACCTATATTGAAGTATTATATAAAACACTTTTGCTTATAGATAATCACTGTACATCGGTACAGGTGTTAGGATGACTTTCAAAGTAGTTCATACAAAATCAAACTTACAATTACCAAACAAGTAAAGGTGTGTCAAGAAGAGATTAAAGAAAACAGATAAGAGTCCATAGTGTATTGCTTGCCTACATCTTCCATTTGTGAAAAATAAACTAAACTTATAAGGTTGAGAAATCAATGGCTCCAGGGTCTAATTCTTAGGTTGGTATTGCCTTTGTTTCTTGGGCTGGATGTTTCGCCCCAGTGGACAAGGGATAATGCTGAAACAGAATCTTCCTACTCCCTGTTCGGCTCAAGGGTGCTGAAAATGATCTTTAAAATACTTTCTTAAAACCCTGTTTCTAAAGTGGCAGAACCATGCCTCAGTAGTGGAATAATTTGGGGGTTGTGAAAATTTAAGAAATAGAGACAAAAGAGGTTAAACTGATAAGCATACTTTTGTGTGTGTAAATATATATATATTCTGTTATATTTTAAAAAACAAATTCATCTCTTTCGGTTTTTTACATTATTAGGTTGAAGATGTCCAGGAACTTGTTGATAATGAATTGGGCTTCCAGCAAGTTGTTCCCAAATATCCACACAAAACCAAAACCTTGCTGTTTATCTCTGATGAAAAGAAAGTAGTTGGGTGTTTAATTGCAGAGCCCATCAAACAGGTATGGTATGCTGTCTTACAAATTACTGGAGTAACTTTTGAGCAAAATGAAGTAGTCGGGAGAAATCTCAAGCATTTAAGAAGGCTACCATTAATGATCTTTTTCCTTCTAAAATACCCTTGACCATCTGGATAACTGAAGTCATTTATTTCTATTGTGTCTGGTATTTTGCCTTATATAATCAGGATTAGTCAGTCTTAAGCTCATATAGTCTTTTATATACTTGGACTATAAAGTATAGTATTTTAAACAAGCTCAGTTGTTTAACATGTGGCTTAGTGCAGGTTAATATATTTGGCAAAATGGTTGTTCAGTTCAGTCACTCAGTCGTGTCTGACTCTTTATGACCACCTGGACTGGCTTCCCTGCCAGGCTTCCCTGTCCATCACCAACTCCCGGAGCTTGCTCAAACTCATGTCCGTTTAGTTGGTGATGCCATACAACCATCTCATCCTCTGTCATCCCCTTCTCCTACCTTCAATCTTTCCCAGCATCAGGGTCTTTTCCAGTGAGTCAGTTCTTCCCATCAGGTGGCCAAAGTATAGGAGTTTCAGCTTCAACATCAGTCCTTCCAATGAATATTCAGGACTGATTTCCTTTAGGATTAAATGGTTTGATCTCCTTGCAGTCAAGGGGACTCTCAAGAGTCTTCTCTAACACCACAGTTCAAAAGCATCAATTCTTCAGCGCTCAGCTTTCTACATAGTCCAACTCTCACATCCATATATGACCTCTGGAAGAACCATAGCTTTGACTAGATGGACCTTTGCTGGAAAAGTAATGTCTTTGCTTTTTAATATGCCGTCTAGGTTGGCCATAACTTTTCTTCCAAGGAGCAAGCATCTTTTAATTTCATGGCTGCAGTCACCATCTGCAGTGATTTTTTGGAGCCCCCCCAAAATAAAAGTCTGCCACTGTTTGCATTGTTTCCTCTTCCTCATCTTTTTGCCATGAAGTGATGAGACTGGTTGCCATGATCTTGTTTTCTGAATGTTGAGTTTTAACTCAGTTTTTTCACTCTCCTCTTTCACTTTTATCAAGAGGTTCTTTAGTTCTTCCCTGCTTTCTGCCTTGGGTGGTTTCATCTCTGTATCTGAGGTTATTGATATTTCTCCCGGCAATCTTGATCCCAGCTTGTGCTTTATCCAGCCCGGCATTTTGCATGATGTACTCTACATAGAAGTTAAATAAGCAGGGTGACGATATACAACCTTGACATATTCCTTTCCCTCTTTGGAACCAGTCTGTTATTCCATGTCCAGTTCTAACTGTTACATCTCGACCTGCATACAGATTTCTCAGGAACAGGTTAGTTGGTTTGGTATTCCCATCTCTTGAAGAATTTTCCACAATTTGTTGTGATCCATACAGTCAAACACTTTGGCATAGTCAATAAAGCAGCAGCAGATGTTTTTCTGGAACTCTATTGGTTTTTCTGTGATCCAGCAGATGTTGGCAATTTGATCTCTGGTTCCTCTGCCTTTTCTAAATCCAGCTTAACCATCTGGAATTTTATGGTTCATGTACTGTTGAAGCCTGGCTTAAAGGATTTTGAGCATTACTTTGCTAGTGTGTGAGGTGAGTGCAATTGTGCAATAATGTGAACATTCTTTGGCATTGCCTTTCTTTGGGATTGGAATGAAAACTGACCTTTTCCAGTCCTGTGACCACTGCTGTTTTCCAGATTTGCTGGCATATTGAGTTCAGCACTTTCACAGCATCATCTTTTAGGATTTGATATAGCTTACCTGGGATTCCATCTCCACTAGCTTTGTTCATAGTGATGCTTCCTAAGACCCACTTGACTTCACATTCCAGAATGTCTGGCTCTAGGTGAGTGATCACACCATCGTGGTTATCTGGGGACATGAGATCTTTTTTTAATAGTTCTGTGTATTCTTGCCACCTCTTCTTAATATCTTCTGCTTCTGTTAGGTGCCTACCATTTCTGTCCTTTATTGTGCCCATCTTTGCATGCAATGTTCCCTTGGTATCTCTTAATTTTCTTGAAGAGATCTCTAGTCTTTCTCATTGTATTGTTTTTCTCTATTTCTTTACATTGATCACTGAGGAAGGCTTTCTCATCTCTCCTTGCTGTTCTTTGGAACAGCATTCAAATGTATATATCTTTCCTTTTCTCCCTTGCCTTTAGCGTCTCTTCTTTTTTCAACTATTTTTAAAGCCTCCTCAGACAACCATTTTATCTTTTTGCATTTCTTTTTCTTGGGGATGGTCTTGATCACTGCCTCCTATACAATGTCTTGAACCTCCATCCATAGTTCTTTCGGCACTCTGTTTTTCAGATGTAATCTCTTGAATCTATTTGTCACTCCCACTGTATAATCGTAAGGGATTTAATTTAGGTCATACCTGAATGGTCTAGTGGTTTTCCCTACTTTCCTCAATTTAAGTCTGAATTTGGCAATAAGGAGCGCATGATCTGAGCCACAGTCAGCTCCCGGTCTTGTTTTTGCTGACTGTATAGAGCTTTTCCATTTTTGGCTGCAAAGAATATAATCAATCTGATTTCAGTATGGACCATCTGATGATGTCCACGTGTAGAGTCTTCTCTTGTGTTGTTGGAACAGGGTGTTTGCTTTGAGCAGTGCGTTCTCTTGGCAAAACGCTGTTAACCTGTGCCCTGCTTCATTCTGTACTCCAAGGCCAAATTTGCCTGTTACTCCAGGTAGCTCTTGACTTCCTATTTTTGCATTCCAGTCCCCTGTGATGAAAAGGACATCTTTTTGGGGTGTTAGTTCTAGAAGGCCTTGTAGGTCTTCATAGAACTGTTCAGCTTCTTCAGCATTACTGGTTGGGGCATAGACTTGGATTACTGTGATATTGAATGGTTTGCCTCGAAAACGAATAGAGTTCATTCTGTTGTTTTTGAGATTGTACCCAAATGCTGCATTTCAGACTCTTTTGTTGACTGTGAGGGCTACTCCATTTCTTATAAGGGATTCTCCCCCATCAGTAATCAGTCAGTTCAGTCACTCAGTCGTGTCCAACCCTTTGCGACCCTGTGAACCGCAGCATGCCAGGCCTCCCTGTCCATAGTAGTAGATAAAATGGTCATCTGAATTAAATTCTCCCATTCCAGTCCATTTTAGTTCACTGATTCCTAAAATGTTGATGTTCACTCTTGCCATTTCCTGTTTGACCATTTCCAATTTACCTTGATTCATGGAGCTAACATTCCAGGTTCCTATGCAACATTGCTCTTTACAGCATCGGACTTTACTTCCATTACCAGTCACATCCACAACTGGGTGTTGTTTTCGCTTTGGCTCTGTCTCTTCATTCTTTTTGGAGTTATTTCTCCACGCTTCTCTATTAGCATATTGGGCACTTACCAACCTGGGGAGTTCAGTATCATATCTTTCATTGTCGTATCTTTTTGCCTTTTCATGCTGTTCATGGGGTTTTCAAGGCAGGAATGCTGAAGTGGTTTGCCATTCCCTTCTCCAGTGGACCATGTTTTGTCAGGACCCTCCACCAGGACCCGTCCATCTTGGGTAGCCCTACATGGCATAGCTCATAGTTTCATTGGGTTAGACAAGGCTGTGGTCCATGTTATCAGTTTGATTCGTTTTCTTTGATTGTGGTTTTCATTCTGTCTGCCTTCTGATGGATAGGGATAAGAGACTTTTGGAAGCTTTCTGACAGGAGAGTCTGACTGTTGGCAAACTGGGGCTTGTTCTGATGGGTGGGGCCTTGCTTAGTAAAGATGGCAGAGTAGAAGGACGTGCCCTTATCTCCGCGAGAACTCCAGAATTACAACTTGCTGCTGAACAACCATCGACAGGAGAATTTTGGATCCCACCAAAAAAGGATACCCCATGTCCAAGGGCAAAGGAGAAGCCCCAGCAAGACGGTGGGAGGGGTGAAATTGTGTTTAGAAACAAACCCCATACTGACCGGAGACGCTATGAGGGCTCAAACAAAACTGTGTACCAGGACCCAGAGACCCCACAGAGACTGAGCCAGACCTGCCCTTGAGTGTGTGAGTGTCTCCTGTGGAGGTACGGGTCAGCAGGGGCTTGCCACAGAGGCAAGGGGCTCTGCGTGCAGCAGACCTGGGTCACACAGCCTGTGGCATAAGCCCTCTTGGAGGAGGTCGCCATTAACCCCACCATAGAGCCGCTGAGCAGACGCCCCACAAACTGCAGAAGAATTACACCAAAGAAATTCTCTCTGTTAAAGTTCTAGGACCCACAGCAGATTTCCCTACCTGGGGATCTGGCAAAGGGAATGAGAAGCCCCAGGGATTTTGACTTTGGAGACCAGTGGGATTTGATTACAGAACTTAAACAGGACTGGGCAAACAAACTGTTGTTTGCACAAAACCTCGTGCGCACCAGGATCCAGGGTAAAGGAGCAGTGATCCCATAAGAGACTGACCCAGAGCTGCCTGTGAGTGTTCAGGAGTCCCCGGCAGAGGCGTGCATTGGTGGTGGTCTGCAGTCGGGGGCACTGAGTGCAGCAGTGCGTGCCTGGGTCCTTTTGAAGGGTCGCTGTTATCTTTATTACCTCCACAGCAGTTTGGTCTCAGGTCAAATAACAGGGAGGGAACACAGCCCCACCCATCAACAGAAAACTGGAAAGTGGTTGTTACTTGTCCTGTGATTATAATCTGCTTTGGATACTAATTAACAGTGTTCTGGCAGAGGAGTTAGCAAATAATAACCCATGGGCTAAGTGTGGTCTTCCTCTTTTTTGTAAATAAAGCTTTATTGGCCCAGAGCCATGCTCATTTGTCTTCATATTAACTGTAGTTGGTTTTGTGCAACCACAGGGTGGTTCAGTAGGTGTAGCAGAGCCCACATGGCCCAAAGATCCTAAAGTGTTTACAGTTTGGTCCCATACAGAAGAAGTTTGCCAGCCCTTGTTCTCAAATAGAGAATAATTTTTGCCCTTCAAGGATCTTACCAGGGTAGTCATAAGCTAGAGAGAATTATAGCTCAAATGTGTTCTTTTAACCTGACATTATATCATACACTTATGTCCCTTTACTTTTAAAAATACTTAATTGTTTTAAGACATCTTGAAATGATGCTAGCATAAATTCGTCTTACTCATTTTTATAGTGCCTCCCTTTTCCCTGTTCCCCCTTCATATGAGTAGAGAAAGAAAAGCAGTTGGTTTTATTTGTTACTTCTGTAAAAGTAATCAATTTGGCCTTTTCTTTCTTTGATCTTAAGTACACTGTTTATGTAGTAATAATAGGCAATACAGATTGTCTCTGATTTACAACTTTTCAGCTCTGCAATGCTGTGAACCCATAGGCATTCAGCAGAAACTGCTTCAAGTTTTCATATTTTCCTGGGCTAGCCGTATGCACTTTTGTGATGCTGGGCAGCAGCAGAGAATGGCAGCTCTAGTCTACTAGGCGATCACAAGTATAAACAAACAGTATATTTAACAACCGTTCTCTACATACAGCCTTTTTGTTTTTCATTTTTCATACAGTATCCAGTAAATTACATGAGATATTCAACGCTTTTTTTTCCCCTTATATTATCGATTTTATTTTTATTTATTTGGCTGTGTCAGCTCTTAGTTGCAGCATGAGGGATCTTTAGTGCAGCATGTGAACTCTCAGTTGCAGCATGTGGGATCTAGTTCCCTGACCAGGGATCCGACCCTGGCCCTTACTTTGGGAGCTCAGAGTCTCAGACACTGGACCACCAGGGAAGTTCCAGCACTTTATTATAAATTAGGCTTTGTGTTAGATGATTGTTCCAAACTGTAGTCTAATGTAAATATTCTTAGCATATTTACGGTAAGCTAGGCTAAACTATGAGGTTTCGCAGGTTAGGTGTATTAAATGCACTTCTTTTCAATGTACAGTGTTTTCAGCTTATCACCTATGTTTATTAGGATGTAACTATAAGTTTAGGAAGATCTGTATAGCCAAGTGACTTGTACATGTACTCTTTTATTCATTCTCATTTCAGAAACAAAGTGTTCTTGATGGAAGTTAAAGCTTCACATGCACCTAAGAACAACTACAGTGTAAAACTGACGATAGCAAATGCTGGTGTGGGTGCAGGGAAAGGAGGTTTTTTCACTCTTTGAGGGAATGTAAAATAGTACAGCCACTCTGGGGACAGCTTGGCAGTTTCTTAAAAACTTAATCATACATTTACCATATGACTCAGCAATCATAGTCCTGGGCATTTATTCCAGAAATGAAAACTTATGTCTACACAAAAACCCATAGCTGAATGCTTATAGCAGCTTTATTTGTAATAGCCAAAAGCTGGAAACAGCCAAAGTGTCCTTCAGTAAGTGAGTAATTAAATACACTGGTATATCCATACAGTGGAATATTACTTGGCAATAAAAAAAGAACAAATTGTTGATATATGCAACAACTTGGACAGGTTATCAAGAGCATATTGCTGAGTGAAAAAGAGCCATTCTCAAAAGATCACATGCTGTATGAGTCCATTTATATGATATCCTCAAAATATCAGAATTTTAGAGACAGAGAACAGATTGTTACACAGCTTAGCAATGGTGGAGGGGAGAAAATGGGTGTGATTATAGAGAGGTGGCAAGAGGAAGAGCTTCATGATAATACAGTAGCTTTGTATTTTGATTGTAGTTATGGTTAAATCAGTATTCAGATATGATGAATTGTCACAGAACTGTCCCACCCACATTGTTCCCATGTTAATTTCTCAGTTTTGGTATTGTACTACAATTAGGGAAGATGTAACCATTGGGGGAAATAGGGTGAAGGATACACATCCTCTCTGTACCATTTGTCAGCTTCCTCTGAATCTAGAATTATTTCAAAATAAGAATTAGAAAAAACTTAAAACACCAATTTCATAGTTTATATGCAAAAACCTTTAGTGTTTTTTTTAGGATATCATATATACACTTTAGGATGGAAAGAATGAGAGAAGCTTATGTGCTTTATTAAGAGCCTGAATTTTATCATTTTTTTAAAATCAGTAAAAGAAGGGAGTTTCACATTGGTATAATACACCAATTGGTGTATAATTGGTATAATGTGGGAATATCTCAACACCACTATCATTTTTCTGCATTAAGTGACTATAATTGGGCAAGAATTCAAGAAATAGCAAAGAACTAAACATTTTTGTGAAGGTGGAGTAAGATTCATTTTAGATACATAAGTTTTGTTTTAAAAGAAGTGTGAACTCAGCTGTACCATTAACTCTAATGCCTCTGTGCGTCATTGCAGGCCTTCCGTGTCGTGTCTGAACCAACTGGCCCAGAAACCCCAAGCTCTAAAGAATGTCAGAGGGCTTGGCAATGTTCAGATGTACCAGAACCTGCAGTGTGTGGGATAAGTAGAATCTGGGTCTTCAGACTTAAAAGAAGAAAGCGCATTGCACGACGACTGGTAGACACGCTCAGGTAAGAAGTAAAATTGGTTAGACCCAGGTTAGCGCTCCCAGAAGCTTTCCTGGCTCATGAGCCAAAGGGAATGACGTTGGTCTGTGTTAATACTACCAAAGTCAGGCTAACGCAATGCTGACACTGAAAAAAAATACTAGGTGTACTCAGTTTTGCACACAGTATTCCAAGTGTGAAATGTTCTAGACCAGTGCTTTTCAAACTACCTGTAGTCAAAGACTGGATTTGTTTATAGACCAACACATTAATAAGATAAAGATAAATTGCTAGGAAATGAAAGAGAAAAAGAAGGCAAACAAATGGAAAATACAAGCCCAACTTTTTATTAGATTCAACAGATGTAAAATTAAATAAATATGACCTGTAAAAACAAAAGAGAGGTTTAAAAAAGAATTGTAGAAATTGTATGTTTATTGATGTGTGACTAGATGATTAATAGAGACTTACTGTAACACAAATGTAACTAAATATAAAAGTGAATTAGCAGACAACCTAGAGAATATTTACAAATCATTTATCTAATTAGTAAAAGTCTAGTATATCTAACATATATAAGAGAACTCTAACCCACACATACCTTACAAAGGGGAGCAGTGAGAAAAGTTGGTGTCTATGAAGATTTTTATTTGTAGTTAATTGTGAAATAACCTCCATTTTCTTTATTTTTTATTGAGATACATAAATTTGGTATGGAGGATGTGTGTGTGTATGTTAGCCACTCAGTTTTGTCTGACTCTTAGCGACCCCATGGACTATAGCCTGCCAGACTCCTCTGTCCATGGGATTCTCCAGGCAAGAATACTGGAGTGGGTTAGCCATTCCCTTCTCCAGGGGATCTTCCTGACCCAGGGATCAAACCCAGGTATCCTGCATTGCAGAACATTCTTTACCATCTGAGCCACCAGGGAAGGCCATGGAGAATACCAGTATTTAACCTGGTTCTACCAGGCAGTGGTCCAGTGCTTCTCTAATGTGAAAGTGCCTATGAACAACTTGGGGATCTTGCTCAAATGCAGGCGTGATTCAGTAGATTGGGGTGGGCCTGAGATGCTGCATTTCTAACAAGCTCTTGACTGATGCTGAATGTTGCTGGTATGTAGGTAATACTTTGAATACTAAGGCAATAGATTGTAAGCAGTGATAAAAATAAAGTTGCAAAGGAGAAATATAAAACAATCATTTGAGAACATATCTTCTCACACATTTGGGTTGGAGATAACAGGTAACATAATTGGCAGCTCTCCTGTATATGAGGAGCCTAATCCTCTCTGTATAGGCAATGTATGTTTTAAGTCCTCACAAGTGAACAGTATTATTCCTAATTGTTTTGCATCAGAAGCAGCTGAGGCTCAGATAGGATTATTAGTACAGATTACACTGGTGGAGCTAATAAAAGGAGAGTTAGGACTCAAAGCCACAGATCTAATAGTACTCTTTGAGTAGCTCATACCATTCATGAAGACAAAGACAACTGCTTAATCAATATTTTGCTTTGGAGTCTAGTATATATAGCAATACACTTTTTATTCAATTAGGTAGTGAGTGTACTTGAAGCTGATACCTTTACTTCTCATTGAATCCAATTGTTTTTTATTTTGAAGTAATTTCACATATGAAAGAATAGGAAGAATAGTAAAAAGAACACCCTCAGTATCTTTGTTCAGATTCTTTTTTATTTTCTTCCTGAATTATTTTAAAGTAAGTTACATATAATATGCCTCTTTACCCTCTTAGTACTTCAGCATGTTCAAGTATATTGTCTTACATAAGAACAGCTCAGTTACCAAATTTGGGATATTTAATATCTAATGTATAGTCCATATTTCAGTTTTGTTATTTGTCTCAAATGCCCTTCATAGCATTTTTTTTTCCTCTTCAGGATTACATATTGCTTTTAGTCATAATATCTCTTTAGTTTTCATCTTCCTTAACCTGTAAGTTACTTAGCCTTTCTCTGTCTTTTAGGATTTGATGAATTTGAAGACTAAGGCCAATTATTTCATAGACTGTCCCTCAGTTTTGTTGAATCATTTCAGCTATTTCACTTTATTGCTTTTAATCCCAGTTGAGCTGGATCAAGGAGAGTTGTAGTCAAAATGCAGTCAAAATGTAGTCAAAAGGCAAAATTAGGTTTTGCCTTCTTAAGAAGCTCTGAATGTGTGATGTGGTTGAAAGGAAGATAGTTATTGGTTAAAATTGTTGTTTTTTATTGTAATTATCTGTGGCTTTTAATTAGCAATATTATTTCATATCAGTAGCTTATTACCACAGATCACCTACAGTCAACTGGATGGTTTGTATGGTTCTCTTTGCCTCTCAGCAGAACTTTTTATGGGCCTTAGTTTTCTCACCTGTGAAATGATACCATTAAACTTCCACCCCCTAAAATTTAAGACATTGAGTCATTTTACCACGTAATAAAATGATTTTAACTAAGAATATTTTAAAAGATTGAGGGACTTCCCAGGTGACTCAGTAGTTTTTTAAAAAAACAAAAAGCCCATTCCTGCCAATGCAGAAGACAGGAGTTCGATACCTGGGTCAGGAAGATCCCCTGGAGTAGGAATGGGAACCCACTTCAGGATTGCCTGGCAAATCCCAAGGACAGAGGAGTGTGGAGGGCTACAGTCCATGGGATCGCAAAGAAGTTGGACACGACTTAGTGACTGAAAAACAAAGAGATTGAAGTTTTTTTAACTAGATTGCTTTAAAATATTGTGCTCATGTTTAATCAAACTTTAAAGTTGGTTCCATTGTTTAATTGTCTTTTCCTCTTTTTTAGGAACTGCTTCATGTTTGGCTATTTTCTCAGGACTGATGAAATAGCATTTTCTGACCCAACACCAGATGGCAAGTTATTTGCAACCAAGTACTGCAACACACCTAATTTCCTTGTATACAATTTTAATAGTTGAAACCAATTTCAACTATAGAACAGTTACGTGTGAATGAGTTCTGACAGCCCATTATCATAAAATACAAACTATTTAACAAATAGCAATTATCTAGGGATACAAAGAAAGGAAAAATCTTTAAAGTATACTGACTAGCACTCTGAATCCTTAATTATGAAACTTTGTCGCTATAGCTGGAAAATTATTTCTCTTCTATGTAAGAACATTGGTTTTTCACAGAAATTTGACCAGTTATTTATAAAGTACACTTTGAGGCCAGAATTACTTCATGCCTGATCAGAAAGTTTAAAGATAGGCAAATTTCCATCCCCATTTTTTAAAAGTAACTCCTGATTTCACACACAAAATTCTCATTTTATAGGTACTTGGCTGTAGCAACTCAGTTTGAGTATAGTTAAAGTATTTTGAATTTCCAATTTGTACCAGGGAAAGATGTAAGGAATAATGTCCTTTTGTATAGAACAGAATTTATAGCTAAATATTTTTTCATTTTAAAAATCGTTACTCAGAAGGCACACTTCAGATTTAATTAAAATTAAACTTTGTAATTGCACTATTGTCATTTCATTAGTTTTTGGTGTTTGTGCTACTTTTCTTTAGTGAACTTATTACTAGTGATTGGTGTCTAACAAAACAATACCCAGTTGGATTAAATGATTCATATGGTTAGATTTTAAATGTATACTAACAGAACCAAGGTTAATAAATATATCTAGGCTGATGGGCCACAGAACATGATGAGTTTATGTAAATATACCTAAATATGGATACATTTTTCTAATATAATTCATGGATACTTACTTTGAGAAATTCAGCTTTTTTTATTATTATAAAGTCATGTAGCTTCAATCTAGCAGTAAGACTCTAGGGAAGTAGTGTCCAGGACGTAACTCTATAGAATCTGTTCCTCTACATTCTTTATTTGCCTTTAAGTTAGTAGTTCTAAAATTTAAAAGTTTGGGTTCTAAAAAGACTGTGAAAGTGTTAAAATGTGTGTAAATTTTCCAAACATTTTAATGCTAGTTTCTGTACTGCTGTATTTAAAAATTGTCTGAAATATTTTATTTGAAAACTTTTATTAACATTATTTTGCTCAATGCCTTTATGATGAATCAATTAAAATTCTTTTCTGTATTATTTTTCTCTTCTCTTATTCAGTTGAATGTACTGATTTTCATTTTAGTTTGTGGTTGTAAAAAAACAATCATTGAAAACTATATCTACACAACAACCTCCACAGATACTTAGAGCTAAAACAAATAGACCTAAAACAAATAGACTGCCACTTATCTTTCTAGCGAAAATGGGTTTATTCAAGATCAGCAAAGAATTACAATTCAGGGTCTGCAGCCATATTGACCATGTTCAAGTCCTCAGCAAAAACATGGAGAGAACTCTTAAGGAGAGAAAGAGGAAGTTGGGAGGGCAATAGTAAACAATTCTGCACTTGGCATTGGGTGAGTTGTGACTGTCTCTCATTGGCCGAGCTGTCGCTAGGTAAGAAAGTCCGCTTCTTTTTGGGCTCTGCTGTCTTCATAGGGCGTGCACGAGAGCTCCCCCTTCTAATCTGGCGACTTTATTTAATAGTAATTTTGATTAGAAATTTGTTTCCAAAAAAATTTTTATTTAATTTGTCACACAAAAGTATATGAAAATTCTAAAATAATCTACACATTGATAGTGTCATTACTTTTTATTAAATCTTTTTTCCCATTTTATTTTGCCAAAGTATACTTAATTTTGGGCTTCCCTGATAGCTCAGTTGGTAATGAATCCACCTGCAATGCAGGAGACCCTGGTGCAATTCCTGGGTCGAGAAGATCCACTGGAGAAGGGATAGGCTACCCATTCCAGTATTCTGGGGCTTCCCTTGTGGTTCAGCTGGTAAAGAATCCAGCTGCAATGTGGGAGACCTGGGTTGGGAAGATCCCTGGAGAAGCGAAAGGCTACCCACTCCAGTATTCTGGTCTGGAGAATTCCATGGACTATATAGCTCATGGGGTCACAAAGTCACATGACTGAGCAACTTTCACATACTTTTTTTTACAGTGTTTCGGGTATATAGCAAAGTGATTCAGTTGTATATTTTTTTCAGATTCTTTTGCATTACAGACTACAAGACATTGAATATAGTTCCCTGTTGGTTATCTATTTTATATATAGGAGTATATATCTGTTACTCTATTTATTTATCCCCTTTCCTTTCCCCTGTTGGTAAATATAAATCTGTATTCTGTGTAAATGTTTCTGTTTTTTAAATAAGTTCACTTGTTTCATTTTTAGGATTCCACATATAAGTGATATATTTTTTCCTTCTTTGACATAGTATGATAATCTCTAGGTCCACCCATGTTGCTGCCAATGGCATTATTTCAATTTTTTATGACTAATATTCATATATATGAATATATACCATAAAATGATATCTATATATACTTTATCCATTCATTTGTTGATGGACATTTATGTCGCTTCCATGTCTTCACTATTGTAAATAGTGCTGCAGTGACCACTAGGGTGCTTGTCTTTAAGTAGTTTTTGTCCTCTGGATATATGCCTAGGCGTGAGATTTCTGGATCGGGTGGTAAATTTTTTTTTTTTTAAGAACTTCCATACTGTTCTACATAGAGGGCTCCCATTTGTCTATACCCTCTCCATTTATTTGTGGATTATTGATGCATTATTTATGCATTAATGTAATTATTGAGCATTTATTATCTGTAGATTTTTGATGATAGCCATTCTGAACTGTATGAGATGATACCTTATTGTAGTTTTGAGTTTCTCTAATTAGGGATGTTGATCACCTTTTCATGTGCCTGTTAGCCATCTTTATGTCTTGGCAGGTATTTCTGCTGATAGAGAGGTTTGGTCAATACATAATGCAGGTACATAGTGCATAGGGGAACGGAGAGGAAGCCAAAGAACAGAGAACATTGTTTTTGTTGGTTTTTGTTTTGCCATAAAATATGAATTTTATTTCACATCTCTTTTATAGGGGCACTAATCCCATTTGTGAGGGCTTCACCCTCTTGCAGTCGCCTTCCAAAGGCCCCACTTCCAGATACAAACACGTTGGGGATTAGGTGTCAACATATGACTTTCAGTGGAATGTTCACTTCCAATCCATAGCTACTGTAAAATGATGTTTACCACAGATTTTGTTAGATATGGACACCTTTTCTTATATTAAGGAAGTTCCTTTCTATTCCCAAGTTTCTAAGACTCCTTTAAACTTCTTGAAGAAATACTGAACTTTATCAAAACTTGTATTCCATCCTTTGATTTTTCCTATATTAATATGGTTGTTTAAATGTTAAACCAACCTAGCCTTCCTGAAATAGATCCAACTTGGTCTTGATGAAGTTTTTCTTTTTTATATTATCAGTTTGGGTTTGTTTGGGATTTTTCACATGTTTATGAATGAAATTGGGTATGTATAGGATCTGCAGTGATGTTTCTGTCTTGACGTCTTTTTTGCTCTCTGGATGAGATCTGATAGGGGCTTATCAATCTTTCAGATTTTGGAAGACCCAACTTTTGGCATTGTTGACCCTATTATGTTTGTTTTCTATTTTCTATGATAGGTATTGTTTTAAAATTTCTGCTCATTTATTTGCTATTGGAAAGGAGTCTTGGTTTTTCCTAGACTCACCAATTTTTCAGCCTTTTCTCATGTAGCATTTGAGACTATAACATAAGCACAACTTCAGCAGCATGCTTTTTATATATAGTTTTCCATCCACTTTCTTGACACTTTAATGATGTTTTAACAGAAGATAAACCATTAATGATGTGTATAGTATTGCTTGATACAATTCATACTAAAAGGAACCTTCTGTTGAATTCCAGAATTTTTTAAAGCCCAGAGTGCAGTGGTTCTTAATCTAAGATCCCCCACATGACAGTAATTTTTACCCTAGATTGAGAAGCACAATTCAGTACTTGAAAAATCTCAGGGAGATGTGGCTCACAGGTAGAAAATAAGGATTCAAATCACTCTCATTTTACAGATTAACATAAGGCCAAGAAAGAGGAAAAAACCTACTAACGTTCACTCAATAAGTTTAATGACAACACTCAATACAATGGAGTACAAAATAAGATAACACACCTTTGGGTAACTGACATGTCCTTTATTCTATATTGTCCTATTAGAATTTTATTTACACCAATACTGTGATATGCTTAAGATATAGATCAGTAAATAAAAATATTAAAGATACCAGTACAGAAAATGCATTCAACAAAGCAAAAACCAAAGCTCTGGAACAAGACAAGCCTTAACCAAAAATGTTTGGATATACCCAGGGAACTCCTCTTATGAGCCATATCCCAGGTCTCTGGTCTCAGTGATCCTATTTAGTAAGAACATCAACCAAGAAAGGCCAGTAAAAGGTTTTAAGAGGTAAGCAAATGTAGACTTATTTTGTAATATACAAAGTGCTAATTTCAGTAGATCCATTAAAATAGAGAACATCTGAGAAAGATCATCAATAAAAGTCACTCAACCCAAATTAATGTTAGACCTCAGTTTTACAGCACTATTTTAAATCTATATAAACAAGTTCAAATTTTTTAGTAGTTTCTTAAACTTTATAGAAAACCCTCTACAATTTTAAATGCTTATTAACATAAGCATACATGAACTACCTTTATAACAAACAGTTGTTCAAATGTTAATAAGGTGCTATCTATGGTCCTAAAATAGGCCCCTTCCATCTAATAATTATGGATCGTCATAATAACTACATAAATGTATCATGGTAAACAGAACAGCTATATACATGAGCCATACTTGAGGCTCCAGCAGTCATGGGTATGAGGTGATCACTGGACATCCACTTCTAAAGCCTCAACAATGCGCGCGGCAGAAGGACGGTCTTTAGGATCTTCATTAGTGCATACGGAGAAGAGCTCAATTACTTTCTGGTACGTTTCATCCAGTTCCTCCATGTTAATAGGTGGTCTAGTTCCCAAAGCTGCATAGTATGCATCATCATCAAAGTCACTTTCATCAAAAGTTTTATCTGCTCATGAAGGAGTTAAACAATTAAAATCACTTTAAATCATGGAAAAGTTTAACAACTGCTCAAGCTCACTGTCCTGAAATAATTCATCATCCAATATGCTTTTCATTTTACAGAGACAGTCTCTTCAACTGTCCTGCCACGGTGTAGATTAATTATTGTCAGGGAATTAAAGGTTAGCAACCCCAACCCCCTTACTAGGGTAGCTTTCTAATCATTGTCTCAGGCAAGAGGAGTTTTTAAGGTAACTTCTTGCTCCTCTGGATTTTCTCAATTTATCTCCCTGTTCTCTATACATCTCATTTGTATGAGGTTAAACCAGTGTCTGACCCTGCAACCCCAAGAACTAGCCCACCAGGCTCCTCTGTTCATGGAATTCTCCAGGAAAGAATACCGGGATGGGTAGCCATTCCCTTCTCCAGAGGATCTTCCCTGGAGGGGAAGAACCCAGGTCTCCCACACTGCAGGCGGATTCTTTACCTGGGATCAAACCCAGGTCTCCCACATTGCAGGCAGATTCTTTACCATCTGAGCTACCAGGGAAGCCCCAATTTATAAATTATTCCTTAGTTCAAACTGAGAGATTGGGATTTATGTTAAAAACATGTAGTTATACCTTCATCATCATCATCATCTGGAAGATTAATGTGTGGAATAGATAAAGTCATCATTTCCCACAGAGTAAGACCAAAGGCAAATATGTCTGCCTTGTCAGTAATAATACCATCCTCCTCCAGAGCTTCCTTAGGTTTCCAAGGCTCAGTGCCGATGTAACAGGCCTCGGGGTCAGTCACTGAAAACAAGATATAGGCAAACTGATCAAAAGGGCAAGCACCAGAAACCACTAAGAAAGGCAAACAACCCAAAGAAAAGTGGGCAAGTTATCTAACAGGTAGTTTAAAGGTTAATAAATATAGCCAGTAAACATGAAAATACATTCAACCTTGTAAAAAGAGGTTTTCTCTATCAGATTGTTAAATATTCAAAAAGCTAGTCAGTAGGAAGGGTGTAGAGAAACAATTCTCTTAGAATGGGGCACAAACGTAGATTGTGGATGTCTGGAGCACAGACTTGAGCCAGACTGCCTCACCCAGGTTCAAAGACCCGTGCAAGCTCTGTGACCCCGAGCGCATCACCTACTCTCTGTTTGTTTCTTCCTTTTTCAAACTGTGCTGTCTCAGCTGAGAGATGACCACTTCCCTGCGTCTAGGATTGCTAGATCAGGAAAGAGGGAATGGGTGGAATTACACAGAGGCTTTTAAAGCTTCTCTGCCCAGGAATGACACAGGTCCACTCGTGTTTCCATTTAAATGTCAGAGGCAACTTCTCAATTGTCATGAGACGGCCAGCTTTCTAGCTGAAACTGGGATTAGACTGAATCACTAGATCAATCTGGGAAGAATTAACATCTTAACAGTATTGTTGGTCCATAATCATGATCTCTCACTTACTTAACGTCTTAATGCTCTCAGTGAAGTTTTATGGTGTTCAATAAAAAGGTCGGACTTTTGGTTCGACTTATTCAATTATTTTATGCTTTTTGGTGTAGCGCCCCCCCTCCTCTCGTTTATCCCTGGGGGATACATTTCTGGATCCCCAGCGGATGCCTGAAACTAAGGACAGTACCAAACCATATATATATATAGTATTTTTTCCCTATACATGCACATCTTTAATAAAGTTTAATTTATAAATTAGGCACTGTAAGAGTAACAACAAAAATAATAAGATAGAACAATAACAATATACTCTCATAAAAGTTATGAGAATGTATTCACTATCAAAATTATCTTACTGTGCAAATGTGTGCCTTCTTCTTAACCATGCACTTACAACACACAGTGGCCATAACTTTTAAGGTTTGAGGTGTAATAGCAAAACTAGTATGAATATTTTTCCTACTTCAAAATTTCACAGATACAAGTTGCAGCAGATCTCAGCAAACTCAGCATCCAATTTTTTTTTCTTTCCTTATTAAGTCTAGAGCTTTCACCTTTTCACTTAAAGGAAGCACTTTATGGCTTTTCTTTGGCACATCTGAATCGCCAGCATCACTATACACTTTGGCAACATTATTAAGTAAAATAAGCGTTACCTGAACTTAAGCACTGCCATACCGGCAACAGTCATCTGACAACAAGGTGGCTGCTGAGGTACCTTCCATCTAGATTAGGAATCCTTAAAGGGGAAGGACTGTGTCCTTTTTTCCTCTATATAGTGCCTAGCACAGTACCTGACTATACATACTAATAAAAATATTTGGTAAATAATCAACCCAGAAATTACCATCATTAACATATGGACTTTTCATCAGGAAAAGACTGAAGGCAAAAGGACAAGGGGGCACCAGGGGATGAGATGGATAAATAGCACCACTGACTCAATGGACATGAATCTGAGCAAACTCCAGGAGACAGTGAAGGACAGAGGAGCCTGGTGTGCTGCGGTCCGTGGGGTAGCAGAGTCAGACATGACCTACCGACTGAACAACAATAGCAATGTATCCTCGTAGCTTATTTATTTCATACATAGTAGTGTGTGTCTCTTAATTCCCTATCCTTTTCTTGTTACTTCCCTCTTCCCACTAGTAATCACCAGTTTGTTCTCCACATCTTTTTTGTGATATTCACTTGTTTATTTTTTAGATTTCCTAAGTGTATGCTCAGTTGCTCAGTCCTGTCGACTCTTTGTGACCCCATGGACTGTAGCCCACCAATCTACAGGCAAGAATAGTGGAATGGGTTGCCATTTCCTTCTTCAGGGGATCTTCCAAACCCAGGGATTGAACTCGTGTCTCCTGTGTCTCCTGCATTGGCAGGCGAATTCTTTACCACTGAGTCACTGGGGAAGACTCCACATTTAAGTGACAGGGGAATTTTTAATTTAGCTTTTTATTTATTGACAGTAAATGCCATCATAGTTACCTTCAAGGAAGCACAAACACAGGGTTCACAGCTGTACAGGACTGATGCTGCCTGGCAGTGAAAATCTAAGGTGTTAGCATGTTTACTAGAATTCTTGCTGTTTTTAGTATGCTTTGTTTTCAAGGGTGCATGGGTTTTGATTCTTCTGTTACAACTCTTCTGTAAGCCTAGTCCTAGCTTCTGACTTTTGCAGAAATTAATATAACAGATTAATGTAAAAAATACCCATACTGCCCAATTTTTTTTATAATGTGTTCTTGGGAATGGAATTACAGGACTAAAGGGCATAAACATTTTTAAGGGTTGTTTTTCAGAGAAAATACATATATCTAAACTGCCCTGTGAAAAGGCTACACACTGTGGTAATTACTATTGCTATTCCCCACCATCTGCGTACACAGGACTACCTTCTAGACACATAGGAGGACCACACTTTCTGGCCTGTCATGTTCTTGGGTGAAGCCATTTGACTAGTTCAGGGCAGTGACTTGTCAAAGAAGTGACTTAGGTCATTTCTGAACTGGGGCATTTCATTGTCAGGGCAAGACTTTCTAGGGTGGCACTGTACAACAGAACTTTGGTGATGATAAAAATGTTCTTCATCTGTATTGTCCTGTATGGTAGTCACTAACCACATATAGCTACTGAGCACTTGAAATGTGGCTAAAGTGGCTGAGAAAATGAATTTAAAGACTTTTTAATATATTAATTAATTTAAATAGCCATACATAGCTAGTGGCTACTGTAGTAGACAGGCTTCCTGGTACCTCAGTAGTAAAGACTCAGCCTGCAATGCAGCAGATGTGGGTTCAATTCCTGGTTCAGGAAGATCCCCTGGAGAAGGAAATGGTAACCCACTCCAGTATTCTCACCTGGGAAGTCCCACGGACAGAGGAACCTGGCAGGCTACAGTCCACAGGGTCACAAAGAGTCAGACACGACTGAGTGACTAAACAACAACCAAAAAAACTGCAGTGGACAGTGCAGTTCTAGAATTTTTTACCTTCCACAGTGATGGACACAGTGACAGCAGTATTCCATACAACAGACACCCTAGTGTGTTAGGTCCTGATGTGAGAATGACATGGAACACAGGCCTAGTGGACATGCAGCTTGAAAAATGAGCCTTGCTTATTTTAAGGTACTGAGGTTTTTGAGGGTTTATGTTACCATAGCAAAACTGATCTTAACCTGAATGATAAATTATGACTTCTATGCAGTGCATGAGAGTATGTTAACCTAAACTCTTGCTCATACTAGAATGGGGAAATTTTTCAATGACTTTTTTAGTAGTCATGACTTCTTTTAAAAAGTGGTTTCTGCCTCTCATATCCTTCTTAAGCCCAACATTAAGGAAATATTTACCAACAATTTTTTCTGTTACTTTTTAAAAAATCTTCAATCTACAGAGATTAGAGTGTGAGAACAGAAAACAACTTTCTCTAAAATAAAGATACCATCATTTACTAATTTAACTACCTCTTTTCCCACTAATACAAAAATGTCACCTTTATCATATAACAAATCTCATATATTTGGGAACTATCTTTTGACTCTTATGTTGAAATTTTCTGTCTAGTTTGGCATTAGTGTCACTTACTACAGTTTCATAATACTTAACATCTCATCAAGAAAATTCCTACTCAACACTTTTTCACAGAATTTTCCTGGCTGTGTTTGAACATGTATCCTCAAGGATAATCTCTATATTCTCTTTGACATGTTCTATAATAACATAGATTATATTGGGATATTGCAAAATTTGTAGATTTTTAATTCATTTCTGCTTTCTTCTTCTGGGGTTTCATTTTTTTTTTTTTTCTAATTTCAGCTGAAAACTCAGTTTCATAAAGGTTAAATAATGACAGTGTTTTCCTTTGAGTACTTTTGGACCATATCAAATAGGTTTTGATTTGCTCTTACATTCTCATTATTCTCTAAATAGTGTGTAACTGGAATTTCACTTCTTCTCAGCTAAGGACTATTTACAAATATTTTAGATTCCTGAAAAAACTGAGTTTTTATTTCCAACTGTACATGAATTTCTGTATTTATAGCTCTGAGGATAATGAATGTTAATCTTTAATCTATTCCTACTTTTGTAACTTGAGGTTTTCTTTTGTAACCTAACCAGTATATGGTCAATTTTAATAAATATTCTAATGCATAGAAAATGAACTTATTATTTACTTAGATCTTCTACATCTTAGTTTTTCTATTAGATCTATTAATGATTGAGACAATTAGGCTAAAATCTTATTTTTATTCTTTTTGATAATTTCTCCCTTTATTTACTAAAGTTACAACCTCGTACCAGTTATTTGGCCTAAGGGTTCATGCCAGTTCTACCTTTATTGACTACAGACATCATTATGAGGTCAATTTATTTATCTTGGTGCTTTCCTTCAATTCAACTTGTAGACTTTAACTGGAAATTAAGAGGTACGTAAGTTATAAACAGTATTAGCCTCCCCTATACCTTATATTTTGGAGACAGGAACAGCAACCCACTCCAGTATTCTTGCCGGGAGAATCCCATGGACAGAGGAGACTGTCAGGCTATGGTCCATGAGGTCACAAAGAATCGGGCATGACCGCGCGACTCACACACACACACCCTTTCTGTTTATATAAAGAGGCAAATTTAAATGTCATTTATTAAACAATATGTTGAAAGCAGTGGCTTTCTTTGAGGCTTCTGGATTTTGGCTCTGTTCCTCATCAAGAACATATCTTAAATTCCCTGCAGTTTCTCCAACAAGTGGTGCTAGGCAAGTTGTACAGCCCTATGAAGTTACAACATACCCCCTCACCATCCACAAAACTCAAAATGCCGTAAAGACTTAACATAAGACACCATAAACTCTTTAGAAGAGATCATAGGCAAAATGTTCTCTGACATAAATCATACCAATGTTTTCTTAGGTCAGTCTCCCAAGGTGATAAAAATAAAAACAAAAATAAACAAATGGGAACTAATCAAACTTACAAGCTTTTGCACAGCAAAAATCATAAGCAAAATGAAAAGACAACCCACAGAATGGAAGAAAATATTTACAAACAATGCAATTCACAAGGGATTAATTTCCAAAACACACACACAGCTCATACAACTCAACAACAACAAAAACAAACCCAATAGAAAAACGGGCAGAAGATCTAAACAGACCAACATTTCTCCAAATAAAAAATACACATGGCCAACAGGCATGTGGAAAGATGATCAACATCACTATTAAGAGAAATGAAAATCAAAGCTACAACGAGGTACCACCTTCACACGGGTCAGAGTGGCCATTATTAAAAAGCCTACAAATAACAAATGCTAGAGAGGATGTGAAAAAAAGGGAACCCTCTACACTGTTGGTGGGAATGCAAGTTGGTACAGTCACTGTGGAAAACAGTATGGGGGTTTCTCAGGAAAACTAAAAACATGACCCAGTAATCCCACTCCTGGGCGTGTATCCAGACCAAAATAGATTCAAAGAGACACATACACCACTAGGCTCACAGCCGCACCGTTCACAATAGCCATGATGTGGAAACAACCGAAATGGCCACTGACAGATGAATGGGTAAGAAGACATGGTACATATATGCAATGGAATACTACTCAGTCATAAAACAGGATGAAATAACGCCATCTGTAGCAACATGGACGCAACTAGAGATTATCACACTAAGTGAGGTAAGAGAAAAAGACAAATACCATATGATATCACTTATATGTGGAATCTAAAATATGAGACAAATGTACCTGCCGATGAAACAGAATCATTGGTACAGAAGACACACCAGTGGTTGCCAAGGGGAAGGGGGCTGGGGAAGGGATGGAGTGGGACACAGGGGTTAGCAAATGTAAACTTTTATATAAAGAATGGATAAACAACAAGGTCCTACTGTACAGCAGAAAACTGTACTCAATATCCTATGATAAGCCATAATGGAAAAGAATATTTTAGAAAAAGAATGTATTTAAAAAAAAAAGAAAGAAAGAAAGAACATACCTTAAATTCCCTAAGAAGAGAATGGTTAGTATTCACAATAAAGAGAAGAATGAGGTGGGGTGGGCTAAGGGGCAAAGCGCAGAAGACTGGCCTTAGTTAGTAATCCTCTTCTACTCCCATTCCAGTTTTTTCTAGCAGTTTCCCAAATCTTGTCATTATGCTGATGCTAAATGAATTTCTTTATAAAACATAAAAATTTTATTTTCTATTCCCAGATCTTTTACCACTTAAAATCCCAATCCAGGTTAGAAACACTTCTCCATGTTTCTTCAATTAAAATATATACTAATGAGAAACCAATAATTTATATTGTATATGTGGTAAGGGAAGGGGCTGGAGGCTGAGTAGAACAGAGACAGAAAAGAAGAGAGATTTTTTATTACACACTTTATTAATAGTTTTTGATTTTTGAAGAATGTGAAGTTATTATTTTTAAATATGTAATTAATAAAAACTTAAAAACTGTACAGAAACCAGTTTAAAATAGAATTCTGCTTACCAGTCATATTTTCATCCAATGGAAGAGAGACTCCTACATCACAGATTTTAATTGTTTCAAAATCACCTTTAATAACAACATTTGAAGACTTTATATCTCCATGGAGCAGTTTCTTATCTTGGTGCAGATACTAAAATAGTGAAAAATTTAAAACATCTGAGCAAAAATACAAACTAATAAAAAAGTGTATAACTTTCAAACAAAAACAACAACCTGAACTCCCTGCCTAACATACAGACTTCTATCTGTCTATCATTTCAAACTATTTGATGCTAGAAAAGGGACCATCCCATGCCATCTCTTAGTCTACCATACTCACCAGAAATCTAAAAGATTCTTTGGAAATTGATGTCTATTTACAGATAAGCCAACTTTTAATTTTCAAGCCAAACTCACATACTTATACATCAAAGACTGATACTGCAGATTTCAAAATGTACTACAATTTTACAAAATGTACAATTATTTTAGAAATAATTTTGTAACCTTCACAATGACAGTTTCTGCAAACAAATTATTGAGATAATGCTACACATACTTCACAAGGAAAAGAGGAAGCAGTAATGTAATCTAAGGCTATATACTTTAACCGTTTCTTAGAAATGACAAGTGATAATATTCATCCATAATCAAAAACATCCTACAAAACAGTTATTTTTTCATTCATCAGCATTTAGGCATCTACACTCCATGACTTGGCCCTGCAAAAGATGCAGAAACAATTCTTGGTATTGAACTTGGAACACTTACTGTGCTTACTTAAATGCTGTTAACCTAAATTGAATATGCTCAAATATATTTATAATGTAATTTATTAAATCTATTATACACACACATTTAAAATAATTATACACATTTAAAATAATTATTAAATGATTAAAATTATTAGCTTATCTGACCTATTTAAAATAGGTTTTTCTATAGCATATTAAAATATATATTTAAAAATACATATATATATTTAGAAATACTGCCTTTTTCCATTTTCACATTTCATGAATCAACTTTATTTGAACTCAACATGCAACTCTTGACATCACTACATTACATAATCTGTTTTTTGAGTCATCCAACAATTTTCTGGAGCCGTGATTACTTAAGTTATTCAGGATACAGAATTTTTATTTTTAACAGTATGTCTAACTCAAAGATACAATAATTTATTTGTACAACCCTGAAAGGGTTTTTTCACTTGACCTATAGATGTATATTCACAATGTCTAATAACATCCCACAAAGCAGTCTTTGAAAGGCTTGTTTACAGCAACAGAGGGTTAGAATATACCCCCAGGAATAATGACTAAACAACAGTCCAATTAACTAAATCTAACATGTAATCTCTATAAGCAAAACTTCCTGACATGGGTTATTTCAGGCCATGTGAAAGTGTGAAGGCCTCTAACAATACTTGGTTGATCAAAACAGTATACTCTTCAGTATGAAAGATTCTATAAAGATTTAAGGCAACTCCCTCTCTTGGAAAAAAAATTTTCACCTTGTAACTAGGTGTATTAGTATCTGTCCATCATAGATGAATAGATAAAGAAAATGTGGTATACACACACATTCACAATGGAGTATTACTCAGCCATTAAAAAGAATGAAACAATGTCATTTCTAGCAACATGGATGGACTTAGTCATACTAAGTCAGAAAGACAAATACTATATGATATTGCTTATATGTGGAATATAAAACACACAAATGAACTTATTTACAAAGCAGAAACAGACTCACAAATATAGAGAACAGAGCTGGAGCTGACAAGGGGGAGGCTGGGTGAGAGAGGGAAAGATTGGGAGTTTGGGATTAGCAAAGGCAAACTACCAAATATAGGACGGATATACAACAATGTCCTGCTGTAAAGAACAGGAAATTAAATTTCATATCCTGTGATAAACTACAATGGAAAAGAATATGAAAAAAGAGATATAACTGAGTCACTTTGCTGTACAGCAAAAATTAAACACAACATTGTAAATAATTTCATTTTTTTAGGTTTCACAAAACTCATTCAAAACATAATAGCATAGTTACCTTTAACCCTCTTGCCATGTTCAAAGCAACTTTTAAAATTATGGCTGCTGGAAAAGGATCCTGGCTATCTTTATTTCGTTCTTCTATTAAGTCATTCAGAGACTTTTCACCTCCATATTCCATAGCAAGACACAGACTGCCATCGCTAGCTTTAGTGAAAGCACGGTAACCTTAAAGAAAACACGTCATTTTCTTACTGGAGTACGGAAAAACAAAAGTATTAATTCTTTTACAGTAATGTGACTAAAAACAGATCTGGATTAACACTGTCAAATACAAAATGAAACAGCTAGTGCTTACAAAACCTGTTTAGTAGATCTAATTTTAAATTCCTTCAGTGTTTGCCAACAGTATCACAAATTGAAATATTTTTTAATACTCTATGCCTTCCTCAGAGAAGGCGATGGCACCCCACTCCAGTACTCTTGCCTGGAAAATCCCATGGATGGAGGAGCCTGGTAGGCTGCAGTCCATGGGGTCGTGAAGAGTTGGACACGACTGAGCGACTTCCCTTTCACTTTTCACTTTCATGCACTGGAGAAGGAAATGGCAACCCACTCCAGTGTTCTTGCCTGGAGAATCCCAGGGACGGGGGAGGGGTGGGCTGCCGTCTGTGGGGCCGCACAGAAATGGACATGACTAAAGCGATTTAGCAGCAGCAGCAGCAAGCCTTCCTAAATATAATGGTTTCACCAGCCTTACTTATATTAAAAATGAAAAAAGGAAATTACATAAATGAAGATTTTACATTCCTGAATTCTCCATGGTACCAATACCATAATGACTATATCTATTCCATGAAGTTTTAAATATATACTTCAGTTCAGTCGCTCAGTCATGTCCAAGTCTTTGCGACCCCATGGACTGCAGCACTCCAGGCCTCCCTGTCCATCACCAACTCCCAGAGTTTACTCAAACTCATGTCCATTGAGTCAGTGATGCCATCTAACCATCTCATTCTCCATTGTCCCCTTCTCCTCCCACCTTCAATCTTTCCCAGCATCAGGGTCTTTTCAAATGAGTCAGTTCTTCATTTCAGGTGGTCAAAGTATTAGAGTTTCAACTTCAGCATCAGTCCTTCCAGTGAATATTTAGGACTGATTTTCTTGAGGATGGACTGGTTGGATCTCTTTGCAGTCCAAGGGACTCTCAAAAGTCTTCTCCCAACACCACAGTTCAAAAGCATCAATTCTTTGGCACTCAGCTTTCGTTATGGCCCAACTCTCACATACATGACTACTGGAAAAACCATAGCTTTGAATAGATGGACCTTTGTTGGCAAAGTAATGTCTCTGCTTTTTAATATACTGTCTAGGTTGCAAGCGTCTTTTAATTTCATGGCTGCAGTCACCATCTGCAGTGATTTTGGAGCCCAAAAAAATAAAGTCTGTCATTATTTCCCTATCTATTTACCATGAAGTAATGGAACTGGATGCCATGATCTTAGTTTTCTGAATGTTGAGTTTTAAGCCAACTTTTTCACTCCTCTTTCACTTTCATCAAGAGGCTCTAATGTAGTTCCTCTTCACTTTCTGCCATAAGGGTGGTGTCATCTGCATATCTGAGGTTGTTGATATTTCTCCCGGCAATCCTGATTCCAGCTTGTGCTTCATCCAGCCCAGCATTTCTCATGATGTACTTTGCATATTCAAATTGCCAACATCCACTGGATCATTGAAAAAGGAAGAGAATTCCAGAAAAACATCTACTTCTGCTTCATTGACTATGCCAAAGCCTTTGACTGTGTGGATCACAATAAACTGTGGAAAATTCTGAAAGAGATGGGAGTACCAGACCACCTGACCCACCTCTTGAGAAACCTATATGCAGGTCAGGAAGCAACAGTTAGAACTGGACATGGAACAACAGACTGGTTCCAAATAGGGAAAGGAGTACGTCAAGCCTATATATTGTCACCCTGCTTATTTAACTTATACGCAGAGTACATCATGAGAAACGCTGGGCTGGAAGAAGCACAAGCTGGAATCAAGATTGCTGGGAGAAATATCAATAACCTCAGATATGCAGATGACTTCACCCTTATGGCAGAAAGTGAAGAGGAACTGAAAAGCCTCTTGATGAAAGTGAAAGAGGAGAGTGAAAAAGTTGGCTTAAAGCTCAACATTCAGAAAACTAAGATCATGGCATCTGGTCCCATCACTTCATGGGAAATAGATGAGGAAACAGTGGAAGCAGTGTCCGACTATTTTTTGGGGCTCCAAAATCACTGCAGATGGTGATTGCAGCCATGAAATTAAAAGACGCTTGCAACCTAGATAGCATATTAAAAAGCAGAGACATTACTTTGCCAACAAAGGTCCATCTAGTCAAGGCTATGGTTTTTCCAGTGGTCATGTATGGATGTGAGAGTTGGACTGTGAAGAAAGCTGAGTGCCGAAAAATTGATGCTTTTGAACTGTGGTGTTGGAGAAGACTCTTGAGAGTCCCTTGGACTGCAAGGAGATCCAACCAGTCCATCCTAAAGGAAATCAACCCTGAGTGTTCATTGGAAGGACTGATGCTGAAGCTGAAACTCCCAATACTTTGGCCACCTCATGAGAAGAGTTGACTCATTGGAAAAGACCCTGATGCTGGGAGGGATTGGGGGCAGGAGGAGAAGGGGATGACAGAGGATGAGATGGTTGAATGGCATCACCAACTCGATGGACATGAGTTTGAGTAAACTCCAGGAGTTTGTGATGGACAGGGAGGCCTGGCGTGCTGTGATTCATGGGGTCGCAAAGAGTCAGACATGACTGAGCGACTGAACTGACTGACTGACTCTGCATATAAATTAAATAAGCAGGGTGACAATATACAGCGTTGACATATTCCTTTCCCAATTTGGAACCAGTCTGTTGTTCCATGTTCAGTTCTAACTGTTGCTTCCTGACCTGCATACAGGTTTCTCAGGAGGCAGGTCAGGTGGTGTGGTATTCCCATCTCCAAGAATTTTCCAGTTTGTTGTGATCCACAGTCAAAGGCTCTGGCGTAGTCAATAAAGCAGAAATAGATGTTTTTCTGGAACTCTCTTTCTTTTTCAATGATCCAATGGATGTTGGCAATTTGATCTCTGGTTCCTGCTCCTTTTCTAAATCCAGCTTGAATTTCTGGAAGATCATGGTTCACGTACTGTTGAAGCCTGGAGAATTTTGAGCATCACTTTGCTAGCATGTGAGATAAGTGCAATTGTGTGGTACTCTGAGCATTCTATGGCATTGCCTTTCTTTGGGATTGGAATGAAAACTGACCTTTTCCAGTCCTGTGGCCCCTGCTGAGTTTTCCAAATTTGCTGCATCTAAAAATATACTTTTTTTTTTTTTTCCTGGCCAAGCCACACAGCTTATAGGATCTTAGGTCCCTGACCAGGAATCAAACTGACACTCCCCAGCAGCTGAAACACAGAGTACTAATCACTAGATTACCAGGGAAGTCCCACTAATTTTTATTTCAGAATGTTTACATTAATTTGATTCTTGCCAAACTTCATCACGCCCTTCATTTTTTATTAGTGTAAGCAGTTAAAATATGTAAACCATTTCTGGATAAACAAGATACTATACCAGATAACTGTTATTAAGTAAATGTGAACTTACCTATAATGTTTGGGTGGTTGAGGCTTTTCAAAATCTTAGCTTCATCAGTTAGTCTCTTTTGATACATACTCTGATAATCATCATTACATCTAGGATTAATCTTTTTCACAGCCCAAGGAGAATGAGACAAACCTCTTGGAGATCTTAAAAAATAAGTAACCAAAAATGTCCAGAAAGATTAATACATAATACAGTTCAAATGACTAATAAGAACTTTCACATTTTGAAAAAGACTTGAGTATTTTAGGTTTTTTTTTAACTTTTAAAGTTTTAGACTAGCAACATTTCTGTTATACATCCTTTTTAACTGTGTACATACAACTGATAAATCTACTGATTACAAGAGAAGTCTGATATTGGAAGGGAAGGGTTAAAAAGAGAAAAGTAGAAGGAAAAAGATGAAATGTTATAGATTTTAAACTTCAAAATTTCTATAGTATTTTCTAATTTTTCATTCAATCATGTCAAACTACCAACTACTTAAAAAGCATTTAACTATATGTACCAGATATAAATTATAGAATGTTAAAGTAATAAACATTAATGTCTAAGAAACAATTTAAAGAAGAGATGTACAAAATACATTTGGCTCCTGTGTTATCATGCAAATAACAGACTGTTTTTTACCAACAAATATTGTGGCTCTAACAGACAAACCAATTTATCTGATATACTTCTCACCATATACATGTGTTTAGGGAGAAAATAATAAACGTATGAATAGGGAAAAAATGTAAACTGTCTGTTTTCTAGGAAGATGCAGCTGTTTAAGAACATGTAAGGTATATATGTTTTGAGGTCTAAATAAACAAACAGGTAAAATGAAGTCAGGGAAAGGTTTGTTCACCCCATAAGGTAGGCATTTATGAGTATGGCCAATTACAAAGAACACAATGTAGGCAACATTTGGGCACAAAAGTCAAAGAGCCTCAAAAGTTAAAGATTGAAAGTTCAACCATAAGAACATAAAACGAGATGGAACCAAGAATCCGTTTAGCTCTGTACTACCTCATGAGCACAGCTCTGTGACTGGAGGACCTTTTTTTTAACATCAGAAAACATGTATTCAAAGGATCATTAGATTTCTCAATTCATATACACCTATCATGTGTAAGTGTACTTAAACTATTCTTAAACCTCCAGTTTTAGTTAACAATAGCATTTGGGAATAACCTCTTCCATGTTCTTTTAATATAAAGATTTATTTTTCAAGTTTCAAGGGGTACCCCATAGCTCTTGATTATTTATAATTCAGTAAGCAAGTCCATCTTCAGTTTTTCCGTATATCTTAACCTACCTATATCCTATCCTAACCCTGTAGGTTACAGAATGAAAAGGATATTATTTACGTAATCTGAATAAAATGTTGCCAAGTTAAAAGATGGTTCACGGAAAATACTAATACAACAGGCAAATTTCTGTTGAGATTGCACAAGGAAAAAAACAAAAGGAGACACAAACAATACTGCCAACAAAAATGGGGACATATTCAGCAGAGATTTAAAGAATATTCAAGTGAATACTAAAACGTTTAAGCCAATAAAAAGGTAAAATGGACAAATTCTTTAAAAAAGTTAAGAAAACTGATGAAAGAAGAAACATAATCAAGAGTTTAAAAATCTTCCCACAAGAAATACAAAACATAGATAATTTTAGAGTTGAGTTTACTAAACTACAAAGAAACACTCCATTTCATACAAACCATTCCAGGGATTAGAATGAAAAGGGACTATGAGTCTAGCATAACTTTAATTAAAAAAACAAAAATCAAACAGGGACAACAGAAAAAGAAAAATCACAAGGCAATTTCATTTAGAGATGTAAAAATTCTAAACAATAGCAAAATGATTCTATCAGTTTATTAAAAAATAATAATATATCACAGCTATGTTGGGTTTAATCCAGCAGTGCAAATTTAACAGTCAATAATATATACTCTGAATTAAAATGAACATACACATACAAATTTGATCCCTCTCAGGTACCACTGAAATAAAAACTTCAGTTTGAAGACTAAAGACTTGACTTTGAAAGGGAAAAAGCAGAAGGTATTTAGCCTGAGGTAGACTGACACAGTTGAGAACCTGTGGTCTATGCAGGAACAGAGTAATTCATGACCAAATGTGCCTGAAGTGCTCAGTGAGTTTTCACACATGAACATACCTGTGTTCAAGATATACATGTCTAGCATCCCCACAAGATATGGGATGCCATCTTAAAAAGGAAAACTTTTTAAGATAATAATAGTTAAAAACAAGATAATAATTTAAAACAAAATAATTAAAAACAAGATAGACAAAAATGAAAAGCGAAATAGGAGTATCAGAAAGTGAAGTTGGGAAAATTTCCGAGAAAATATTAATAGAACAAAAAGAGAAAACAGAAAAACAGACCAAATAAAATAAAGGTAGATCAAAGATTTGAGAGAGTCAACTCCTAGGCAGGTTGATAAGAAGTCTAGGGGTCCCCATGGAGAGAGGGGTCTGGAATTCTCAAGGAGGAAGAAAGGACAAACTTTTTTTTCTCCTCTACATTCCTTAGGATTATATAACGATAATGTATCCTGCTTGAGGACAGTCTCTGGAAAAAACCTTCTGGCTAATTCTGTTAAATCATGGGAGTAGGTCTGGTGAGGTCTTTACAACCTCCAGGCATTCCTTTGATTCACTGTAATAACTAATTGGAGAGTATATAATTCCAGTGCTAAGGCTAGCAAGTGGGTACTCTTTCTACCCCCTTCTGATGTCTATGTCAGAAGCTTTCTCTATCTCCTTTATACTTTAATAAAACTTTATCACACAAAAGTTCTGAACAATCCAGCCTCGTCTCTGGCCCTAGATTGAATTCTCCTCTGGAGGCCAAGAACCGGGCGTCTTTGCGTGATTCAGAAACAACCTTTCAGATTGGGCCAGTAAATCCCACATCCAAACAATAGGAGTTCCAAGACAGAGAACAGAAAAGTAGGGGTGAAAATGATCAACAAAGTAATTTTAAAAAATAACCTCTCAAAAATTCAATAGCAATTTTCAGGTTCCAAGAGGCCCATACCCATGCATGTCACTGTGAACTTCAGAACAGTGGTGACAAACAGGAGACCATGTAAGGTTCCAAGAGAGCAGGAGGAAGAGATAACATAGAACAGAGACATTAAGACTCAGCAGTCAGAGAGGCTTCAGAATTCTCAACAGCAGCAGTTGAACAATGTTCTCAAAATCCTAGGGAAAACATACTTCTGAATGAGAATTCTGACCTAGAAAAACAAAAAGGCCACTCAAGTACAAGTATAAAGTGAAAACATTTTTAGAAAAGTAAATTCTCAAAAATGTATCTTCTGTGCATCTTTTCATGGGGCACTTAACAAATGTCTTCAATCACATGAGATGTAAACCAAGAAATACTAAGAGACGAAATAAGAAAAACAGAGGATCCAATTCACCAGAGATGTCAAGGAAATCTCTAGGCTACTATAAAGGAAAATCCCAAGCTAACAGAGCCACATGGAGGACTGGGAGGGTCAGGCGGGAACTGCTACTGCCAATGAAGCTTTCTAATTAAGTCACATACAGTGTAACTTTGTTAACAACACACTCCACATTCTAAAAAAAACTTTTTTAAGGAAAAAAAATGAGACTAGCCACGAAACTGTGATAAGTTTTTCTTTCAAAATAACTTAAAACAAGAGTTTTAGACATTAAAAAAATGGAAGTTCACAAAACTAACAGTAGACAAACACACAAAAGGGGGTGTTTAAGCTCCAAAGATGCTTCAAGAAGACCCACTTATATATAACCGCTATACTAGTCTCAATTCACCAACTTTTTATTCAAATAAGTATTTCAATTTGGAAACAACATAAACCTAAAGAAGCTAATGATATGCTGCCCTGGACTAATCAGGCTAATTCCTAGGGAGCACTAAACAGTACATAACTGTTTGCCACTTCATAAACATGAAACTAGGTACAGAGTAATGAATAAAAGAAACAACTCTGTCAAAATGTGTTTGCTGTCATATGTAATATTATTGGCTATTAGCATCTATTCTAGTATTCCATTTTTCTTTTAATAATACAATTTTCCTACTTTAGAATCAGGTATTTGCCCTTCTCACTTAACAATGATGACATAAATAAAATAAAAATATTTATTTCTTTAGAAGAGAATATCCTGAGAAGGCAACTCTCCAGATAGAAGGGATTAATAGTCACTGGTACCTCCCAACACTGGTGTCCTCTTTGAAGTTTTCTTATTGAGAATCCTGTGTTATTACCACACAGGAATCCCTTTCCTCTGTCATTTCCCCCTCCTACACAAGCCAAGGAAAATTGACAAACTACCTCTCCTTTAATAATCCATTAAGAGGAAGCTAGGAGAAAGATGTACCAGGTAGAGCTCTGGCAAAAATATGAACATACTCCAGATCTAAATATTTGAATTTTCACATTCCTTTTTGTCTCTAAGTACAGTATAACTATGGTTCCATGTAAAAATGTTAACGTGAAATCTTATACTCACCTTTGCATAAGGTAGACATTTACTCCAGTACCAAAGCCAAGCTTCTGCATAAATGGAGAGGCAGGAATATTTATACATGGAGTTAAACATAATGCTAAATGTCAGAAAGAGAAATAAAAGATAAAATTAGTATTTGAAAAGACCTCCACAGATGTACCCTAACATTCTCAACAAATCATTGTTAAGAGAATTAACTGGCAAAGTCTTGCAAAGCAATCTGACACTATGTGTCCTAACTTTCAATGGATACCCTTTGACCAAGTCTACTTTTGGAGCTCTATTCTACAGTAACACTTAAACAGGGGTCAGCAAAACAGCCTGTTTTTATATGACCCATAAGCTAAGAATTGATTTTTACATTTTAAAAAGGTTATTAAAAAATAGATCAAGAAGGTCTCTTGGTTGAATCCTTAGACTTCATGACTCTCTTCCAACATGGCCCAAGACAACCCTCCAGACAACACCATGGCAACAAAGTATAGAGAGAAGCTATACCAAATTCACAGATCAATTGAAAACCCTCATCAGCACTTTTAACCAAAAACCTTATCCAGATTATGCTACCAAATGAAGACTTGCCTTTAATAACACTGAAGAGCCTAGAATCCAGATTTGGTTTCAGAATCAAAGAGCTAGAACTGATTCCAGAAAAGATCAGAACCTGAGGATGACTTCGAATCAAGCCAACACCAAGATCACCCTGAAGAGCAGATTCAAAGTAGAAAAGACAAGACAGAGTCAAACCAGCTACCCTCTCAATTACACACCCTCATCAAGGCATTTATGCACAACTCTTATCATGGAATGGATTCCAGAGAGCAACTTGCTAAAGAAGCCAGGGTTACAGAGTCAAGAATTTAAATCTGGTTTCAAAACAGAAGAACTAGATTCCATGTCCAGAAAAGAAAAGAACCCGAGGCGGCCTTAGAACAAAGACAATTAGGGACAAGATCCTGGAGATGCGAGAATCCAAGGTATAGACACCACACAGAATGACAGCAGTCTCACCAGGGACTGTCTTATTCCTCTGGAGTCAGGGGACACAAAGACAGATTCAGTGTACTTGATAACATTAGTCTGGACTCTAAACTTCTAACTCTTCCTGGCACATACCCTTCTAAACACACCTTCAGCTTCTCCAGGAGCTGAGCCTTCTGGAGACAATAAACAGGACTTCAGGAGACAGAGACACATACAAAGCACCACAAAGAAAATAAATTTATTAATATTTTTCAGCAATCACAGTAATGACTAATTTAGGCAAAAAGCAAGGAAAGAAGGGAGGAAGGGAGGGAGGCAGGCAAGGAAGAAAGAAGAAAGGAAGAACACTATGCCAAAAGGGTTCCTATATGACCCACAAAGCCTAAACCATTTACTATCTGCCATTTACAAAAAGTGTGCTAATGCCTGCACTACAGCATGCAGTCAAAGACACCATATACACACGTGAATGCATGCATGCATGTGAATAGTGGGATCTGCTTTTGTGGCTACAAAAAAAAAAAAAAGAAAAGCCTAAAAGTAATCATCATTAGAGTCATAATTATAGCATATCTATATTACAAAGTAGTATAAGGTTATTAAAGGGGATGAGATAAAGTAGTCCTACTTTTGCTCATGAACAATTAACTGCTCTTGGATTGCCCTTTTGCCATGAACAACTAGAAAATCTGACAAAGTATAATGGTTTTCACATACTTGACAATAGGCAGGGCAGGACTATAAACTCTGAAAGGAGAGAAACTAATGAGATGAGTCCTATCACTGCCCTAACCTACTGCTTAGAGACACTTTCCAGGCTGCAGCACAAAAAAAGGAAGCTCAAAGGTCTTGTCAAATTGAAGTGACAGATTACCCTCTGTCTACTGAATTGCCTTGGAAAATACCCTTCCCATATATAGAGGGGGAAAGATAAAGTAGTTCCTTTGAGGTTCAAGTTAAGTTGCTTCTTCACCAGGGAAAACCGACAATTCTGCTAGAATGTCAATAAAATTAGATCACAGATGACCAAACTTTGACCTATAAAAGAAGTCTTATTTCTTAAGATCAACATTATAAAGATGACTTATACTAAAATTGTTCCTGTGTGATAGATAACAATGAAAGGATTAAACTATAATACTATGAAGACATTTCTGATATCAGTAACAATGAAGAAAGGTTTTATATCTTACCAGATTTCCTTTTTTCAGATAATCTGCTTGGTGTCTTGAAATTATTGGTTTCTTCCATTGTAATAATCACTTAAAGTCCTATGATAAAAATAAATAGAAAGGTACACTGCAGTTATAAAGAATACATCTTTCATTCATGAAGAAAAAATTCCTATAATACTGTCACTCATTTACAAAAAATTTGAGAACTGAAAAAGACCATAACAAATGTTTAGTCCAATTGTATTTACAATGAGAAAACTGAAACCCAGAGAGGTAGAAAGATAAAGTAAAAGTAAAACTACATACCCAAGGTCATGCTATTAATGATTGTAGGTCTTTATTTAAAAAATAATATATGCCCTTGGTTAAAAAAAGAAAAAATGACCTAGCACCCTCCCACACTTCCCAGGAGTAATTATTAACAGATTTTTTATATGCTTTTAAGAGCTTGGCTTTGTAAGCAGTATTATTCATAACAGTCAAAAAAAGGAAACAGAAATAGCTATCAGATGATGAATGGATAAAGAAAATATGGCATACACTACACACAATAAAATATTATTTAACAGAGTATATATTCTACATAGGGAATATTATTTAGTCATAAAAAGAAATGAAGTACTCATATATACTACAACATGAAAGAATCTTGCAAACCTTATGCCAAGTGAAAGAAAGCAGACACAAGAGGCCACATATATGATTCTTTTTCCACACAATATCCAGAAGAGGCAAATCCACGCACAAAATAAATGAGTAGTTGCTGTGGGCTGAAGGGAAGAGAGAATGTGGAGTGACTGCTACTGGGTGTATGCCTTCTTTTTTGGGGTGATGAAAATGTTCTGAACTTAGGTAGTGGTTTAATATATTCAACTCCATTCCAAAAACCACTTAATTGTACACTTTCAAAAGAGTGAATTTCATGATATGTTAATTACATCTCAATAAACTATTCGTTTAAAATTATCTATGAAAATACAATGTACATACACAAGCAAGTTAATCCAGGCTTTTTTTTTCTTTCGTAAGATATTTCTTAAAAAATTCTTTTTTATTAAAAAAAACTTACTTTTCTTTTGAAAAAAGGTTTGGTGTTGTATTAGATTTACTGTAAAGCAAACTGTTCCTGTCTGTAAGCTCGTCTGGACTGTCTATAAAAAACTAGGAGGGAGAGAGAACATTTTGCTTAAATGCTGCATTGAGCCATTTAATATGCCTTAATAAAGAGCACCTGGGCTTCCCATGTGGCATTAGTGGTAAAGAATCTGCCTGCCAATACAGGAGGTTCGATCCCTGGGTCAAGAGAATCCCCTGGAGGAGAAAACAGCAACCAACTCCAGTATTCTTGCCTGAAGAATCCCACGGACAGAGGAGCCTGGCGGGCTACTGAGGCGCTTCCGTAAAAGTACAGAGTGTCAAGCTCTGATTTGAGAAAAGAGCGATTTCTTACTTCGAATCCCCACCCTACCCCTTAAGTCTGATGCGCACCCGGGTCTCCAAGATGCTTCTTAAGATAATTCCCAGTTTAATGCCATATTCCCAACGTCTTCCACCTTCCTTTAAGGCCCCAAGTTGTCAAAAAAGCAAAGAGGCCGCGGCTCGAAGGCGCGGGACCCCGGGCCAGGCCCACTCGCGGCAGGACCCCTAAAAGCTCTCTCCTTACCAGAGACACGAGGTGGGACGACGAGACGTCCAGGGAAAGGCTGTCTTGAAAACTGGTCCCGAGCGGCCCCCAACACTCCGCGGTCGCCAGGGGTGAGGGTGAGGGGTCCGACCAGCCAACACAAGGACTCGGCTACCGTTGTTCCAAAGGGAACCCGCCGGGCTTTCAAAATCGCGCACGCACCGCCCCTACGTCGATCGCGAACTACGGGGCGGCGCAAAGGACACACCAAGCCGGATTCGCCGTTCCTGTTCTTTTTCAGTCGTTTCACTCTGTTCATCGATCCCACCTTACTACCCAATAGGGATAGTAAGCCAAATAAAAGGTAGCGAAGCGCAGCAAAGGACGAACTGACTTTTACAGCCACTGTCAGCCTTTCAGAGGGACAACTTCAGTTAAAAAGAAAATATATGCCTGTATTTAGGTTGAAATCCTTTCCCAATTAGCGAACGCTGTGCCCAGAATGTGTGATGGTTCTTTTGTCATTTTTATTACAAATATGGCCTTGAAACACTATAACTAAAAATGCACTTGTCTTGAGTAGCAACATACTCAGAAATTTTGCTGCCTCTTGTAATCACTACGTTCAGTTCAAGTGAAAGTGCAAGTCGCTCAGTCGTGTCCTACTCTTTACGACCCCATACAGTCCATGGAATTCTCCAGGCCAGAATACTAGAGTGGGTAGCCTTTCCCTTATCCAGGGGATCTTCCCAACCCAGGTCTCCCGCATTGCAGGCGGATTCTTTACCTGCTGCGCCACAAAGGGATATGTTCATTTATTCAACAAATATTTAGAGAGCATCTTCCCCCTTCTCCGGGGGATCTTCCCCACCCAGGAATCGAACTCAAGTCTCCTGCATTGCAAGCAGATTCTTTACTGTCTGAGCCACCAGGAAAGCCCAGAGAGCACCTACTATGTGTGGGATGTGCATCGAATGCCCACTGCAGAAGATACACTATAGCAGTCACTCAAAGGGACACAAAGATGATTAAGTCACAGAGCCCCCTCCTGCTCAGAAGGAGCTTAGGCAGAGGGGGATGAGGGAAGGGTAGAGAAGTGTCCAAAGAAAGAAACACACACCAACACAATACAAAGGAGACTATAATGTAGGTAACTATAGTTGTAAGGCCCATTTCTTGCAAATGAGGAAACTCAAATGGCACAGAGAGGTTAAGTAATTTTCCTAAAGTCACAGAGCCTATAAACGGTAGAGTCAGGATTTGAACTCAAGCTTAGTTTAGAGTTCCTCTTTAATAAACGCGTTCAAAACCTCTTCCCTCTTATACACACACACACACACACACACACACACACACACACACACACACACACACACACACATCTCCACCTTCAGGGCCCTCCCATTTTTGGCCACCCTCTCCTAAGCAGAGATGGTCTCTTTCTGTGTGTGTGTGTTCAGTTGCTCAGCCATGTCCCACTCTTTGCCACCCCATGGACTGTACCCCCACCAGGCTCCTCTGTCCATGGGATGTTCCAGACAAGAATACTGAAGTGCATTGCCATTTCCTCCTTCAAGGGATCTTCCCAACCCAGGGATCAAACTGCATCTCCTGAATTTGCAAGTGGATTCTTTATCATTTAAGCCACCTGGGAAGTACCTTCCCTCTATTTTCATTCTGCTATTTTTTGCGGAGGCATAATATATACTTCATCATCTTTTAAAAAAAAAACCTATAATTTGCTATGCTTTTTATTAAGTTCTACAATTTTACAAGCTCTCTGTTTTCTATTCTTATGGCTAATAAAGCCAGAGCCTGACAGCGTCTTAATTAAGCACTGCCTGTGCAAAGAAACCCTGGGGAGATGAGGATATTGACACAGGTGTCAGATGAAGCAGAAAATAGTCACAGGAATGAAGGCCCTTGGGTAAAGACTTATAACCATCCTGTTCCCCATCTTGTAACTATAAAACCACCTCTAGAGATTATCGGAAGAAACATCTGAACTTCACAAGCTTAATGTTATTGCTTGTGAAGTGTAATCATTAATCTCAAAATTTTGCACCCTAGTCAGTTGTCATAGGAAACAGTTTCCAACCTGAATGGGTAATTTCTCCCAGAGTATAAGTGGCCTGGATTCCTCGGCTTAGGCAAAAGAGACCCAAACTCTGTATTTGATTCTTGGTTGGTTATGCCCAAAGGAGCATTTGCATCCTCATCTTTTTATGGCATAAACTTCAACTTCTGCTCCTTTCATTGCCTCCCCTTTTTGAGCTTAGTTTAAATGGGGGGGGGGGAGGATATTAATTTTTTTCCCTCTTTTCTACTGCTATTGCATTTCAATTTTCTTTGAGGCCATATGGATACTGCTGATTGGCTAGAAGAATGATGAGAACATTTAGGGAAAAGGAAGGAAAAAAAAAGAAAATTTCAAAATGTGTTCTTCTTCTATCTGTGTATCCAACCAGTCAACATGTCCCTAGGGTGCCAAATGGCATCCTGAAGCCATTGGGTCCACAGCTGAGGCCACTTGAGTCCCCACCCCAGGCCCCATCTTGGTGCTGCTCCTCTGCATCCCAGTTTTAGTGAGTGGCTCCTCCATCTATCCCCAGGACCTGAGCCAGGAGCTTCTCTTCTCCTTTATCCATCCAGGTTCTGACAACCCTTCCCTATGGATCTCTTAAATCCCTGTCCTCCTCCCCATTCCACCTTGGGCTATAAACTCTCACTTCTCTCTGTTGGTGACTCCTAATTTGCCCCCTTCTTCCTGTCACTCCTGTCTTCCAGGTGATTTTCATACTGCGTGCATGCTAAGTCAATTTAGTCGTGACCAACTCTTTTCGATCCCATGGACTATAGCCCACCAAGTTCCTCTTTCCATGGGATTCTCCAGGCAAGAATACAGGAGTGGGTTGCCATTTTCTCCTCCAGGGGATCTTCCCTGACCCAGAGATCAAACCTGCATCTCCAGCATCTGTTGCATTGGCAGGCGTTTGCTTTAACACTGTGCCACCTAGGAATCCCTGATTTCCACTTTGCTGCCTCATTAATCTTCCTGAAATGTAAATCTGGTCATGGCACTCCCCTGTTTGCAATCCTCCAGGGTTCCTCATTAAGTCCAGGGTGAAAAACAAGCCCCCTTAGCATCTGACTGAGTGTCTCTAGCTTGGGTTACTCTAGCTCTGAATCTGGTCTCCTCTTACACTGAGTTAAGGTAGTTCCTGGAACACAAGTGTTTTCTCATGTCTCCACCACGTGCACATGAATTCCTCTCTGCCAGGAAAACCCTCCCCCCTTTCCGACTGGCTCAGCATCTACTCATCCTTCAGCTCTCAGCTTAAGTGCTGCCTGCCCCAGGACACACTCTCTAAGGGCCCCAGTCTATGTGATTTCTCCTCTATGCTCCCAGAATGCCTTCCAGTTCTCTCTAGCCCAACACGTACCCCAGTACATTGGAATTTTCTCTCTACTTCTGTCTTCCTCCCCTAGAACGTCAGCTACCTGCATAGATGATTGCTCAGAAATGTTCAGTGAATACCCGAGTGAATAACAAGATGGATAAACACTGTTGCACAGAGAATTGATCTTTCCCTCAGTGACACGGAATGCCAATTTGTCTGGGAATCTGGTCCGAGCTGGCAACTTAAATGTCTTAGCCATGGCCCCTGAATCAATGTTTGCTGGCTGTTATGGACTGAATGTTTGTGTCCCCCTAAAACTCCCATATGTTGGAGCCTGTACAGTGGACACAGTGAGAGAGCTCTGGTGGTAAATTGGAAATTTTCAGTGAGATGTACTGGGTGTGATTTGGAACGCAGAAGTGAGATGGAATCCCTTTCGTGTCCTCTCACCTACATCATCTGGCAAGCAGAGTCATGGAGTTTGAGGTTTCAGTAGCTGTGTTCTGGTACCTGGTCGCTCACTCTGTGGCCTTTGAAAGATGTCTGCAGTGACAGTGGTGGTCTCTTGACCCCTGGATCAGAGTTACAGTGGAAATTCTTGAACATGACATTCCTAGTTTCCTGCCTGGCAATGGGAACAGCTATAGAAAGCTCATAAAGGGAAGATGAATAACACGAACAGTGACACAGTCCACCAGAGTATCCAAGAAAGCTTCACAACAAACAGCCAGGAAAATATGGACTTAAATGTAAAATACTAAACATAAAACTTACAGAAAAAAAATATAAAAAGTAAAGCATATGATTCTTTGGGGGCTCAGTAGTAAAGAATCCCCTTGCTATGTGGGAGATGGGTTTGATTCCTGGATTGGGAAGATCTCCTGGAGGAGGAAATGGCAACCCCTCTCCAGTATTCTTGCCTGAGAAATCCCATGGACAGAGGAGCCCCGAGGGCTACAGCCGTGGGGTTGCAAAGAGTTAGACACAGAGACTAAACAACAACAAAAATAAAACTTCTAGGGAAAAAAGTATAAAACAAAACTATAAAAAAATTTAGAAATACACTGGTAATACTTGAAGAAAAATTTCAGAACAAAGGGCTAGGTAAAGAATTTATAGACTCGACATTAAAGGCATGCTCTGTAAAAAGAAAACTTGGGACTTCTCTGGTGTTGCAGTATCTAAGACTCTGTGCTCCCAATGCAGGGGGCCAGGGTTCAATCCCTGGTCAGAGAATTAGATTCATGTGCCACAACAAAGAGCTTGCATGCTGTAGCTAAAGATCCCATTGTGCTGCAGCTAAGAAACAGGACAGTCAAATAAGTAAATAAATAGCTTTTTAAAAAAAGAAAAATCAATAAACTGAATCTCATTCAAAACTTTAGTTCTGCAAAAGATCCAGAACTGAAGAAAATATTTGTGAACCACATATCCACAAAGGATTTAATTCTAGACTATTACATAAAGAACTCCTAAATTTCAGCAGTTGAGAAATCAATCCAGACTGTAAATGGGCAAAAGACATTGTAATAGGCTGAATGTTGTTATTGTTCAATTGCTAAATCATGTCTGAATCTTTGAGACCCCATGGACTGCAACACACCAGATTTCCTGTCCTTCACCATCTCCCAGAGTTTGCTCAAACTCATATCCATTGAGTCAGTGATGCCATCCAACCACCTCATTCTCTGTCGTCCCCTTCTCCTCCTGCCTTCAATCTTTCCCAGCATCAGGGTCTTTTCCAATGTGTCAGCTCTTTGCATCAGGTGGCCAAAGTATTGGAGTTTCAGCTTCAAGCATCAGTCCTTCCAGTCAATACTCAGGGTTGATTTCCTTTAGGATTGACTGGTTGAACCTGGCTGTCCAAGGGACTGGCCCCCAAAGACATGGGGTTCTCATCTCTGGAATCTGTAAACATTAGCTCTTTTGGAAATAGAGTCTTTGCAGATTGGATTAAGTTAAAGGATGTTGAAATGAGGATATCATCCTGGATTATCCAGTGGGATCTAAATGCAGCCACATGTATCTTTAGAAGAGGAAGCAGAGAAGCCTGACGCAGACACACAGGGGAGACGCAGTGTGAAGAGGTAGCAGAGAGATATTTGAGGATACTGACCTTAAAGAGGTGGCCATATGGCCACCAACCAAGGAAGGCTGACAATCACCAGAACCTGGAAGAGGCAAAGGATGGGTTATCCCCTAGTCACCTCACTCATACTCTTCATCCCACAGCGATCTGAACACCTGCTGAAGCCTGCTGCCTCGTAGACGTTGTTTCTGACTATTACCCTTCCCACTTAACGTCACGGAGAAACCACCATTGGTCTAATTTTTTATCATCTGCCTCATGGAGGCACCTGTGGAAGTAGGAAAAAGCTAAACTACTGAGCAAACATGACATCTTACAGTTTAATTAATTTTGGCTTCATACTCTGGTCTCTCCCCACTCCCTCAAAGGACAGCAAAAGGGTGTGTCAGTTCAGATGGATGGTGATCACGAGCTGGAAACATTTAAGGATAGAAAAGAGAAAACAGGGACTTCCCTGGTGGATCAGTGGTTAAGAATATGCCTTCCAATGCAGGGGACGTGGGTTTGATCCCTTGTCCGGGAACCAATATTCCACAAGCTGTGGGACAACTAAGGCTTCGCATGGCAACTACAGAGCCCATAGGTCACGACTAGCAAGAAGCACATCTTGCAACTAAGAATAAAATACTTATTTTTGCAGCCAAAAATAAATTTAAAAAATTTTTTTAAAGAGAGAGACAGAAAATAGGAACAGGAATCTGGGTGAACTCTAGGAGGTAATATTTTTGTCTGGAGCAGCTTCCTAACACTGGGGATCTGGGGTCGGGAGTGCAGCTGCAAGCTTGGAGCAGAGTAGAAGCTGGGAAGCCCTCCACACAACTGCCTGTTAGGAAGACTGAACTCCACCAGCCTTTACTCATCCTCACTGGCTAAAGATTTCCACTTGCAGCTCTGACTTTTCCTACCACCCAACAAGAAATGAAATTTTGCTTGTTCTGGGAATATGGGGCCTGAAAAACAAGAAGTGCTTTGGAAAAGTGTGCTGGGATCTGAGTGGTCTGTAATTGATGAGTTCCTTCCTCCAATGTGGTCCAGCACACTGGGAAGATGGAACAGGGAATTCGAACCCTCCCTCAGGGAAGACGCCTACTTAATGCCTAACAAAGATGAGTATTCCATCCTCAGTGATTGTGTAAGACTTCTGAGCTGGTTCTGACATCTGGCCACAATTTCGGCACCCTGCCGTTGTTGTTTTTGCTCTCCGATGTTCTTTGCTTTCGAATTCAGCCAGAAAACATTTTGATTCCCAGCCTCTTAGGGTGAATCAATACAGTGAGAAACAGGAAAGAGGTTTTGGTGGTTTACACTTCAACTACCCAATACCTATGTGGAATGCATAGAGAGTTTAGATGAAATGCAAATCCTTCTGCTTACGACATGCTGTTGGAAATTATCCTGCCACTAAGGCAACAGCATATACTAAATAGACTGAGTGAAGAGAATAAACCAGATGTTCTCAAGACATAAGAAAATCATAGGTTCAGGCCCTTTCCTCTGGGGATCTAGTTAAATGGAGAAGCTGGTCAGGCTGTACACACATACCATATATTAAACCCATGAAACAGAGCCATAAAAACAAACCCAGAGCTTGTTACCACCAGGCTGCCCTTAACCAGAAATCACTTTTCCAGCAACATGATACACCATTTTTTTTTTTAATGGTTGCTCGTTGGGTGAAGAGCGAGATGGATATCAGAAGGAAAAGGCCCCCAAGACCTCAATACCTATAGGCCTTCATGTACGTATTAATATTTTCAGCACAAATCCTGATCCAGAGAACAGTCCTAAGCTAGGTATATAGCTTATTAAAATGACTGCTGGATGGAGGGAGAGAGGGAAGGAGCTTTTATTTATTCACTTGTTTATTTATTTAGATTGTAAGCCTGAACTTAAGTGGTCTTTGATGAGGTTTCCTTTGAGAGTGGTAAGAGGGGTTTCACTTTAAGAACTGTTCATGAAAATTCCAGAAGTGGATCAGTTCATTCAGTTATTCATTGAACAAGTGATCCTGGGCCAGGTTAAAAAAAATTGAGAAAATTCACATATATATTCATATGTGGGCTTTCTACGTGGCTCAGTTGTAAAGAATCCGCCTGCAAAGCAGGAGACCCAGGTTTGATCCCTGGTTGGGAAGATCCCCTGGAGAAGGAAATGGCAACCCACTCCAGTATTCCTGCCTGGGAAATCCCATGGACAGAGGAGCTTGGCAGGCTACAGTCCCTGGGGTCCCATAAAGTCGGACATGACTAAGCAACTAACACTTCAATCTGTAGAAATTGTGAGGCCTTTAGAGGCATATCACCAAAACAAAAGGATGTTAGTCCCTCAAGAACCTGGTCAAAGAAGGAAAAGGCCAAAAGGACTTGCCAGGATATTGCTCCTCTGAGGTGGGGGACAGGCAGGGAGCTGGGAGGCAAGAAGAAAGGAGAGGCATCCACTATGCTGAATGGACGGCACCTTGAGTTCACCTGTGGTTTAGACCTAAAAGTCCAATAGAATAGAGTTATAAATTTCAGGCCAGATCAAGACTGAAGACATGTTTTTAGTTTTGTTTTTATTTGTTTGCATCTTCTGCAAGTTCCTTTTTCAAAAAAGACTACTTTGGAAAGTATATTTATTTTAATGTGTGTTGAATCAAGATGCACATACATGGAACTTCCCTGGTGGTCTAGTGGTTAGGATTCTGTGCTTCAATTCCAGGGGACATGGGTTTGATCCCTGTTCAGGGAACTCAGATCCTACATGCCATGGAGTGTGGCCAAAAAAAAGAAAAAAAGAAAAAAAAAATTCACCTACAGTGAAATGCATAGGTTTTATATACACAGTTGATAAATTTCACTTATTTTACACACAATACACAAATGAGTACATCTAGGTAATAAACACTACAGTCAAAATAATACATTATTTCTGTCACCCCCAAAGTTCCTATTTTTCCCCTTCCTGATAATCTCCACCACTCATAGGTAACAATTGTTCTGATTTTCGTCGTCTAATTAGTTTTATTCATCCTTGAAGTTCATATAAAAGAAGTCATAAAATATGTACTTTTTTTTTACTGAATTAGTATGTCACAATTTGTTCCTCTTTTCTTCTGCTGATGGATATCAGAGCTGTTTCTAATTTGGGGCTATTGTGAATACAACTGCTATAAATATTCTTGCACAAGTCTTTTTGTGGCTATATGTTTTCATTAGTCTTGGATAAATATTTAAACTGAAATTTCTAGGTCATGGGGCATGTGTATATTTAACTCTATAAGGACCTGCCAAACCATTTTTCCAAAATTGCATCATTTTACACTCCCACTCACAATGTATGCTTTTATTTCTAGTGTAAAGTGGTATTTTATTGTGCTTTTAATTTCTATTTCTCTGAGGACTAATAATGTTGAACATCATTTCATATGCCTGGTGATCATATTACTTCTTTTTCTAAGTGTCTGTTGAAATGGTTAGCCCATTTTTCATTTGGGTTGGTTGTCTTTTTATTATTGAGTTGTACAAGTTATTTATATGCTCGGCACACAAATATTTCACTTGTTGTTTGTAATGTAAATATTTTCTCCCAGTCTTTGACTTTGCTTTTGATTTTCTTGACATCTTTCAATGAACAGATTTTTAATTCTTTTATGAAGTCAAAGTAAATAATTTTTCACAGTTAGTGCTTTTTTTTTTTTTTTTTTTCAGTTAGTGCTTTTGATGTCCTTTCTTTTTTAAAAATAATTTTATTAATTTTGACTGCACTGGGTCTTCATTGCCGCACGCAGGCTTTTTCTAGTTGCAGTGCACAGGCTTCTTATTGCAGTGGCTCCTCTTGTTACAGAGCAAGGGCTTCAGTAGTGTGGCCTGTGGGCTCTGGAGCTCAGACTCAGTAGTCGAGGCACGTGGGCTTAGTGGCTCTGAGGCACGTGGGACCTTCCGGGAGCAGGGAGCAAACCTGTGCATCCTGTGTTGCCGGGCGGATTCTCAGCCACTGGACCACCAGGCGTGTCCCCAGTTTTCTTCTAGAAGTTTACAGTTGTAGGTTTTTTGTTTTTTCTTCACTTCTACAGTTTTATTTTCCCACTGTCAGTTCTTCTGAATATTTTCCTTGGCCTATACTAGATATCTTAGAATTTACTCCAGATCAGGGTACTAAATAAATTATCAAGGCCACTCTAAACCTATAACTTAAAATTTATCTCCTAATATTTTCCCAATACTAAGCACTTAGATATGTTATCTAACACAAGTCAAAAAAGATCGAATGCTAGTATAGATTCTCTAGTAGTAAAATTCCATAACTTAGTGATATCTCAATTTTGGATGGTTAAAAACTCTTACAGTGTATAGATTGTTATGATATACAGGTACAGAGTTCTTAGAAAGCTAGTCCTAGAATGTTAGTTTATGAAATAAAAATCCTTCGCTTTAGTGCATTAAAAATAGAAATATCATTACAAATTCTTTCAAAGTTGTTTTAAAATTTATTTTAAAATAATTAAATATTTAAAATAATTAAAATAATTGGAGAATAATTGCTTTACAGAGTTGTGTTGGTTTCCGCTCCACAGCAACATGAATCAGCTGTAAATACACATATATCCCCTCTCTCTTGAGCTTGCCTCTCACCCTACCCGCCCTCCCCACCAATCGCAACCCTCTAGGTCACCGCAGCGCAATTTTAGCTTTTAATTTGGGTTTATGGTCATCTCAACTTTTGGGTATTGCAGGAGATAGGGGTCAAAGTTCCTCCCCCATCCCACCCGACCCTCCACCACAAACGTCTCCAGTTCCTCCTGTACTGTTCATTGAAAAGATTTTTCCCTTCATAATTTTGTTGAATATAAATTGAAAGTATATGTGTGGTTATATTTTTGAACTTCCTAATACGTTCTTTTGATCTGTTTGCTTGTCCTTATGGCAAAATGATATTGGCTTGATTAGCATATTATAGCGAGTCTCTGAATCAAGCAGTAGAAGTCTTTCAACTGTATTTTTTGTTTTCAATATTGTTTTGACTATATTAGGTGCTTTGATTTTCCACATAAATTTCAGAATTATTTCATAAGTATAAACAAAAAAAGTGTTGGCATTTTGATTCTATTGTGTTGAATCCATAGAGCAATTTGACTTCTTAGTAATATTGAGTCTTCATGTTCATAAACAAAGTATACCTCTCCATTATTTTAGGTCTTCCCAGCATTGTCTTATGGTTTTGCATGTCTTTTGTTAAACATATTCCTGGTGGCTCAGTGGTAAAGAATCTGCCTGTCAATGCAGGAAACTCAGGTCTGATCCCTGGGTCGGGAAGATCCCCTGGGAAAGGAAATGGCAACCCACTCCAGTATTCTTGCCTGGGAAATCCCATGAACAGAGGAGCCTGGTGGGCAACAATCCATGGGGTTGCATAACAGTCAGATACAACTTAGCATCTAAACAACAACAAACAACAGTCTTTTCAAGTTGGCTCCTGATTCCTGTTTACATGACCTTAAGTTTTTCCCAGTTTCATTTTCAAATAATAAGACAAAATGTTTTAGACTCATCTTGTACATTTCTTGCCACCGACTTGGTATCAGCCATTTCTTCAAAAAGACCCTACATTTTTCTTTTTAAAGTAGGATGTTTCAATACCACAATCTGGGTGCTAGGGATGAATGTTGCTTTTGGTTCAGTCACTGTTTCTAGGTCTAACTGTTCCTTAAACAGGCTTGCAACCAATTTTCCAATGTTAGCCACAGCTTCACACTCTCCTCCCTCTCAAAAGTTATAATTGCCACTAGGTCCTAAACTTCCAGGAAATTCCATAACCGTCTCCCCCCAGCTTCCCTGGTAGCCCAGCTGGTAAAGAATCCACCTGCAATGCAGGGGACCCCAGTTCTACTCCTGAGTCAGGAAGATCCACTGTAGAAGGGATAGGCTACACACTCCAGTATTCCTGGGCTTCCCTGGTGGCTTTGCTGGGAGAGAATCTGCCTGCAATGTGGGAGACTTGAGTTTGATCCCTGGATTGGGAAGATCCCCTGGAGAATGAAACAGCTACCCACTCTAGTATTCTGACCTGGAGAATTCCATGGACTGTATAGTCCATGGGATCGCAAAGAGTCAGACACAACTGAGCAACTTTCGCTATAGCCTTCTCCAATCATGGTTAACATCCAGTCTTTTCATGTCTGTTCATTCATTTCTGGTCCATCAGCTTCCCAGTTATTGCATTTGTCTCCCCTCCTATTAACCCATTCTTGTGGGTTTATGCCTGCAGTAGACAAAATCGCTTTATTCTTGATTCATGGGGGCATTAGGAGGAAGTGAAAGAAAGTACATGTGCCCACTTTCTCATTTTTTACTTCTGAAAGTCTCCCTTGATCTTTGTATCCCTGGTTCACATCTAACCATTATTACTCCTATTTGTGGAAGAACAGTGTCCTCTCTTGGGCTTGCTTTGTGACAAGATGGGTCAGTCCAGGGCATGTTGGATGAGTTTTTCCTAGACACTTTTCATTTCTCTTCTTTCCCTGACTTTGCCCCATATATTCCCTGACAAGCACCGCATCACCTCAGTTTTAGATCCTGAACCTGTGTTTCAACACACATCTGTGATCCAGATTTTCTGATTCTCTCACGTTAGAACCCCTTCTTGCTTATGAACCTTGCTATGGACTAGTCACCAAAGCTTAATCTAGAACCCAGATTCCTGGATGAGGCAACTGGTCAACAGTAATCTGCAACAGAAACCCTTTAGCTGAGCAAGCCCTGAATGTGCTGACTTTTAAGGCACTTTTAAGGTCTGCTCAGACAGAAAGAAAGCTTTAGGAAAAGACTATTCTGATCGATAAAGCATGGGATGTCATCAAGCCAGAGTTCCTTGGGTCTGAAGGAAGATGAGCTCTGTTCCCCAACTCTAAAGTCCAGGGAGGAGACTTTTTTCCAGAATTGTTATTTATTTCAAAACATTTCATATTCTGAGGAAGAGACAAAAAGACACATTATTTGGTTTGGAAGTTATTTTACTTTGCCCAAGCTTTTCCTCGTCTTCCAAATAATTTGTGGGATGAGTGGATTACCTGATATCTCTTGTGAAAAGGAAAAACGGAGAGAAAAATAATTCTCATGATTCTCTGGGGAAGCAATATGGACTTCAAAATGGAAAAGGAGGCACCAGTGACATATTCTGTTCACCTCCAGCACACACTGTGCGGGGGATGCATCGACCAAAAAATCCACGGTGCCAGAAATGAATGCCAATTGCTTATTTTCAAATGTGACATAATTCCCAGAGAATTTGATTCTGATCATTGCTATGACTGCCCATGGTCATTCTGTTACTGGAAACCTACAATGCCAGTTCTTTGCTAAGTGTCTTTGGCAAGGCCTTAGTGTTTAATCACAGTAAGAAGGTTCCAAAGATTTTATTAGCCGTATAAAGAATTACAGAGATATTAGCCTAAGTTGGATGGAGCCCAGAGCAGCTGTACTGCGCTTCAAGGGCAGAATGTCTCAGAGATATATTATGCTAACAGAAAAGCACCCTGGGATTTAACCCTTACAATAATGAACGTTAAGTGTTCCTTGTTTTACCAAATAGCTCTATTTCTGAAAATTGTGTAAATCTGACATCTCATACCCCTTCTTACTTCCCCATTCAATAATTACAATATCCAGAACACTTAATCTCCAATTATGGCTGATGTCAATGTACATGCTGCTATCTTTTTTAAATATATTTATTTCTAATTGAAGGGTAATTACTTAACAGTATTGTGTTGGCTTCTGCCAAACCTCAACATGAGTCCACCATAGGTATACCAATGTCTCCTCCCTTTTGAACCTCCCTCGCACCTCCCTCCCCGTCGACCCCTCTAGGTTGTTACAGAGCCCAGGTTTGAGTTCCCTGAGTCATAGAGCAAATGCCCACTGGCTATCTATTTTACATATGTTAATACATACTGTTGTCTTTTAATTCTTCTCCTTTTCCAAGTTTCTTTGACAAGTACTTGAATAGAAAGGATGTAAATATTTAATAGCTATGTATTTAGAAGACTGTTTATTAAATGTTTTGGTAAAATGACTATTCACTCAGTTTATTTTGATTTTTCCATATGGATAGGAATTAAGTCTAGGTCCAAATGTAGGACTGGGGTAGCATTGCCTTGCAAAAATAAGGGAACCCATTAAATTTGCCATTTTTCTTCATTCAGCTTACATATTTGGATGGTTCCCCAAAATGCCAAATTTGTAATCAGTCTGTAACAATGTCCATTAAAAGACTAAAAATGGGGAATAAATGACATTTTAGAAGGCTAAATGCATTCTGTTTGAAAGATTTTCCTTCGTAATCTTGATTATGGCATTCTTCTTTTTATTGATGCTCAAATGCCCTCTCAGATCTGAAATGTTAATGATTTGTGTAAATGGTTTTTCAAAGATGTCCTATGTGGCAAATATTAAAAAGAGCCTCCCAATATTTTTGGGAAATTAACTGATCCGTGAAACTCAGAGGCATAGGATCTGGTGGTTTACTCAAACTTCTAGAATGTCTTTGCATGTAAGGGCATCAGGTACTGGAGTGTTTTGGCTATGCATAATTTGTGGAAGGAGATAAATATGATTTTCCTTTTGAGAGTAAAAATAAAAATATTCTGGGGCTTCCCTGGTGGCTTAGTAATAAAGAATTTGCTTGCCAATTCGGGAGACACGGGTTTGATCCCTGGTCTGGGAAGATCCCATATGCCTTGGAGCAACTAAGCCTGTGCCCCACAACTATTGAGCCTGTGCTTTGGAGTCAGGAAACTGCAACTGAGGGCACGTGCCACAACTACTGAAGCCCATGTGCACTAGAGCTCATGCTCCACAACAAGAGAAACCACTGCAATGAGAAGCCTGAACATTGCAACAGAGAGTAGCCCCTGCTCGCTGTAACTAGAGAGAAGCCTGCACGGCAGCAAAGACCCAGTGCAACCAAGTATAACAAATAATCAAATGATTAAAAATAAAAATATCCCACTGTTGAAAGGGGTGCAGTCAATATATTTTCCATTAATAATTAAATATTATCCCTTTCAAATTCACCTAATTTTCCATTCATTGCAGTGCTTGATTAGCCTACATCAGTGTTTCTCAAAGTCAGTTTCGTAGAGCACAAGTTCCCTGTGTAACAGTTTTCCCTGCTGCATGTAAATCACCACAGTCTTAGGCAGCTCTAAATTACAAACATTTAGGTTTCCTCTTCCAGGATGACAGTGAAAAATGCTCTGCAGCCTCCAGCAAAACAAGCATAACTAGTGAAAATTATCTTTTAAATCCTAACATTTAAAGTCTCTGGAAATTGTCCTTAGGGTATACAGAAAATAAAGAAATACTTATTTAAGAAAACATAGTAAAATTTGGTAAGAACAGTGAGGGTCTGTAGCATTTGAACCATGACTCATCCATTTCCTCCCCACTTGCAGATCAGTGCGACAGCAACTCTATTCCAGGAAGGTGAAGTCAAGGACACAGTGCTCCTTCTTCTCCCAACTCTTACTTAAGGGATACAGTATCTTCCTGGGAGAGGTAGCCCACCAGAAGTTTTCATCAGCCCCAGTGACACATTGGTAAGGAGGCTGAGAAACTGGAAACCTCATACATGGCTGGTAGAAATCCTGCCTTGGAAAACAGTTTGGCACGTCCTCAAAAGTTTAATCATAAGAGTTATCGTATGGCCCAGAAGTTCCAGTCCCACACACAAACCCAAGAAAAATGAAAACTTATGCCCACCCAAAAGCTCTCGTGCAAATATTCATAGCAGCGTTATTTCTAAGAACCAAAAGGTAGAAACAACAGACACTCATCAGTTGATGAATAGGTATCACATGTAGCCTTCCAGGTGGCTCAGTGGTAAAGAATCCAGCTGCCAATGTAGACAACACAAGAGACTCAGGTTCGATCCCTGGGCTGGGAAGATCCCCTGGAGGAGGAAATGGCAACCCACTCCAGTATTCTGGCCTGGAAAATCCCATGGATAAAGGTACCTGGTGGGTTACAGTCCATGGTGTCACAAAGAATCCAATCATGACTGAATATACATAGCTAAGTGGTCTATCTACACAGTGGCATATTAATTCAGCAATTTAAAAGAAATGAAACACACATGCCACAACATGGATAAACCTTGAAAACATTATGCTAAGTGAAAGAAGCCAGTCACAAGAGACCACATATTACATGATTCCTTTTTTACAAAATGTCTAGAATAGACAAATTTATAGAGAAAGTAGGTTAGTGGTAGCCTAGGTCTGGTGAAATAGAAGAAAGATGGGTGACTGCTAAAATGTATGGGCTTTCTTTGGGGACCAATGAACATATTACAAAATTGATTGTGGTGACGGCTTCACAATGTTGTAAAGAGAATAAGAACCATTGAATTGTACACTTTAAATGGGCGAATTGTATTACATATGAATAAAAGTGTGAAAAACCCATGTACATCATTGTTAGCTCACATTTGGCATGGATCAGGAATATAGGCATGACTCAAACTGAATCTGTGTGTTCCTCCCACCTCCATCCACTCCCTCCGTATTGAAAGAATCGCTCCCTCTCTGACGATTTTCTGTTGGTGCTTTCAGAAACCTCTTTTGCACCTTCAACCTCAAGTCAGTCAACTCCTACCAATTCTTCTTTCTTAATATATCCAGAATTTGGTCCTCACCGTCCTTTTCTATTTGTAAAAAAAAATATTTATTTTGTTGCTCTGGGTCTTTTTGTAGCATGGGGGATCTTTAATTGCAATATGTGGGATCTAGTTCCCTAACCAGGGATACAACCCAGACCCCCTGCATTGGGAATGCAGTCTTAGCCACTGGACACCAGGGAGGACCCTCACTGTCCACGTCTAAAACTACCCTCACTCTCACTGTCCACGTCTAAAACTACCCTCACTGTCCACGTCTCCATAACCCTGTTCTCTCTCCTGGATCACTACAATTGCCTCTTACCTTAGATTCTATTTGCCAGACACATCTATTGCCTTTTCATACCACTAAGTTAATTATGCATTATGGATTCAACATACAAATCTGGGAAGGAGGCACAAAAATTCAGATGCTAGCACCAGCGATGTGACTTCAGGCAATGTACCTAAACTGACTGTGCCTCTATGGCTTCACCTACATAATTATAATAATAACAGCTGTAACTACCTCACAGAGCAATGACAAAAGGGTCAAACGACAAATCAGATAACATGTAAGGCTGCCTTCAATTAGCTTATACTATGCAAATGTAAGGCTTTATTTTTGTTGATGATGATCATCCATCATGATGAGTCATCACTGGCCACAAATAACTGGCTGGCTTAAGGAAGCATGGTTATTCAGGCAAATTATCCTTTTTTTTAATTGGAGTATAATTGCTTTTCAATAGTTTCTGATGTTCAACAAAGTGAATCAGCTATAGGGGCACATATACCCCGTCCTTCTCGAAGGTTCCTCCCACCGCCGCATCCCGCCCCTTCTGGTCATCGCAGAGCACCGAGCTGGGCTCCCTGTCCTACGCAGCAGCATCCCACGGGCCGCCCATTTCACAGGTGATAATGTATGTATGTCAGTGCGACTCTCTCAATTCGGCTCTAAGCTCCCCTCTTATCCTCATCACAGGGAAACTACAAGGGTTTTAGGAATTCTGTCCCAGGAACCAGTGCCACGACCAAAGGAACACATTCACTCGAACACAGAGATCACTGATCAGCTTAAAACTCTTTCAGTGTCCCTCAAGGGTAGGTGTCGGGAGGAAGATAGGAAGTGAAGTCAGCTGTCATCTCGTAGCATCGGGCTTTAAAGAGGAGACACATAGGACAATAACTAGAAGTATGACCAAGAAAATTATGTTCTTAAGCCTTGCCAGAATTTTAAAGTTCTAACTTGAGACCTGACTGACTCCTTTCATTCAACATTTTACTCAACGTTTATGAGGTCCTACCATGCGATGAGAAAACACAGCTAAACATGATCACGGTCCTAGATGACAAATAACTAGCTGCGTCCAGTTGACCTACATCTGTGGGTCTTTGAATTTCTGGAGTCTGCAGTTCAACCAACCATGGATGAAAAATATTCCCCCCAAATCCAGAACATTCAAAAGGCAAAACTTGAATTTGCCCAAACCAGCAGCTACTGTTGATGGTTGAACAACAGAGGTTTGAACTGTGCAGATCCACTTATACACTGATTTTTTTCAATATATACTACAGTACTACACAATCCAAGGTTGGTTAAACTTGCACAAGTGGAACTTCAAATATGGAGGGCCCACTGTCAAGTTCACTTCTAATTTTTTAGTTCGAGGAGGCTTGGCATCCCTAACCCCCAAGATGGTCAAGGGTCAACTGTCTTTACATAGCATTTACATTGGATTAGGTGTTATAAGTAACCTAGAGATGATTTATAATATCTGGGAGAATGGGTGTAGGTTACATGCAAATATTAAGCCATTTAATATAAGCTACTTGAGCATTCTTGGATTTTGGTCTCCATGGGAGATCCTAGAACTAATTCCCTATGGATACAGAGGGATGACTATATATAGTTCCTGAGCAGAAGAGACAGTTCTGTGTGTGACATGAAGGTGTAAGAGAGCCCTTACTAGCATTCTTCTTCATAGAATTTGTAAAACCTTTATAGGCTTGTGGGCTTCCTCTGTGGCTCAGCGGTTAAGAATCCGACTGCAATGCAGGAGATGTAAGAGATGTAGGTTCAAGCCCTGGGTCAGGAAGATGCCCTGGAGGAAGGCATGGCAACTCACTGAAGTATTCTTGCCTGGAGAATCCCATGGACAGAGGAGCCTGGCAGGCTAGGGTTGCGAAGCCATAGGGTTGCGAAGAGTCGGACACAACTGAAGCGACTTAGCAAGCAAGCAAGCAAGCATACAGGTTTTGAGGTTGAAAAAAATCAGAGCTGGAAGGGAACTGAGAGATCATCTAACACAGTCCTTTCATCTTACAAATGTAGGAATTTGGGTCCCAAAGAGGCTACATAGCTTGCCCAAGGACATACATATAGTAAGTGGCAGATTCAGAAATAAATCCCCTATCTTCTGCTTCCCAATTCAGGGAATTTTCCACTACTGCATGCCAAATCATACACACAAGTGTCCACTTCATGTATTTCTAATTTCATATAGCTGAACTATTACTTTAAATGGTAATGTTAATGAATTCCATGAGTCAGCGCTTATTTTCATATTCTGCCAATTAATCGTGGTTTGGGGGTAATTCACTCCAAGGCCTTGGATTGTAAAATGCAGCGTCAGCTGTTTTGTTGGTTTTTTTCCCCCAAGGTAATTCATTTCAAAATTTGGACCAAGGACACCGAATGTCGTTCAGAGTTAACTGGATTTGTCTCTAAATGTCCTTTAATTAAAAATCTACAGTCCTGTTTGTTTTTCCCACAGCACAGCTACAGGGAGCAGCTGTAAATTGGGTGGGGGTGGGAGGGGGTTCCACAGAACCTGGAGAGGTGGGTACACTGGGGGAGGCTCAGGCTTGAGGTAACCCTGCTGTAACCTGGTGGGTGATGTGCCCAAGCGACTGTTTGGGGAGGTGCCCTTTCTTTGTAACTGCAGCTAGAGATGACAGTGGGAAGAACTTCTGTGATTTCTGACCCTGGACTCCCCTTCTGCAATCTGGACTGGTCTCTTACCATCTGTAAAATATCAGTTTCATTTGGAAACCAGGAACATCTTCTACTTCATCTAGAACTAGTTACTTTCCCAGCCAGGAGCACAAGGAAGTCAAGGAGAAACAGGAAAAAAAAAATCATTCAATTATACAAAAGAGCCATTTTTATGCCCAAGGCACTTGGTAATTGGATTAATCTTCAGGGGCCTCTGCCATCCAACCTGATCTCTTGAGCTTGTCAGAAGAGGCAAAGACTAGACCTGTGGCCTTGAGCAAGTAATGTCATCACTAAGCCTAAGAGCTGGAAAACCTTTCTGAGCTCACGTAGTTTATTATTATAGACATGGAAGGCAGACTGAGAGCAATGAAACATCCTACATTCCTTATATTTGTGGGGGTGCCTGCCTTCTCTCATTGCTCTCATGCCTCCTCACCTGTCAAATAAGGAGGTTGAACAAGATGACTTTTGATACCCTTCCCAACTCTGACATTCAGTGCTGCCTGACAGGTGGAGTGGCCAGGCAGCCTTGGGCATCACCCAGGAATCTGATCTTTTGAATCTCAGGTCCAAACCAGACCTACTAAATGAGAATCTGAGTTTGAATCAAATCCCCAGGTGAGTCCTATGCACAGTAGAGTCGGTTTTAGAACAATCTGGTTGATTTGACCCTAGAGGGTGTATTCTTCCCGGAAGGCTTTCAAATGTGTCATTCTCTTGTTGGCCTGCAGATGTCAGCAGAGAGCTAGCGGTGGTCTTTGGAGAGGCGGGACCCACAGAAAGTTTTTATTCCCATTTCTCCTCTCCCGCCCTTCAAGTTCCTGAGCACTCTGGCCTGTGAGCCAGCAAAGCTGGAGGAGTGGGCTGCAAAATGTATTTTGAAGCTGTTCACATCACAGGCACTTCATTGTCTGCCCTTCCAGAAAAGAACTGGACCTAGAGGCCCTTCTGTCTCACGAGCAGACTCCCACAGAGTGATTTTTTTAAAAACCCAAATTCTGTGTTTCCTTGACAATTCAGGTAAATCTGTGGCAGATACTCTGACAGTTTGGTACCATAATGAACTATATTTTGGCCCCAGAATTTATTTATTAAGGTATTTGTATTGTCTTGTCTCGATGAATTCTTAAAATTTTAAATTATAATGACCATCTTTCCAGTAAACCAAAGGTCAAAGTTTCCCATGTTATTATATAAATATTAATCCCTTGGACTTCAAGGAGATCAAGCCAGCCAATCCTAAAGGAAATGAACCCTGAATATTCATTGGAATGACTGAGGCTGAGGATGAAGCTCCAAACCTTTGGACCTAATGCGAAGAGCCAACTCATTGGAAAAGACCTGATGCTGGGGAAGACTGAAGGCAAAAGGAGAAGGAGGTGACAGAGGATGAGATGGTTGGATGACATCTCAGTGAACATGAATTTGAGCAAACTCTGGGAGACAGTGGAGGACAGGGAGGCCTGCAGCATGACAGTCCATGGGGCTGCAGAGTCAGACACAGCTCAGTGACTGAACAAAAACAATTTGCATCACCTATTAGACTTTTTAAACACTTTTAACATATTCTTGAAAACTATTTGTGACATAAGGTGTGTAGGCTACTCTGAGCTGTAGGTGATGGTCCTGAAGCTGGAAGTTCATCTAGTAATTTGTGAAAATAAGACTTGGATCCAGAAGCACCAGTGGTAAAGAGTTTGTCTGTAATGTAGGAGACTGCCTGCAGTGCAGGAGACCCGGGTTCGATTCCTGGGTTGGGAAGATCCCCTGGAGAAGGAAATGGAAGCCCACTCCAGTATTCTAGCCTGAGAAATCAGATGGACAGAGGAGCCTGACCGGCTATAGTTCATGGGGTCGCAAAGAGCCAGACACAACTTAGGGAGTCAAAATACATGACAAAATCTCTTTAGACTTGAGACCTCAGCAGCACAAGTCTGTGCTCCTTGAGAAAAAGACAGCTCATGAGGTGAGCCTGCACTGGCCCAGGCTCTCTGCTGAAACTTGATGAGGTGAGGTGACAGAGACTGGAGGTTGGGAAGGCCGAGGTGGCTGGAATTTGCTGGGCAGAGCATCTGAGACTAGGGAGCCATGTAAAGAAAGTTCCAGAAAAGCGCACAGGGTTCCCTCGTGTTGTCTGCTGACTCTGTGTGAACCCCGGGAGGCTGGGTAGAACAACTTCTGAGGAAAGCACTGATACCAGAGCTCACAGTGAGCTGGGAGTTGTTCCAGTCCCTCCAGCCAGGGTGGGAGGTCCCCACGTAGGGCAGGGCTCCCCAGCCCCCGGGGCTACGGACGAATTCCGGTGGGTGGCTGTCGGGAGCTGGGCCGCACAGCTGGAGGTGAGCGGTGGGTGAGCGAGGGAAGCTCCATCTGTTTTTCAGCGGCTCCCCATTGCTCGGTTACCACCTGAGCTCCACCTCCTCTTAGATCAGCAGAGGCGTCAGATTCTCACGGATGCTCAGACAGTACTGCGAACTGTGCAAGGGAGGGATGTGGGTTGCATGTTCCTTGTGAGAATCTAATGCTTGACAATCTGAGGTGGAGCTGAGGTGGTGGTGTTAGCAATGGGGAGTGGTTGCCACTGCCTCACCCCCAGATGGGGCCATCCAGTTCCGGGGAAAAAAGCTCAGGGCTCCCACTGATTCTGCATGATGGTGAGTTGTATGTATTTCATTATATATCACAAGGTAATAATAATACAAATAAAGTGTACAATAAAGGTCAGGCATTGGAGAAGGAAATGGCAACCCACTCCAGCGGTCTTGCCTGGAGAATCCCAGGGACAGCAGAGCCTGGCGGGCTGCCGTCTATGGGGTCGCACAGAGTCGAACACGACTAAAGCGACTTAGCAGCAGCAGCAGCAAAGGTAATGCACTTGAATCATTCTGAAACCACCTCCCCCCACACCCAGTCCGGGGAAAAACTGTCTTCCATGAAACTGATCCCTGGTGCTGAAAAGATTGGAGACCACTACCCTAGGGGACTAAGAGTCTTCCTGGAAAGTGCCTTAGCCTGTTCTAACTGGGGGGTGAGCTGGTGAAGAAGATTCAGTGACAAAGCTCCCCTCAATCAGAGCCCACCTCAGCTCCCAGAATGGAAAGGTGGAGGAGAACAGAAAAGGAGGGATGGGAGAGGTGTTCCGTGGAGGGTTGAAGGGAGAACTGTTCCAAGAAGAGAAAGATAGGTGCTTCACACAGTTGACGTCTCATAGAAATGTCACAACAACTGTCAGGGAACAATGAGGCTGAAGAAACCACCAGGTGACTATGGTGGAGAATGCTGTAACTTCTCTTTGTGACTCAAACCCACAACAGCTGTTGGCTTGACCACAACACACGCAGGCACCAGAGGTTCTCGGGTATTTGAGACCAGGGAAACTTGGGGCCTTGTAGACATTAGAGGGGAGAAGTCCCTTTCTCCACACAGCCTGAATATAGAGTGGGAGCCACAGTGCTTTGGGGGTGGGCATCACCCGGCTTTTTAGAGGAGGAAACCACGATGCCTCTGGTGTGTTTCCAGAAAGTCTACTTTTTGACGTCTTTTGGCAAATTATTAGGGCCCACAGCCAGCCTGGGGCCATGAGGTTTTCCTGGAGGTGCAGCTATGAGCACGTGACCGGGAATACCCAGTGACCTGGGTGATCCCCACACACTGCCGGGGTCCTGGACCTGGGAGCTCCTGCCTCTCACTGGGTGATGAGGCCCGGTGGGTTCACAGACCTTGGGTGGTCTTCTTATGTGTGAATGGAACTCTGGATGAAAGCACATCCCCAAGTAAGAATTCAGTCGTGTTTGACTCTCTGTGACCCCATGGACTGTAGCCCACCTGGCTCCTCTGTCCATGGGATTCTCCAGGCAAGAATACTGGAGTGAAGGGCTTCCCTGGTGGCTCAGAGGTTAAGAATACTGGAGTGGGTTGCCATTTCCTACTCCAGGGGATCTTCCTGTCCCAGGGATTGAACCTGGATCTCCTACGTTGCAGGCAGGTTTGTTACCGTCTGTGCCAACAGCTCTGGAAAAGTGAGTAAATTGACAGGTGGTTTTTCCTTTAGTGAATACAAAAGTAATTCTCTTATAAGCTGGGTCTTGATTATCATTCTTTTGCTTGAGACCCTTTCCTTAGGTTACCTAATAGGGCTTAAGACTTCATATGCCATCAAGTTCTTGGTCTAGTCTATGTTTACCATCCTCTGGAAGCATTAAGGCAGCTTCGAATAAGCTGCCCATTCTACCCTTTCCTGCTGAAAGATGATCGGACCTATCCAATTTTCACCCACCCCCTTCCCATGCTCACTGGGTTTTCATGAGAAAGAATGTGAGGGAAACTTGTTAGCATCATGTTTTCAGCTTTATTGAAATTCTTACAAAAGGTCTGATGTATTTTAGGCCTGGCCTAATTTCCTTTAGTCCCTGAAATACAGGATCATGGCGATTTCCACGTCCTTTTAAGTAGGAATGTAAACTAGTAGACTTTGCTTTTAAAGTTCAAACACATATGACTATGGTTTTTCACTGATGTAAAGCAAAACTTATGTTTTCCCAAATGAAAAGGCCAAGTAAGAAAGTTACATGCATCTTCATTGGTGGGATAACTGGATTCTTTGTCAGAACACACTTGGGGATTTATTTCACTCAATGTGACATTCTTCCACATTGAGTATTTTCTTTTTTTTTTTAATGCAAACTTTGCAATGTACTGAGCTATGTAGTAAAGAGTGCCGTGTTCATATATGCATACATATATTGGCTCTGGGAAAAGATGCATGAGTACATGCATGTTATGTAAACATAGCAGATAATAAGCATATTATAAGCAAAGAACAACCAATAGCATGTATTGGTTTCGTTGTCAGCCAGGAGCTTTGCTGGCCTTCTCCCCAGAGGGTCCCAGCCATCGCTTTCCCCAGGCAGGCGATGCTCACCAGGTAGGAAAGATGCTGGTGTTTCTGAGGCGTGTCTGAGTCAGTGGGCCTATGCTCACTCGCTTCCATGAAGCTCCCCAGGCCTAGGACACAGAAATGCCCAGCATGACCTCCTCCTCGTGTCAAAAGCAGACTCTGATCTCCCCATCTTAGGAAAGGGGCGCAGACTGAGGGCTCCCAGAGGCCCACAGCCGCTTCTTCCCCTAGATGCAGTAGGGAATCCTCATTTCCTTCCAGTCTCATAGGCTCCATCAGGACATGTGTTCTCTTGACCACAGGATGACACCCAAAGCGCCCTGGAAGGTTCTGTACCATCACCTCCAGACAGCTCTGAGACACAGGCAATGTGGCTTTAGCCCTGATTGCCAGATGACTGTGGGTTGGCCTTGGTTTAACCCGAATAGCTCCTGTGTCACCCCCCAAGCCCATCCTCCTGTGTGGATGGCCGCTTGGAAGCCAGTCACATCCAACCTTGAACTTACACCCTATGGGATTTGGAGTATTTAATCTTTCAGTCACACTGGTGCCGAACCCCAGCTTCTTGCTTGAGTCTAAGCAAAGACACATGAGAGTTCAGGTCAAAACAATGGTCTCACTCTCCATCTGGCTGATAGGCTAGGTGAATGGGTCACTTGAGTGGTACCTGGAGGTCAAGTGGTACCCAAGCCAGCATGACTTGTAGGATTGCTGCAAAGTGATATGTGAACTGAGCGCCCAGGATACTACGTAGCACACGTGGCAGTCACTCAATAAATGTTCCTTTCACTTGCCTTCTCGGCATCCAGACTGGCTCCTGCAGGAGGCTGGCATCTCCCTCTCACTCCTAGAGCCACCCCTCCTCTATGTCACTTTCCTGAACTAACAAACGCTGTGCAGAGGCAGAGTAAAGAGGGGAAGGTGAATCACTCAGTATCGTCTCTTGTTGGTCAAAACTCTTGGCCTGAGGTTTGGGAATGATCTGCAGAGTAAACGACCTGGGAAGCCTTCTGACCATCTTCACTGCTGCACTGGTCACCAGATCCATCTGTAACCCACAGACCACAGAGAACATGGACAGGCAGTCCCGATGGCATGGTGTTTAGAAGACTCTGGAAAAAGGCAATCCAGTCAACCGGGGCTCCACACAGGCACCGTGGTGGAAGGGAGAGACAGGCAGTGGATCCCAGAGTTGTGCTTTGGAATAGATGTCCAAGAGGAGGAGGGCGACAGGTCACCGTGGTCCTGGGATGGGGATTACAGGGGCCTGGGGGTGCTGGGCTGGGCGTGGAGGGCAGAGGCGTGGCCAGGGGGGCCCCGAGCATTGCCCCCACCCCAGGAATGCAGGAAGGAGGCTGGGCAGCTGGGCCCGGACCTCGGGCTGTGCCCACTGTTAGTGTCTCTTGCACGTCACGCCAGCATCCTCAGCGTGCCCGCAGTTTGTCACCCCCCACTTGGAGAAGCTGCAGCGGAAGATGCTTTCCTCGGTACCCTTGCAGGCGACATCGTCCATCCAAATTCTCCCTGTGCCTGTGGAGACAAGTGAACACGGTGTCTTAGCAGAGATGCAGGAGCACAAGACAGACAGGCGCTGTCTGTCAACGCCGTCTGTCCCGAATCCTGCCTCAGTTCTCCAGTCGAGTGGACCCCCTGCCTTCGCCACGCCACCAAGACCAACACGTCTTCTCTAGGCGCAGTTTCTTGAAAGCAGAATCAAAATAATTGACAGTGAGGATGGTTTCCCTGGTGGCTCAGTGGTAAAGAACCCACCTGCCAATGCAGGAGATGTAAGAGTCGTGGGTTCAGTCCCTGGGTGGGGAAGATTCCCTGGAGCAGGAAATAGCAACGCACCCCAGTAGTCTTGCCTGAGAAATCCCATGGATAGAGGAGTCTGGTGGGCTACAGTCCATGGGGTCACAAAGAGTCAGACACAAATTAGCAACTAAACAATAACCAGGATGGTATTTACTGAGCAGCTCCGATGTGTCAGGCCTCTTACACATATGATCTTCGTCCATTCCCACCACAGTGCTGTGAGATGGGCATGAATAACCCTTTTTCTAGATGGGAAAACTGAGGTTCAGAAAGCAATCAGTGCAAGGTTGCTCAGCTTGTAAGAGGCAGAATCTGAACTCAAGCCCAAGTCTTGCTGTCTCTCAGGCCCACACTTTATACAAGATGCTTAAAAGTTTTTGAGATTTTGGCAATGCCACTTAACCTGTGGGCTTTTAGTTCCCTGACCAGGGATCAAACCTGTGCCCTCTGCAGTGGAAGCACAGAGTCTTAGCCACTAGACCACCAGCAAAGTCCCTGCTATTGTACCTTGCAGCCTTTGCTGCTGAATATTCAGACAAGACATAATCAGAGGGACAATGTCAGACAGATCTAACTTGGACAGATCCAGCGCCCCATAACCAAATATCTCAGTGTCAACATCACCTCCAGTCTTTTGAAATTTAAAGCTGATGGTCTCACACAATGAGCTCCAAACAGTGGTCCTTGGAATGACAGCAGATCTCAGAAATTAACATTATCACCAGACATATATGTTATGACAGGTGGAAGCATCTGTAACCATAAGCAACTAGCTCAGTTCCCAAAACACAAGGTCCCTAAGACAATCCAGCTGAGTTTTGCCCACCTGTTCACCCTGCCCTGTTCATTCAGCTCTTAGAGGAGGACCAACCTGATGGTCTGAGGGTGCCCATGCAGGGCGCCTTTAGTTGGTTTTCCCAGGATTGTACCAAGTCTCAAGAGACATACACTTAGCACTGAGGCCTTCAATGAATGTTAAGGGAATAGGGCAGCTGCATGAGGCTTCAAGGGAATGGAGAGGGCTTGTCTGGGGTCAGAGTGGTCAGTGGAGAGGGGAGAAGTCACCTGGAGCCCCACTGACTGATGATCTGGCAGGGCCATCAGCCATGTTCTGGGGGGTTCTTGGGGCTGATGGTCAACTCAGGTCTTTAATTGTGGGAGCTCACTCGGGAGCCCTCTGGAGTGCTGCCTGAACTTCTGGGCTCCCATCGCCCATGGAGTCAGTAGTGTAGAGCTTCGCTACTCAAAGTGCGATCCTAGATCAGCAGCATCAGAGTTTGTTAAAAACACACAACCTCACGCCCTGCCCAGGACCTACTGAACCAGAATCTACATTTGAACCAAGTGGTCCTGCATTGAAGTTTGAGAAGAACTGGTACAGCAGAAATAGAGCTTTACAACAAGTAGGACAAATCTCAAGTCTCAGCCCATCCAGGAGGACCATTTCAGTTGTAAAAGCGGGAGGGGAGTCCCAGGACGTGAGACTTTCGGTGCTGAAACTAAGTAAACTGAGAACCTACTGGGTAAACTTACTTGTTATGTTCAAGAGCTGGTACCAGAAATCATGGGGTTGGAGGTCAGAAACTGCGTTCCAACATTACCATGTCAATCTGGGCAAGTTAAACAAGGTAATTGTTGTTGTTGAGTCACTGTGTAGTATCCATCTCTTTGCAACCTCATGGACTGTAGTCCACCAGGCTCCTCTGTTCATGGGATTGCCCAGGCAAGAATACTAGGTTGCCATTTCCTTCTCCAGGGGATCTTCCTGACCGAGGGATTGAACCCCAGTCTCCTGCCTTGGCAGGCAGATTCTTCACTGCCGAACCACAAAATAAGCCCAAATGAAGTAACAGTTCCTGTATTTTAAAGGGCTTTGAAATGCACCAAAACCCTACATGAAAGGCAGCTCAGGGATCCTAGTACTGATCCTAGCACCATGCCTCCTTGTCCCATCTCTCAGCAGCCAGACAACCTCTCCTTTTAGAGGAACTGTCGAGAATTGCTGTTGTTTAGTCGTTAAATCATGTCCGACTCTTTGAGAATTAAGATCCTCAAACCTGTCACTCACCCCTGGACTGCACGGGAAATCCCTTCACAAAGAGCATCCAGGGAACAACTAGACCATTTTGCTGCCCAGTAAGAAGCTCCAATATTTTGGCCACCGATACAAAGAGCCAACTCATTGGAAAAGACTCTGATGCAGGGAAAGATTGGGGGCCGGAGGAGAAGGGGGAGGCTGAGGATGAGATAGTTAGATAGCATCACTGACTCCATGGACATGAGTTTGAACAAGCTCCAGAAGATAGTGAAGGACAGGGAAGCGTGGCATGCTGCAGTCCACGGGGTGACAAAGAGTCGGGCATGACTGAGCGACTGGACAACAACAAATTGATGCAAGGACTTAGTGGTCTGGACATATTTTTGTTATGCTGAGATATTCAGCATGAATATCCCCTAGCAGTGAACTAGGGGAAAGAGCTGGGAGGACAGATCTCCTCCTGCTGTCTTTTTAAATGTTATTTGTTCATCACAGCCTCTTCCCTGGCCGGATACAGTATGCCTCTTACACAATAAGCCCTTTGAGGCTGAGCAAAAATTCTCAGATTAAATGTCTCCTGGAAAACACATCAGTTTACAAATTACCCAGGAAAAGGTTGCAGACCCAAGAGCTCCATGGGATTAGTCACACCCAAAACAAATAAAGCAGCAAATGAAGGAGACTGACAGATACAAAACAGGTCCAAGGTTACCAGTCCTAATGCATACACAGGATCACGAAACTCCAAACTCTAGCTGGGCATTGGCTAGGGAGTTCTAGCTAGTGTTCAGTCATGGAAGAGCCAATAAAATGAGGACAGGGTTGTTAAATCAGCAATACTCACATCTGCAGTTATTGGGATATCACTAAAGGGGCCAACGAACTCGGAGATCATCTCTGCTCCCTGCCGTGTCAGAGAGGCTAGAACTCTCATGAATCCAGACACCAATCACTGTGTCAGCTGACATCCATGAGAGCTGACACCTGACACTCATTGTGTGGCCTGAGCACCAGGTCAGTATCACCCGGGAGCTCACCAGCAATGCAGGGTCTTAGACCCACCAGAACCTGAACCTGGGTTTGATTCCTGTGTCAGGAAGGTCCCCTGGAGGAGGGCACAATAACCCACTTCAGTATTCTTGCCTAGAGAATCCCATGGACAGAAGAGCCTGGTGGGCTACAGTCAATAGGGTTGCAGAGAGTCGGAAACAACTGAAGCAACTAACAGACTGTATCCTAACAGGATCTCCACCAGTCAACATGCCTCCAAGTCTGAGAGACCTGCTCTAGTTAGGTCTGCTCCTCCATGCTGGTTCTCTCTATGAGCTCCATAACAAGCCCCATTAGGAAGCAGGAAGGGGGTTCTCTGTTCCCCCACTTTAGAGTCAGAAAACTGGAGCTACATGGTGAGGTTTTATCTTATGGAGGCAAAACTGGAACCAGAGGCCAGGTCTTCTGACACTTGGAGCCTAAGGGGCTGCTGGAATGTGAGGGGATGGTTGGGATGAGTAAGCAGAGATTTTATTTTATTCTCATCATTCATTCATTCAATAAATATTTAAGCATCTACTCCATGCTCAGCACTATTCTGGGTGTTTGGGCTACATTAGTGAACAGAAAATGATGTTTAAAAAACCCACTGCTGGTAAGAATATACATTGGTGGAGAATAGTATGGAGGTTTCTCAAAAAACTAAAAATAGAATTACCATATGATTCAGCAATCCCACTTCCAGGTACATATCCACCAGAAACAAAAACTAATTCAAGAAGATACATGCACCCCAATGTCCATAGCAGCATTATGATTATACAGTTGCCAAGACAGGAGAGCAACCAAAGAGTTCCTCAACAGAGGAACTGGATAAAGAGGAGTGGATAAAGCAGATGTGGTATATATCATATATACAGTGGGATACTGCTCAGCCACAGAAAAGAACACAACTTTGCTATCTGCAGCAACATGAATGAACTTGGAGGGGCAGCACTCTAAGCAAAATAAGTCAGAAAAGTCAAATACTTTATGATATCATTTGTAGGAGGAATCTAAGATAACATGACAAACTAATGACTATACCAAAAAATGCCTATGTACAGAAAACAAATTAGTGGGTACCAGTGAAGGGAAGGGGCAACACATGGATGGGAACGGGGAGGCACAAACAATTGGATGTAAGACAGGCTACAAAGATGTACTGTACAACATGGGGACTATAGCCAATATTTTCTTATTACTGTAAAGGGAAAGTGACCTTTAAAAATGGTACAAAAACAAAACAAGAAAAGGCAAAAATCTCTGCTTCATGGAGCTAACATCTGAGCTGCTGCATGTTTACTTAGAGTGATATTAATAGAATCCTGAGGGCTGCCATCAGAGCACCACAGAGAGGCAGGCAGGACCGCTATCAGACAGATATTTAAGAGAAAGGAAAACTGAGGCCCCAGAAAGGTTAGCAGACCTGTCCCACAGCTATTACGGGAGGAGGAGATAGTGACCTCTGATGTCCAGCCAGTCTAGTCTCTGATCCTGAAAGAAGCACATACACAGGGCACTTCATGGATCACCAAGTTAAGAGGTGGCACACCAAATTCGGCCCACTTCTTGCTTTTGTAAATAAAGTTTTATTGGAACACAGCACCCCCATCTAATTACACAAGTCTACCTTGTAGACTGCAGCTACTTTTGTCTGTAGTTACTTTCATGGGACAACTGCAGAGTTGAATAGTTGTGAGACAGACCATCTAGCCCACAAAGCCTAAAATATTTACTTCTGGCTGTCCCTTTAACATTTGCTGACCCTTGCACACCTAAGCCACCTCCCAGTATTTAAATTTGATCTTAAGAAAAAAAAGAGCAAAAATGCTAATAATAATTAGAATGGACACTCTCAATCCATCCATCCACCTCCACCTACAAATCCGTCTGCATTTGTACCCACCCTCACCTCCTTTGTCTGTCTACATGTTTCACAGATTTTCTCAGTGGGTCCAGGACCAGTTCCCTGGGTGCTGCCCTGGTCTCACCCCCTCCATCTCTTTCTGGACCCTGTTCCAGCCATCACCTCCATCTTCTCCAACTGCACTCCCTCCCTCTCCAACAGCTCTTGGACCAATTTAAAATTAAAAAAAAAAAAAAAATCACCTCCAAGTCTTTCTTATTTGGGTCTTTCCTTGTTTTTTTCCCAGGGACACCGATCATTTAATTATTGAGGCCTGGCCAGGAAAACTTTTATGGTGCCAAACCACCAAGAGCATGCCAGGCTCGGCATGCTTGTATGGCTCAGGGAGGATGCAGATTCTGCAGGCACACCAGTTTCTTCCTTCCTTCTTTCCTCGAACCCTCCTCCCATTCCTCTCTCCTCCCTCCCACTTTCAGTTCAGTTCAGTTGCTCAGTTGTATCTGACTCTTTGTGACCCCAGGGACTGCAGCACGTCAGGCCACCCTGTCCATCACCAACTCCCAGAGTTTACTCAAACTCATGTCCATGGAATCAGTAATGCCATCCAACCATCTCATCCTCTCTTGTCCCCTTCTCTTCCTGCCTTCAATCTTTCCCAGCATCAGGGTCTTTCTAATGAGTCAGCTCTTCACATTAGGTGGTCAAAGTTTTGGAGCCACTTTATGCAGTACCTATTACGTCCCGATGAGCCAGCTCATTGGAAAAGACTCTGACTAGGAAAGACTGAAGGCAGGAGGAGAAGGGGATGACAGAGGATGAGATGGCTGGATGGCATCATTGGCTCAGTGGACATGTGTTTGAGCAAACTCCAGGAGACAGGGAAGGACAGGAAAGCCTGGCGTGCTGTCCTTGGGGTTGCAGAGTCAGACACGACTTAGCAGCTGAACAACAGCAAATAAACTGAAGAGGAATGAGCTAGGTGAAGAGGAGGGAGAAAGGCATTGCAAACCTGAGGAAGAGCCGGCGATAGGACATGGAGATTGAAAACGGCTGTATGAGCTCAGAGCCCACATGTGGGTGCATGCGGCTGAACGGTGCTCCGCTGAGGAGTGAGGCACCCTAGGACAGACCTTGCTGCACTCAGCTAAGAAAACCGGACTTGATCCTGAGGGCAGTAAAGACCCGCCGAGTGTTGGGCAGTGACAAGCAGGAGACCGTTTTAGAAAGAGTCCCAGGAGCCAGGAAGAGGAAGGCCTAGAGGAGCAGGCGTCGAGCAGTTTGTGCAGGAAGGAGCTCCTGGAGGATGCCCCACCTCCTCCCAACAAGCAGCAAATGACTGTGCGCCCCTGGGCCTGCACTGTGCTAACTGCTTGCCATACACGATCTCAATTTTCATTTACCATCCTCCTGCAAAAGTGGAAGGGCTGAAGCCTGGGGAGGTTAGGAAGTCTGCTCCAGGTCACCAACCAGTAAGTGGCAGACGTGGAATGCTAGCTAGGGTCTGTCCTAGAGGCTGAGCTCCGAGCCATTGCTCTACCCAGCCTGAGCTCCTAAGGCAAGAACAGTGAGAATAAGAGGAGGGGATGGAGTCAAGGGCCCAAGAGGTCGACACTAGTAGAATCTGTAGGACCCAGGGACTCAGCAGAGAAGGAACAGGGGAGTGGGTGAGGGGAAGGGGAGGGACAGGTCTGCAGTCCTGCCTGGAAGGAGAGAAACACATCGTAAGAGAAATAGAGATGATGGATGGCAGGGCTGGAGTTGGGGGCCTGGGAGACTCCATGAGGCTGAGGGTGAGCCGACTGGGGTAGGGAGTCTGGGCACCTGCCTGAAGGGAATCTGTGGTCAGAGGGGCGTCTGGACCTGAGGCACAGCCCTCCCTCTGCCAGGAGAGGTGGGCATCCCCCGCCCTGCCCCACAGTTAGGGCAGGCGAGCCCTTCCCATGCTGTTTAGAATCTGTGAACATGTCCACCTCCCCCTAAAGTGAACATGCTGAGGTCAGAGGCTATGCTGAGCCTAGTGCCTGCCCACAGAAGGAGCCGGAAGCTGCTCTGGGAAGAAGGAACAGGAAAGAAGGGACAGGAGGCCCCCACCTCCCCCTGTGGACCTGTGAGTAACACCAGGCCTGCCCACCTGCCCAGGTCTCAAACACCACGTGACCTAAGCTACTGGACAGCGATGGGGAGGTCAGGCCACTGTTCACTTTTAGGGCTTCACTGGTGGCTCAGACAGTAAAGGGTCTGCCTGCAGCATGGGAGACCCAGGTTCAAACCCTGGGTCAGGAAGGTCCCCTGGAGAAGGAAATGGCAACCCACTCCAGTATTCTTGCCTGGAAAATCGCATGGACAGAGGAGTCTGGCAGGCTACAGTCCATGGGGTTGCAAAGAGTCAGGCACAACTGAGCCACTTCATATTCATATTTAATGGTGCAAATCTGATGCAAATGTAGAATTGAGTCTATCTTCCCACCGCCTGGTTTAAAGACTCCAGTGGCATTACTATACAATATTTTTATGTATGTGGAATCTAGAAAAATTGTATAGATGATCCTATTGAAAGCAGAAATAAAGATATAGATGTAATGAACAAACATATGAATATCAAGGAGGAAAGAAGAGTGGGTGGGAGGAATTGGGAGAGTATGATTGACATGTATAAGGGTTTTCCATGTGGCACTAGTGGTAAAGAACCTGCCTGCCAATGCAGGAGATGTAAGACATGCGGGTTCAATCCCTGGATCGGGAAGATCCCCTGGAGGAGGGCATGGCAATCTGCTGTAGTGTTCTTGCCTGGAGAATCCCATGAACAGAGGATTGTCCTGGACTGGCGGGCTACAGTCCATAGGTCTCAAAAAGTTGGACAAGACTGAAGTGACTGAGCATGAGTGACCTATATACACTATTGATACTATACATAAAATAGGTAACTAATGAGAACCTACTCTATAGCACAGGGAACCCTACTCAATGCTCTGTGGTGACCTAAATGGGAAGGAAATCCAGAAAAGAGGGGATATATGTATATGTATACCTGATTCATGTGTATACCTGATTCATTCTGCTGAATAGTAGAAATTGACACAACATTGTAAAGCCACTATACTCTGGTAAAAATTAATTTAAAAAAGGCTTGAGTAGCAATTGTAGGGGTTTCCCCTCAGGCCGTATGATACAAACATCAAGGAAGGATCTCCTGCATTGCAGACAGATTCCTTACAGTCTGAGCAATCAGGGAAGCCCAATATGTTCCAGTGTCTCCTAGTTTATATTTTATCAGAACTTGAATTTGTATCCGACTTTTGTGTGAAAACTGTATAAATGTTAATTATGTTGAATTGGTTTCACAGTGCTTTTCAGAGCTATTATATCCTTCTACTTCTCTGTATATTTGTTCTATTCATTTTTGAGAGTTTGATATTGAAACTCCAACTAAAAGTCTTAATTTATCTACTGTAAAAAATAAAGTAGAACTGTATGTAACCTGGTTCTGTATTTTCCAAGTCTCCTGTAAATGTGTTATCAGACTTTCATAATTTAAAAAAAAAATTTTTTTTTAAATCAAGGGAGGATGAAAGATTTTTAGCTTAACCCTGCTTATGACAGTCAAATGACCTAGTGTGGCTTTTCTAAAAGAATGTATGACTTCCCCCTAAAATGTTTTGCTTCCACATATTAGGGAGAAGTCCTCCTCAGAGCTAAAAATGGAAAAGTAAGGACTGACTCCCCATTTCTGTTTGTCCTGCAAACAAAGATGGCAGCTTTCCTTGCAGAAAACAGGCTGAGACCCACTGCACAGCTTCAGGTGGGAGGGAAGCACTCGTCCCCTCTGGGCTGTCCTCTGTGGAGCTGGACCCTTTGAACTCCCTGCTCACTGGGCCTTTCAGTCCAGAGACCAGGACACTGGGGTCAATCGGCTGCTCTCCACCAGCTGTCACAACAGATTTCACAAGAGCGCTTCAGTGAGCGCGATTGTCTTCATGGGCTCAGACTGGGTAGCTTATAAACAAGAGATGTTTATTTCTCACGTTTCCAGGGGATGCAAGTCCGAGATCAGAGTGCCTGTGTGCTCAGATGCTGGGGTTCTAGGGAGAGCCCCCTTCTGATTGGGAGGCTCCTGTGTGTCCCCACGGAAGCGGGCAGAGCACCCTCAGGTTCTTTTACTTAGGTCCCATTATGAGAGCTCCACTTGTGACCTGGACACCCCCTCACAGGCCCCACCTCCTAACACCATCACACTGGGGGGTCAGGATTTCGACATATGAATATGTTATTGTTCAGTCGCTTAGTCCTGTCTGACTCTTTGCAGCCCCATGGACTGTAGCCCACCAGGGTCCTCTGTCCACAGGATTCTCCAGGCAAGAATACTGGAGTGGGCTGCCATTTCGGTTCTCCAGGGAGTCTTCCGACCCAGGGATGGAACCTGTGTCTCCTGCATTGCTGGCGGATTCTTTACCACTGAGCCACCAGAGAAGCCCATGTGGATTTGGCTGGGGGGGATGGGGTAGGAGGGTCACAAACATTCAGTCCACAACAGGGCAGGCCAGCAGGAGACAAAAAGAGAAAGGGAGTCCAATTCGAGGGAAGGAAGGAACGTTCTAATGGTCAGAACTGTCTGAAGACGGATGGCTGGAGGCTGCGAGCCCCCCGAGGTGGGAAGGACCCAGGTGGAGGCCGGGTGACACTTGGCAGGCCTGCCGTCGTGGGGACCCTGGATGGGAGGGCAGGCCTAGAACTCCGGGCCCCTCGCCCCTCGTTCTCCGCTGGTGGGCGCCCTACCTTGTCCGAACTGAGCGGTGCGGTGCACGTCCTCGGCGCCGGGGAAACCCAGCATGCGGCACACCACGTCCCCGTCCTTCTTGTCCCAGCCGTCGTCACACACGGTGCCCCAGCGCCGCTCATGGTACACCTCCACGCGGCCCTGGTGCGGGCCCGAGCCGTTCACCAGCCGCACCATCACCGCCTCCACGCCACCTGCCGGGAGCAGTGCGGGTTCACGGTCACTCCCCCGAGCCTGGACACAGCCATGCCCCCCCAGAGCCCTCCCCGGCTCCTCACCCCAACCCGGATGGGGACGGGGGCTGGGGCTCCAGTGAAGGCCAAGCAGGCAGCCAGCAGAAACCGTGGTGTCACCCCTGCCTGTTATTATCACCCCTGCCCTTCTCTCCACCTTTTTTAATACTTCTGTTTTTCCAGAGTAGTTTTAGATTCACAGCAAAATTGAAAACCAGGAACAGTGCTGGCTTTGGCAGTGCATGTGCTAAAATTGGAATGATACAGGGAAGACTAGCAAGGATGACATGTGAATTCATGAAGCATTCCATAATTTTTTTTTACAGCTGCAATAGAAATCTGATACAAATTTCAGCATGGAGTGCATAAATTCCTGCTAATTACTGATCATTATTTAATCACTTTATTGAAGATCTAGGTCAAATCCACATTTAGTAATTATAGCACTAAATAAAAGTGTGAGAACTGGCTTTTCCCTTTACAGTTGGTGACTCTAGATATCCTATGAAATGAAAAAAGGAAAAACTTTAAAAAAAAAAAAAGAAGGTATAGACACCCCCACTCCCAACAGGGATAGCTTCCTCCCCAACCATCAACACCTGCCTCCAGAATGGTGCATTTGTTACTGCACTTGATCTTAGCCAAAAGGCCGAGAAGCGACTGCACTTGTTATAATCCATGAACACATAGAGACATGTTGTAACCACCCCGAGTCAAGAGTTTACACCAGGGTTCGCTCTTGGTATTGTCCATTCTGTGATCTGGAAAAATGTATAATGATATGTATTCACCAACACAGTATCCTAAAGAATGGTTTCACTACCCAAAAAGTCCTCTGTGCTCCATCCCTTCATCCCAACCCCCACCCCTTAGCCCCTGGCAAACACTGATCTTTTTCCTGTCTCCATAGCTTTGCCTTTCCCATAATGCCATATAGTTGGGATCATACAGTATGTAGCCTTTTCAGATTGGCTTCTTTCATGTAGTAATATGCATTTAAGGCTTCTCTTTCCATGGCTGGATAGCTTGTTTCTTTCTAGCACCGAATAATGTTCCATTGTCTGGATGTACTACGGTTTAACTATCCATTCACCCAGTGAAGGCATCTTGGAAGGAATTATGAATAAAGCTGCTACAAACATTCGTGTGCAGGTTTCTGTATAGACATAAGTTTTCAATTCATTTGGGTAAATACCAATAAGCAGGATTGCTGGGGTCTTCCTGGTGGCTCAGTTGATAAAGAATCCGCCTGCCAATGCAAGAGATGAAAGAGATGATGGGGGTTCGATCCCTGGGTCAGGAAGATGCTCTGGAGAAGGGAATGGCAACCCACTCCAGTATTCTTGCCTGGAAAGTCCCATGGACAGAGGAGCCTGGCGAGCTATAGCTCATACAGATCACCAAGAGTCGGACACGGCTGAGCCGCTGAACACCTCACGCATTCATCATCCCTGACTATTCTTCGAACATGAGTTTGTAAGCTCCAGCCAGGTTATCAGAAGAGGCTGAGGATGAGCAAGAGAGCAGAGACTCCTCCAGATGGAAAACAGTGAACGCAGCAGGACTCGGAGGCCAGGTCTGAGACAGAGACGCCACCCGGGAGCCGTCATGACAAGCCAACCTGGAGCCGGCAGCCGCAAACACAGCCTGGCCCGGGCTGGGCGTCTGGCCCTAGTGTGTTGGCTGAGGCTGAAAAGTCAGTCTTGATTTCTCCCAGACCTGCCTCGCCTCTGTCAGCACCCTGTCACGGTGGCCGTGGGCCACGCCAGGCCAGGAGGCCGCCAACGGCAGGCTCCGTGTGGGGTCATCAGTAGAGGGTGAGTGGCAGGACGAGGCTCTGCGTCCCAGAGCCGGTGAGGCCGGGTTCAAGGTCCAGATAACAGGAAGAAGTCAGGGGCAGCGCAAGCAGCCCAGCTGACGTTCAGAGATGGCCCCGTATCCTTCGTTCTGGCCAGCCTCGCTCACTCTTCACTTCTTCGTCTTGCCAAGTAAGTGACTGACCATCTGTTAGGAGCCTGGTCCTGTTGTAGGAGCGATGGACAGATCCATGAACAAAGTCTCTGCCCTCGTGGACTATATTGTAGTGGACGAGACTAGTCATAGAGCTGGGAAACAAATTCAAATATAACTATGGCCATGTAGGGATGGTGCAGAGACAAGAACAGAAACACAGGAAGGGAACGGAGTATGGGGGGAGGCGCCATCTTGGTCGGGGAGACGCCATCTTGGTCGAGGAGACGCCATCTTGGTCGAGGAGAGGCCATCTTGGTCGAGGAGACGCCATCTTGATCGAGGAGACAAGGAAGGGAATGGACCACGGAGGGTGCCACTGTGGTTGGGGACACAAGGAAAGGAATGGAGGGTGGGGGGCACCATCTTAGGGAGACAGGGAAGGGAATGGAGGGTCAGGTGGCACCATCTTGGATGGGGAGACCAGGAAGAGAAGGGAGCATGGGGGCACCATCTTGGACGGGGAGGCAGAGAAGGGAATGGGTAGCGGGTGCCATCACAGACAAGAAGACAACGAAGGGAATGGAGCTTGAGGGGGCGCCCTTTCAGATGGGGAGACAAGGAAGACCTTGAGTGGAGATCTGGAAGAGCTGAGGGAGAACAAGGACCCCTCCATCTTAGGAAAAAACCCCCTCTGTACCCTGGCCTAACATTTTCAAGTCCTTTAAATCTCAAGTTTGAATGTCACATCTCCCAAAGAAAGCCTCCTGTGGCCACCCATTCCCATCCGAGACCCCTTCTGTGGACATATCTTATCACTTCATGTAACAGTTGCCTGTTTACTCTTTTAGGACACTGGGGGAATTCTGAGGACAGGTCATATAGCCTGATACAGAGCCTGGTACTTCGACGTGCCCAGGCCGGGCCCAATGAAAGCATGCACAAATGAATGCACTCAGATTGCATATACCCCAGAGGGCAGGTCCTGTCTATGGACACAGCCAGTGACTTTGGTGGGAGTCTCAATGGAGAGTCAGCATCAGGACTACCAATGTTTCCAACACCCTCCTTATTATATCTCATTCTCTTCTACTCACTCCCCTCACTGACATCTTTTGGTAGGACGACCCGGTGTTCTGGACCCAGACCTCAAGCTGTTGGTTCGATGACCATACATTCTACATGAGAAAATAAGGATGTGGTCTGACATGTGATTATAGTGAGTGCTGAAGGAAATCTGGAAAGTGTCACTTGGATGCTGAAATGTTAGAATTCCTAGGAGGCTTCAATGTATATGGAAGTGGCAAAAGAATATTTGGAAACAGGACAACTTCAAAACATTGGAAGCATATGGTAACCATAATTATGGGACTCAGAGCATCAAGTTCAAGGCTGTTTCTGTCCATGCTCCCCACACGCCAAGCAAGGTCACAGCCCCCGTCAGTCCTGGGGTTATGTGTGTCCCCCAACCCACGTACACCCAGACACCAGAGTTGATTGATCAAACACTGAAGCCTGTCCCTTGTCACTTGTTCCCATGTTCCCCAGATCCAGGACTTCTCCCTGCAATGAAGGCTGAACACAGTCCCTTGCCCACGGGGTCAGCAGACACCGCAGGTCCCAAAAGAATCAATGAGGCAAATTTTGATCTAGCGCCATCTTATGGAACATAGCATCTTATGGTCCATTGATGTGGACCATTTTTAAAGTCTTTATTGAATTTGTTACAATATTGCTTCCATTTTCGGTTCTGGTTTTTTGGACTCGAGGTATGTGGGAGCTTATCTCCCCAACCAGGAATCAAACCCACAGCCCCTGCATGGGAAGGTGAAATCTTAAGAACAGGACCACCAGGGAGGTCTCTAAGCTATAATTTTTTAATCCTTTCTTCCCCCTAACAAGAGCGCATCCCTGTGGCTACCTCCCTGAGGAAAACCATAAGCTGAGATTTGATCTGATTATGATGCTAACTGCCCCAAAGAGGGACTCAGACAGTCTAAAGGGGCAGTCCCATGAACAACATCCCTGGCCTGCTTTGCCCTAAGAGCTACAGGGGCGGCTGGAGGCAGGCCGTTCCCAGGCCGAAACACCATGCCACCTTCTGGAACCCGCTTGGGGAACCACCCAATGATGCCAACACGGACTTCCTCTGCAGCCTGAGACGAACGTCATGACTTGCTAAGAGGTTTGGGTTTCTGTGGGCAGAGTGTAAACTCTGCCTTTTCCCAGCAGTTTCTGCCCTAGAGCAGCGCTTTCCCACCAGCAAACCACCACCGCTGGGGAACGCGCTCACCCCACAGCTGTCGCCCCGCAGAATGAGAAGCAGCGTCCAGGATGCTGCGTCAGCCTGGTTAGTGCACAACGCCCCCCACCCCGCATGCCCCGTTATGCTTCCTGTAAGTCCAGGGAGCTAATTCCTTAGACGTCCACCCAGGGTGGCCCCCATGGAGTGTGCCTGGCTATTTGGGGTCAAGGAGATGCCTCTTTGCACAGGACAGTAGAGGGAGGTGGAGGGCAGCGGTTCAAAACCCAGACACTGGGACTTCCCTGGCGGTCCAGTGGTTAAGACTTGGCCTTTCAAGGTGGGGGGGTTCGGGTTTGATCCCTGGTTGGGGAGCGAAGATCCCACATGGCTCGGGGCCAAAAAACCAAAACACAAAACAGAAGCGGTATTGTAACAAGTCCACTAAAGACATTAAAAATGGTCCACGTAAAAAGAAAATCTTAATAAAATTAAACCCAGACACTCCTAAGCCAGTAGACAGAGGGGATGGCTCAAGTGGGGGCAAAGGTCCTCACACTTTCACAATTTCATGTTAGCTTCCTTAACAGCTGCCCTTGACCAACAGGTCTCCACTTCCTTCTTCACTTTCCACCTCAGTGAAGCCCCAGGAAGTCCTTCCTGAGCAAACTGTTGACACGCAACCCCGAAGAACCCACCACGCCCAAGCAGTTCCCCTGTGGATATCTGAGTTGATTCACAAAGGGAACCCCCTGAGTGAAGAGGATATGACATTCGTTCTCTTGTTCACTCTACCCTGCAAACTGGAATCTACCTGGACATGTGCCCACAGTTTGCAGCTGGAGAGAAGGGACCACCACTCGGTTCCCCACCCTGCTGTCTGCAGGGAGAGTTCCACCCACACTCTACCTCTGCTCTGGGAGACCCGAGCTCAAGAGAAATACCAAGCGCTGCTCCTCACTGAACACCTGGAGGATGAATGGGGAGTTGCTGACTTGACAGCTTGTCCCAAGCCCTTGGCCACTAAGTCCTGGCCTGAGTTTTTTCCTGGTACCTCTCATAGCAGGGACACTCACTGTTCAGGGAAACTCCACTGTTTCCCCTAGAGCTCCAGATTTGGGGTCACAGGCTCTCCTCTGCTTCTTTTTTCTGGTTGTGCTGAGTCTTTGTTGCTTTGCATAGGATTTCTCTAACTGTGGTGCTTGGGGGCTACTCTTCATCGGGATGCACAGGTTTCTCATTGCAGCAGCTTCTCTTGCAGAGCATGGGCTCTGGGTGCACAGGCTTCAATAGTTGTGGCCCATGGGTTTAGTTGCTCCTCAGTATGTGGAATCTTCCCAGAGCAGGGATTGAACCTGTGTCCCCTGCATTGGCAGGTAGATTCCTATCCACTATATCACCAGAAAAGTCCCAGATCTCCCTTCTTATACAAGGCAGCAGACAGAGAAGAGTCCCTTCCATCACAACCTCAAACAGCAGCATCACTTTTTTTTTTTTTTAGCAGCATCACTTTTTGTCTGGCTGGGTAACCACAGGAGAGGAAGCTGAAGTAGGAAACCCAGGGCAGGAGACTGGCCCTTTCTGGCTGGGTAGACTCCTTGCTCTCTCACAGATCAAAGGGTTCCATCGTTTCACCAGCAAGCTTTCCAGTGCTTCAATAGTTCTAGCCCTGCTGGGAGCTTTCTGCCTAGCTGCAGGGCCAAACCATAGAACCCACCTTCTCATTCTCTGACCTGCTCTGCTGACCCTGCCCACTACCCAGGCCACTCCTGGGATCGACAATGAGGCCCTCACCCACTCTTCTACAGCAAGACCTCAGGTATGCTCTTAGCTCCTCAGTTAAACAGGGTGGCCCCTCAGGCACAGATGAGGTCAGATTGTGAAGAACAAAACCTGATATATGGATGAAGAAGCCTTTGCATTTTCTGGCAATACCTCTAGCAACAACTTCTTCACACTCAGTTGTGGGCTATAGATGTCACCACTGTTTGACACATGCAGCTATTTCTAGGTAATCGCCACAGTGTCTTCAGGCTTTTCTAACCATTGCAAGGAGATCAAATCGGTCAGTCAAAGGAAATCAACTCTAAATATTCACTGGAAGGACTGGTGCTGAAGCTGAAGCTCCAATACTTTGGCCACCTGATGCAAAGAACCAACTCACTGGAAAAGAACCTGATGCTGGGAAAGACTGAGGTCGGGTGGAGAAATGGGTGGCAGAGGATGAGATGACTGAACGGCATCACTGACTCAATGACATGAATTTGAGCAAACTCCAGGAGACAGTGAAGGACAGGGGAGCCTGGCACGCTGCAGTCCATGGGGTCAAAAAGAGTCAGACATGATTTAGCACCTGACCACCAACAACAAACCACCACAAATAATGCAGAAACCTAGAAGGGGTAACAGAGAGCTGAGCAGAAGCATAAAGAAGCAAGGATGGTAGAATGAATAAGCCATGTTGGACATGAGACACTAGAATGAAGACATGAATCCTATTCCTGAAGCCACCAGAACTGTCTTGAATTCTAAGGACTTTCCTGTTCCAGGCTCTGAAAGCCTTAGCATTACAAACCCTAGTCTTCTGAAGTCTTCCTGGGTGTCCTTACCATATACCCGCATTACTTGAAGTGACCCAGTGAGTCTCTGGCCCTTGTTACCAACAATGCCCAAAGACAGCACCTGTGATCCCATGCACCCATCTGAGGGCTGGTTAGCTACTTGCCTCTTGGGTGTTGAGTCGGGTGGGGAACTCAGATGGAGGGAAACATGGTGATCCCTCTGGGGAGGTAGCCGGGGAGAGTGGCACGAGGCTGATTCTGGACTTAGAAACAGGGTTTAACTTCTGGCTCCACTAAAGACCCGATGGAACCACTCTATACTTACCTCTTGTTACAGTGGGGAAAATGGTGATGGTTGGGAGCAAGAGCGCTTGTCAAGGACTTGGCTCATCATGGACACCCATCACTGTGGGCCCCAGCCCCCACCAGCCTGCACTTTGCCCATTGACCTGTGGGCAGCTCTGAGGCATCTTCATGACTTGTGGAGATGGCTTGGGTACCAGTACCCCCATCAGGGATGTATCCCCCCCCCCCCTTTTTTTTTAAAGAAAAAAAAAAGGCCATGCAGTGAAGCATGGAAAATCTTAGTCCCTAACTAGAAATCAAACCTGTGCCCCCTGCATCGAGAGCAGGGAGTCTTAACCACTGTACTGCCGGGGAAGTCCCCAAGATATACCCTTGAGAGTCTTGTTGCAAAGTAAGCCTGCTGCTTGGGGAGCGGGGGAAATGGTGGATTTGGGCGGGGGGGGGGCGGTGCGGGGCAGGCTCAGCCCTCCAATTGGATTACCCTCCTCCTAACTTCCTCTGCTTTCCCCAGGGTTCAGTTCCTGGCTTCTTAGCCTGGGAGGGGAGGGGGACAGGGGCGTCGGCAGAAGACTGGCTCCTGCTGTCAGCAAGTTTCTGCTCACTAATGCAAGCTGGATGTGATTCGTTAGGCAAGACTGCTCCAGAACGGTCTAGGAATGTGGAGCCAGGGCTGAGGCCACTCAGGGGCTCCCAGCACAAATCTAGTATGTAGGGGTTCTGTTTTCAAAACAAATCCTTGCTCTCTTTCCCTTGTAGATGTACTGATAGGAAAAGCAAGGTTCTAGACAAAGCAGGCTGGGTCTACCTACCTGGCCTTGGCATTGAATGTCAATGTTGGCCTTGAACCCGGCCCCCTCCCTCACTTCATATACAGCATTCCTCTCCACTCTGTATCAGGCCTGACAGCTGCTCATTCTGCCTCTGGGAATGGAAGGGAACTTGACAGTATCTCTGGGGAACCCATTCCAGGATTTTAAAGCCTGCATCTGGTTTCACTCACAGGGCGCTGGCATCTCTGGATGACTCCAGGGTTTTTTTCATCCAATTATTCCCTACCTTACTTTACTCTATTTACTTTGGGTTTCAGGGTTATAATTGAGGGGGCAAGATGCTGAATATCTTTCTCGAGTGTCTGGTGGGAGCACAGCCGAGGGAGTGGCTGCACTATTTGGCCTCTCAGTGGGCCTGGGAGGACAGTTTAACAACCAGTAGCTACCGTCTTGGAACTGGTTTTGAGAGCTAGGGTACCCTTTAGAACTACCTACTGCCTATGTCTGCACCTGGCTTAGAAACACCCCAGACTCAGCGACAACAAAGGCGGATTCTGCCCGGGAGAGATTTCAAGTCAAGGATGGATGACGAAGGGAACTCATGGACACCGAGGGCCCGCACGCAGCATGTCAGTCCTGGGGCAGAGTGCTTTACCCATGGCTTTGCTCATTTACTCTTCTCAGCGGCTCCACGAATTAGTCATGACCTTCACTGAACAGAGAAGAAATGGGCCCAGAGAGTCAGATAACTTGCCTAGGGTCACACAGCTGCTCCGAAGTGGAGCCAGGGAGGAGAGCAAAGGCCCTTCATTTTCAAACCACAGAGCCGGCTGAACGCTGAAGACAAGTATTTCCCTCTCCATGTGAAAAGTGCCTTTCATCTGTCTCCCAGAAGTCCTCTGGAGCTGCAGGAATGCGGGTCTTTAGGAGTAAAAGAAAAAGCCTGGGACTTCAAGCAGCAGTTCTTGACCATGGGCTGTCTCTAAGAATCACCTGAGTGCTTCAAAATCAACCAGCAGATGCTGTATTTAAAATGGGTAACCAACAAGGACTTGCTGTCTAGCACAGGGAACGCTGCTGAATGTCATGCGGCAGCCTGGATGGGAGAGGAGTTTGGGGGAAAATGGATACATGTATATGGTTGGCTGAGTCCCTTCCCTTGTACACCTGAAACTATGACAACATTGTTTGTTAATCGGTTTCACCTCCATATAAAATAAAATGTTTTTTAAAAAAGATTAACCAGTGGGAAAGTGGGGAAGGGAAATTTCTGAACAGATGGCAGGTGTGAACGTCCAGCCAGGGCTAGAAGCAGTGCTGTAGGGAACAGATCTAGGATCTGTTCCTAGAATGGGCTATGCCATTTCACAGTAGTTGGGTCTTCCAGTGGCCCCTAACCTTTTTCCGGCCAGGCTCTGCTGCAGGGCATCACTTCTAAACTGTAGTCTGGCCTGTGGGTATGCCTTATAAAATACTATTTCCTAATGGTGCAGGCGTGCGTGCTAAGTCGCTTCAGTCATGTCTGACTCTTTGCGACCCCATGGATTATAGCCCATCAGGCTCCTCTGTCCATGGGGATTCTCCAGGCAAGAATACTGGAGAGGGTTGCCATGCCCTTGCACCAGGGACCCATTTCGTGGATGACAATTTTGCCACAGACTGGGAGGAGGGAGGGGATGGTTCAGAATGATTCAAGCACATTACATTTATTGTGTGCTTTATTTCCATTATTATTATATCAGCTCCACCTCAGGTCATCAGGCATTAGATCCTGGAGGTTGGGGACCCCTGCTGTAAGGCACATCAATGTCACCTCCTCCAGGAGGTCAGGACCCTTGGCCCCCACACATGAGAAATAGCCTAGCACCATTCCCTAGCCAGCCCCATGTCCCCACACTAGAAAGCTCTGGAGAAGGCAGGCATTCAACATCCCTGTGGCTCCCACTCATAGCCCCACTTACAGGCAGAAACCTGGCACACTGCCATAACAAATGGTACTAAGTGAGTGAGTGAGTGGATGAATGAATGGGTGAGGGGCTTCCGGAACAGAACTGATCCCTAAGTACCCCAGACCCCACAGGGATATGCATCAGAAGGGCCCAAAAGTCCAGGGAATGTTGCTTCTCAAGAGACAAGAGGAGGAGAAACCCGGCATAATCCTGAAGTCTCACAGCTCCTTTAGGTGTGTTTATCTTGCCTTTCAGACCCTGCCAAAGCAAAACAAGTCAAAAGACAGGAGGTTGTGGGGAACAGAAATAAACACATGGGGCTGGGAAAATAGGCTCTGATGCTCTGCAGCTGCAGAACAGAGCCCCAGGGATAATCTAGACCGGCTGCCCTTTAAGGAGGCTGAACTTTTCTTCTCCTGTGAAGAAAGAACTCCCCGTGCCCCCCAACTGGCCTGCAGCATGAGGGCTCTGTGCTGCCCAGACAGGGCACTGCCCTTTCCCCTGACATCCACGGCAAATGTGGTCCATATGTGAAGGACAGGAGCCATTCCACAAGCCTAAGGAATTTCCAGCCAGGCTCTGCTGGAGGGCATTGCTTTTAAACTGTGGTCTGGCCTGTGGGTGCACTTTATAAAATGCTATTTCCTAATGGTGTGGGCGTGCGTGCTAAGTTGCTTCAGTCGTGTCCAACTCTGAGACCCTATAGACTGTAGCTGGCCAGGCTCCTCTGTCCATGGGGATTCTTTAGGCAACAATACTGGAGTGAGTTGCCAGGCCCATGCCATGCCCAGGAAGGTCAGAGGATCTTCCTGACCCAGGCATTGAACCCTAACTGACTCTAAATATGGTGCTTTATGCCTCCTCAAAGCATTTTTGTTAGGTCTTATTTGATCTTTACAGTCCTCCTCTGGGATGGCGGGTATGATACCCATTATACAGATGAGGAAACTGAGACTCAGAAGGAAAGTGACTTCCTCAAGGTCACGTGATAAAGTGGCTACACTTGGTCTCCAGTCCAGCAGCCCCACAGGCCACTGTACTGTGTCTTTGATTGGGCGGGGCCGGGGGGGGCGGGCAGTCTTACTTTCTGGGCACAAAGAATAGCAGAAGTATCTCCCAATTATCACTGTCTTTTTTATACTGGATTATTTTTTCTTAACTGTTGACTCACCCATTGGCCCCCTCAACTCTACCGCATATTCTTTAGAATCCAGGAGCTTGTCTTGGCTGATTGTTTCTCTAATGCCCTATGGGGCTTCAGCAGTGGTCAGCAGTGAAAGAACCACCCATAATGCAGGAGATGCAGGTTCCATCCCTGGGTTGAGAAGACCCCCCGAAGAAGGAAACAGCAACCCACTCTAGTATTCTTGTCTGGAAAATCCCATGGACAGGGGAGCCTGATGGGCTACAGTCCATGGGGTCGCAAAGACTCAGATTCGACTGCATGCCTGAACAATAACAACAACAATGCTCTAGTCATGGCTGCCTGGCTCCCAGCAGGTGTTCAATAAAAATGTATCTGATCAAATAATAAATGAAGGCTTTCCCTGCTCAGTCCTGAAGCAGGGGTTCACTCCCATCACTGCAGGAGGATGTTACTAACAGAAACTCTGCTGGGAGCTGGATTTGTAGGAATTTACTGGGCGGCTCGGGTAGGGAGCTGAGTCCTTTGCTTTGCATTTGTTCCTGGGCTTTTCAAAGGGCAGTGAGGGGTCAGATAGGGTCAACAGACCTTTAGAAGAAGCAAGAAAAGCTGTAGAGCCAGGACAAAGGCCATGATCCCAAGACTCTGTTATATACACAACTGTGAGGAGGTGCTGATGTTCACATGGCATTCCTCTAAAGCCTTCACAGACCATTGCCTTAGCTCCAGGGTTCATGACCAATGCTATTGGCCTTTCCAGCCTGGATGGGAGAGGAGTCTGAGGGAGAATGCGAGCATGCTAAGTCGTTTCAGTCAAGTCCGACTCTTTGCGACCCCACGGACTATAGCCCACCAGGTTCCTCCATCCATGGGATTCTCCAGGCAAGAATACTGGAGTGGATTGCCATTCCCTTTTTCAGGGGATCTTCCTGACTCAGGGATTGAACCCAGGTCTCCTGCAGCTCCTGACTGCAGGCAGATTCTTTACCTCTGAGCCACCAGGGAAGCCCTTGGGGGAGAACAGATACATGGATATGTATGGTTGAATCCTTTTGCGATTCATCAGAAACCATCACAACATTGTCTGTTAATTGACTATACCCAAATACAAAATAAATAGTTTGATTTAAAAAAAAAAGAAAAAGAAAAAAAGACTGTTGGCCTTTCCTAAAAAGGCTCTTTCACACCCTCTGGCTTTGTTCATCCTGTCCCCACCCTTCCCTGTTTCCTCTCTCCATTCTGCTCTCTTTCAAATTCAAGGTCTGAGACGCTTGGCTGGAATGCTTCCCCATCTGTGTATTCTAAATCCTTGTTGTTTGTTTTTAGTTTTCTTTTATTTTTGGGTGTGCAGCAAGTGGGATCTCAGTTTCCCAATCAGGGATCAAACCCACATTCCCCCTGCATCGGAAGTGCAGGGTCTTAACCACTAGGCCACCTAGGAAGTCCCAAAATATCTTCATTCTCTCTCACTCTCTTTTTCCTTTCTTCGTTTTTTGCTGCACCATACAGAATCTTAGTTCTCTGACCAGGGAGCGAACTCATGCCCCCAGGATTGGGAGCATGGAGTCTTAACCACTAGACCGCCAGGGAAGTCCCTCTAAATCCTTGAATCCTGCCTGCACACTGGGTCCACCACTTACTAGCTCTACCTTGGGCAAGTAATTTAATCTCTCAGAACAGTTTCCCTATCTGTTAAATGGGACAATGACATACACCTTAAAGAGTTCTTCTAACATGTGAGGAGCTTGGGGTGGGAGGTGGTGGTGATGATGAGTTCTCAGTAAATAGTACCAAGCTCCATATAAGCCCCCAGGATCCTGGTGGGAACAGAGGCACCAGGACAAGGCACTCGCTCAACCTCTAAGTCAGTGAATCAACCAGCCATCCTGCCCTGACCGCAGTATCCACAGGACCTCCTGGGATGTGTCCACAGGCTCTGCCTACCTCTCTGTTCCCTCAGAATTCCACAACAGCACTCTTTGGAAGAGTGGCTGAAATTCAGCACCAGGGGAAATAAGCCCATCTGAACAATTGGTTCCAAGTACATCCCTGAGGCAGTTTTCCATGGTCAAAGGACAGGAGGGGAAGTGCACCCGTGAAATGAACGCAGTGGCAGCTAACTCTGATCCAGTTACATCAAAAAGACACGGAGGTGGGACCTCCCTGGCTTACGCTAGTGCCTGCAGCATCTTTACCACCCAGCCTAAGATGACTGAGTACAGGGTCACCAGGATTACGAACAATTCCTGAGTTGGTCGAGTTGCTTTCTCAATAAACACGTTAACCATTCCTGGTTTTAATGTATGTCTGAACTTAAAGCTTTCTTCATACAAAACCCCACATCAAAGACTAAAACTTCAATTCTTCAGGGATTCCAAGGCGCTGTTTTTGTAGAAAATGCCTCGCTCAACCTTTGGTCTGAGGTTTGTATTACTAAAAACTTTCTTCAGGGCAGATCCCAGAAACCACCAGCTTTCTGCCAAGGAGAGGGGGATGCTGTGGTCCTCCAACCTCCTAGGAGGATGGGTGTCAGCTGAATATGGTTCATGCAAGAAACAGGGATGCTTTGTGCTCAGGGGCCATGCTGTCTCCATGTGCGACCAGGGTCTCTTGATGTGCGACCCCACGGACCATCGCCGACAGGCTCCTCTGTCCATTCGTTTCTCCAGGCAAGAACACTGAAGGGAGTTGTCATTTCCTTCTTCAGGGGATCTTCCTGACCCAGGTATCAAACCCACGTCTCCTACATCTCCTCCACTGGCAAATGGATTCTTTACCACTGCACCACCTGGAAAGCCCAGAACACAAATCCTAGTGGGCCTGTTAGTGACCTACCAGTATCCTCTGATTCTCTGTGAGATCGAGGATTCTCCAAGGGGGCTGCGTTGCCCCAGGGCCCAAGCTTCAGCTCTTCTCTCTCTGTTTTCTCGGCTGGGAACATCAGAGGCTCTCAGGCAGCCCCCCTATTCCCACCACACTCCCCACTTCACCCCCTGATTTCTTAAAGGAGCCCAGCTTCGTGTTTTTCCTAGGCTTCTTGGATCTATTCAAAGCCATCAAACCAAGGGCGGCTCGGATTCATCGGAACCGAGCGGCTTTCTGCATTGAGCAATCTGAAGCTCTCCTGGAAGGGGTCGCTGGAAGCTTTCATGAAAAATCACTGGATTTGTTTTCGGAAAGCTTAATACAGGCTCTTGGCAAAGCGGAAGGCCGACAGGGCCAGATCGTGTGCAGAGCAGTGGAGAAAAGAGGAAATTGCGGTTGGAGAGGTTCAGAGGGTGACCTCAAGGCCACATGGCTGGGTCAGAAGGGCACTCAGATCTCAGGATTGCTGCTCTGCAGCCCGCCTGTCCCCTCTCCTTCTCAGGAAACCAGGGATTCTGAAAAATAGGATTTTCTCTAAGGGAAGTAACTCAGCGAGAGCAGAGCAGAGGCAGCAGGGAAGCCCGGGCCCAAAGTGGACCTTTCCGTCGGGGCAGAGTCGGCCCGCCGGGTGCCAGCTCCGGCTGAGATGCTGAGGGCCACCAGGGACGGCTGGGGCTTCAGTGGCCTGGTCCGGGTCCTGCCTCCAGTCTGGGCCTCCACCTGGCTGTTCACCTCCCACTGCTGCCACATCACATGCTGCTTACACTCATCCTGGCTGACCAGAGACCAGGCCTGACCTCCCATCCACGGATCCCCAGATACCTTCCTGGCCTCGGTTTTTGACTCCGGCTTCCAAACCTTGGCTGCTGCACCAAACGTTTTGGGTTTATCAGACAGTGCTCTGCTGTTTCACGTGAGGTTCTCTACCTGGAATTCCTTCACCTTCTCCAGACACCAGATGGACACCAACTTGGTTTTAAAGACTTGGATCAAAGACACGTCATCCAGTGACCCTGTTTGTACATTCGTTTCCTACAGCCCCTCTGAGGAATGTTGCACATCCTTCTCAACTGCCAGCCTCTGAGCTCCTCAAGGTGAGGACAGGTCTTCCTTGTGGGGCTCTCAGGCTCTCACCAGGGCCTGATCTCCAAGCAAAGTCCCAATGAATGTTCGCTGAGTAAGCGAATAACCAACATTCTCTTCCGTAAGTGTTTCTTTCCTTCCATACATCTACCTTTTCTCTGTGACAGAAGTGAGACAAACCCCTCACCCTCTCGACTCCCTTCCAAGCTGGCTCTGTGCTGTGCTGGCTGGGTTACTGACCCACAGCTTTCAGGCCTTGCCTGTCCCTGCTCAGTTCTTATCAGGTTCCCAGCACTCCTTATCTTCCACGTCCCTGTGCTCACTTCTCTCTCAAGTGTTTCCTACTCTGCTCCAGCCAGCTTCTGAAGCAGTATTTCCTGTTCAGGTACTCAGTCACGTCCAACTCTTTGTGACCCCATGGACTGCAGGACCCCATCTCCCCAGCGGGGAGAGGGAGGAGGGGAGGGGCAAGACAAAGGCAGGGGATAAAGAGGTACAAACTATTAGGTATAACACAGGGATGTTTTGTACAGCTTGGGAATAGAGCCAATATTTTGTGATAACTGTAAATGGAGTATAATGTTTAAACATTATGCATCACTATATTGAACATCTACAACACATGACATTTTATATCAACTAAACTTCAATTATAAAAATAAATTTTAAACAATGAGCAGTGCTAAGGAAGAAATTAGCAATTTCATATTAAACCCACTAAGGAGAGTGGCCCACGAGGACCCCCATGCTGACCCCCATGTCAAAGGCCAGAGAGAATGAATCAGAGAATAAGAGGATCCAAGATGGCAGCACAAGGACTGCTAGTGGACTCCAGACCCGTCTTGGGTCTTGGCTCTGCGCTTGACGAATGCCGCTGGGTCTGGGTGGGCTCCTGATCCTCTTCCTCAGCCTTCTTATCTAACAGGCACATGATTTATGCCTCCTGGATAGGACTGGAGAATTAAGTGAAATGTGGGGCACAGACACGTTACTTCTCCGAGTACCAGGTGCTAGTGGTGAGCAGCCCTGAGTGAGTGCCCACTTTAACTTGGAAGTGTGGTTTACTTTCAAATCATGCTTTTGCTGAGGTAGTCAAGTTGTGCCAGGAATAAGATGTGCATGCGGTTGGACTAACAGATGCAAGTGTACATAAAAAGTCTGGGAGCTCTGTCCCTTAGGTATGAAAGAATGCTAGCTTCTGGCGCTACACTATCCCAGACAGGTTCCCTGGCATGTCCAGAGACAGGGGTGGATGGAAGGCAATTCATAGACTCCAGTGGATGGTCTGTGCATCCTATATTCTGAAAGAGGGGTTTTCCAGGTGGTGATAGTGGTAAAGAATCCATCTGCAAGGCGGGAGACATAAGAGACTTGGGTCAGAAAGATCCCCTGGAGGAAGGCATGGCAACGCACTCCAGTATTCTTGCCTGGAGGATCCCAAGGACGGAGGAGCCTGGCGGGCTATCGTCCATAGCGTCTTGAAGAGTCAGATCCAACTGAAGCGACTGAGCGCGCGCACACACACACATATGTTCTAAAAGAGAGACAGAAGGAATTCTCTGGCGGTCCAGTGGTTAAGACTCTGAGTTTCCATGGCAGGAGGCATGGGTTCAAACCCTGGCCGGAGAACTAAGATTCCACATACCATCAGGCATAGCCAGGAAACAAAACAAAACAAAACAAAACATTGAGAATCTGTTAAAGCAGAGACAGAGATGTCTCAGCAGCAATGGAAAAGAACTGTCTAGAAACCACAATCCTGATCATTTATTTTGAGCTTATATACTGCATGCTAGGGTGTCCACTGGTTCCCCACCCTGCCAAACACTCAGAAACCTACTTCCCTACATACTGAAAACACACACAAGGTGTTGAACATTTTTCAATTTTTCTGAGATGTTACTGATAGCTATCACTAAGCTCTGGCTTGGAATTTACCCTTGGCCCCTCCTGCATACTTTTTCCCATGTGAATCCTAATTGAGGAAATATTTTTAAACAATCTGAATTTACATCCTGCTTGAAATTCACGCTGTGGGGCTTAAACAACACAGATCCTTTACTTACTCCCTTGCTGCAAAAATACTATTTATTTTTCTTGCAAATGGACCATCGATGAGGGTAAAACAAATGTCTTTCTGTCTTGAGATGTGTAAACCTAACTTTTTTTTCCTGGCCAAACTCTCAAAAGCCAAACATGGTACCAGCCTTGCCTCAAACAAACAAACAACAATAAAAGACCTTTACCTCTCATCAAGCAGAAATCAGAAGCTCTGTATTCTATCTAACCTCACTTTGGCCATGACCTAGCTGGGAGACTATGGGAATTCTGTCCAGCTGTCTGGAGTGGAAGAGGAGATGGTTTGAAACACCATCCAACCCCTATGACTCTAAAATCCTAAGACTCTAAAACCCTATGACTCCAGGCCAAAACATGGATAAATAATTACAAGATCTTGTTCTGAAAAATAGTTTAACATTGACTTAAAACATGGGTCCTGAGAAATCTTTGCTATAATGCCTTCTTCAAAGGAAAACCTCCAATATCCGATTCTGACCTGAGGAGGGGTCTATGTTTTTTCTCATCAATCCTTTTAACGTAGTAACACCCCCACCTGCTGGAGTTTTAGGTTTTTGCTGTTAAAGGTGGGAGGTGGTGGTGAAGGTTTAGTCGCTAAGTCATCTTGGATTCTTGCGACCCCATGGACTAAGGCCCGCCAGGTTTCTTCGTCCATGGGATTTCCCAGGCAAGAATGAATACTGGAGCCATTTCCTACTCCAGGGGATCTTCCCTTCCCAGGGATCGAACCTGGGGGTCCTGCATTGCAGGCAGATTCCTTCCCGCTGGGCCACCAGGGTAGGAGGTGTTTGGTAAAGTTTCCAGGCCTCGGGGCAAGCTGGGTTCCTAGAGGAGGGTTCCTCCTCTACCACATCCTTTTTTGAAGGAAGGTGGAGCCCTGGGCTGAGAACTTTTTCCTTCACTCCTGCAAACTCATGGCGGGGCGGCCCTGGGCTGGAGGAATGACTAAGAACCCCCGCAGAAGTAGGCACTCAGCGTGGGTCAGAATTTCCTCTTTTCTGTAAGATGATCTCCTGGCCCCTCCTCAGAACCTCAGTCCCAGGGATCCAGTGAACGCCTCTGGGACCACAGTCCGTGGAAACATAACCAGGAGTCTGACTACAGTGTGGGTTTGGCATGAGCAGAGGCAGGCTGGTGGGTGGAGGCCGTGGGAAGGCCCAGGTCTCAGCCCTGAAGAGCTTCAATCGCCCTCCTTCAGCCTCAGGCCCGGTCACCCCTATCTCCAGGTGGGGGCTCCTCGAAGCTGTTTAAGGAGCCCACTCCTCCTCTTCAAGACCAGGGGACTGGGAATTCCCTGGCGGTCCAGTGGTTAGGGCTCCACACTTTCACTGCCAAGGGCGTGAGTTCAATCCTTGTGTCAGGGACCTAAGATCCCACAAGCTTTGAGGGGCACCAAAAAAAGGTGCAGGGGCGGGGATGCTTCCCTGCTGGCTCAGTGGTAAAGAATCCGCATGCCAATGCAGGAGATTCAGGTTCCATGCCTGATCCTGGAAGATCCCACGTGCTAAGGAGCAACCGAGCTTGTGCACCTCAACTATTGCGCCTGTGCTCTGCGGCCTGGGAGCCACGACGACAGAAGCCCGTGCACCCCAGGGCCTGTGCTCTGCAACAAGAGAAGCCAAGACAACGAGAAGCCTGAGCACCACAACTAGAGAGCAGCCCTCACTTGCAGCAACTAGAGAAAGTCCATGTGCAGCAACAAAGACCCAGTACAGCCAAAAAAAAAAAAAAAAGACCAGAAGAGGCCTTCCTCTCATTCCAGAATCAGAGAAGGCCAAGGTCTGGGTGTTCTGCCAGCCTCTGCTCCTTGCCCTGAGAGTTTCTACTTCCCACTCCAGGCCTCTGAGAACGGGAAATGGACAAGGCTGTTCAGCCTGATGGGTCTGCAATGCTTATGTCTGTCTTTCATGCCTTGCATGCTGCATACAGTCCCCTGTCGATGGGGTTGAACCTGAAAAGCCACCCACTTTCCTGCTCCATCACCGATGGAGACATTCTGTCCCAAATGTCGGGGGCAGTTATCTGAGCTCTGGGCTTCAGGGCAAAAAAGAACCCCAGCAGCGCCTGAGAAGGGGCCGGCCAGGCTCAGAGTGCAGAATAGAGGCTCCATGGAATGGGATTCGATGCCCTTCCCCCAAGCCTGGGGGAGCCCCCCACCTCTGCGACTCAGCTCTCCCCCACACCCATTCCTCCATGCACTGTGCCCCCAGCTTCGGGGCCCAACCCCACCGCAAAGCCCACCCAGCCGGGCCCACCAAGGCAAGGTAAACAGAGATGAAAACATCCCCGTGGGCTGCATGGTGACTGACAGCCCATAGTTCTTCCAGGCTTGCCCAGCACAGCCCACCCCCTGCTCTTGAGTCAGCTGGAGAAGCTGCCAAAGAATCTGACAAGCATCCCTGGGTACACACTGGGTGGGCAGTGTCTCTGCTATCCCTCTCAGAGGTCGTCCTTCCACCATCCTTCCATTCCCACCATCCCATCAGGACTTCTCTATTTCACAGGGAAATGTCAGGGTCCTTCTCAGCTGCCTTGGCACTGTTCTACCAGAAGTCAACAGTCAACAAAGGGCTGCAGAAGGCAGTGTTCAAGAGACAAAGTAGTTTGCCCAGCTCTCAAAGAAACATGACTCAGATATATCACTGACATCCTAGATCAGATCTAGACTCCCTTCCTTTGCCTTTAATTTTTTTTTTTTTTTGGCTCCTGCATGGTCCAACTGGAGAAGGCAATGGCACCCCACTCCAATACTCTTGCCTGGAAAATCCCATGGACAGAGGAGCCTGGTAGGCTGCAGTCCATGGGGTCGCTAAGAGTCGGACACGACTGAGCGACTTCACTTTCACTTTTCACTTTCAGGCATTGGAGAAGGAAATGGCAACCCACTCCAGTGTTCTTGCCTGGAGAATCCCAGGGATGCGGGAGGCTGGTAGGCTGCCGTCTATGGGGTCGCACAGAGTTGGACACGACTGAAGCGACTTAGCAGCAGCAGCAGTGTGGTCCAACACATCTCTTCTAGCTGATACATTCCCAGTCAAGCCCTTGGCTGTCCTTGAAAGGGACTCTAGATAATGCTAGAAAGCATATAGATTGCTTGTGAATTACAGCATCCAAGGTAAGGTATGGAGAAGGACACAGCAGCCCACTCCAGTATTCTTGCCTGGAGAATCCAATGGACAGAGGAGCCTGGCGGGCTATGGTCCACGGGGTTGCAAAGATTTGGACACGACTCAAGCAACTTGGCAGCGCACAGCAAAGGAAGATGAGTGTATGGGGTCCCTGTAGATATGGGCATACCTGTCCTCAGGTACACCCATAGCTTTAGAGAGACAAAAAGCTATCATGTACCTTTCTCCTATTGGATCCTTAATCACTGTCCTAGGAAAGGAAAGGGCAGAGGAAGTAGGAGGCAAGATAAAGATTCAGGGACTTTGGAGAAGGTACTATTCAAGAGCAAGGCCTCTTGGCCCTGCATAGCTTGGATGGAAGTGTCACTTTAAGGACCCACTGAAACCAAGGATCAGCCTTCAGGAAACCCTCACGCTGGGTCCAAAGTGTGCACCTACAGTGGAGTCTGTCCATTTCCCCAGGCCCTGGATTCCTGGAGAGCCCACACGAAAGCCCATATGCCTTAGAAGAGGGTAAACAGCTTGAGCCTTTACCCAGATGGTATATTTCAGAGCCCGCAGAATACTATGTACTACTGATACCATTTTTTTAACTTGGCTAGAAAACTCTATTCATTGAAACTTGGCTTGGAGGCTTGCTGTTCTCTGGCAATCTCTCCAAGGTTCTACATGGAGCCATTCATAGTGGAAATAAGCCCTGGAAAAGAGTGTTATAACTAGATAAACTGACTTCCCTCGTAAACACTGTAGGAAGGACCCTGGTTGGAGAGACATCCATTTCTGAACTCAGTGGTCTGCCAAATGAGATCGCCAGCATCACTGCTCAGTTAGTGGCAGAGGAAAAAAACAAAGAGGTTTCTGCTTAGCCTCAACATAATCTTTCCCATATAACTATCCAGGTAAGTCAAGCTCTTTAATGTAGTCAGTAACTGAATTTTAGCAAGCATCTCTGATGATTTGAGAAAGTCTGTCTGAATTGGTGTATTACATAGGACACTAATAGTTAATACCAAGTCCTAATCATGTGTCCTAACCACCAGTTACATGGATTGACTCATTTAATTCTCACAATGACTCTATGATGTAAGAACGCTTTTTAATCCCATTCTATAGATGAGAAAACTGAGGCACACATTACATTGTGAGGCAACCAGAAAGAAGCCTGGGCAGTCTGCCTCCAGATTCCTTCCACACAACCACTGAAAACATAGCCTGTGCCCCTGGGGTATAATTCTCTCTTGCTGGACGAACTGAGCCCTAGAGCAGGTAGGTAGCTTCTTTGACACTGGAGTTGGGGCCAGTGACTCCATGTTCCAGACCCCAAAACTTGTGGGGCTGCTTGGGGCAACAGCCACACCCGTGCCAACCCAGAATCCAGTGACTCCAACAGAATTTCCTTACTGGCATCCACTGATCTGTCTCCTTTCTCTCCTTTCTCCCCTTTTGGACCTCGATCACCTAGAACAGAGGAGGAAAACCCACATTAGAAATGGAAATAAATCCACATGGTGAACAAAGTCTTACCTGCAGGAGACATTAACCCCAAACCAGAGAAACGCTGAGGCAGGAGCCCGCAGACCTGAAGGACATGTGTGGCAGGAAGGCAAAGAGCTCGAGTCAATTATGCTGTCTGTCCAGTTCTCCTTGGAAGCCGGGTGGGTGGGCACCAAGCCGAGAAGATTCCTTCCCTCTTAATTAAAACACAGAGGCGCATCGCAGCACAGACTTAAAGGAGTGCATGTTATCCCACAGGGAGAAGACAAAGAAAAGATATTCCTATTAAATAGCCAAAATTTTAGAAGCTCAAATCCAAGGTTGCTCTAATAAGCATGCAGGGAGAAAAGGAAGCAGGGAGGGTCTTCAGTTAAAAGGAGAAACACAGGTTCTACATCAGGCAGATTTTTTGGTGGGCGAGGCTATACAACATGAGGGAGAGTTTCCAGGGAATTGTGGCATTTCCTTCCCAGGATATGGTTAAAAGAACAGAGCTCTATTCTCAGTTAACATCTCACTTTACAAAGAAGTTGAAAGGTCCTGACACCACTCAAGAGGACATTAAAAAGACCAGGGGATTCCATCCAAGGGCCTCCAGAAAGATAACTGTAAATCAAAAGCTTATGGCTAATTCTCTCACGAAAAAAAAGAAGCCAACAAGTTCCAGGGAAAGATGCCTTGAGTGATCCAAGTTTTGAAAAAAAAAAAAGGCAACCATATATGTAAATACGAATGTGCTTTTGGAAAAAAGTCTAACAGGATGTGCTCCAAAGTGTTTACAGTAGTTACTCTGAAGAGTAAGCACATAAGAGACCATGAAGGAGGGTACTCACTGTTTACTTTAGACTTTATACATTTCTGTATTGTTAAATTGTTTTTAGTAAGCATGCACTGCTTTTGTAATGTGTTTTAAAATCAATTTTTTTAAATGTGGATTATAAGAGGAAGGAAAACCTCAGTCTGTTTAATCACCAGTCAGAAAGCAGAATAAAAATTCCCAGTGATCCAAGATTAACAGGTCATCTTTGCTGTGGGCTGAGAACAAGTGAGGAGGCAAAGGCCAGGGAAAGAGTGTCAGATTTCTTCTTCTGCAGTGGCGCTAGGAGGTCTGGACACTTGAACATGAAAAGATGGGAAGGACTATAAAGTGGGCTCCCCTGAAAATGAACAAGGTGACTATTAACATGAAGGAAAACAAGTCAGAAGAAACACTACTGACAGTGGAAATCTGAGAACTGGTTAAAGTTTTAACTATTTGGGGGGTCAGAAGAATATGATCCCCCATATCCACAACTGTAAGGAATCTGGCAGTACTGGGGGGAGGGGCTGTGCTGGGTTTGCAGCGTCTGTTCTCCTGACCTGGTTTCCTCTGGTTACATCACTGAACTGCAACCACAGGAACACTCCCCTTAACTTCTACAGTGCGGTAGAGTTTACCGTGTTTTCACTCATATACATTCCATGTAATCCTCATGAGAGCCCAGTGAAATATGGAATCATGAGGGTTTCTAGTTTAGGGATGGAGAAACTGATGCTTAATGGGAATTCCCTGGTGGTTTGGTGGTTAGGACCCCATGCTTCCACTGCAGGGGGCACAGGTTCGATCCCGTGTCCAGGAAGTAAGATCTCGCATGTCACATGGCGTGGCCAAAAAGGAAATAAAGAAGCAGATGCTTAAGGAGATTCAGTGACTTGCTCAAGGTCACTCAGCAGGTCAGTGGCAGAACCAGAATTTGAGACCGGTCCACACTCCAGTGCCCACGTTGGTGTGCAGGGGCGGGTGGTGAGCAAGCATGCTCTGAGATGCAGTGTTACCTTTGAAGCCACGCATGCCCATTGGTCCACTGGCTCCCAGCTTCCCTTCGTCGCCCTTGGGGCCAGGCAGTCCTGGGGTCCCTCTCTCCCCTGGCAGACCTACGGAGATGAGAAAGTTGTGGGGCCTCAGACTCAGAACTGGAAGGGCCCTCAGTGATCATTGTCTGGCTCAACTATCCATCTTCCCATTGCCTCTGCTTCTTGATATTTTTTCAGTTAAAGATGCTGCAAAAACAGAGCCCAAAAGGCCAGCACAAACTCTCCCTGTCAGCACCTTTAACCCAGTGAGTCTGCACCCATCCCCAAGAAAGGTCCAAGTCTACTGTGAGCAATGTCAGAGGTGCCAATCTCATTTGGGCGAGATCTCTTTAGCTCTACCTATGCTGGAGATTTAGATTTGCAAAAAAAACTTTGAGTCTTTTGAATGTGCCAGGCACTGTCCTGAATGCTTTTCATTAAGTATCTTATTTAATCCTCCCCATAATCTGAGGTGTCATTCCACCTGCATTACCAATGAGAAAACTGAGACCCAGAGAGGTAAGGCAACCTGCCCAAGGTCACACAGCAGACACTGCCGGAGACAGGATCTTAGCCCTGATGGGCTGGCTTCATCTCATGCTGGATGAAAAGGACTTATTGGTACTTAGGGTAGGAAGAAGATGAAATCACTTCTCATTCTAATGGAAAAAAAAAAATAGAAAGGTCCCTTCCCTGCAGCAAACACAGGGAAGTGTAGAGAAGAGGATGGTAGGCTGACAAAGAGGGGAGGAAGTCCGAAAGCTCAATAATTGGGGCGATCCGTTAGGCCCCAGGGCTCCTGGCCACAAGGCTCGTGACACCAGCCGCAGGTCACCATGGAGACCGGAAGTCAACAATTGCTTTCACCCAGTGAGGCCTCCGCCCCTGGAGGCCTGACCTAAACCCAGAGTTATCTCTGCAAAGCAGGGCACTCTGATTAACACATTAATTGTTCTTTCCTGCTTTGAATGTTAGTTCGTTTTCTTTGGCCTTTTTCCAAGACATGAAGAAATCTGTCTTTCACTTATGATTCCTCTACAGCAAACACCAAATGACCAGGGTCCCAAGAGGGTGGAAGGACCTCAGAAAAGGGCTTGATTCCTTTTTATTTTTCTTCCCTAACATAATATTCCTGCAGGCCAACAGCCTTGATGTCATGGAATTCTGAATCTTATGCAGAATATGCCCAGGGCTACCCCATCCCATCACTGACTGAGGGAGAAAAAGAGGTTCCATTGCTCTGGAAGCCCTTGCTACTGTTAAGTCACTTCAGTCATGTCCAACTCTGTGAGACCCCATCCCTGGGATTCTCCAGGCAAGAACACCAGAGTGGGTTGCCATTTCCTTCTCCAATGTATAAAAGTGAAAAGTGAAAGTGAAGTCGCTCAGTCATATCCGACTCTTCACAACCCCATGGACTGCAGCCTACCAGGCTCCTCCGTCCATGGGATTTTCCAGGCAAGAGTACTGGAGTGGGGTGCCATTGCCGTCTCCGCTGGAAGCCCATGGGCATCCTTAACTTCTGAATTTAGGGAGCTGCGCTGAGATGCAGAGGCCAGGACTGAAGGCCAGGCTGTGAGCTCCACCTCCACCAGCCTCTGCCTCCTCTTGTGTTTGCAGCCTTCTTAGAGATTTAGGAAGGAGAGGGTTTGGAGGTGTAATTCCTGACATAAATAAGCAGATACCTTTCCCCTGATAAGCCTCCCCTTTTCTTACATCACTTAAAACAGGGATCCCCAACCTCTGGGATCTAATGATCTGAGGTGGAGCTGAAGTAATAATAATAGAAATAAAGTGCACAGTAAATTTAAAGCATTTGACTTATCCCGAAACTATCTCCCCACCTCACCGTCCATGGAAAAATTGAATTCCATGAAATTGGCCCCTGATGCCGAGAAGGTTGGGGACTGCTGACTTAGAATCCTCTAAGTGCGTGCATGCTCAGTCGTTTCAGTTACGTTCGACTCTTTTCGACCTGTGGACTATAGCCTTCCAGGCTCCTCTTGTCCATAGGATTCTCCAGGCAAGAATCCTGGAGTGGGCTGCTGTGCCCTCCTCCAGGGAATGTTCCCGATCCCATGTCTCCTTTGTCTCCTGCATCCCAGGCAGACTCTTTACCCACTGAGCCACCTGGGAAGCCCCAAGAAGACTACTCTCTCCTAGAAAAATGCTGCTCACAGCATTGACAGGCTGAGATGCAAAGTTTGATAAGGCAATGGAACAGGAACTCCTGAGACAATGCATCTAAGCAGAACACACTCTTTCCGGAGGGTTCCAAAGTACCCTCCCTGTCAGCTACTGGACCTTCCAGTCTGTCACTAGGGCATGTAGCAAAGGGCAGGAGAGGACAGGTATCTACTGACTGGGGTGGTTTCTGCAGGAGGCAGGGGGTCAAGTGCTGGGGACTCAGGAAATGCCGAGGGTGTGCGGCATACTTGAAGGGTTGCTCTAGATCAGAGGACACCCTCGATTCCTTCTGATGATCCTGGTCTCAGGGGCCCTGACTCCTGGGGTGGGGAGTGGCTTCAGGGAGCTGTAAGACTCCTATGCACTCTTTTCCTTCAGATTCTGGTACTTTCTGTGGAAAAGGATTTGCTCCATCCTAGTGTTACACAACTTAAAAAAAATGTTTTAAGCTTTCCAAATCAGAAAGAGCTTATTTTTTTTTTAACTGACTTATCAACAACAGGGCTTCCCTGGTGGATCAGATGGTAAAGAATCTGCTGGCAGTGTGGGAGACCTGGGTTCAATCCCTGGGTGGGGAAGAGCTCCTGGGGGAGGGCATGGCAACCCACTTCAGTATTCTTACCTGGGAAATCCCATGGACAGAGGAGCTTGACAGCTACCGTCCACAGGGTTACAAAGAGTCGGACACGACTGAGAGGCTAAAACACACAGTGTTACACCAACAACCTCTTAGGCTTTTAACAGGATAGGGTGTCTGAAGCTGAGTTGCCTGGGGACTGTCCTGAGAGCCCCATCACTGACACCAACAATAAAACAGAAAGTCAGGGATGGATGGGGAAGCTCCTTCCCTTTCTGCTATGTCCAGGTCCCTCCCGGGGCCCCCATTACCTCGAAGTCCAGGTAGTCCAGGGATTCCAGGCTCGCCTTCTTTCCCTGCATCCCCTGGATCACCTTTGGGGCCCGGTGGTCCTGAAAGGGTGACAAACAGCACTAAGGTTATAGGACGGCTTTCTGGAGCAGGTTGCCTGCAGAGGAAACAAAAACTCCCTCTGAGGGACTTCCGTGGTGGGTCAGCTGTTAAGAACCTGTCTTGCAATGCAGCCACATGGGTTTGATTCCTGGTCAGGGAACTAAGGCTCCACATGATGCAGAGCAGCTAAGCCCTCAGGTCACAACTACTGAGCCCACAGGCCACAGTGAAAGATTCCGTGTGCTGCAACTAAGACTCGACGCAGCCAAATAAACAAGTATTAAAAAGAAAAAAAAAAAAAAACCCTCACTCCTACAGAAAGGAAGAGTCAAAAATATGCTTTGGAGGCACACGGGGCTCCACTTAGTCCACCTTTGTGTGTGTATGTTGTGCGGGGGTTGGGAGGGGAGGCAGAAATCAGGGAAACCTTCCTGGAAGAAGTAACAGCCACAGTGAAACTGCAAGGAGGAAGAGAAGTGGCTAAGTACAGGGAGGAGTGGGAGTGTGTTATGGACTGAATGACTGTGGCTCCCTCATCCCAACATCAAATGCATTTGTTGAAGCCTTACCCTCCTATGTGACGGTATTTGGAGTTGGGGCCTTTTGGGAGGTGATTAAGGTTAGATGAGGTCATGAGGGTGGGGCCCCCATAATGGGATTAGTGCCCTTATAATAAGAGACCTCTGAGAGCAGTCTCTCCCTCCCTTCCTCATACCGGCACTGGCAAGCATGCTTTCTCTGCTATAGGAGGATCTGGCAAGAAAGCAGCCATTGCCAGGATGAAGGCTTGCACCTGAACCCAATCCTGGTCTCAGACTTCCAGCCTCCAGAACTGAGAAACAAATCTCTGCCTTTTAAGCTGCCCACCCAATCTGTGGTATTGTTGTTTAGTTGCTAAGCTCTGACTCTTTGTGATTCCATGGACTACAGCCCGCCAGGCTTCTCTGTCCATGGGATTTCCCAGGCAAGAATACTGGAGTGGGTTGCCATTTCCTTCTCCAGGGGATCTTCCCAACCAGGGATCAAACCCAAGTCTCCTGCATTGGCCGGTGGATTCTTTATCACTGAACCACCAGGGAAGCCTGTGGTATTGTTATAATAGCCTTAACCTAAGACACATTGAAAGGGGAAAGTTCCAGGCAGAGAGAACAATTCCCATAAGAGCTTAAAGGTCTGTGGGAGTTGGTAGGATTGGAAGCCGGGGGGACACATGATGGGGTAAGAAGGGTGAGAAAGTGGAGGGTCTCTGAGGCCTGATGCAAGTGTTGAACTTGACCCTGAGGGCACCAGAAGCCACAGGAGGGACCTGAAACACAAGTGTGGCCAGATCTGCATACAAGGAACAGCGCTCGGGCTGCGGTGTTGGAAAAGGGATGGGAACGGGGGAAATAGAGGCGGGGAGGCCAAGGAGGAGGTTGCACCCAGCTGAGAGGTCGGGGAGCCCTAAATTAGGGAAGTTGCCATGAGCAGGGATGTCAGTGGCTGTTGAGAAGCAAGAGACAGACCTTGGCTAAATGTAGGTGAAAGCAGAGGAGGCAGCCAGGGTCAGGTTCAGATTTCGAGCTTGAGCACCTGGATGGAAGAAGGGGTTTCTAAATGCTCCTTAGCGGGGCCTCCTTCCACGGTGAGGCTCCAGCATGGCAGGGATTCTAGCCTGTGTGATCCGAGTCAGTCCACACATGCTGGGTGTCAAGACCACACAGCCAGCTAGTGAGCGAGGGAGCCGTGGATCAGCTCAGGGCTGTCTGGCCTCATCCACCCTGCCTCGCTCATCATGCTAGATGTCACACCATTCCCAGAAGAGACCTGACCCTTCATGCCCTGCAGCCTGCTATTCCCAGGCTGGTGAGCCAGGGGGCCCTCCCCATCAATCCCCTATCACTACCTGTCCCACCAATGCTGCTCATTGCCACTCTCGTGGCCAAGCCTTCTCTGATCCATCATTCCTGCCACACGTGGGCACGGTCTGTTTGAACACATGCCGTTGGTACTATTTAATGCATATCCCACACTGCCTTGTCCTGCAGTCACAAGTGTTCTCTTTTTCCTAACAAAATGGCCAGCTCCCTGAGATAGGACCACACCCTTGGCACCCCTGTACTGGCTGTGAAGACCCAGATTCTAAATTCTCCATTCTGGCTGCTCAGTGAGACAAAAAAGAGGACCAAGGAAAATGCCCCAACTGTACTGCACTGGGTCAAACTGTCCCTGCCAATTTCATGTCCACCTGGGACCTCAGAATACGGCTTTCTTTGAAAACAGAGTGTTGGCTGCTGTAATTAGTTAAGATGAGGTCAGATTGGAGTAGGGTGGATCCTAACCCAATTTCTGGTGTCCTGACAGACAGACACATGGGCAGAAGGCCAGGTGACCATGGAGGCCACGGCTGGAATGATGCGTCTACAGGCCAAGGAACACCACGGATAGCCAGCAACATCAGAAGTCAGAAAGAGGCCAAGAAAGATCCACCCCCCCCCCCCACCAGAGCTTTTAGAGGGAGGATGGTCCTGTGAACACCTGGATCTCAGACCTCCAGCCTGCAGAACAGTGAGAGAATCGATTTCTATTGTTTCAAGTCACCCAGGGGCTTCCCTGGTGGCTCAGTGGTATAGAATCCTCCTGCCAATGCAGAAGACTTGGGTTTGATCCTTGGATCAAGATCCCCTGGAGGAGGAAATGGCAACCCACTCCAGTATTCTTTCCTGGGAAATCCCATGGACAGAGGAGCTTGGTGGGCTACAGTTCATGGGGTCACAAAGAGTTGGAAACAACTGAGTAACTAAACAGCAATATGCCACCCAGGTTGCGGTGCTCTGTCATGCAGGCCTAGGAAACCAAAGCACATATACTCGCCCCCTAGCAGTCACGCTTGCACAATAAATACTTGCTGAATGAATGAGTATATGAGATCAGAGGGTGTTAAGACACACAAAACAGTCAGGCAGCCAAGATCAAGATGTACTGATACATTCCCAAAGTTGGCACTGTCCTCAGACCCTAACCAAAGTTGACAGTGGTTTAAGAGTTCAATGGCATGAGAACAGGGGGAAAAAGGAATCAACAACTGAAAAGTGCACAAATCATTAAACAAGGATTTCTGAGTTACATGGATCATGTGAGGAGGACCGTGGATTGTAACCATCTTCCTCTTTTCACCAGGGCTTCTCTGGTGGCTCAGCCGGTAAAGAATCCACCTGCAATGCAGGAGACCTGGGTTCGATCCCTGGGTTCGATCCCTGGGTTGGGAAGATTTCCTGGAGAAGGGAATGGCTACTACTACTACCTACTCCAGTATTCTGGCCTGGAGAAACCCATGGACAGTCCATGGGGTCGCAAAGAGTCGGACATGACTGAGCAACTCTCACTCCTCTTTTCTAGGAAGAAAAACAAAGTAACACTGGCCATGTGGACCTCAGCTTTCAGAGAACAGGACTGAGGCACCACACCTATTGGGAACATGCCTAAGATTATACAGCAGAGAAAGACAGGGGAAAGAAGCGAGTGAGCTTTACAATGCCCGCGCCAGCAATCCCCTGGCCAGGTCAAGCTGCAGCAAAGGTTGCTGACAGCAGTTCCTGAATCTCTGCCTATCACGGGTTGTCACTGGGTCGTTACCCTCCTCTGCCCCCAGACCACTCCACCCCTTCTCACTCTTCCCTGCTCCTTCCTGTCCTCCTCATGGGAAACTCGGCACCCTGGGATCAAGCAGGTCAATGATGCTATGGACCATCCTCCATTTCTTCTATTCACTCTAAGGTGGGTGTGACCCAACACATGGACCTTCCCAGCAGTAGTTCTGGCAAAAACAGGATGCTACCCAGTGGACTAACTCTGATGGAGAGGCATCAAGGGAGCAGAGATCACTTGGAAGGTGGAGTTTGAGGATGGAGATCTTGGGTTCAAATTCTGTGTCTGTAGAATCTAAGTAGAAATCTTCCTCGGGTGTTTGTAGTGAGGAGTACGGGAACTCAATGACATGGTGGATATAAACGGGCTTGAGAACCTGTGAGTGAAGACCATCCCTGACCATCTGTACCCCACTCTTCAAAATGCACCACCAGAACTATGCTGAGATTACTGAGGATGGCTATTAGAATAGCCGCATCTGAAACCCCCCTGCCAGTTCAATAAGAGCCAGATTCTAAAAATATCCTACACGTGGATAGAGTTTTTAAGATACAACTAAGTACTTAGTGTGGGCTTCCCTGGAGGCTCAGTGGCAGAGAATCCGCCTGCCAACGTCTGAGTTGGGAAGATCCCCTGGAGAAGGAAATGGCAATCCACTCCAGTATTCTTGCTTGGGGAATCTCATAGACAGAGGAGCCTGGTGGGCTACATGAAGTCGTGAAGAGCCAGACATGACCAAGAGACTAAACAACAACAGCAAGTGGTCAGTGAAGACCTTTACTAGAGATTAACTGGGAAGAAGCCAGGGTGGCCAGTAAAGGCAGGTGCTGATTTCCAGGGCTTAGTCGTGTCCTTGGGTGGTACTAGCCTGGCTGACTCAGAGGAGCCTGGAATGTGGCCAGTCTGGGTATCAAGAGACCCGGCTGTCTGGAGCTCTGAGGACCAAGCACTTCTTCAAATCAGCACTGATTGCTGGTGATGCATTCTTGGGATCTATTTGTTCTTGTTCAGTCGCTAAGTCATGTCTGACTCTTTGTGACCCCATGGACTGCAGCACACCAGGCCTTCCTGTCCCTCACCAGCTCCCAGAGTGTGCCCAAGTTCATGTCTATTGAGTCGGTGATGCCATCCAACTGTCTCATCCTGTTACCTCCCTCTCCTCCCGCCCTCAATCTTTCCCAGCATCAAGGTCTCCTCCAATGAGTCAGCTCTTTGCATCAGGTGACCAAAGTAGTGGAGCTTCAGTTTCAGCATCAGTCCTTCCAACGAATATTCAGGACTGATCTCCTTTAGGATGGACTGGTTTGATCTCCTTGCAGTCCAAGGGACTCTCAAGAGTCTTCTCCAGGACCACAGTTCAAAAGCATCAATTCTTCAATGCTCAGCCTTCTTTACAGTCCAAGTATCACATCTGTACATGACTACTGAAAGCCTAATTCGGTATCTTACTACTCAGACAGATCATCAAAATGACTACTTGATGTCCTTTTATCAGGAAACCAGGCTGACTATCTGGAGCTTGCTTGGACTCCTCCCTTTTCTCTGCTCCACACCCTTCCCGGCTCTCATCCAGGTGATTCCCAACGCAGGTCTCTCTCTCCTTCCTCACTGCCTCCCTCATCAGGGTCCCCCCAGCCTCGTTTCCTGGCTCCAGCTTCTCTCTCTGACCCACTGTTGCTGTCTGATTGATCCCGTCAGAATCAGGTGAACTCAGAGTCCTCGGAAGCCCCTCACAGCACGACGAGCAGCCCTCTCTGTTGGAGACTCCTGCAAATCATCCCCAACCTGACCCCTTCTTCTGCAAGCTCACAGTCTGATGCTTCTCGATACACACTCTCCTCCACCTCAGTCAAAGCTTTCTCCTCATGGTGTCCCCAAGTACTAGCCAAGTCCTTTCCCTTCCAAGAGGCCTGTCGCTCTCAGCTCTGAAGCTCAGCGTCACACTCACCCCTCTGATCTCAGAGGGCACCTGGGCCGAACCCCCACATCTCAGAGCTGGGAGGAGCCTCGAGCATCACTGTGCACAGATTCCCCAGGGAAGCATCAGAGTCTGGACAGGCCACCCTACACCCACGTGCCTTTCACTGTCCCTCCTCTCAGACTGTGGTCCCCAAGGAGGACAGGCCTACCTGTGGGGCTAGAGCCCCACTCTCCAAGGCCCTGGGCCTCACACAGCATCCAGCACATGGGAGAGATTCAAGGCATGACTTCTGGGGAGTCGTGGAAGCTATTATATGGTGTCAGCAATCCCAATGGTCCCTGCATGAGCATTATTTTTAATTTTATTATAGTATAGTTGATTTACAATGCCATGCTAGTTTTTTCTATATAGCAAAGGGATTCAGTTATATATATATATATATATACACACACATATATAATATTTTTATATTTACAATATGCCAACAAAGCCTGTCTAGTCAAAGCTATGGTTTTTCCAGTAGTCATGTATGGATGTGAGAGTTGGACTGTAAAGAAGGCTGAGCGTTGACGGGATCAATCAGACAGCAACAGTGGGTCAGAGAGAGAGGCTGGAGCCAGGAAAGGAGGCTGGGAGGACCACGATGAGGGAGGCAGTGAGGAAGGAGGGAGAGACCTGCCTTGGGAATCACCTGGATGAGAGCCGGGAAGGGTGTGGAGCAGAGAAAAGGGAGGAGTCCAAGCAAGCTCCAGACTGTCAGCCTGGTTTCCTGAGAAAATGACATCAAGTCAGGTCCTGAGTAGTCAGGTCCTGAGTTAGGTTTTTAGTAGTCATGTATGGATGTGAGACTTGGACTGTAAAGAAGGCTGAGCATCGAAAAATTGATGCTTTTGAACTGTGGTGTTGGAGAAGACTCTTGAGAGTCCCTTGGACTGCAAGGAGATCCAACCAGTCCATCCTAAAGGAGATCAGTCCTGAATATTCACTGGAAGGACGGATGCTGAAGTTGAAACTCCAACCTGATGCGAAGAACTGACTCATTGGAAAAGATCCTGATGCTGAGAAAGACTGAAGGCAGGAGGAGAAGGGGATGGCAGATGAGATGGTTGGATGGCATCACTGACTCAACAGACATGAGTTTAAGTAAACTCTGGAAGATTGTGAAGGACAGGGAAGCCTGGTGTGCTGCAGTTCATGGGGTCACAAACAGTCGGACAGAACTTAGTGACTGAACTGAACTGATATATTTCATATTTTCCATTACGGTTTACCACAGGATACTGAATATAGCTCCCTGTGCTATATAGTAGGACCATGTTGCTTATCCATTCTATATATAATACTTTGCATCTGCTAATCCCAAACTCCCAATCCATCCCTTCCTGCCTCCCCTCCCCCAAGGTTCCCTGTATCTCCGAGTCTGTTTCATAGACACGTTGATCCATATCATACTTCAGATTCCACATGTAAGTGGCATCATATGATATTTGTCTTTCTCTGTCTGATTAACTTCACTTACTATGATCATCTCTAGGCCCATTCATGACCCTGCAAATGCATTATTTCACTCTTTTTGAGTAATATTCGGATGAGTTTTAAGATTCTCACCATCTACATCGGCGCCATCTCAGCTTTTCTATCGCTGGAGTAGGTCGGAACAGAGGTCAGCTGGGACAGGAGGAGCAGAGGCCACTCCTCCTCAGCCACAGGAACAGACCAGAGCCCCTCACTGTGCTTCTGGCCTGGCGTCCACATTCTTCTCCCGGCTCCTGCCACAGAGGGCAGGGGAGGTGGGAGCAGAGCAGTTCCATGTCTAGGTCCCTGCCTGTCCACCAGCCGAGCCCACTCCCCGGTGCAGTTCTGCACTCACCCGAAAGCCCTGAGCCGCTCTGGCTGGAAGCATCTCCAGCTCAGAACAAAGGATCTGGGGACTGGGGAGAAGGCCTTCCCTGGTGGCACAGATGGTAAAGAATCCGCCTGCAATGTGGGAGACCTGGGTTCGATCCCTGGGTTGGGAATATCCCTTGGAGAAGGGCATGGCTACCCACTCCAGTATTCTTGCCTGGAGAATCCCCATGGACAGAGGAGCCTGGCGGGCTATGGGCCATGGGGTCGCGAAGAGTCGGACACAACTGCGCGACTGAGCACACACGCAGATTGGGCAGAAACACCAGGATTCTTCTGGGGTCAGCCAACGGGAAGGGAAAGGCAATTCATTCTCCCTTCCCAGATCCTGAAATGAGAGATGGGGTAGGGGACCCGTGGGTGCTGGAATCTAGACAATGACCTGCCAAGAACAAATGTTCATTGATAGCTGATGCAGTAGGCAGGAAGCCAGCGAAACAGCGACCCTAATGTAAACATTGCAGCAGAACTATGCTAATCCCAGGGCGGCTGCTGGAGGTGGGGTCCCGCAACTAACGGCTCTGCTCCCACTTCCCTGATGTCACTGGGGCTCCGGATTCTCATCGCTGACGTTTACATGGACATTTACACTGTCGTGAGCTCTCGAGCCTCATTTCGTGTGTCCTCTCTGGGGCCCCAAATATATGCACCGGGCTGTGGCCAGCCTGCAAAGCCAGCTTTCCCCAGAGCCTCAGGCAAAGGGTCAGTGGGCAAGGCTGGGTGCAACTAATGACTTCCACAGCATGCACTCCCCTCCTGTCCCAGCAGAGCCTCACCTCACCTCTGCTCTGACCTGTGCCAGTGAAACAGAGAAGATGAGACAGTGACAGTGCAAATGTGGAAAAGCTTAAAGCTCATTCAAGGGACTTCCCTGGTGGTCCAGCGGGTAAGAATCCGCCTGCCAACGCAGGGGATATGGACTCAGTCCCTGGTCTGGGAACAAAGATCCCACATGCCACAGGGCCACCAAGCCCATGTGTCACAACGACTGAAGCCCCTGCACCCTAGGTGCTCCAAACAAGACAAGCCACATGAGAAACCCACCCACTGCAACTAGAGAAAGACTGCACACAGCAGCGAAGAGCCTGCAGAAGATCCAGGGTGGCCAAAAACAAATAAATACTTAAAAAAGAAAAAGCTCACTCAAATATTATCTGCTCCATTCCCCTCCCAGCAGAGTTGGATGTGGAAGGTGAAACAACAGAGCCCCCTGCCACCCGCTGTGGGAGGAGGGGGAGACACAGTGCCCACATATGAACATTTGTTGAATGGGACGCTCTACTAGATGGCCTATTTTTTTCCTCAAAAAAGCAGCCTACGGATACGTATGCTTTGCCAACTTGCTTTCATGAATTGAGAGATGAATCTTCTAGCCCAGCAGGGCCACTGGCTGGGGATTTGATGTCAGCAGGTCATTTCTCTGCTCTGAGCTTCCAGGGCCTTAACTACAAAACAAATGCAGGATGGGCTAGTTGATTTCAGAGCCCATTTGTCACTCTAACCTTCTGGGAGTCTATGATCATCCACGTTGCAGACAGAGCCTGCTGAGGCTGGAACACGTGGCTGCAGAGTCGTGCCCATCAGGCCGCTGCTCACACACTACCCCTCCGGGGTGCCTCCCCTCTCTGCTTAGCTTTCCTCCTCCTGGAACGCCTCGTCTGCCTGATCATCTAGGTTCTCTGCTTCTTTCAGCGCGGCAGAGAGATTTCAACAGACCTGATCAGTGCTGAGAACGCAAAGCAGGAAACAGAAAGCACCACCGTGAATGTACACAAATGACAAGCCAGAGGCAAAACCCGTAGAAAACTGTATAACAAAGTGAGAGAATGCAACCGTTAGGGGTCACGCTCAAGAATAACATAAACAAGGTCATGTATATATAAATATACACAGTGGAGCATTTGTGGATTCTGAGCCAGGAAAAGGCAGAATGGGAGGGTGTGCGGTGTGTGCATGCTTAAAGACTGAGTGGAACTGAACAAAACTAGTAAAGAAAAGCCACTCAGACCACAATATACAAATTCAGCAAAGCTTCTCTGCTAAGAATCCCTTATCCAAAAGCCAGGGTAGAGTTTTGTCTTGTTGAAGTTATGTGGTAATTATATTCCGCTATGCCAAAGAGAACTCTTTTTAATCACATCATTTGGGTCCCCAGCAACCATGAGAGATGGAGGAGGGGCAGGGAGACATAGCACAGTGGTGGTCCTGGGAGGGACAAGGGCCTCATCTCTGAAAAGCCAGCAGCCCATCAAGAATGCAAAGCTTGGGACATCTCCAGTGGCTCAGTGGAAAAGAATCCTCCTACCAATTCAGGGGGTTTGATCCCTGGTCCAGGAAGAGTCCACATGCCACGGGGCAACTAAGCCCTCCCACTGCAACTACTGAGCCTGTGCTCTAGAGTCCACGCTCCGCAACAAGAGAAGTCACCACAATGAGACGTCCATGCACCGCAACTAGACAAAGCCCGGGTGCAGCAACGAAGACCCAGCGCAGCCAAAAGTAAATAAATAAATAAATACCAATTTTAAAAAATGCAAAGCTTGAAGACTGGAAGGCAGTCCTGGGCAGAACTGAGATGAAACTTCGGTACAAGGGAAGCAAGTGTGGAACTTCGTTTCAGAACCAGAGAAAGACCGCTTGGAGGATTCCACCGGAAGAACCGTGGCAAATGGGTGATCTGGAGCTGTTATAGCTTGAGCCGAAAGGAGAGTGGATTCAGAAACTAAGAATGTGAAATGCTTGGTAAGGCCAAGGAGACTGCACCAGCAAGAAGCATGGGGATATCATCTGTGGGCCGGGAGAGGAAGGAAGGGGAAGTGCCTGGTGGGAAAGTGCTCCCCTGAAAGTGTTAAGTCACTCAGTCGGGTCACGCTTTGGGACCCCATGGACTATAGCCCACCAGGCTCCTCTGTCCTTGGGATTCTCCAGGCAAGAATACTAGAGTGGATTGCCATTCCCTTCTTCAGGGGATCTTCCTGACCCAGGCATAGAACCTGGGTCTCCTGCAGTGCAGGTGGATTGATTCTATACCAGCTGAGCCGCAGGAAAGCCCAAACAGGAGTGACTACCTCCCACATATAGGGACAGACCTGAGGGACCACTCTCTCTTCTGTCTTCATGGCTCCTAGCCAATCTCTTTCCACCCTGGAAAGTACCACAGTTAGTGACCAAAACATGCTTTCTGAGCCAGAAAGACCCACTTTGAACCTTTGTCACTTTGTCACTTGCCAATTGCAATAAACATTCATTAGTTTCTCAACCATAAAATGGGTTCGGGGACTTCCCTAGCAGCCTAGTGGTGAGGACTCTGCACTTCCACTGCAGGGGGCTCAGGCTCAATCCCTGTTTGGGGAACTAAGATCTCACATGCCACATGGCATGGCCAAAAAAAAAAAAAGGGTTCAATAACACCTTTTTTGCAGGATGTGAGGATTAGCAGTCATTAATGTCCATTTAGAGAACTAATGTTGACAAAACGTCTTTTCAACTGTAGGTTCATCATAGGTTATGATTCAGTGTCGCTGCTGTTACTAAGTACTGACCAGATTGGGGTGGTGCTTCCCAGGTGGTGCTAGTGGTAAAGAACCCGCCTGCCAATGCAGGAGGCATAACCCAACGTGGGTTCGATCCCTGGGTCGGGAAGATCCCTGGAGGAGGACATGGTAACCCACTCCAGTATTCTTGCCTGGAGAATCCCACGGACATACGAGCCTGGCAGGCTACGTACAGTCCATGGGGTCGCAAAGAGGTGGACAGAACTGAAACAACTTAGCATGCAGCCTGGGGAGGTCAAGGAAATGAACAGCTGAGACTCCAGGTGTGTGGGTCTGGACACGTGGCCTCCTGTTCTCCTTTGATTTCTGAAATGGGAAACCAAAGTCACCCAAGAAAAGAAAACCAGTCCTCTGACGACATGGGCTCAAGATGGAACAGTTGTTCCACAAACATTCCTCCAGTTTCAGTCACATGGGTCACACGGTTACATGCTGGGGGACACAGGGGTGGACAGATGAGGGTGAACCGAAGTACCAGATGGAGCCCTGGCGTGGGGTGGAAAACCCTGGGCTGGCCATTGAATTACACACTTAAATGGGCGAATCTGAGAACATGTAAATTGTGTATTAGTCACTCAGTTGTGTCTGACTCCTTGTGACCCCACGGACTACAACCTGCCAGGCTCCTTTGTCCATGGGATTCTCCAGGCAAGAATACTGAAGTGGGTTGTCATTTCCTTCTCCAAGGGATCTTCCCAACCTAGGGATCAAACCCAGGTCTCCTGCATTGCAGGTAGATTCTCTACAGTCTGAGTGAGCCACTAAGAAAGCCATGTAAATTATACCTTACTAAAGCTGTTGAAAACAAAAGCCCTAGGTTGGATCATTTCTAATTGTGTGGGCCTGGAGTAAGCCAGGTATTTCCTCCTGGAGCCTCAGCTTCTTCTCTGCAGAAATCCTTTTGGCTCTCCAGTGAATCCTGCCTTCAACCGAGCTCACAGCTGGTGATGGGGACCCACTTTAAAACCAAATGATGTTTTATTATTATAAACCGGACTTGGAAAGTATTATGCAAGTAGAAGTCTCCATCATGACTACTTCCTGCTCTGATAAATACGGAATCTCAGAGGAGGGAGACTTCAGTGGACTAGAGTCGCCAGGGGGCTTCTGGAGGAGGTGGGTCTGAGTGAGATGGGAAGGAGCAGAGGGGTCTGGATGAGGAGGAGAAGAAGGGGGCTTTGCAGTGGGAGGAAAGACTGGAGGAAAGCCAAGGGAGTGGGCAAGGAGGGGTGTGTCTCCAGGGCAGGGACAGGACATGTCCCACTGGACTCGATGCTTCACACAGGGCAGAGGGTGCAAGCTGGCTGTCTATGGACAATGTAGGAACCACAGATACATTGTATTTGGCCCACAGAGTTAAACAATTAAAAATTCTAGAACATTCCACGTTTCTGGTTTCTCTGGAAAAAAATAGGAAGACCTTGCCTATGCTGAGGCCAAAATGGGCCAGACCTGTCATAGTCCTTACTATTCCCTCAACACCGAAGTCACTTTATGCATTGACATTGATCCACTAGCCCCTGCAGACTGAACCCTGGTACAGGGGACCAGGTGGAGAAGGCAGGGAAGACAGGCTGGGGACAGGGATGCAACAGAAAGCACATCATCTCTGCAATCAGAAAAGCTGGGGTTCAAATCCTGGCCCATCACCTCCCAGACTGCCACTGTGAGCAGCTTCCTAAATCTCATGGTTGTTTTTAAAAGACAATCTATGAGTTACACTTGGCCCAGTACCCAACAGAGCTGGTGTTCAAAGTGGTATTATCACTGTCCACTGTCAGCCTAAGGGCGTTTGGTGAACCTGGCAGACTCCGGGGCAGTCATGGTGGGTTCTGAGCAGCGGGTCGTGCAGGAAAAGTACATTTCACAAACTGTGCCTCTGACAGTGATGTGCAGGGTGGACAGCAGTGGGGAGGAATGGGGGAGAGGGGAGTAGGGGCGCAGTCACTCAGGTTTGCAAGAGAGGGAGGTTAGCTGTAAAGATGCTCATGTTTGTGGACCTGGAGCAAGAGGCCGAATGGAGGCCTGCACATTTTTGCCATCATATTTAAGAGTGAAAAATGAAGCTAACACATTGTTAAACAAAATAAAATATGTTCTTCTACCTGGATGAACTATGGCTTTTTAACAGCCTGGAAGGGCAGGTTCAAATTTGGAATTCTCCCAATTTTTGTAGCTCCACCTGTGTCTGGTCAGGCCACCGAAGATGGCTGTTCTCTTGCTCTCTGTCCATCCCCCACCTGACCAGTGCCTGCTTCACCCACACCTGCTCACATCATTGACCTTCCTACATACTCGCCTTGAGCCCTAGCTAGTGACAGCTTATCAAAGCGGAGGTGAGGGGCGTGCCCCTATGCTGGTTTCCCTGGTAACCAATGAGCCCACCCCACATCAAATCCCTCTATAACTGGCAATCTCCCCTTCCCCCAGGAGCAAAGACCACTGCCAGGACCTGCTAGCTGTCTGCCACACACAGTGGGGAGTCGCTCCAGAACCTTGCTTCAGACTTGTCAGCTCCCCTTTCCATTAAACCATCCGTGTTCCTGTTGCTGACTCCAGGCTCTTTCTTTGGTCTTAAAGATGGGCAAGTGCAGGCCTTGTAGATGTCTGGTATGCAATCCAACACAATGGAAGCACCAGGATACTAGAGGAGCACCTCCCTATCCCCAGTTTGAGCCCTGCTTTCCTCCCCAACCCCAAACTCTTGGAGGCTCCAGCTGGCACATCCAAGGCTCTGCCCACCCAGGGCCTCGGGAGCCACCCCTGGCCATTCTCATGGCTGGGGGTATGAATACTGAGTGTGTGCTGTCTTGGGGGAAGAGAGGGGTGGCAAGGAGGACCTTTATCCTGTGCGGGCCTGGAAATGCGCATAATCCATTTGGATGGAACACTCCAGGGTCTTTGAGGGTGAGACTTAATGAAGGAGGTGTGGGCTTGGGGAGGGAGCGGGACCCCCAGGCCTGGAGGAGGCACGTGCATCATGCGGAAGAAACGCTGAGCGGGAGGGGCCCTCGCAGTCCCCCAGACCCGGTGGGTGGCGGAAAGGGGAGTACCTTTGGCCAGGGAGATGTTGCGCAGCGCGATGGAGTGCTCCCAGTCCTTGAGGCGTAGGTCCTCGGTGATACCGTTGAGCACGTCCAGCTCCTGCTTGAGCTGCAGCTCCAAGCCCCGGTGCGCCAGGCGCAGGCGGCGCGCGTCCTCGCTGGCGTTGCTCACCAGCACGCGCAGGTCCCGCAGCCGCGTGCCCTGCAGGGCCACGTCGTAGGACAGGCTGAGGTTGAGGCCGCGCAGCGCGCCGCCCACGTCCGCCAGCTCGTCGCTCAGGGCGCCCACCCGGCGCGCCAGCCCGTCCAGCAGGCCGGCGTGGCGCCGCAGCAGCAGCTGGCTGCGGTTGCTATCCACCTGCAGCTGGTAGAGCTCCAGCTGCGCCGCGTCGCTCTGCTGGGCCGAGCGCTCCCGCAGCAGGACCACCGCCTGCTCGCTCTGCGCCGCCTGGGCCTGCAGCCCCCACAGCGCCCCCTCCAGGCGCTGCACCGCGCCCGCCAGCGCCAGCAGCGAGTCCGACTGGTTCTGCAGCGCGTCGTGCGCCTTCCACACCTGCTCGCTCAGCTCTCCCTGCAGCGGGGCCTGCAGCAGCCGCAGCTGCAAGTCCCGAAAGCTCTCGTTCAGCCGGTTCACGTTCCGAGTCAGCGCCTTCAGGTCGTCCGGGGAGCTCCGGGGCCTGGACACTGCGGAGATGGAGGAGAAGGAAGAGGGGGAGAGATGAGACGGCTGCAGAGGTTCTCCCCCAACCCCAACCTCGGGGCATGGAAGGCAGGAGACGCTCAGTAAGAGGAAGGGGAAGCGGAGGTGGCCAAGGCTGAATGCCTTAACACATCCCCTAAACGGTGTTCAGCCGGTGGTCCCCAAACACGTCTGCCCGTGAGAATCACCTGGCCAGGGATCCCACCTGGAGAAGTTGTGGTTGGATGGGTCTGGGAGGTGACCCAGGCTTTGGAATTTTAAAAAGAGCCCAGGGTAATTCTAAGATGCGATTCAGTTTGGGAACCCCTGGACTCATCTATGGGCTTCCCAGGTGGCGCTAGTGGTAAAGAACCCGCCTGCCAATGCAGGAGACATAAGAGATGCAGGTTCCATCCCTGAGTTAGGAAGATCCCTTGGAGAAGGGCCTGGCAACCCACTCCAGTATTCTAGCCTGGAGAATTCCATGGACAGAGGAGCCTGGCAGGCTACAGTCCATGGGATCACGAAGAGTCGGACAGGACTGCAATCGACTTAGCATGCACGTAGGCACAGACTTATCTACGGATGAGGTTGATCCGTAGGAACCGGTCTCTCTCTCTCTCTTTTTTTTTTTTTTTTTGTATTTTGGAAAGGATCAGATATCAGCAGTTCCACGAGGCTTACCCTCCAATATTCTGTGTCATCCCCTCCACTTTAGAAGGGAAGTACCCTCATCCCCTGGAGAAGGAAATGGCAATTCGTTCCAGTATTCTTGCCTGGGAAATCCCATGGACAGAGGAGCCTGGCAGGCTATACAGTCCATGTGGTTGCAAAGAGTCGAACACGATTGAGCAACTAAACAGCAGCAAAGGACCCTTATTTAACCCCCTTTAGGGCTAAAGCTGTTACTGTTGCCCCAGGCAATGGCAAGTAAGACCTGGAGACAGGATTCCAATCCAGAGGGCTTGCTTGCTCTGGAACCCTGATGCTGCCCTCCAAGTCTGCTCTGGAACTGTCTGAAGGGACCATGCCAGCAGCAGACTCAGCCAGGCTCCACTGGTAATTCCCACTCCTCAATTCGGGGTCCCATTCCCTCTAGACCAGGGGAGATGCTTTTTACATCCATACCTTCTCTTATCTGGGGCTTACTAGATGGCGCTAGTGGTAAAGAACTCATCTGCCAGTGCAGGAGACATAATAGACTCGGGTTTGATCCCTGGGTGGAGACTATCCCCTGGAGGAGGGCATGGCAACCCACTCAGTATTCTTTCCTGGAGAATCCTATGGACAGAGGAGCCTGGCAGCCTACTGTCCATGGGGTCTTTATACAACTGAGTGAATTAGCATGTGTGCATTTCCCTTCTCAGGCAAACGACCAGCTCAATGGTCTCCCACCCTTTTCCCTTGGAGAGGTTTCCTTGTCTTGATTATAAGCAGCTAGTTCACAGCATGAAGGGAAGGCGTGTGCCTCTGAGTCATTATCATCTAGCATCCGGCGTCTCCTGCATGCCCAGGGAGCACTTAGGGACACAGCAAACCCTGGTACCTCCTGGGATGTCCAGGAATGCTGGTCTGTTTGCTGTGCACTGCCCACAGCTTTGTCTCCCTCTGATCTACACACCAGGAAAATGGGAACTAGTAGTGGGGGTGGGGCAGAGTAGGAGGTGAAGACAAAGGAGGCACAGGGGGAATTCTGCCTTGGAAGTCTTGGGATGGAGCGAGCCAGGGAATCTAGTACACAGCTTGTTCAAGTGATGAGAGGATCCATATACACTAGCTCTTTCCTGAACCTCAAGCTGGGACGGAAGGAGGTGGTTTTGTGGGTGCTGGAGCTGATGCTTCTGCCAGTGCACGGCATTTAGTAAGTCATCTCAGATTGCATTCAGAGGCTCACAGCATTAGAGGGGCATTTGAGCCCCACTTCAGATTTTCCCTTGAGACTTCCCTGGCAGTCCAGAGCTACCACTGCAGGGAGCAGGGTTCGATCCCTGGTCTGGAAACTAACATCCTGCATCCCACATGGCATACCCAGAAACAAAACAAAACAAAACAAACAAAAAAAAAGAAAATAGTCAACAAAATTAAAGTGTTCACTCAGCACTTTAATCTCCAAGAAAATCATATGCCCAACCTCTGCTCATACCCATTCTCTCCCCTTTCAGTTAGCTCTAAGTGCTGGAATGTTCTGTATTCTGTTCACATTTGAAGTTTGCCTCCCTGTATTCTCTAACCACTGATTTTGCCCTCTGAGGTCACAGAAAGCTAGTGAATTTTACTTTTCCCACAAGTCAGCTCTTCAGAATCTCAAAGACAGTGATCACATCCTGGCTATGTAACCCTGTTGCTAGTTAAAGTCAGCAGTTCCTTCATCAGCTGTCTCTTGACTGGCTTCTGAGCCTCCATACCTCCTGGCTAACCTCTTCTGCACATAACAGGGTGTCAACATCCCCTTAGAGGGTGGGGCTTGATCTAGATTTGTTTTTTTCCATGGTGTATAAAGACTGGGATAAGTTTGGAAGAGGGGTCTTCAACTTCATTCTGGGCAGAAGACTCTCTACTATGGCCCAAACTGAGTTTTTCAGACTTGCATCATTGACTTTGAGTCTAGGCAGTCTTCGGTGAAAAGTTTCCCCATTTTACAGATAAAGAGACTGAAGCCATGAGCATATTCATGATCTGCCTAACGGCACGCTTCCTGACTCCTGGTCCAGTGTTTCCCTTCACTGCCCCATTACTCTGGAAAGTTAGTGAAAGAGTCATCAAGGGATTTCTCTGGAAAGGTCCAGTGGTTAAGAATCCACCTTGCAACCCAAGGGACATGAGTTCAACCCCTGATCAGGGAAACTGAGATCCCACATGCTGAAGAGCAACTAAGCCCGAGCCACAATTAGAAAGCCCATGCGTCACAACACAAGATTCTGCCTGCTGCAAATAACACCTTATGCAGCCAAATAAAGAAATATTTTCTGAAAAGAGTTGTTAATAGAAGTAAAGGTTCTGGAGAAATGAATCCATGATGCAGTCACAACCCAAGTAACCACAAGAATTGTCTGCCTGTCATCGCAGGCCAGGACCTGATTGTGTTTGTCCAATATTCGACCAGATTGATTGACAGGTATTTGAGATAGGGCAGTTGGAAACCAGAAAGCCTGATATTTTAGTGTCAGCCTGTGCTCTCGATGCTCTGAGATTCAAAGAAACACCGCAGCTCATCAGAAGTAGTAAAACACTAGGTTTATTAATTTTGGTTTTAACATTGGGATTGCAAGTGACTAAAAGGAACAGAGCAACTACTTGATTTTAATGCTCATTAGCTCAGGCCTGTCAGAGGCAACACTGAAGGAGGCAGTTTCCCTTAAAGCCATCTCTGCCAGCTCCCACCAGCCCCGGCTTCCCTCTGCGGGTGGTCCCTGTGCCCTGGGAGGCCACCCCCCCACCTCCCACCGCCTTGCCCATCAGCCCACAGGTTTCAGATCTGAGACCCCTTCTCTCTCAGAAAACTGGACTGGAACTTGCCCGTATGGTGAAGGTTGACAATCAGCCACCCCTTCCGAGAGAGTCCATCTGAGTCTTTGATTATTTTTCATTACACAACCAATTTTAACATAAATTGAAATAAAGAAAAAATTCTTCCACCATCTCACAACCTCCAACAAAGAACACTGGTTTCCTTTCCATTTTCTTCTAGTTCCATCCAAACGCATACCCAGTCTTTACAATTCAATTTCTGTGCTTTCAAATTTGTGAATGATTATTTCACACTTTTCCCATCTGTCCTTTATAATTATCCTTCTGATGGCTGCCTAAGAGCGTCAGGGAGATGGCTGGTAATTTACCCACTCTCAATCATGGAAAACAAATGCAGAAAGGTCCCTCCTTCTCTTGAATTTTTTCCTACCAATAAATTCCTAGAAGCTGGATTAGTAGAGCCAAAGTTATAGACATTTTTATAACTCTTAAAAATTCCAACGAAATCACAAAAAGAAAAAAAAAAATCTAGCCAAATCACTTCCCAGAAGTTATACCTATTTGTAATTACATTATAGGCTTTCCAGGTGGCGCTAGTGGTAAAGACTGCTAAGTCACTTCAGTCGTGTCCGACTCTGTGCGACCCCATCCCTGGGATTCTCCAGGCAAGAACACTGGAGTGGGTTGCCATTTCCTTCTCCAATGCATAAAAATGAAAAGTGAAAGTGAGGTCGCTCAGTCATGTCTGACTCTTCGCGACCCCATGGACTGCAGCCTACCAGGCTCCCCTGTCCATGGGGTTTTCCAGGCAAGAGTACTAGAGTGGGTTGCCATTGCCTTCTCCGAGTGGTAAAGAACTCAGCTACTAATACAGGAGACATAAGAGACTCAGGTTCAATCCCTGGGTTGGGAAGATCGCCTGGAGGAGAAAATGGCAACCCACTCCAGTATTCTTGCCTGGAAAATCCTATGGACAGAGGAGCCTGGTAGGCTACAGTCCATGGGGTCACAAAGAGTTGGATGTGACTGAAGCGACTTAGCACACACACATACATGCACATTATAGATTTTTAAATGTGCCAATTTCAATAAAACCTCAATGCACTGAGTATTACAATTTTCATATGGTTAATGTCACAGATACAAAATGGTAGCTTGTTATTTTATGCTAGTATATTTGCATTTTAGAAGTGACTTTCTCAAGGCAATGCATTACCTATCTTTACAATTTGATTTCTTGGCTTTTTTTTTTTTTAATTTAATGAATCAGCTCAAATAAATGATATGGGTATTTTAGGTACTCAGTCTAATCAGAACAAAATTATTTGAAGGAGTAAATACTCTTTGGGCATCCAGTCATGCTGTAGAAGCCCAGAGCAGCCTCCCTCTTTTGGGATCACTTACCCACCCCAGAAATGAATTATCTCCTTCCAATAGTCACAGTGTGTTCTCAACTCACACTACCCCACCCCCTCCTACCCCCATTTAATCCCTTCCAGATGTTTGCTGTCCTCAACAGGGAACAATTCTTCCTTGAGTGTGACTCTCTTAATTCATGTTTATGCAAACAGTTCATTTATCTCTCTGCCTGCTGTATTTACTTTTAATTGCTCTATTCTTTAGCTTTCATACTTTCACAAAGGAGATGATAAATCATAGAGTAACAATAATTACTGGCATCTCCCGAGTCCTTACTCTGTGCCAGACATGTTCTAAGTACTTCCCATATTAATGCATTTAATTTCATAATAAGCCTATAAGTGTTGTTATGATCATCATATTCCAAATGAGGAAACTGAGGCACACAGAGGTTGAGTAACTCACAGGTCATACAGTTGGTAGACAGAGGAGACTGACTTTAGACTCAGGTCATTTGGGTCCAGAACTCCCTTTGTGACACCATCTGTCCTGAATATTCATTGGAAGAACTGATGTTGAAGCTGAAATTCCAATACTTTGGCCACCTGATGTGAAGAACTGATTCATTTGAAAAGACCCTGATGCTGGGAAAGATTGAAGGAAGGAGGAGAAGGGGATGACAGAGGATGAAATGGTTGGATGGCATCACCGACTCAATAGACATGAGTGTGAGTAAACTCTGGGAGTTGATGATGGACTGGGAGGCCTGGCGTGCTGCAGTCCATGGGGTTGCAAAGAGTCAGACACGACTGAGCGACTGAACTGAACTGAAAGGGTGGAAGGCACAGAATAAACTTTTAATTTATTTTATTATTTATTTATTTATTTTTGGCCATATCACGTGGCATGCAGGATCTTATTTTTTCCCAGCTATGGATCTAACCTACACCCCCTGCAGTGCAAATATGGAGTCTTCACCACGGGGGAAGTCCCTAGAATACACTTTTTAACAGAGATGCACAAATAGCGAATAAGCTTTGAAGGTAGTGAGTTCCCCATCATAAAGCCAGGCAGGAGTCAGGCTGCTTGGCAGGAATCATGGATTCTAATTCAGATTCTGATTCAGTACTAATTGCTGAATCCTAATGAATGTGTTCATGTACACTTTGTAATAATGTTTGACTAATGCATGAATATCTGTCTCAGGCCACACCCTGGGCTAGGTGAGTCACACAATCACATCTCCTGCAGTCTTCCCACCCAGACCCCAGTCGTGAACTGGCTCCCTGTTTCATAATCATCTTTTATGCTCATTAAAAAATGATCATATGCTGGTGAAATCAAGGTGCTCCAGACTGACCAGAGAGGCTGCATTTCCCAAACACATCAGACACACCCACCTTGCCAGCAAAGCAGGGGAGGTACCTGTGAGCTGGAGGAAGAAAAGCTAAGTGTTCTATTTTAGGTTTGGCAACCTAAGCCTTGAGCACTTGTGTTAATAATCCTTTATCTTTGTATAAAGTTTCACAGTCATTATCTCCCTTAATTTTAAATATAATTCATCTTGGGAGGTAGGCAGTGCTGCAAGTATTCCTAATATCCTCAAAGGGTAAAAAAGAAAGAGGCTCAAAGAAGGCAAGAGATGCCAGAAGCATAAATAAGGATGGATTGGGGTCATCTGTCCCATTATCCAGTCTTCTGTCCTCCATACCTGCTGCAGGGCTGGTCAGCCCCATACTGAACTCCAAAGTCTACTTGGGGGAGCAGGGTAGGAGATGACATTTATTAAGCACCTACCACACGCTGAAGCTGAAGCTCCAATACTTTGGCCACCTGTTGCAAAGATCCAACTCCTTGGAAAAGACCCTGATGCTGGGAAAGACTGAAGGCAAGAGAAGGGGGCAACAGAGGAAGAGATGGTTGGATGGCATCACCAACTCAACAGACATGAGTTTGAGCAAATTCTGGAAGATAGTGAAGGACAGTGCTGCAGACTGTGGGGTCACAAAGAGTCGGATACGACTTAGTGATTGAACAAAAATATGCCAAACTTAGCTTTAGTCTCTTGTTAGGAGTGACTTTGCTTCATCTTCCCAGCACACTTGTGAAGTAGGAATTCTGCCCATGTTCAGATGAAGGAGCTTGAGAAGGTAGGAAAGAGTGAAAGGAGGCTCAAGATACTTGGTTTATGAAGGCCCTGCTGGCCCCACCCTTACATAAGACAAACAGCAGAAGGTATCTCTCCCCCTTTTTCCAGGCCACCTGAGCAGAAGTCCTGCATCAGCCTTAGAAGTGAGAGGGAATTGTTAGTGGTTTGGGTGGCGGGGGGTGGGGGGCATGGAGAACTGGCATCCTAGTCTGATGGAGAAGCCGATGGAGGAGGGGAACAGATTCTAGAATGCAGTCAGGAGCCATATAACTGTGTGGTCCCCCCAAGCCTACAGGCAGATGGTATCACCATTTCACAGATGAAAAATTGAAACTCAAGCAACGAAGTGAGTAACTCAAGGCCATCTGTGAGTAAGAGGTGGATCTGCCCGGCTGTTTCACTGTCCCATGCAGCCATCCTGCCTTGGCCTCATTTAGGCTCACGATGCTGATGGGAGGAAGGTGGGTATCAGAATTCACAGAGCGTCACATTAAGGGGCATCCCAGGTGTCTCAATGGTAAAAGAATCCGCCTGCCAATGCAGGAGACGAAGGAGATGAGGGTTTGATCCCTGGGTCGGGAAAACCCCCTGGAGAAGGAAATGGCAACCCACTCCAGTGTTCTTGCCTGGAATCCCATGGACAGAGGAGCCTGGTGGGCTACAGTCCCTGGGGTTACAAAGAGTCGGACACGACTGAGCATGCATGCAGACACATTGAGGGCAGAGTTGGGAAAGGATGGGGCTGAAATGAAACTGCAAGTCAGGCACCTCAATTTAAGCACTAAGAAAAAGACAGGAAAGGGGGCTTTCTTTCGGGAGGTCTGCAACACTGGGCTGGATTTCCTGAGATCTGGATACATGTGACTTTAATAGAAAATTCATTTAAAAGTGGAGCATAATGCTTATTCCAAATTGCATAGTAGAGAGGTTATTGGTAGATCTTTAGCACTTAAAGTGATGCCCATTTTCACTAGGGCTCCCCTGTTTCCAAGAGGTAGGAGGAAACCAGGGCCGGCATAGTGGTGTGTGACAATGCCCCACATGCAAAAAGGCCCCATGCTGGGGGCTTACTGCCCTGCTCTCGCTCTCTGGAAATTTTGGATAATTTTATTTTTGAATGTGTGTTCTGTAAATGAAGGGCAGAGGCAGGGGAAATGAAGCAGATGCGGGAGGTGAGGTATTACGCATTAGAGGACATGCGTAAGGACCCAAAGACGAAAGCAGATTGGTAAATTTGAAAGTGTTAGTGTTAGTTGCTCAGTCGTGTCTGACTCTTTGTGAGCCCATGGACTGCAGCCCACCAGGCTCCTCTGTCCATGCGATTCTCCAGGGAAGAATATGGGACTGGGTAGCCCGGAAGCCCCTTCTCCAGGGGACCTTCCTGACCCCAGGATCAAACCTAAGTCTCCTGCATTGCAGGCAGATTCTTTACCATCTGAGCCACCCTGGTAAATTTGGGGTGAGTTTATTCACTTTTTTTTAAAGTACTGGATTGGCCGAAAATTTGATTCGGATTTTTCGGTAAGCTGTTTTGGAAAAACCTGAAAAACTTTCTAGCCTACCCAATGTCACATGTCCCTGCTCTGAGCTCGCTCAGCAGGATGTCCTGGATCAACATCTCCAGGCTGGAGACTGGCTTCTTTGTCTGCAGCCCACCATTCCCTGCACTCACACAGAAGAGAGCGGGAGCTTGCAGCCACAGCTCAGAGCAGCAGGAGGCCCTTTGGGAAGGAAGCCAGCAGAAGCTCCGTCTTTACCAGGTGGCCTGAGCTTCCTGATGCTTTGTTCACCTGACGACTCATCTTTCAGTGGCTCAGGGCCACACGCTTTGCCCACATGCGTGTGCTGTCCTGAATGCCCGTGCGCAGTGGCCTTGGTCAGCGCTGGGACTGGAGGGCTCCCTAAGTAAGTAAGCCCAGTGGCCAATTCTAGGTCCTTCAGGCAGGATCCAAGAAACAGGCATGAAGGACGCAGACTGCATCTCTGCAACGGTGCAGCCCAGATGCCCAGTCTTTATACATAGACCTGTCTCTGGCCCATGGAGGAGCACAGACTCTGAAGTGGGGGATGCACGGAGCGGAGGCTGACTGCCAGCCAGCGGCCAGCCGTGGATATCCACATTAGGATGGCCTGGCACAACCTCAGAGGAAGAAAAACCCCGCCAATATGTTGGTTGCTTACCCCAGAGGTGTGCTGGGTGCTCTGTGCTCCCGGCACAAGCGTTCCCTTTGGTGGTCCAAGCCAACGGAGTCTCTGATAATTCAGTCTTGATGACCATGCAAATGGGATCCAAGACAAATTATGATGAAAAAGGCTCTTCTTGAGGAGGTTGTCCCCAGGACCCTCACTTCAGAGGCCAGAGTATCTGAACTCATTACGAGCAATGTCAGGAAATCAGCATTTTGATGGGGTGCATGCGTGTGTCCTCAGTCACTCAGTTGTGTCTGACTCTATGCGACCACATGGACTGTAGTCTGCCAGGCTCCTCTGTCCATGGAATTCTCCAGGCAAGAATACTGGAGTGGGTAGTCATTCCCTTCTTCAGGGGGATCTTTCCCACCCAGAGACTGAACCCTCATCTCCTGTGTCTCCTGCACTGGCATGCGGGTTCTTTACCACTAGCGCCACCAGATCTAAAAACCATTCTACACATGGGTATGCTTTTTTATTATTATTATTTCCTTTCTTCCTTTTATGGGTCTTTTTAAAAACTTTTTATTTTATATTGGAGTAGAGCCAATTAACAGAGAAGGCAATGGCACTTCTCCAATGGTACTCTTGCCTGGAAAATCCCATAGACAGAGGAGCCTGTTGGGCTGCAGTCCATGGGGTCGCTAAGAGTAGGACACAACTGAGCGACTTCACTTTCACTTTTCACTTTCATGCACTGGAGAAGGAAATGGCAACCCACTCCAGTATTCTTGCCTGGAGAATCTCAGGGATGGAGGAGCCTGGTGGGCTGCCGTCTATGGGGTCGCACAGAGTCAGACACAACTGAAGTGACTTAGCAGCAGCAACAGAGCCAATTAACAATGTTGTGACAGTTTTAGGTGTCCAGCAAAGGGGCTCAGCCATACTTATACACGTATCCATCCTCCCCCAAACTCCCCTCCCATTCAGGCTGCCACTTAGCATTGAGCAGAGCTCTCTGTGCTGGGCAGTAGGTCCCTGTTGGTTCTATTTTAAATATAGCAGTGTGTACCTGTCCATCCCAAAGTCCATAACTATCCCTTTATCTGTCCTTATCTTTTCCTTCTTTTTAAAATGTATTTTTTAAAAAACAAATAAGTGGCATATTACTTTGCTGGAGCTACCATAACAAAATAGCACAGACTGCGTGGCTTACACAACAGAAATTAAAAACCAGTTGTCTTGTGGTTCTGGAGGCTGGAAGTCCAAGATCAAGGTGTCAGCAGGTCTGATTTCTCCTGGAGGCCTTTGTCCCTGGCTTGTAGCTGACTTCGTTCATCCTGTGTCTTTCGTGGCCTTCCCTCTGTGCATGTCTGTGTCCTAATCTCCTTTCCTTATAAAGACACTAATCATATCGATTTAGGGCCCAACCTGGTGACCTCATCTGACTCTAATCACCTCTTTAAAAGGCCTGTCTCCAGATACAGACATAGTCTAGGGTATCGGGGGTTAGGACTTCAACACTTGAATGTTGAGGGGATGCAATTTAACCCATATAAGTGAGGCCCTTTACTAGAGAATAACTGGGAAGAAGTTGGGGTGGACAGTAAAAGCGGGTGTTGATTTCCAAGCCTCTGTCATACCCTTTATTGCAGCTATTTCTAGAAAGTGGGCCTCAAAGACTTACTAATGGAACATAGCTATAAAGAAATAAAAACCTGGGCTTCCCAAGTGGTTCAGTGGATAAGAATCCACATGCCCATGCAGAGGACACAGGTTCGATCCCTTGTCCAGGAAGCCCCCCATATACTGAGGAGTAACTAAGCTCGTGGGCCACAACTACCAAGTCGGAACCCTACAACCCGGAAGCCGCAACTACCGAGCCCGTGGTCTGCACCAAGAGAAGCCGCCGCAATGAGAAAGCCGTGAACTGCAAGTAGAGTAGCCCCTGCTCACTGCGACTAGATAAAGCCTGCACTGCAATGAAGACCTGGCACGGCCAAAAATAAATCATGTTTTCAATTTTTAAATTTTTTTTAAATTAAAAAAATAACAGCCTCTCCTTACAAATTTAGACCCTGTTCTCAAACCACACGTGGAAAGCAGAGTCCATTGAGAAAAAAGTGACCTGCCCCATGGTCCATGCTCGGTGATTTCCCCAGGCACTTTTCTTTGGCATTTAAGCTGGAGTCTCCTCATTGACATACAATATAATAAACACCCTAACCTATTTTGAAACAATCCATCAAGAAAGAGGAGGGAGTGTAAACATAGCTCTTTTAGAGCCCAGAGTTGATCTTACCTCCAGTAGTTTTCATTCTACTTGAAAAGGAAAGTAAAACAACAACAACAAAGAAAGCAACAACCCCTGAAAGCCAACCTGCCATATTTCACTTAATGCACGGGCCCTTCTCTACACACATTACACCCCCCATCGCAGAGCAGAAACTCACTTTCTAGGATCTCGTGTCATCCCTGGGCTATCACACGGCCCACTTCCACTTTTTAAGAAATGCAAATAAATGCTTGAATATTATTAAGATGTGAGACAGTTTTATTGGGTCATATAATTCATAAAAAAAAAAAAAAAAGAAACTTTCCTATTTAGCACTTAGTGATTTCTGGATACCATACTGGACACTTCACCCTGTGTGGAATGTCTGACACCCACCCCAGTCTCTCAGTTTTTATAGAAGTCCTCAGAGACAGATGTTGTGGGGAACCTCAGGGGTTTTGATCTACAGACAAGATGCTTACATCAGTGTGAAAATTAAATGTATGTGATGGGAACAGGTATTTTTGTGCTTCGCAACCTCAAATGCCCCATCCCTTCTCCTTGCCTCCCCAAGGCTGGGCTCATGGTTGGACACTGGGGGGATGAATTGTATGAGATCTAAAGAGACAGCTCAGTGCAGGCCTTCAGAGCTGGGCTCTGTGCTCAAAGGTGTGGACAATCTCTTTCTCAATCTGGCATCATGGTTTCAACCTCCAAGACTGCTTTTTCCATGCCTCCCTACAATGGGACCTCTTTCCCTGCCCTTCCTGCCCACAAGGGTGCGTTTCCAGTGTCAGCTGGAATCAGACATGGAAGGCTTGAAAGATACCTTGGCGACCATGTGGATGCCCCTCCCTATTTCACAGGTACGAAAACAGAGTCCTAGACAGAAGGACCCTCTTGCCCCAGGTCACACAGCTAGACAGAGGTGAAGATGGGATGATTAATGCCATGTTTCATCCACTTAACAGAAGAAAAGAGAAAACTAATAGTAATGGCTGTTCACTCAATTCTAGACAGCAGACTGGGTGTTATCATGCATTTTAACATTTGAGACCCTTTGAAATCGCGGTTCAAATACCTAGTTTCTCAGATGAGATGTGTCCTGTATTGTATGTTTGTGTGTATGTACAGGCATGCCTTGTCTTATCACACCTTGCTTTACTGCACTTCGCAGATACTGTGATTTGTACAAATTCAAGGTTTGTGGCAATCCTTCATCGAGCAAGTGTCATTTTCCCAACATTTGCTCATTCTGTGTCTCTGCATCGCTTTTTGGTGATTCTTGCCATATTTCAGCTCTCCTCCCTCCTTCCCCTGCCCTGCCAGCAAAAAGATTATGACTCTCTGAAGGCTTAGATGATGGTTAGCATTTATTTTATTTATTTTATTTTATTTTATTATTTTGGCCACACCATGCAGCTGTGGGATCTAAGTTCCCTGAGCAGGGATTGAACTCATGCCCCTTGCAGTGGAAGTGCACAGAATCCTAACCACAGGACCACCAGGGAAGTCCCAGCATTTTTTAGCAATGAAGTATTTTTAAATTAAGGTATGTACATTGTTTTTTTAAGACACAATGCCATTGCACACTTAATACACTACAGGATAGTGTAAACATAACTTTTATACACACAGGAAACCAAACAATTCCTGTGACGCACTTTATTGCAATATTCACTTTATTGTGGTGGTCTGGACCCAGACCCACATGATCTCTGAGGTGTGCCTGTATATATAATTATTTTCTGTATATTATGATATTCTGACATCTTAAGAAACTTTCTGTCTGGGGAGTGACTGCTCCCCCTGAAGCTGGCCAGTTCTCAGAGATGCAAAGGGCCCTGCTGGGAGCATCCATTTCTATCCAATCTGGAGCCACACCTCTTTTCTCTGCCCCCAAGAAACAATATTTCTCTGCCTCAGTCTTCCTAAGGCTGGGTAACAAGGCAACTAGAGAACACCTCTATAGCCCACGGTCTGCCAAAATTATTCAAACCAGCTAGGACTGCCTTGTCTTTCTCACAGAAATCCCAATAAAGGCTGGGGCCCGACTGTTTCCCTCACTCCTGTCTTCTGCCTTCTGACCTCCCTTCCTCACAAGGTTCTGTGTGGCCTGCGTGCCTCCTGTCTCTGGTATCTGTGAGTATAAGAAACTCAGCCTGAACCTCTGTCTCCTCTTGTGGCCACATCCACCTGGCCATTTCAGAAAAGAATATATGACATGTTCATACGTCCAGTTCTACAGATGAAGCTTAGAGAGATTGAGTGGCTTGTTCAAGAAAACATTACTAGTGAATGACAGATTTAATCCATTCATCCATTCATCCATCCACCCACCCACCAATCCATCCATCCATCCATCCACACATCCATCTATCCATCTACCCATCCATCTATCCATCCATCCACCTATCCATCCATCCATCCACCCATCCATGTGAATTATTACTGGTAATAATGCAAAAGATTATGTGACTTTCTGTTGTATCCCATGCATGGACCATCTCCCGGCTCCAGTGGGACCTTCCTTATGCTCCCCTCCATCTCTCCAGCCTGCCTTCCCAGCAACAGTCACATGAGGCCATCGTCTGAAATCAGTGAAGGCAGCAAGGATGTTTCTGTGTTTCTATCTTTCTGGACAATCTGTTCCATCAGTGCTTGTTTTCAAACAGCTCAGTATCAGTCCCCAGGGTCTCCACACGGCTTTTGGTTGGAGTGATGTAAACTCTTCCCATTGGCAGGTTTCCTCAGATCCATCTTTCTTTGCTTCTTGAGCCTGTCAGAGTATTTTAAGGAGGTTGGAAATTATTCTCACAAAAAAGCACGTGAGGAATCTGGGCCAGACTTGCCAGGAATCTCAGCACTTATTGGGTTTCCTTTTTCAGAACATGACGTTTGCAGCCAACATGTCAGATCTCTCACATCTTTGTTCTTTAGAATTCAGACTCCTGGTACAGTTAGACCATGGACGCCTTGAGCTAAAAGTGACCTCAAGAATCATGTACTTCTCAATTTCAGAAGAGGAAACAAAGGCTGATAAAGGTGATATGAAAATGTCCCACGTCATCTAATAGTTGGTGGCAGAATCAAGGCTTGGGCTCATATATCATAAGACCCAGTTCCTATCTCTTTCTATCAATATGGTATCACACTGGTGTCCAGGAAACCAGAACAAGTTATCAACCCACCCAACCATCCATCCACCTGTCAACTATAAACTGGTGATTGCCAAGGGCATTTGCCATCTGCCTCTGCAGAGATTGAACCCTGTGTCGCTGCAGCTGCCAACCTTCAACATGCCTTGAAGGGAATTCAGGGTAGGGAGTGAAGCACTCTGTGCTCCAGGGAACTGATGGCACAGGTCTTTAGACAGATATTTTTAGGAATTGGTTTCATGATCCCAATCCTTGCATCATCTCATATCTAGAAAAGCACTAAATCGCTCATGGTGATATCAGCTCCTCGTGACTAGAAGAAAACCCTTTCGAAAGTAAGGACTTGATTTTATTGAACTCTCCCTTCATCAAAATCTAATATATTGACCTTCCCCCACTGCTTCTTTGGAGCAGTCTCTCAGAGCTATCTGAGGTGCTGTTTCCCAGGCTGCAGTCCTCAATTTGCCCCCAAATAAAACAACTCACAGCTCTCACGTGTTGTGCATCTTTTTTTGGTCAAAACATCCATCCATCCACCTACCCACCCATCCATCCATCCATGTGAATCACCACTAATAATAATGGAAAAGCGTTTCACCCAAAGAGGCAGATTTTTTCCAATTAAAAACACTTACTCCATGAGTATGAATTATTTTGAAATATTAATTGGTCCCCAGAGTATACTGCATGATTAGACTGGATATCTTTAGTATTGCAAAAATATTTAGTATTGTGAAAGAGTCATGTGAAAATTGTGCCAGTGACAATCACCAATCACGATGTGGGATTATGTGGGTTCAGAGTCTTTTCTACAAAAGGGAACAATTTTAATGATGACTTTTAACATATTGTAATTTTAAAAAGAACACTGCATGCACCTCATGTGTACAGTTCTTCAAAAATTGACGGCTTAGAATGAAGTACAGATTATATAAAGGAAGTAGATTTGAGAATTTCATAGACTTTGAAAATTGGATGGGTCCTCACACGTAGATTAGAAAGGATGGAATATCAAACTTAAGAGTGCAAAGGCCTGGGTTTGAACCCTGTCCACGATTTCACTTGCTGCTCTTAGACAAGAGAAGTCATTGTTCTGAGTTTCCCCCTTTTCCTCTAAAAATAGAATTAACAACATCTATCTCAGGATGTGGTTGTGAGATTGAAGATAAGGGTAAACTCTACTTGAGCACTTATTACGGGCCAGGCACGGTGTTATGTGTTTTATGTAGATGTTATCTCATTTGAGGACATCAAACATGTGGAAAGAAAACCCCAGATCTATGGAGAAGTCCTATTCAAATTCAACTATTGGTATTCAGGTAACCCTCAACTCTAGGTGCCTTCTCTTCCTTCACTGATTATCAAATTAGTTGACCTTAATAGTCATAATGGTACTTTGAAGAGTTGTATAGAGCTTGACATTTACAAAACATTGTTATGTGCCTTACCTAATTTTATACTTTTCACCAGCATTGAATCCTCATTTACATTAAACGAAGAACTGAGAGCAGTGAAATGTTTTCTCCACCATCAGCCAGTGACACCCAGTCCCATACACCTTTTATCCCTCATCTTCCTCCTGTTTGTGACTCACTGGCACTCTGAACCCACGGTTTTTCACCCACTGGGGCCCTTTGGGATGAAGAGGGTGATGACCCTTCCCTACTGCTTCTCCTGGGACCTGGTCATCATTGGATGCTTTCCAAAGAAATCGAAACACTCAGTCCCCTCTCTGCTACCACCAGCACCACCAAGTTTCTCAGCTTCCCATCAAGAGGGGACCTGCCACCGTCAGTAGGCAGACTGATCCTGGTAACTCGACTGCCTCCGGCTATGCCTGATTCACGGCTGCACCGGAGTCAGAACCACTTTCAAATGCCTGGGGCCTCTAGGGAGTTCTCCTACTTTGTACTCATCAGTGACAAACCCCAGGCAGCTGCATCACTCTCCTTCTCTTCCTTTAACCTCTTGGACCTCAGAGAAGAAGAATTGTGCTGACTTGGCCCATCCTTATGCTGTTGGAATATACCTGGCATCGATCTGCTTGCGTGGGTTGGTAGGCTGGAAGAAATCCCCTTAGCTGCTATTCGAAACTTGTCTTCACGTTCTTTGACACCCAAGCCTGCTTTATCCCTCGTCCTTAGAAGTAATTCTGTACTCACTTTATCAAGGATAGGAGAGCCATGAGCTCTGCATCCTCTGCACCTCGCAGACCTGCATCCACACTGTTTTCTCCAAGATCAGAGTGAGAAGCTTCCCACCACCCCCGACCTCTGCCCTCTGGTGCCACACCCCTCAGCTCTGCCCCGAAAGGTGAGTGAGTGGTGGGGATGGATGCACGGTGCCTGGGGTGTTAATGGGTTCTCTTCTCTCCTCAATATCAAAGATTTCCCACAAGGTCATCATTTTAATATCTGAAGACAGATTCCCTTTCCTTTTGTTAAAAAAAAATTTTTTTTTGATGTGGACAATTTTTAGTCTTTATTGAATTTGTTACAATATAGCTTCTGTTGGTTTTTTTGACCACACGCCATGTGGGATCTTAGTTCCCTGACCAGGGATTGAACCCATACCCCCTGCATTGGAAGGTGAAGCCTTAACCAGTGGACCACCAGGGAAGTCCCTCCTTTTATTATTTTTTTTAATTAGTATAATAGTTTTACAGACTCCCTTTCCTTAAGGTTTCAAATCCCCTCACCACCAAAACCATTCTCCTTTGGATGTGTCTCAGCTTATCTGCATCCTGCAGTAAATGTTTAACAACCAGTTCTCCGAGGGAAAAGCAAAATTCCCGCTTAGTAGCGCTTGCCAACTTCTGAGGTGTATTAATAAATACTCTCGCTATGGCCAACATCGAGCTATTGACATCACAATTCGTAACTGAGGAAAGATGCATGTAACTGAAGTCAGCCTCAGACACAGACTCCAGGGTCTGTGTCCACTCTAGTGTCACTGAGGTGGGCTAGGAAAAAACACCTTTTCATGACCAGATTCGTGATAACTGATTCAGGCAAGAATTTTCAGTGGATGATGAAATGACTAAGCAAGAGACTAGATATATCTACAGTATATCCAGACAGTATCAAAGAGTCTCCATCACTTTGAATTAGAAAAGAAATAAAAGGTACCTTTACAGTAAATGCAGCCCTCAACCAAGAGATCAAAGTTAACATCATCAATAAAGGAACAAAATGATGTAATACTCCTCCAGTGGGATTCACTGAGCAAGGTTTATGAAATGGTCCTGCCACGAATGTTTAACTGATATCTAATCACAGAGAAAGAAACAAACTCAAACAGAGATATTATGCCAAGCAATAGACCAGTGTTCTTCAAAACTATCCTTGTCATGAAAAGCAATCAATGATTAGGAGTTATTTTGATAACAGAAAGACTAAAGGAGCATGGTAAAAGCATGGTAACTGAATGAGCAGTCCTGGCTCTGAAACTGTGTACTAGCCCCTGAATCCACGTCTTCTGAAGTAAAATGCTGACTCGAGAGTTAATGCTTGGGAAAAGGGAAGATGTTTAAACAAAGAATAGCTGTCGGGGTGAGGAACTAGTAATAATCTAGACTATAAATCTGCCACATAGCAGAGTCACCAAACACCCAGCTCCCTGAAAGATATAAAGGTCTGACCCACATTCCTGAGCTGTTTTTACAGGAAGCAGACTGCCCCCTCCAGATGAAAACTGCTGACCACAGGAGCATGGACCCTAGACCGGCTGAAACCAGAGGGTGGATGATGCCTGAAACTTCACCTTGATGCCAACCAGTCCTAGAATTGTCCAGGAGCTGATCATGCTCTGCTCTCTGAGCACTATAAAACTTCTCACTATCCAATCCTGGGTGGGTCACACCGTCTTAAGGGCATTAGCACACTATGGCACCCTTTGCCTGGAAAAGCAAGAAAAGCTACTCTTTTCTACTTCACCCAAAACTTTGTCTCTGAGTTTCTATTCAGCACCTGGTGAAAAGATGCTGAGTTTCAGCAAAAGCTTGGATCCTGTTGTAGGTTTAAAAAATTGCTATAAAGGATGTTGTTGTTTAGTCGCTAAGTGGTGTCTGACTCTTTGGGACCCCATAGGTTGCAGCACGCCAGGCTTCCCTGTCCTTCACTATCTCCCAGAGTTTGCTCAAACTCATGTCCATTAACTCAGTGATGCCATCCAACCATCTCATTCTCTGTTGCCCCCCTATCCTCCTGCTCTCAATCTTTTCCAGCATCAGGGTATTTTCCAATAAGTTGGCTCTTCACATCAAGTGACCAAAGTATTGGAGCTCCAGTTACTGGAGCAATTGAAGAAAGTTAATTATGGACTATATATTTATGATTGTACTGTTCCTATACTAAATTTCTAAATGTAAAAACTCTAAGTGGTGATATTACTTGGAAATCCATACTGAAGTATTTAGGGGTGAAGTTTACAACTTACTTTCAAATGGTTCCACAATAAAAAAAGAAATAGTAATAACAATGAGAGAGGATGGGAGAGAGAATGAAAAGCAGCAAAATGTTAACAATTGATGGACCAAGATGAAGGGTACATAGAAACTCATAATACAATGTAGGTTTAAAATGATTTTCAAAATAAAAAACTGAAAAGAGAAAAAAAGTGACAAACACTGAGGAGTTGTCTAGATGAGACGATCACCTCCCTCATTCTACACATTGCACCTCTATTAATATGGCTTTGATGCAATAGCTTTTGATGAGCAGCTGTATCACACAGTTACTCATTCTGCCAACTTCAAACCCTGAATCTTGCTTTAAAATTACTGTCAAGTACACTTTTCCTATGCTGGAGCACAGAACCCCATGCTTATGCATGTAAGATTATCAGGTCCAGGCTGTCTCTCTGGGATTCAGATTCCTTTTGGATTCAGAGCCTGCATTTCTTTGAATGGAATACAGATCTCTGAACTGCAAAAAAAATAAACATGTTATCTGGGATTAAACTACATGCAACAAAATTTTTATTGAACACACAAAATGTGCAAAGCAGTGGACTGAGTACAAAAAAACCCCAGCAATGACTAAATAAGTGTGATTGCTGACTTCAGGCTTCTGGAAGGTAAGAGCTAAGTCTTAAGCTTCCTTAGTCCCCCACGAGCACATAGTAGGTACTTATTTAGGCTCACATAGGTACGCTGGAAAAAGCCTTAAAGAGGCAGTTTCTTAAGAGATGATACAGTTAATAATCAAATGTATAAAAAAACCTTTATGAGATGATTCATTACCAGAGAAATGCAAAATAAAATGAAAACTCTCTAAAAATAATGGGACAGGGCTACATCATGCTGGCAAGAATCCGGTGAAATCTTGTGTGTTTATACCCTGCTGATGACAGTGTCAAATACTTTTGGAAAACAATTTGGCAAAATGTATCAAGAGCCACAAAAATGTTCACATCTTTTGTCCAGTAATCTCACACTTGGGAATTTACCCTGAGGAAAAGTCCAAAAGAAGGGAAATGGGGTAGCACAAAGAAATTCATCGCATTTTTATTTGTAGGAGTGAAAAACTGGGGAAAGTTGTGACTGATGCATTTAGGAATAATTACCCAGCGGTATACCCACTAGGTGGACTTTGATGATGACCTAAAAATGACAGTTCTAAGGTCTATCATGCAACAATGTGGGAAATGCACCTGCTTTAAAATTAAGCATCTACATACACATATCTCAGGATCAAAACTGGAATGCTTAAAAATAATTGATTTTTTTGTGGTAGAATTATGAGTAATTTTTATCCTATTTCCTGATGGTATTGTTATGTTTGCACAAAATAAAAGTTTTTTAAATAATCATCTATTGATGAGCACACACACACAGGAGGACACTGAGGTATACCAAATACGGACTCTGAACCAGACAACTGAAAATGCTCAGCCAGAAGAAACCCAGAAGAAATGACCCATCAAAGTGATTCAAACTACCACAAGGATACCACTCTCTCTCTCTGAGTCTGCCCATGCGTCTAACCACACGCATTGTACTATTTTCCCCTCCTAATAAATATTTCATGTGTTTCCCTAAAAAAGAAAAAAGAGATAAAATAAAATAACCATCTATTGAATAGAGGAGGGGAGGATTGTGCTATAGGCTAAATCATGTCCCGGCCCCCCAAATTCATGTGTTGAAGTCCTAAATCCCAGTACCTTAGAAGGTTAACTGTATTTGGAGGTAAGGTTTGTAAAGAGGTAAGCTCAAATGAGGCTGTGAGGGTGGAACCTGGATCCAATTTGACTTGTGTCCTCATAAGAAGAAAAATACCAGGGGCATAAGACCTGGTCAAAAGGCAGCCTTTTGGTCAAAAGCAGGCATAAGACCTGGTCAAAAACCCCTCTTAGGGGTTTCCCTGGTGGCTCAATGGTTAAAAAATCTGCCTGCCAATGCAGGAGATGCAGGTTTGATTCCTGGTCCGGGAAGATCACACATAGCAAGGAACAATTAAGCTCAATAATTAAGCTCAACAGCTATTGAGCCTGTGCTCCAGAGCCTGGGAGCCACAGCTACTGAAGCCCACACACCTGAGAGCCTGGGCTCTGCAACAAGAGAAGCCCACAATGAGAAGCACTCCAGCAGCAACTAAAGAGTGAAGTCCCACCCCGCTCTCGGCAACTAGAGGAAAGTCCATGCAGAGGAGAAGGCAGTCAAGATTAATGCACTAATTTAAAACATTTAATTTAAAACTTTCAAAAGGCAGCAAGAGGGGAGCGGTCTACAAGCCAAGGAGAGAGGACTAAAGAGAAACCAACCCTGCCATCACCTTAACCCTGGACTTCCAGTCTCCAGAGCTATGAGACAAATTTTTGTCATTTAACCTACCCGATCTGCGGTATTTTGTTATGGCAGCCTGAACTGACTGTTGCAGGCAACCCAGCCAGGGAGGGTTCAGGCTGCTATGGCCAAGGATCTGGCAATCAGAACACCAGGTGTGGCAGGCTGGTGGTTATCCACACTCCAAGTGTGCCCAGGACCACAGAGAATCTCCCGAGGTCCTTCTAACCACCTTCAGCCCGGTAAGTGAAATGTCCACAGGCAGTGGCCCTAAGACTCGCTGCAAATCAGAAGCACACAAGTCACTCTGAGACGATAGCCTGGAGATATTCCGATTGAGGATAGGATGAACCCTGGCTTCCCTGGAGGCTCAGATGGTAAAGAATCCACCTGCATCGCAGGAGACCTGGGTTCGAGATCCCTTGGAGGAGGGCATGGCAACCCACTCCAGTATTCTTGCCTGGAGAATCCCATGGACAGAAGAGCTACAGTCTGTGGGGTCACAAAGAATCAGACATGACTGAGCGACTTACACGAGTCCTGGCAGTCTGCATTTCTAATAACAACCCTGTCTCATTTCTGTTTCAGTGACATCATTGTGCTGAGAGATGTGGGAGAATGAAAGTTTATTATCTCTGTGGCTTTTGGTTTTCTTCTCGAATTTCCTTCAACCTCTGCCATCTCTCCCAGCAAACAGAGGTCTCAGGTGGTCAGACTGTCTTGTGGAAATTTCAAGTACAAAAATCCAAAGGGTAATAAGCCATTTCTACTTTGGGGGATACCCCCAACAAAATTGAAAACAGAGACTTGAATGGTTATTTGCATACCCATACTCTTTACTTACAGCAGCCCAAAGTTGGAAGCAACTCAAGTATCCACTGATAGGTGATTGGATAAACAGAAAGCAAGGTATATACAGACACACACAAAGGAATATTTGTTGTTCAGTTGCTAAGTCGTGTCTGACCCTAGGCAACCTTATGGACTGCAACACACCAGGCTTTCCTGCCCTCCCCTATCTCCTGGAGTTTGCTCAAACTCACATTCACTGAATCAGTGATGCTGTTCAACCAGCTTATCCTCTGTTGCTCCCTTCTATTGCCTTCAATCTCTCCCAGCATCAGGATATATAGACACACACAAAGGAATATTACTCAGCCTTAAAAAAGGAAGGCAGTCCTATCGCATGCTATAAAATGGATGAAACGTGAGGATATTAACTATGTTAAGTGAAATCAGCCAGTCACAACAGGACAAATACTGTAGATCTCACTTATATGAGGTCCCTAGAATAGCCAAATTTGTCGAGACAGAAAGCAGAAGGGTGGGAGCCAGGGGCAGGGGGTAGGGGAAATGGGTAGTTGATGTTTCAAGGGTACAGAGTTTCAGTTTGAGAAGAAATCTGGAGATGGATGGTAGAGATGGTTGTACAACAATGTGGATGTACTTAATGCCACTGAACTGTACACTTCAAAATGGTTGAGATGTTAAGTTTTACTTTAGGTCTATTTTACCACAATTTTTAAAACATTCTTACGGGGAACTAAAGAGAGGAACTAAAGGAGAAGAAATCTGGAGATGGATGGTAGAGATGGTTGTACAACAATGTGGATGTACTTAATGCCACTGAACTGTACACTTCAAAATGGTTGAGATGTTAAGTTTTACTTTAGGTCTATTTTACCACAATTTTTAAAACATTCTTACGGGGAACTAAAGAGAGGGTGGGGTGGGGGCAGGAAAATGGAAGAAGTCTCCGCTGGGTCTGGGGACCAGTCCCCTGGGGTGAGGGTGGGACTGAGGGGCGTGCCCCGCTGGGTCCACACACGCGCCCCAGGCAAATATTACTCAGGCTCTGGTCAGTCCCACCCAAGGCCAGATGATAAATGGGCCGACTGGGAGCCACTGATGCAGCCCCAGCTCAACTTTTACAACTGAAGTTTCAGGGCCTGGCCTGCGGCCCATGGGCTGGAACCTTCTCCCCTTCCCCCACCTTCTCTGCTGTCAAATGTAGAGGAGGAAGGGCCTGCAGCCAGCCCCACTCTGGGGGCAGTCAGGACCCCCGGGCAGCTTTCCTGCTCTTTGGGAGACAAGAGTGCAGCCTAGGCCCCACGTGTTTGGGGTTTGTGTGCCTTCAAACTGCCTTTTCCCCTGGGGTTTGGTGGGTAACCTTCCCAAGTCCCTCTCCAAGGAAGAAAAACAAACAGCTGAGAGCAGGCGGCTACAGCTGTGAGACATTTTCCAAGATTGAGAAGGGGGAAAAAAAAAAACAACTATTCCAGTCCAAACGCCTAGTTAAATCAAAAGCAGTGGGCTGCAGAAAGGAATGGGAATGTCTCCATCACCCCCTATGTTATCAAGAAAATTTTAAAATTCATCCTCGAGAGTTCATGGTTTTTACCGTCCTTTATGATATGTTACAACCCGTTCTGTGGATCTGTTTGTATAATGTGTGCAAGAAAAGCAGACGTTATTAAAAAAAAAAAAACCCTGCATGGCCAGGATATGGGAACAGTCTCAAAGGGATGGAACTGTGGATTGACTTGGAAATAGCCTTTTTCGTGAAAAACCATCCTCCTTGCCCTAAACAACCAGATGCCTCAGTTTCTCTATCTACTTCTTACCCAGAGGCCGTGAGCTGTGGGGATGGAATGATGAATTCAGGGAGACCTGAGATGTGGGCCTGTTTTGACCTCATGTAGACAGAACTCTGCTTCCAAATTGAGCTTCCTCCCCTCACTGGGGGCCAGGTGGAAACCATGCGGAGGTCGCACGGGCATGTAGAACGAGCTCTTGGTTGGAAAACCCGAGGCTGACCCCAGCTCTGACTCCTACCACAGGTGCCAATTAAACTTAATGAAGCTACTTGCCCAGTGGTCCGGTGGTTAAGACCCTGCCTTCCAATGCAGGGGACGTGGGTTTGATCCCTGGTTGGGGAACTAAGGCCCCACATGCTGCGTGTCGCAGTAAAAAGTAAATACATAAATAAATAATAAACTTAATGGAAACTCAGTCACCTGTGGGAACCAGCAATCTCATGAGCCTCAGTCTTCTCATCTGTAAATGGGGACGATATTCACCTCACCAAGTGAAACGGTGGATGCAAAATAGAACATGATGGTGACGGAGTGGGGGCTGCGGTGGTGAGGGTGGCAGCTGCCGTGTGGGCAGGTGGGGGCTTCGGGCACCACTCTTTGGGTAGCTGGGCATCAGGCCGTGGTTGCCACGTGAAAGCTCAGAGAGCAAAGAAGGCAAGAAGAGGGCATAGTAGCAGCAATAAATCATCCACTCCCAGCTGACCCCCTTCTGCCTTGACCACAGCCCATTAAAGAGCTCATCATGGGAGAAACGAATTATTATGCTCACAGAGCCTGGAGCCAGCGGGGAGCCACCCTGCCCGAAGCCTGGCGGTGCTTTGGGTCGGCACCCTCCACGGCAGGCGGCCTGGTGAAGATGGTCAGTGGGCACGGGCAAGGCTCCTGCAGAGGGATGGGGGGCGGTGGCGGGGTGGACAGTGCCCCGGCTGAGGGGAGCAGAGCTGCCACTGAAAGGACGAGAGCTGGGCCAGCAGGCTGGTCCTGGGCAGGTGTGAGGGCATCAGCAGGGCCCCCAGCAGGGAGTTCGTGTGGCTCTCTGAGTTCCCTTCCTCCCCGCGAGGCCCGAGCTGAGCGCATCACCGCCCCCCACTCCTCCCCCATCCCATCCCGCTCCCACTGTCTCTGAGCAGAGTCCCTGCGGCCGGCGGAGGTGCAGAGCCCCCAAGAAGCGGCTGGGCTTAGCACATGGAGGCAGCCTTGGGGTCTGAGGCAGTGACACCAGCACACTCGTAGCCATTAACTCACCCACGCCTGGGCTTTGACAAGGGCCAGAGTTCGGAGGCGCCAAGAACACGTACACCTTCCCAGAACCTGGTCCAGGCCCCTGCCTAGTGAGGGAACTCTCACCCTCCCATCCGGGAGCAGTCCTGCTCCACATTGTGCCTCACGCCCATGCCTGGGACACCCCAACATCCAGATTCCACCCTCCTATCCCCTCAACACCTGCAAACAGCTCCGGCTTTGCCACCCTCTGGCCAGCAATGCGATTTGCCCTCAGCAAGTGGTCCAAAAGCCCTGGAAGAGATCTGGGCCTTCAGGGCAGGAAATTTCTTAGTGCCAGGTCCCTGGTGCAGAAACCACGGGGGACAAGTCAAGGGCTCCAGGTGGTCACGTTCTCTTGGTCCCCAGGATTCCTCGCCTTGAGGGAAGGGATGTGGTCAGCGGAGGGATGGAGGGGGCTCTCCTAAAGACCCAGGAGTCTGGGTCTCAAAGTGGCGATAACTTCATCCATCTCAGCAATGCCCAAAACACTGATGCTGACTCTTTCTCTGGAATATAAGAGATACCCTGGATATACCCACTCAATGAACCCCACTTAGATCTCTTACAAAATACCTATTTGAGCACTCAATTTGAAGAGGAAAAACATAGGTTAGTATGGCCTAAACAGCTTATGATGTGGGTCATGCCAAGAATTACCATAATGTATGGTGTGCTGGGACTCCTTCCCAAGAGAAATGGTGGGTGCTTCAATATACTGCCTCAATCCAAGGGTCACCACATTACTTGGAGGATGGCATTAGGATCACCACTCACTGAGAAGCAAACTGCAGCTCAAAGAGGTTAAGTAATTTGCCAGAAATCACAGAGTGAAAAAGAACAGATTGGGACTAGAGTCCAAGTCTGTGTAACTTCAAAATCTAGTGTGCTTGATTCAAAGGTATTCACATGTGGCCCTCACAGGTCATGGTTTAGTGGTGAGTGACAGAAACCAGCAGCCTTAATACAAGAGTGAGGGGGAAGATGGGCTAAATGGATGCAAAAGGGGTACAGTAATAGGATCAGGGGAACTTTGGCGAGCTGGTAAAATGCTGAAGGTCTAGTCCAGAAATGATCAATCTGGAGACCCCGATATAACCTTTAAAGAGCCTCAAGAGTAGAAATGGGTTTTCTAGACAACCAACAGCTGATAATCACTGATGAACCAAATGATCAGGTTTCCAGGTTCCTGGGGGCAAGGCCTCCCACCCCTGGCCACACAACTAGTGGGGATGCTAAGACCAAGAACCAAGGGCTGGACCTGGAGACCTGTCCTCCTAGTGGGGCTGCTGACCTGCCCAGGAAAGACCGAAGACGGAGCCCAACCTAGAACGTGAGTGCCCCTCACCAGTTCTGCCCCCCATCCCTGGGGACACTGCATTGGTGTACGTGAGCTGAGACCAAGGAAGCCAGGTCCTTCCTCTTTCCCACAGGAGGCTGTGTATTGTCTATGTGTTTAATTTTCTGTATATTTCAATGTTCTGACATTTCTTCCTGGCTGGGAAGAGACTGCCCCTCCCTGGGCTAGCCAGTCCTTAGAGGTGCCGGGTGTAAAAGCCCAGCCTGGTGCAAGCTAACCCACCCAGAGCCACAGCTCCTCTCTCTGGCCTGTGCAGACAATTTTCCTCTGTCCTAATCATCCCAGGTGGCTCAGCAGTAAAGAACCTGCCTGCCAATGCACGAGACGTAGGTTCGATCCCTTGTTCAGGGAGATCCCCTGGAGAAGGAAATGGCAACCCGCTCCAGTATTCTTGCCTGGGAAATCTCATGGACAGAGGAGACTGGTGGGCTACAGCCCATGGGGTCGCAAAAGAGTCAGATACGACTTAGCAACTAAACAACAATAAAAGGGTGTGTTGGTGAATCCAGGGCTGTCAGAACTATGCTGGGAGCTGGGTGTTGTGTTCCCCGGGTTACAGGATTCCCGTGGCTTTTTTAAAGGGTGGTTTTATTAAATCACCAACAACATTAGAGGAAATTGAGAAAGAAGAACGTGTACCACTAAGCCTCGCTCTACCACAGTTGTTTTCATTCTTCCAAGTTCCCTTCCACCCTTTCTCCTTTCACACACACATCTACTTGCCAATCGCACTGGAGCCTACACACGCAACTGGGCAGTCTTTTCTCCCTTGACACGATTTCATAAACATTTCTCCGTGTTGCTTCATAGTTATCATTCGGAATGGCTGTGTACTATTCCTTTGTGTTGATTTATGGTCATTTAGTGAAACAATCCTTAAGGTTGGACGTTCAAGGTTTCTCTACTTTTGAGTGATGCTGAATAACATACTAGGACTTCTGGACACCTGCCATTTTCCTTTGAAATCACTGCACTGAGTCAAGCAGTAGATTTCGGAGCCAAAGGGTACTCACTGCTTTTATAGATACTGAAAGGGCATTGATTTCCCCGAGGCAATCTGCTTGTTTATTCAGGCTCCAGGGCTGCTAATGGCCAGGAGACAGGTGTTAATTGGTAAAAAAAAAAAAAAAAAAAAAAACACAGAGACGCCTTTCCCCCACTCCTCCCAGAAAGACAGTGTTTTTTCCAAAACCCTGGCAGATAATATGCTGAAATGTTAGTCTGTTAGTCCGAGGACAACTGGCCAGACCCCGTCGTCGTTGACGACGGCAAGAAAGAGAAACAAAGCACTTTGTAGAAGGAATCCCTCCCAGGGTGACTCAGCGTGGCCAGGACTCTGAAGGATTCCCGACTTCTCCGCCCTTGGAACTGGCATCATCGCCTCCTAGAAGTCACTTCGGACACCTTCACTGCCCTCCTCCATGTTCATGCAGGTGCTAAGTTGGGGTGGAGATTCCAAAGACCCCACGTAGAGAGGGGATCTTGAAAAAGGAGAGTTGCCTCCAGGTAGCCCCGAGGATGACAGCTGAGCCCTGAGTGATGCTCTCATCAGAAAGGAGTGTGGTGAGGGACCACTGGGAGAGGCCACCCATGTGCCCTAAGCTGGAGCGGAGCCTAGCTTGCCTCTCTTAAGGGATTTCTCGAGGAGGGGAGGCTGCGGAATGACACCACCCCAGCAGGGTGGACTGAGAACGCACAAAGGGGCCGGACCCCACCCTCTGCCCTAATTACAGGTTTCCCAGGTGGTTCAGTGGGCAAGAGCCTGCCTGCCAGTGCAGGAGACAGGGGTTTGATCCCTGGGTTGGGAAGATCGCTTGGAGGAAGAAATGGCAACCCACTCCAGTATTCTTGCCTAGGGAAATCCCATGAACAGAGGAGCCTGGTGGGTTACAGTCCATGGAGTCTCAGAGAGTCATACATGACTGAGTGGCTGAGGGCACACACTGCCCCAATTCCTTGCCTCCTCTGGTTTGCTCTGGAAAAGATCTCACAAAGGAGCACAGAGATGCCTGCCAGCCATCAGACCATGCTGGGCTGCTCAGCTGGAAGGAGAGCTGGGGCCAAAAAACTCAGTCTCCCAGCTCTGAGGGACTTCTTAGAGATGATAGTAGGGAGCCCCTAAACCAGGATCAATCATGCAAAACACTTTATGTGTTATTTCACTGAATCCTCATAACACTGGTTGTTGTTTAGTCACTCAGTCTCGTCCGACTTTTTGCAACCCCATGGACTGCAGTGCGCCAGGCTTCCTTGTCCTTCACCATCTCCTGGAGCTTGCTCAGACTCATTGAGTCAGTGATGCTCTCCAGTCATCTCATCCTCTGTCATCCCCTTCTCCTGCCTTCAATCTTTCCCAGCATTAGGGTCTTTTCCAATGAGTCAGTTCTTCACATCAGGTGGCCAAAGTATTGGAGTTTTATCTTCAGCATCAGTCCTTCCAATGAATATCCAGGACTTATTTCCTTTGGGATTGACTGGTTTGATCTCCTTGCAGTCCAAGAGACTCTCAAGAGTCTTCTCTAACACCACAGTTCAAAAGTATCAATTCTTCTGCGTTTGGCCTTCTTTTAGGTCCAACTTTCACATCCATATACATCCATAAATGACTACTGGAAAAATCATGGCTTTGCCTATACGAAACTTTGTTGGCAAAGTAATGTCACTACTTTTTAATAGGCTGTTTAGGTTGGTCATAGATTTTCTTCCAAGGAGCAAGTGTCTTTTAATTCCATGCCTGCATTCAAGTGATCATTATTATCCCCAATTTAATGTTTTATAAAATGAGGTTTAAATAATTTTTCCAGATCACAACTCATAAGTGATCAACTGATATTTGAACTCAGGTTTGCCTGTTTCCAAAACTTTTGTTCTTTGCTCTAGGCTGTGTTTTACAGTTTATCTGTGCACATCTGCTCTTCCAGTTGGTACGATCTTTATGGCCGGGGCCTCTCCTCATTCCTCTTGACATCTTGCTGTGTCTAACACAGTGCTCAGACATGCTGTTGGCACTGAACAAGCATTTATTGTTTTGGATTTGATGCCAGAGGGCTCCAAGCCCTTGGGCAGGGGCAGATGAGGCATAATGCCTAGAATCATTGCAAAAATTCCCAGGGTTTATAACTTCTCTCCAAAAGTGCAGAAAACAAGAGCTACTGGCTCAGGTTCAATCCCAGACCACTCTCATAGTCATCAATTAGTGATGAGATCTTTGTGATAACTCAGGGCCCATGCAGCAGAAGATAGAACCAGAAAGCAGAAGAAAGGTAGGTTTCACAGGTGCAAATACTGAGCCATGGGGAGGGGGTTAAAAGCTGCAGAAGGAAGCAATAGCCTTACTCAAGCAAGCTTATTTGCTTACATAAGAAAGCGCTTTTCTTAGCAAGACCTGGATGCTGTTACAGTGCCTCTCAAGTTTCCTCCAATCCTGGCTTCTGGGAGAGAAATCAAAACAATTGACAAGTTTCTCTCAATACTTTCTGTATTGTTATTGTTGTTCAGCCGCCCAGCCGAGTCTGACTCTTTGGGACCCCATGGACTATAGCACGCCAGGCCTCTCTGTCCTTCACCATCTCCTGAAGTTTGCCCAAGTTCATGTCCATTGCAGCAGTGATGTCATCCAGTCATCTCATCCTCTGACACCCTCTTCTCCTTCTGTCTTCAATCTTTCCCAGCAACAAGGACTTTTCCACTGAGTCAGCTGTTCTCATCAGATGACCAAAATAGTGGAGTTTCAGTCCTTCCAGTGAATATTCAGGGGTGATTTCCTTTAGGATTGACTGGTTTGATCTCCTTGCTGTCCAAGGGACTCTCAGGAGTCTCCTCCAGAACCATGTGAAATGAGGGCTGGATTGTGGTACAGTTGATAGGAGATTTTTTTGTTTGTTTTTGTTGGTTAGTTGGTTTTTGGCCACACCCTGCGGCTTGTGGGATCTTCCCGGAGAATCCCGTGGATGGAGGAGCCTGGTAGTCTACAGTCCACGGGGTCTCAAAGAGTCGGACACGACTGAGCAACTTCACTTTCACTTTTCAATTGTTCGAAGCATTAGATGATATTGCATATATGAAAATTCTTTGAAAACCATGAAGCACAACCCAGAAGCGAAAGATGAAAGGTTTGCTAGTGGTCAGGACAAGCCCGGGGAGGGGTCAGCAAACCTTTGTAAAGGGCCAGGGAGTAAGCATTTTAGCTCTGCAGGCAATCTAGTCTCTGCTGTTGCTGGGCTCAGTCGTGCCTGACTCTCGTAACCCCATCGACTGTAGCCCACCGGGCTCCTCTGTCCATGGGATTTCCCAGACAAGAAGACTGGAGTGGGTTATCATTTCCTTCTCCAGGGGATCTTTCCAACCCACGTATTGGACCTGTGTCTCCTGCTGAGCCATCGGGGAAATCCCTGGCCTCTGAAATAACCATTCAACTCTGCCCTGGTAGCACAAAAGCATCTGTAGACAAGACATAAATTAATGGGTGTAACTGTGCGCCAATAAAACTTTATTGACAAAAACAGGCAGTGGCTGGATTTGCCACTTCTTCTAGAGAAAGCATTTGAGGGGATGTAGCTGAGACAGGTCCTCTGCCCTGTCCCATCCAATTATTGTAACAATTTGACTAAAGACCGAGAGAGCATATTGTCAAATTCGTAGGTGACCTGCCCGGGGGGACCACTTTTCTCATCTCAGGGATGGTTAACCTCCATCAGAGTCAGAGAGACAGAAATTTCCCCCATCCAGTGGAATCTTGTGTGGAGCTATAGGATGTCAAATCTCTTCCTCCTTTTTATCCTTCTGCCCTGGAGCTAAGGTGAGGCTGGAGTACCTCTGGGGGGAGCCCTGATGCCGTGAGAAGGCGGGAAGCCCAAGGTGGGATGCAGGAGAACGGTGGTCTCGAAGGAGGGGAAGGTTGAGGTTTAAGGCTGAAGGTTGGTGGGGGTCTGTGAGGTGTTCCCTGCGTCACCTCACGGGATAGCAGCTCGTGCGCCTGGGCTGGCGTGCCTTGGGTTCTGTCTTGCTGGGAGCCATCCACGTGGCGGCAGGCTGTGGGGAGGGGAGCGGCTTGGGATGCTGGCCCAGAAATGACTGATGACACACTGCTGAAAGGCAAGGCTCAGTGACAGACGTCTGACTCCGGATTCAAACTCACCCAACAGGCTCTGCCACTTGGCAGAGAGCAGCGTGATGACACTGAGCTGGGATCACGAACGAGATCTGCGTTTAAGTAAAGGCAACAACAAAGCCACCCAAAGCCAGTTATACTGATGTGGAATGGAGGAGCCCTCAGGAGGCAGTGTTTCTTTTTAAGAGAAATCTGGGCTTGGGGTGGGTGGGCAGAAGACCTGACTATTCATGGCTGCCCAGCGCTCCATCATTTGGAGGTGGTGGTGTGTGTTACAGTGAGTCACTGCCAGGAAGGTTCATGCAAATTTAGGCTACATCAGCATACACGAGGGTCCAGATCAAAGGTGATCTGGGAACTCCCTGGCAGTCCAGGAGTTAGGATTCCGAGTTTCCACCACAAGGGGCACAGGTTCGATCCCTGGTCAAGGAACTAAGATCCCACATACCATATGGTACAGCCAAAACAAAAGCAATGTTGGTCACAGCCTAGCACACCCCATCCTGGCCAGACCACACCAGCAGCCCCGCGTCTAATTCTGTTTACCACTAAAACCTGTGGTATACCCACCTGGCATTAGTGGTAAAGAATCCACCTACCAGTGCAGGAGACACAAGAGACATGAGTTCAATCCCTGGAGAAGGAAATAACAACCCCCTCCAGCATTCCTGCCTGGGAAATCCCATGGACAGAGGAGCCTGGCGGGCTACAGTCTATTGGGTCTCAAAGAGTCAGACACGACTGAACAACTGAGCATGCACACATGTTGGGAGGATGGCCATTATATTGAGGTGTTCATAGGCCACACATTAAATGAGCACCTACTATATGTTCAGGGTATTACATTAGGCACTGGGAATGCAAAGACAAACAAGACGCAGTGCCTTATCGTGAAAGAGCTTTCTTTTGGACTAGAAGGGGATGCTCAAGATGATGTTAAGTCACTTCAGTCATGTCTGACTCTTCTCGACCCCATGGATGGTAGCCCACCAGGTTCCTCTGTCCATGGGTTTCTCCAGGCAAGAATACTGGAGTGGGTTGCCATTCCCTTCTCCAGGGCATCTTCCCAAGCCAGGGATCGAATCCATGTCTCTTATGTCTCCTGCATTGGCAGGTGGGTTCTTTATCCACTACCACTACCTGGGAAGCCCTAGAAGGGGAGCAGCAGGCACATAAACTGTAACTTATAATGTGGCAAGACCAGAGAATCTCTCAGAGATCCGCAGACCAGGTCTCACGAAATGACTGTTGAAGGAATGAGGCTTGCAGACCCTGGTGTTATCAACTCACTGAAGAGTAATCATGAGGATGAGGGAAAAGCCTCATTGTGAATTGTTCCTGCCAGAGAAATGAGAAACAACGAGTATGGGACAGTCGAGGATGACTAGGATTGTGACTCCTGTCCGTAAGAGCAGGCGCTGTGGTGGCTCTGTCTGTGGCTGCTTTTCTGTAAGGGCACACTGCCTCCTCCGTCTGGAAGTCAGGAGGGAGGTTCCTGCCCTGGGAGGGAGGGTGTTCAAGGCGTCCCCCCGAGACCCCTTCCAAGGCTCAGCTCCCAAGTGGCACCACAGAGCTGGCTCACCCGAGCTGCTGGAGACACTGTTCTGTTCCTTGGCATCCTGACCCCATCGTTGCCTTTGCAAGTCCAGGGTCCCTCAGGGTCTCCAGGCTTCCTACCCCAGTGAGTTTATTGAATCCGTGTGGGCTCTGAGCACATCGCCTCCCACGGCACGGGGCACGCCTAGTTCCCTCTGTTCATACACAAAGCCACTGGGTGCTCAGGCAAAATGAAGAGGTTTCTAATTCTCTGACAGCAACATCCCTCTGCTTGTTCCGATAATGATGATGATGATGCTAGTAAAACCAAAATCATATCTAGTATTTACTGATCACTTTCTATATACCGGGCACGAAGAGTTTTCATGCATGAATTAATTTCATCTTCACAACAGTCCTAGCCAGGAGGTACCATTGTTATCCTATCTGATAAAAGAGGGAATTGAGGATTTGAGAGGTTCAATGATTTGCCTTAAGATTGTAGATACATTCAGAGGCATAGCCTGGACTTGAACTCAGAAATTTTCTCTCAAAATCCATATACTGAAGTGCTCAGTCACGTCCCACTCTTTGCGACCCCATGGGCTGTAACCTGCCAGGTTCCTCTGTCCATGGGATTTCCCAGGCAAGAATACTGGAGTGGGCTGCCATATCCTCTTCCAGGGTATCTTACTGACCTAGGGATCAAACCCACATCTCCTGCATCTCTTGCCTTGAAGGTGGACTCTTTACTTTGAGGCATCAGGGAAGTCCTTATATTGAAGAGAATATAACTCTTGTCGTAAGAATGTTTGAAAGACACATAAGACAACAGAACTCTCATTTAGCCCACTGTTTTTCAAATTTAGGTTTGTACCCCATTTGTGGATCATAAAAAAAAAGCATATGGGTTGTGATCATTTTTGCTAGATGAACAGAATAGAATAGAAAGTCAGTAGTATTCATCACACATTTAAGATTATTTCAGTTATGAATATATGTGTGAACTGCTTGTCATGTGAAGTGTATTTGTTAATGCAGGTAATGGTCAACGTTTGAGAAACATTGATCTAGTCCAACCTGCTCATTTTATAAATGAGTGTACAAAGGTTCAGATGGCAAAGTGATTTTTTCCCATGATTACAGAGTGTTAGTGGAGGAAATGGGGCTAAACCCAAGTTTTTCTGACTCTCAGCTTATATTATCAAGCTTAACTGACTGCAAAGAAAACCAAGAAAAGGCAAGAGTAGTAATACTGCTAGTAGCGGTAATAGCGTGTGTTGTTTGTGTGTGAGTCGCTCAGTCGTTCCTGACTCTTTGCAACCCCATAGACTAACCCAGCAGGCTCCTCTGTCCATGGGATTCTCCAGGCCAGAACACGGGAGTGGGTTACCATTCCCTTCTCCAGGGGATCTTCCTGACCCAGGGATCGAATCTGCATCTCCTGTGTCTCCTGCATTGCAGGCAGATTCTTTACCATCCGAGCCACCAAGGGTAGTATTACTATAATAACAATAAAATAGCTACTATTTTATTGTGTTTTCTTTTTATCGGAGTGGAATTGCTTTGCAATGTTGTGTTAGTTTCTTGGATCAGCTATATGTACAGATACATCCCCTCTTTTGGATTTCCTTCCCATTTAGGTCACCACAAAGCACTGAGTAGAGTTCCCTGAGCTGTGCAGTAGGTTCTCACTACTTATTGATTTTATGCACAGTTATCAAGAGTGTATATGTATGAGTCCCAGTCTCCCAATTCATCCCACCCCTTTCCCCCTACTTTTATAATTTTTAGTGTGTGCCAGGCACTTTTCTAAATGCTTTAGATATACATTAGCTTATTTAACTCTCATAACCACTCATTCCAATCCCAAAGAAAGGCAATGCCAAAGAATTTCAAACTACCACACAACTGCACTCATCTCACACGTTAGCAAAGTAATGCTCAAAATTCTCCAAGGCAGGCTTCATCAGTACATGAACTGTAAACCTCCAGATATTCAAGCTGGATTTAGAAAAGGCAGAGGAACCAGAGATTAAATTGCTGCATCCGTTGGATCATAGAAAAAGCAAGAGAGCTCCAGAAAAACATCTGCTTTATTGACTACACCAAAGCCTTTGACTGTGTGATCACAACAAACTGTAGAAAATTCTTCAAGAGATGGGAATACCAGACCACCTTACCTGCCTCCTGGGAAAACTCTATGCAGGTCAAGAAGCAACAGTTAGAACTGAACATGGAACAACAGACTGGTTCCAAATCAGGAAAGGAGTATGTCAAGGCTGTATATTGTCACCCTGCTTATTTAACTTCTATGCAGAGTACATCATGAGAAACACTGGACTGGATGAAGCACAAGGTGGAATCAAGATTGCCAGGAGAAATATCAATAACCTCAGATACGCAGATGACACCACCCTTACGGCAGAAAGCAGGGAAGAACTACAGAGCCTCTTGATGACAGTGAAAAAGGAGAATGAAAAAGTTGACTTAAAAATGAACATTCAAAAAACTAAGATCATGGCAACCGGTCCCATCACTTCATGGCAAACAGATGGGGAAACAATGACAAACTTTATTTTTGGGGCTCCAAAATCACTGCAGATGGTGACTGCAGCCATGAAATTAAAAGATGCTTGCTCCTTGGAATAAAAGCTATGACCAACCTAAACAGCATATTGAAAAGCAGAGACATTACTTTGCCAACAAAGGTCCATCTAGTCAAACCATGGTTTTTTCAGTAGTCATGTATGGATATGAGAGCTGGACTATAAAGAAAGCTGAGTGCTGAAGAACTGATGGTGTTGGAGAAGACTCTTGAGAGTTCTTTGGATGGCAAGGAGATTCAACCAGTCCATCCTAAAGGAAATCAATCCTGAATATTCACTGGAAGGACTGATGCTGAGGCTGAAACTCCAATACTTTGGCCACCTGATGTGAAGAATTGAGTCACTGGAAAAGACCCTGATGCTGGGAAAGATTGAAGACAGAAGGAGAAGGGGATGACAGAAGGTGAGATAGTTGGATGGCATCACTGACTCAATGGACACGAGTTTGAGTAAGCTCCGGGAGTTGGTGATACACAAGGAAACCTGGCATGCTGCAGTCCATAGGGTCACAAAGAGTTGGACACAAGTGAGCAACTGAACTGAACAACCCAATGAGGCAGGTATAATTATTTCTCTCATTCTCAGATGAAGAAACTCAGGTAGAGAAAGTTCAGGTCCCTTGGGCAACATAGCTGGTAACAGAGAATGGGAGATTCAAACCCAGACACACTGGCATTAGCCAGAATAAAGTACTGCATGACCCTGTCTATCCTAATATTCTTCCTGAAGGCTGTAATGCCAATACAGTAGATACCATGAAGTGTGTATCTGAATATAACATACCTATATACCTACTTCTTCCATGAGCCAGGGTCTTGGACAATAACTCCATATTTATCACGGACTTTAGATTTTTGGCTAAAATGGAAAAACCATCTTTTTTTGCACAGATAAGATATCCTTCAAGTTACCTTGTCTCTGTCATTCATTCATGTATTTAAGACAACATGCACTTGCAGCACTGAATATAGTAGGTAAGATCATTACTTTTTTCTTTTGGCAGCACTTCGCCGCATGTGGGATCTTAGTTCCCCAACCAGGGATCAGACCTGCACCCTCTGAATTGGAAATATAGAGTATTAACCACTGGACCACCAGGGAAGCCTATCTTTAAAAGACCAAACTGGGCATAACACCCTACCTTGTTCCAAAAAAGGATTAAAGCAGTTCATGAGGATACATAAAATACTCTTAAATAACAGGAGATGAGAACAATATAAAGGAAGAACAAGTTAGAGATGCTAAATGAAAGCAAAAATGAGACTAGCAGAAAAAACACTTTTCAGGAAGTCAATACACTTGCTGTGGGTGGACCAAAAAGGTCTCCAGGTTCCCATTTTAATTGCCTACAAATTCACACATCCTACAAGGGGATGATAGCAGCTCTCAGTTTGCATTAACTACTTCCCTGAAAGTGATTTTAATTACTTTAAGATCCTCAGCCTGCTTCAGATGAAAACAAACTCATTCCTTAGGATAAGTACTTCTCCTTCTGAGACTAAGACAGAAAACTCTCTCTACAGGTCCTCTTCATGGACATTACATGACAGAACAAACACAGTCCTCAAGGCCAGCCTCCCAGTAAGCTCCGGATGGCACTGCACAAGCTATTTCTGCCAGTGTCCCAGGGAAGGTTGAGGGCATCGCACTTAAAATTCCAAGACGCATGATGGTATCAGTCATCTGTGGTATAAAGGGATATGAGCTCTGAGCACACTGTTCTCTGATTGCAAAGTCAGGGACAGACTTGCTTGAAACACAGTGATCTAAAAAGAGGTGCAACCCAATGTTCATTGCAGCACTGTTTACAAAAGCCAAGTCATGGAAGCTGTCTAAATTTCCATTGACAGAGGAATCTATAAAGAAGACGTGGCACATAAATACAATGGAATATCACTCAGCCATAAAAAAGAATGAAATAGGGCTTCCCAGGTGGCTCAGTGGTAAAGAATCCACCTGCCAATGCAGGGGATAGGGGTTAGATCCCTGGTCCAGGAGATCCCACGTGCCACAAAGGACTAAGGTCGTGCATCACAACTATTAACCCTGTGCTCTAGAGCCCGTGAGCCACAACAACTGAAGCCCTCAGGCCTAGAGCCCCTCCTGCTCTGCAACAAGAGAAGCCACTGCATTGAGAAGCATGGGCACCACAATTAAAGAATAGTCACTAATCTCCATCACTAGAGAAAAAGTCTGTGCAGCAATGAAGACCTGGCACAGTGAAATAAATAAATAAAACATTTTTTAAAAAAGAATGAAATAATGCCATTTACAGCAACATGGATGAACCCAGAGACAGTCATACTGACGGAAGTAAGTCAGATAAAGAAGGAGAAATGTCATATCCTTTATATGCACAATCTAAAAAGAAATGATACAAATGAACTTATTTACAAAACAGAAACACACAGACTTTGAGAAGGAACTTATGCTTGCAGTGGGTTGGGTGAGAAGGATGTAAGGAAGGGATTGTTAGGGAGTTTAGGACGTACATGTACACACTGATGTATTTAAAATGGATAACCAGCAGGGCCCTATACTGTATAGCAAAGGGAACTCTGCTCAATGTTATGTGGCAGCATGGATGGGAGGGGAATTCCAGGGAGAAAGGACACATGTTTATGTATGGCTGAGTCCCTTTGCTGACCACCTGAAGCTATCACAACATTGTTAGTTGGCTATTAGAGTTTAGTCACTAGGGACTATAGCCTGCTAGGCTCCTCTGTCCATGGGATTTCCCAAGCAAGAATACTTGAGTGACTTGCCATTGCCTTCTGCAGGGGATCTTCCCAACCCAGGGATCAAACCCATGTCTTCCGCATTGACAGGCAGATTCTTTACACTGGGCCACCAAGGAAGCCCTGTCAATTGGCTATACTCCAAAATAAAAAGTTAAAAAGAAAAGGAGTGCTCAGTTAAAACAACATTTGGATTAGCTGGTGTTCAGCTCTCTCAAGCTGACGCTGCCCCAACCCTCCAGCTCTCCAGGACCAGGCTCTCCTTTGCAGAATTTGGCATGAGCATGAGCTGCTACATCATACTGTTCTAATGCATGTGTGTGTTATGTTTTTAAATCCTCCCAGAGCAAAACTTACATCTTTTATTCCCCAGCTATAGACAAATGTTTGTGTTCCTCCCAAATTCATATGTTGAAATCCTAACCCTGAAAGTGAAGGCATTACCACCAAGGAGGTGGGGCCTTGGGGAGATAATTGAGTCATGAGGGTGGGGTCCTCTGGATGGGATTAGTGCCTTTATAAAAGAGCCCCTGGAGAAATTCCTTGCTCTTTCCTCCACATGAGGATACAGCAAGACAGCCATTTATTAACCAGAAGTGACCTCTCATTAGACAGAATGTGCCAGCACCCTGAACTCAGACTACCCAGCCTCCAGGACTGTGAGAAATTAATGTTTGTTTGTTTGTTTAATTTTGCTCCTTACTTCGGGTTTAATTTGTTCTTTTTTTCTTCTTTTTTGAATAACAGAACCACATTTATTTAAGAATGTGTTCCAATATCAAGTGGCAAAGCTCAACAATGCAAAGCCGAAATTACTTTTGCACAAACCTAATAGTTTTACACATCATAATGCATATGGTTCAGTGCTACTCTCTCAATTCTTCTCACCATCTCCTTCCATGCCTATCCCCCCTGCCCCGCCATAATGCTTGTTTTTTAGACCATCTGGTCTGTGGGAGTATGTCAGGGCAGCCTGAACAGACTAAGACACCAGGGCTGACTCTCTTGTCCTGCACTCACTAAGCACTCATGTGCAAGTGAAGCACTTCCTAAGGCTGTTGATGGCAATAACCAACGTCTGCTGTTAAGAAAGGATTAAATTAAGGCATGAGAGGAGCCCATATTTCACCAGGAGCTCTTGCTGGTACAGTTCTGCAGTCTGCACTGCTGGAACGCTCCCTCTTTCCACCAAACTAGATCCCCAGATGTTCCCCTTTCTGCTGTATCATTGCCGCGATGGGAATTCAGATTTCTCAGTGGAGCCATGATGGACAAGGGTAAGAAGACATAGGTCCTGATGACCACCTTTATCATCACAGCGCTGCCTCACCACAGTCATGGATAAGGGTGAACCTCCTCTAACTTTTGAACTCTATCACAGGGGACATCTTTCCTAAAGTGCTAAATGGAGGACTTTCTGACCACATGACCATCTAATCTCAATTCTCTTGTTCATGAACTTAAAGCCTGGTAGTCTGTACTGTCTAAAACATGAACCCAGAACAGAATGGAAACATAATAGGGAACCACCAGTCCAGGTAATAAAATGAGTTGAAGACATAGAAAGACTTCGAGGCATTTGGGAAGAATGGACTGATGCTGGTTCCTTGGGAAATGATGGAATCCCATGGGCATAGAACCCAGTGATGGTGTGGGAGTATCAGAGGAAAGCTCCCAAGAGGATGCTGGCGGGGAGGGGGATGGATAGTTAGGTAGATTGGGTAGAAAGCTCAACTGAAAACAAAATTTGGGTAATGGCTGGATTAACCTTCTGAGAGGGGATGCTGAGATGTTGCATAAACACAGGTACAGTGTTTGCCTTTTATTTTTAATACCTGGATAAACCAAGAACTTGAGAGAAGCTCATGAGAAGTTTTATAAGAGTACTATTTTATAGGGACTTCCCTGGCAGTCCAGTGGTTAAGACTTTGCTTTCCAATCCAGGGGGTGCGGGTTCGATCCCTGGTTGGGCTACTAAGATCCCACATGCCTCATGGCCAAAAAATCAAAACATGAAACAGAACAGTATTATAACAAATTCAGTGAAGACTTTGAAAATGGTCCACATTGGAAAAACCTTTTAAAAAAAGAGTAATAATTTATGTAACGAGATTTTAATTTTTTAATATTGAAGTAAGAACAAGCATTTGTTCTACAATCAGATATTATCCATCAGGTGTTCAGAGATGGCACTTACTGCAGTGGATGATTTTAGCATCCAATTGTCAGATGTATAAGCTTTGTGTAATGAGGGGGTTTTGAAGCCTAAGAGTGGTTCAAACAGAACTCCTCTTGTCTTAGCTTAGGGCTGCCATAACAAAATACCATAGGCCATACCAGTGATTTAAACAACAGACATTCATTTGTCACAGTTGTGGAGCCTGGGAAGTCCAAGATCAAAGTGTAGGCAGGACTTCCTTGGTGGCCCAGTGGTTAAGAATTTGACTGCCAATGCAGGGGACACTAGTTTTACATGGTCTGGGATGATTCCACATGCTACGGAGCGGCTAAGCTCGCACGCCACAACTACTGAGCCCATGCTCTAGAGCCCACAAACTGCAACTGCTGAGCCTGCGTGTCCTTAAAGTCCATGCTCTGCAATGCAAGGAGAAGCCCACACACCACAACTAGAGAAAGACCTCATGCAGCAACAAAGACCCAGGGCAGCCAAAAAAACCACAGGCAGATTTGGTTGTTGGTGAGAGCTCTGTTACTGGCTTCAGAGGGCCCTGTCTCCCTGTCCCCACTTGGCAGAGATCTCTGCCTTTCTCTTTCTGTATCTCTCTCCTCTTGTCCTATATTGTCACCAATCCCATCATGAGAGCCCCACCCTCATGACCTAATTAGCTCCCTAGAGCCCCACCGTCCAAATACCATCACACTAGGGGTCAGAGCTTCATATATACATTTTGGAAGGGACACAATCCAGTCCACAGCCCATCCCGTGCCAGGTGACCTCTGCAGGGCCCTGGAGAACACATTCTGTCCCCAAAGAGGGAGCAGCCCCAGCAGGACGTCTACCAGAAGGCCAGGCTAGCTCTGGTTTACTCTGAACCATAAATCTCCCCATCACCTTGAGATTTAAAAGGAGCATCCCTGGAGGTCTCCAATCAGGGCAATTGGAAGAAACTTCCTACCTAAGCTCAGGCAGAGCCCCTTTGAAGAATCGCAGGCTTATCCATCACATTCCTAAGTCCCCTCTCCAAGGGAGAGGCAGCTGGGGACGGTAGTCCTTTATTGGCTGTTGTTGTTGATTAGTTGTTGTGTCCAACTCTTTTGTGACCCCCTGGGCTGTCCGTGGAATTTCCCAGGCAAGAGGTTGCCATTTCCTTCTCCAGCGGATCTTCCCCACCCAGGCATCGAACTTGAGTCTTCTGCTTGGCAGGCAAATTCTTTACCACTGAGCACCTGGGAAACCCATGCAGAGGCCCACATGATTTTCCAGACAAGAAGCTGGGAAGGTGACAGTGGCCAGGCTACAGAGCCAAGAGAGAAAGTCCAACACTCTGCTTCATCAGATCAGTTCCAATCCACCCCCTAAATCTTCATCCCCCACAGGCAATATGGTACTCATGAACTTCAGGTTCAAAGGTAATTACGATGCTCAAAATCCTCCCCAGGTTTCCACACAGAATAACTAAGGAAGCAAGGCAACCTTTCCATGAGATTAGGAAATCATGTGCCACCTTCCTTTCCGAAACTTCCAGAATGGTCATTGTAAATCCCATTCAACTTCCAACCCACGAGGAAAAAAAAAAAGAAACTCTCTGTGTCGAGCTGGGTAGCCTGTCTGGTTAGAAACCCTCCTCTGTTTTGAATGGGAATTTGTCTCATTACAAAATCCACCCATTCACTTAGTTCTACCCTCTGAGACCACACAGAACGATGCCCACCCTTTCCCACCTGGCAGCCTGTCAGACACAAGAAGGGAATCTTCGTTTCCTAGCAACCCTTCTCTGCCCAAGACATGATGCCCTTCCAGGCCTCCCAGGCCTTCCAGGGACCTGCCCCAGGGTTCCCACCAGCTTGGCTCTCACCTCCAGACCCTCTTCCATTACCTAAAAATTCTCATTCAGCCGAGTAGTTGTAACACCACAGCCCAGCTTTCCTCTTGCGCTAAAACACTTTCCAAAAATTCTGGAAATTTGTTATGGTCATGGCTGCCAAGCCCACAAAACCCAGATCCCAATCTCTTACTGAGAAGCCCAAGAACATGTGCAAAAAGAAAAAAAAACCTTTTGGCTGGACATCATCTCTTGGTCCCTGGGATGAATCATAAGTTTCTTTCATTGTTGCTCTTGGCTGTTCCCCCTGGGTCAAAGTTGATGGTTGATGAGACAGATACCACCCCTAGTGATACCCTCTGCTCCGGGTGTGGAAATCTGAGGGCAAAGGCAGCACTGAATATCCCAGCACAGGGTCCAAGTGATTAGACTCCTTGACAGAAGGTGACACAAGACCAGGGATCACTCCTGAAGGGTCATCTAACTCTTCCTGCCTCAGAGTTAAGGGCACGAATTAAGAGTTATGTCAAGGACTCCACTCAGCACTCCAAGTCAGCTCTGGGTTGTCAGAAGACTTTCTTTGACTAACCTCCCACACACTCCCCACCAGGATCTCCACGCAATACCCTCACTTCCTCTGTATGCAACTCCACTGGATCACCACAGCACTTGTGTGTCAACTTCACAGGCACCATCATAGTCCCTGTTGCATTCTGCCATGAGACAGGACTCTGCCTCTGTGCTCCTGCCTTGTCCCCTAGACTGGGGACTCCTGGAGGAGAGCCCCTGGGTCTTATTTATCAGTGTCTCCAATCCTAGCATGGAATCTGACACAAAGTAGGCACTCATGTAAGATGAATGATGCCGAAATGAGCTGATGCCTTGGCCTCACTTTGTCAAGCCTTTCATATCTCATAGAGATAGGTGGGAATTGAGCATCCCTTCCTCTGGGTGGGAGTCAGGAGAGATCACCATTGCCTCCGTGCCTGTGTTCCACCATCTCCATCACAGTGGGATGACCTGTGTGTGAGCTGGGCTGCTCAAAGCATGGGATCCTCCACCTGATCCCTTCCTGAGTCTATGAGCTCTGCTGCTTCCTGGTTAGAGAACCTGGTCTAAAATCCAGACCATCACCAGCCTATTCCATAAGCAGAAACTGGGGAGAAGAGCCCGACTGACCTGGGGCAAATTTATCCCACCCCCAGGAATCACAGAGGGGCAGCAGGTTGACCACAACCCTGATTAACCTCAGCAATGAAGTGTCTCGTAACTATTTCCATCATATCTCAGGACAGGGGAACCAGCCTGCTCAGTACAAACCACAGCACAAAGCTCCAGGGAGGCCCAGTGTAATGCACAGTGTCAACACGATGAGTCAGGACAAGGCAGAAGCCTCTTAGAGTGACTAGGTCTCTTCTCGAGGACTTGGAGATTTCCCACCCTCACATAGTCCCTGCCAACTCATCCAACATGACATGAACAATGCTGGTCAGGATCATGCCTGGTGGAAAAGAACAGCCAGCTTCCTCCTTTGTGGTTTCCATGGTAACAAGGGCGGTGTTTGGGCTCCTGACTGTGGGAATGAAGAGCAGAGGCTCCTGCTCCCCATTTCCCATCTGCTCTCACCTCCTGCTCACTTCCTTAAAGGGTGGCAAAGGATGCTCTTACCTGCTAAGATGAAGATGCCCACGAGAACCAGGAAGACCAGCAGGTAGAGCCCGAGGACTGCATGCTTCAGGGCCGACAGGGAGCCCAGCTGGGTACAGCAGCCACCTGCTCGTCCTTTGTGGCATGGACCTAACAATAAGGAGAAAAGACATTTGAAAATTCCCAAAGCCATTTTGCTCTTTTGGTCTCATCTCTCCCTGATGCATGTGGATGTTCATGTGGCAGCCTCCCCCACACCTCCCCCCCTCCCCCCACCACACACACCTTCTGCACATCGGTAATGCAGGTGGAATGGTAGGGAGCATCTCAGAACTGTGATAAGTTTTTCAGCTTCTGTCTCTCCTCCCAACCTCTGTGCTCATGAACGAGCCAGAAGACATGCCAACAGCTCACATGGCCACACAAACCCACCCTCCTGGAGCCAGTGCCAGTAGCAGAGAGAGATAGGATAGGCTGCCTTTTACAAAATGCTATTGTCCCACATGATCAGGAGGAGATGGAGAGAATTTTAAAAAGAGGTTGCAAACTCCAGCTTCTAACAGTGGCAGGGAAGGTGGGCCAGGTGAGCCTGGGGAACCCACTAGCGCATGCCCCATCCGGAAGCTGTTGCTATGTCGGAACAAGGGCCAGGTGTTGACAGATCCAAAAATTTCAAGACAAGCCAGAAGTGATTTAGAGAAATCTCCCTTTTTTATGTGTTGACAACTAATTAGGTGGTGGGGGGGAGGGAGACAAAGGAAAAAAAAAAACCACTAGGGAGTGTAAACAAAAATAAAACACATTTATACGGCTGAGCTGACCACCAGTTTACAACCTTGGGTTTCGATTTACAGGAAAACATAGTACAGCACTTCATCCTGTGAAACTATTCAAGGCTCCCCATGTCCTGGTCAAAATGGAACAGCAAAATACCAGCGTTCCAATGGACCTCAGGGCTTCCCAGGTGGTACTAGTGGTAAAGAAGACACCTGCCAACTCCGGAGATGCAAAAGACGCGGGTTCGATCCTTGGGTCAGGATGATCCCCTGGAGGAGGAAATGGCACCCCACTCTGGTACTCTTGCCTGAAATATCCCATGGACAGAGGAACCTGGCTGGCTGCAGTCCAGGGAGCTTCAAAGAGTCAGACACGACTGAGTGTCTGAGCACAATGGACCTCACGGATTGTCTAGTTCAACCCCTTCAGTTAATAGACAAAGTTGTCAAATGTAAGGGACAGACCCTGGGGTGAGGACGCCAGGTCCTGACTCCAGGTCATCTCTCCACTAGAATTCTTCTTCTAGCCTCCTTCAGATGACTGCTACAGAGGCCAGCAAGCTCACCCATCTCCAATGAAGAGGAAGAGATGCCATCCTGCCCTGACTCCCAGCATGGCAGATAAGAAATGAAGGAGGGCTTTTTTTCCCCACAATGTGCCCATATTATGTTCAATCTCCACCCCCTGCAAGGGACAGTATTGCCAACTGGAGAACTGTTCACTGCACAGGGAGGCAGATGTGGGAGCCAGGAGAGGTTGACAACAGATGTTGAAATAATTGGTATTCAAAAAACATTTGTAGAGATGCTGTGATAGGACTTCCTAGTGGTCCAGTGGTGAAGACTCCATGCTTCCAAGGCAGGGGACACAGGTTCAATCCCTGGTCAGGGAACTAGGATCCCACATGCCATGCGGCACAGCTAAAAGATATCCAAATTTTTTTAATTAAAAAAAAGATGCTGTGATGTTTGTGATCCTTGGTACCTTGGGGTTCACCAGGGAGCAGCTTCGGGGGCTCCTTATTACCTATCATGAAGCATTGCCATAGCTCACCAGAGGTATTGTTCAGTAAGGAACATTTTCCCACTCATTTATTCTATTTTATGGAAGATACTGTTGCTAAAACAGTTAAGTAGAACTCTTACATAATATTTCCATAAAACATCGGGTACCACTTGGAACAAGTTGTCGAGAAATACAAATTCAATTACCATTCTCATCAACCCCCAAATGTTAGCAAATTTTGAAGAGTTAACCTGATTTTCCACTAAGTCTTGCGCAATGTACATCTTTCTAATGTATCCTAAATCTTCTTTTCCAGAATGTTCTATCTCTTCCCACACAGTATGATCTATAACCTGTTTTGCTCCTAAATATGCAAGCTTCTTGCAGCATTTTGTCTTTTTTGTTTGTTTCTCATGAGAACAGCTGGCTGGCCAGTTGCAACTTAGTGGAGAAAAGTTTATTTCCCTCAGGAGCCTGAGCGGTAGGCATAGCATCATGTATTGCACAAATATTTTTTAAAAAAGTTAAAGCCTTTAGTGAATTTGTTGCAATATTGCATCTGTTGTTTATGTTTTGGTTTCTTGGTACAAAGGCATGTAGGATCTTAGCTCCCAGATCAAGGATTGAACCCACAGCCCTTGCATTGGAAGGTGCAGGCTTAACCACTGAACTGCCAGGGAAGTCCCTAAATATTAGTATCAGCTCTCCTGCTCTAAGACCTGTTTCCTCTTGAGATGATGATGAGAAGGATAGCAGCCTAGCTATCGAGAGAGACCAGCAGATACCCAGGCTGAAACGCCATTATCCTTACATTTATCCCAAATTCATCTTGGGCTTCTCTATTCATTGGCTTTGTTTGACCCCCTCCTATGTCTCTTGAAGGTTTAATTAAGTTTAACCATATTCTGTTAACTGTTCCAGTTTCACCAGACAATTATATGTAAATCTATTCTCTCAAAAAGATGTTGATATAATTTTTTTTGCATGCAACTTTTTTACTAAGGCACAACACTCCATTATACCTTGCCTAAACTTGAGGAAGTCCATTGTGTAAGTTGAGCATTAATACAGTAAAGGATTAAGTGCAAACAATACAGAGTCATGGATTGACTAGTGAGGCTACTTCATGATTTGTAAAGGGATGGATTAGTGCTAATTGCCATTCAGTTTGAAATTTTTCAGCTTGAGGAGAAAAACAAAATAACTGGGACCTCTTCCTTCCTCTAGGGATGAAAACATTTTCCTAAACCAATGAGTTATGAGGCCAAAGCTTCTTTTCTTTTACTCCCACTAATTAGAACATCATCCCTTGATTGTCAAGTCTGTGCTGACTTTCAGTGTTGGCAGAATAAAGGGAGGAAAATCACACAGCCAAGAAGACTACTGACTTGCATCTTGTTTTGTTGTTGCATGTTTGTCTCTAGGTCATTGTTTAAGAGTGGGTCAAGCTGCAATGATACAGTTCTAATTTTTTCCCATAAAAAAAAGAGTGGAGAGAATTCTCTGGTGGTCCAGTGGTTGTGACTACACACTTCCACTGCAGGGGGCACAGGTTTGATGTCTGGTCAGGGAATTAAGATCCTATATGGTGCATGGCCTGGTCAAAAGAACTATTTTTATTTAAAAAAACAAAAAGAGTAGCTCCCTTCTCCTCTACCTGAGGCTTCTGTCTAATAAGTGCCACCGGTGACAGGTCCCTTTGTCCACAAACACACACAATACAGAACTTCCTCTGAGACAGCTCAGTCCTTTTAACAAAATATTACTTTGTAAATTACACAAACATCTGTTCTAAACAGAACATAACAATGGTTTCAAACAGAGATTTTCCACCAATGGTTAAACAAGCAGAACTCCACTGAATGATTCTGGCAAGATGGCTAGCGAATATGATTGTAAGGGAAAGAAAGAAGACAATATAGGGTAAAGACGAGTTACTAAGTCTGCCCAAAACACATTTATTAGTTTTTTAATGTAGTATGGCAGCAGCATGTTAACTGAGTAAACCATTCAAATTACTTAAGTTTAGTGGAAGATTGAAAACGCTCCAAAACCATGCAATGAGTAATATGGTCATTTATTTGACTTTTTTAAAAAGTAAAAGAAATGAGCCATCAAGCCGTGAAAAGATATGGAGAAAACTGAAGTGCCTATTAGTAAATGTGTGCATGCGTGCAAAGTCACTTCAGTCGTGTCTGACTCTTTGCAGCCCCGTGGACTGTATGTAGCCTGCCAGGCTCCTCTGTCCATGCAATTCTCCAGGCAAGAATACTAGAGTGGGCTGCCATGCCCTCCTCCAGGGGATCTTTCTGACCCAGGGATCAACTTCTAGGGCAGTAAAACCACTCTGTATGATACTATAATGATGGATGCATTTCATTGCACACTTGTCTAAAACATTGCAAATTTGTCTAAACCCAAAGAATGCAGAGCAGCAAGAGGGAACCCTAATGTAAACCATGGACTTTGGATGATAATGATGTCAATGTAGCTTCATCAGTTGTGACAGGTGTACCTCCCTAGTTGGGGATGTTGATTAAAAGAGGGGCTGTGCATGTGTGGGGCAGGGGCATGTGGGAACTCTCTGTAGTTTACACTCAATTTTACTGTAAACTTAAAACTGCTCTAAAAATTAGTCTACTAAACAAAAGTAAAGGTTTTGACTTATGGATTGTTGAGATAAAAGCTCTGTTGTTTTTCAGTTGCTAAGTTGTGTCCAACTCTGTGATGCCATGGACTGCAGCATGCCAGGCTTCCCTGTCCTTCACTATCTCCCAGAAAAAGAAAAGTGAACATTGCTCAGTTGTATCTGACTCTTTGCGACGCCATGGAGTATAGTCCATGGAATTCTCCAGGCCAGAATACTGGAGTGGATAGCTTTTCCTTTCTCCAGGGGATCTTCCCAACCCAGGGATTGAACCCAGGTCTCCCACATTGCAGGCATATTCTTTACCAGCTGAACCACAAGGGAAGCCCAAGAATACTGGAGTGGGTAGCCTATCCCTTCTCCAGTGGATCTTCCAATGCAGGAATCAAACCAGGGTCTCCTGCATTGTAGGTGGATTCTTTACCAACTGAGCTAGTTTGCTCAAATTCATGTCCACTGAGTCAGTGATGCCATCCAACCATGTCATCCTCCATTGATCCCTTCTCCTCCTGCCCTCTCTCTTTCCCAGCATCAGGGTCTTTTCCAATGAGTTGACTCTTTGCATCTGACAGAACGTGGTTCACTGGAGGAGGGAATGGCAAACCACTCCAGTATTCTTGCCTCGAGAAAACCCATGAACAGTAAAAACTCTAACAGACTGTTCCTAAGCATCCACTGTCCTACTGTGGCAGCCATCTTTCAAGAAGGCTCCAGAGGATCCCACCCCTTTGCACAGACTCTTTCTGGACTCTACAGGGACTGGTTTGTGTGACCAACAGAATATGGCACGAGTGATAGCGTGTCACTTCTGAGATGAGACAAAAGACACTGCTGTTCCCTGCTTGCTTGCTCTTTATCTCTCTTGGAATATTCATTTGGGGGGAAGCCAGCCTCTATGTCATGAACACACTATGGAGAGGCTACATGCTGAGGCACTGAGGCCTTCAGCCAACAGCCACGTGAGTGAGTCTGGAAGTAGGTTCTCCAGCCAGATCAAGACATCAGATGACTACACTCTGGCTGGGATCTTGACAGCAGTCTCACCAGAGACCCAGAGCCAGAAAAACCCAGCTAAGTTGCTCCCAGATTTCTGCCAGATAGGATTATACATATATAAATTAGATATATGGGATTGTAAATATGTATACACACATATTTCTGAGCAACATTTTGGATCTGAAGAAAAAAAATATCTTAGATGTCCTTTCACCTCCATGGCTTTCTCAGAAACAGGGTGAGACAAGAAATTTTTGTTGCTTTAAGCTGCTAAGGTTTGGGGTAATTTGTTCTGCAGCAGTAGATAACTAATACACTATGATAGACAGTGGGAAACACAAAGACAGCAAGCTGCTTGAGGGAAAGAGTTTGTCAGCATTATTTATGTCCAACTTTTCAGTTCTTAAACCAGTGCCGGCATACAGTAGGCATTCAGAAAACATGTGTTGAATGAGAGATAAAGATACGATCATTGTCTTTCAGATGCTCACACCTGAGGGGAAGAAGTTGTATAAACAGATAACTATTACAGAGGTGAAATGAAGTAGTATAGTGGGGTGATAAGGCACAAGCCAAGTGTGATACTGCAGAGGCAATGATTCTTTCTGTGTCAGCAGCTCATCCCAGGGTCTGCCTGGAGGAGGCAGTAACTCAGCAAGGCTTTGAAGCCCAGGCCTTTGTAGATGGGCTGAAATTTACTCTTTCGATCTAGCTTGATCGTCTTATTTGTAGCTATTATAAATTTGAAAACTATGATGTTAAGATGTAGGTTGATAGCAGACAGGGATAGGGCTTCCCAGGTGGCTCGGTGGCAAATAATTTACCTGCCGAGGCAGGTGACGCAGGAGAAGAGGGTTCGATCCCTGGTCAGAAAATCCTCTGGAGCAGGAAATGGCAACCCACTCCAGTATTCTTGCCTGGAGAATCCCATGGACAGTGGAGCCTTGTGGGCTATGGTTCATGGGGTCACAAACAGTCGGACATGACTGAGCAACTGAGCATGTGACTTTAAGAAGAAAACTTTCTTCCTCCATATGAGAACAGTTCTGAGTTCCAGACAGTACCAGACAAAGCTGTTAGTTATTAAATATAGTTGTTTGGTCACACACAAAACCAGATCAAGAGAGAGAAGGGTGCCACCAAAACAAAGCAAAAGCTCTTCCAAGGTCTAGGAGAATCAAGGGAAAGGTTTTTTACCTCTCGATGGCCTCTAGAAAGGAGGGTGTCATCTCAGGAGATCAAGAAGCCAAGAGAAGGAGGCTCAAGAGCCTTAAAGAAGATCGTGGCTTCAAAAGAGCAAAGAGCAACTCAAAAGTAAGTACCCAGTGACTTGCAGAATGGGTTCTGCATGCCAGGCTGGGAGATGTTGTTTATCTCAGTGGGGAGTCATGCTTCCTGATGAGGGGCTGGGAGCAGTCAGTGGACGGTTTCTCAATCTCTACACACCCCATCCACATGAAGCCTGCACAACTTTGCCAGAGCCGAGTATTCCTGGGCTATTATTTTCTTTCTCTATTGTGTGTGTGTGTTAGTCACTCAGTCATGTCTGACTCTTTGCAACCCCATGCACTGTATCCCACCAGGCTCCTCTGTCCATGGGGTTTCCCAGGCAAGAATACTGGAGTGGGTTGCCATTCCCTTCTTCAGGGGATCTTCCCAACCCAGGCATCAAACTTGGGTCTCCCGAATTACAGGCAGATTCTTTACCACCTGAGCCACCAGGGAAGCCCCATTTTTAAAAATTTATTTACTGACTGTGTGAGTCTCTGTTGCTGCATGGAGGCTTTCTCTAGTTGCAGCGGATGGGGCTACTCTGTTGTGGTGTGCAGGCTTCTCATTGCAGTGGCCTTTCTTGTTTCGGAGCACAGGCTCCAGACGCACTGGATTCAGTAGTTGTGACTCGTGGGCTTAGCTGCTCTGGGTCATGTGGGATCTTTCCGATCAGGGGTTGAACCAGTGACCTTTGCATTGCAAGATGGATTCTTAACCACTGGACCACCAGGGAAGCCATCACTCCACTTTTTTTAAACTTAAATTTATGCAAGAAGGGAATTTTCTATCATCTTCATAAGTAGAAAAATTAGTGTCTTCTTATTACACTATTATTAATGGAATAATAATGGAATAAGTAAATGGGTTTTAGTCCATTAAAATAAATATCTAATTATTAAAACAGCAAATTCACACCCATAGACCACTTTGAATACCGTTGTCTTGCATATAGTCACATTCTGAGAATCACTGATGTTAGTAAAAGTAATTAAATCACAGTTTAATGAAAGTTGCGGGGAAAAAAATATTGATGCACTTCACAGAAGATTTCTCTTATGGAGAAGCAAAACAAAACTTTTTTGTATGCTCAAGATAATAATCCAGAAGGTAGAATGTTAAAGATTAAGTGCCACTGAAATAACCATGTCAGAACCTTGCCCTTATCTTTGGTACTAATCTCATTATTCACAATTGTTGATTTCCATCTCTGTCTTCCAAAGGTCTCCTGATATTCATCTCCCTACCCATCAACCAGCACACAGCAGAACCATCACAATAAGTTTCTTTGCAAGAACAAAGACATGTGTAATCCATTTATTTTTGGTGCAAAGACTGGTTCTTAAAGTTACCGTATGCAAATAGTTGACACATTTTTGTTGGCTGCAAAACATATTTTTTGAGCAAGATGTTGGTCCCAAAAAATAAAATCTTGGCTTTCCTTATTCACCCATGATTTGGAATGGCTACTTAGTGCTTATAGAGGTGAACTGTGGGAGAAGTTCATTGGAACTGAATTGACACTTAATCCTAGCTGAGTAGCATCATCAGGCGTGGCTCTTCTTAGACATCTAGAAGCCTGAGCTGTACCCCTGGATGTCCTGATTCCAATTCAATGATGAAATCACATATCTATGGCAACAGGTACCCAGTTCTGGAGTAAGGCATTTTTCATTATCAAAACAAGATGAAGACATATTTTTGGAAAATCAGTGAAGTCTCACTATTATCAGAGCTTCATTTTAAAACTTTGATTTCTCTTTAAAAGGACACACCCAAAAGGGGGTTGTCTAAAACCATTTTTTATCCCCTGAGGTTAAAATTGTGAAGCTTTCCTTTTAATCATGGGAATAAGAGGACCCTCTAAAGAGCTTTTGCTAAAATACTCTCTGCTGAGGGTGGGGAGGTGGTTAGGAGCAAAGGTTAAAGAACAGAAAAGGAAAATTTATCTGAAAACTACTAAGCCCCAAACAGTTGAGCTGAGGAAGAGTCTGGAGATGGTCCCCCGATGTCAGTGGGAGCCCCGGAACCACAGGGCCTTTGTTTCCTGGAGGACATATTGTATTAGGCAGGTGAGGGTTCCTGACACCCCTAAGGGTACAAGCATGGGTGTGGGGCTCTGAGCAGGCAGATTCAAAGCCTGCCTCTGTTTCATACTTGTTCGGAGAGCCTGAGAGAGCATTCTGAGGCAGCCTCTGCATCAATTTAGCCTTTCTTTGCAAAATTGATTTTTCCGTTTCTTTTTTTTTTCTTGCAAGATTTTGTTTGATGTGGACCAATTTTTTAAGTCTTGATTGAATTTGTTACAGTATTGTTTCTGTTTTATGTTTTGGTTTTTTGGCCATGGGGCATGTGGGATCTTAGTTCCCCCAACCAGGGATTGAACACATGCCCCCTGCATTGGAAGGCAAAGTCTTAACCACTGGAACTAGGGAAGTCCCTGATTTTTCAATTTCTTAACTATAATTTTAAGGCATTTGGGGAGTTATTTTGAATTCATTTGCCTCCCATTTGAAAAAATACTCACAAATTGCATTTGACCAAAAGTGAGTATTATTTGCATTATTGTATGGCAGAAACCAACATAACATTATAAAATTTTTTAAATATATATTTAAATTAAAAAATAGAAAAAAAAAGTGGATATTAACTTCTTTCCAAAGAACCTGAGTCTAAATAATATTTTTAAAAAAAAGAATGAAATTATTCAATTGACACCTACTTGAGTTTCAGCAACAACAAACAGATAGCTCAGTGGGTGAAGAACCTGCCTGCAACGCAGGAGATACAGGTTCGATCCCTGTGTCAGGAAGACCCCCTGAAGGAGGGCACAGCAACCCACTCCAGTATTCTTGCCTGGAGAATCTCATGGACAGAGGAGCCTGGCGGGCTACCGTCCATGGGTCGCAGAGTTGGACCCGAATGAAGCGACGGAACACATGCACACACAACAACAAACAGCCTTTTCTTTTTTGTTCTCTGTGGTCCCACAGCTCCTACACAGCAGGTGGAGATAAGGTTTTTACGGCTGGGAGGGACCTTGGCACTCATTTCATCGAAGGATCTTGTTAAACCCACCCAAGGCTGATTCCATCATTCTCACTCTGGTTACTCATCACCCACACTGTCCATTGTAATAGAGAGCCCCAAATGACCTCTGCTTTGAAGCCGCCTCGGCTTTCTGGCTTTCATAGGGACCTCTGTTTACTTTCCCTCAATAAAGGGAAGAGGAGGGTGTGAGGCAAGGACATGGCAGAGCAGTTTCATCTGACCTGAGTCTGGGAGGGTCCCACACCACCAGTGGGGCCCGGGTGATCACCCAGCACCACTACCCCACGGGACCACACACCTGAGTCTTCGAGGCAGACAGCCCTGTGAGGGCGAGAGACAGAGGAAACAACAGTATTCCCTGTGATCAGATGGGATCCCGTTTCTAAGAAAGGGAGACGGAGGGATGGTGGAGCTAATTCAATTTAGATGTTATGATGACCCAGGACAGTTTCTCCAAGTACTCCTAGAGATATTTTGTAACTTCCTTGCAATATTTGTTATTTTTCTCCAGCCCTATCTATTTCTCAAGTTACTCTGCATGAAAATTTTTGAGAACAATCAGGGGCTTGTGTGCTTATTTTTCAGCAGTGGGAAGGGACTCTGGCTGATGTGCATATAATTTTGCAGCTGGGGCTGAGGGACGGAGAGAGAAAGCCAGATGGGAGGGGACGGAGGGCAGTCAAGGTGAGCTGGCTGGTCACCGCAACCCAGGAGGAGGGGAGGGGCCAGGAAAAGAATGAGGTCCTGGGGCTCAGGGGAGATGCCTGTACTCTTATCCAACATGCGCAGTACGTGGGTTGGAAGGAAGGCTGTGTCAACGCAGAGAGACTCAAAACAATAAAGGGAGTGAAGGTAAGGGTTGGGGTTCCCTGGTACCTCAGTGGTAAAGAAGCCACCAGCCAATGCAGGAGACATGGGTTCAATCTACAATCCGGGAAGATCCCACAAGCCACAGAGCAACTCAGCCTGTGCACCACAACTGCTGAGCCCGTTCTGTAAAGCCTGGGAGCTGTAGCTACTGAAGCCCAAGCACCTGGAGTCCATGCTCTGCAACAAGAGAAGCCACTGCAGTGAGAAGTCCCCACTCAGCAACTAGAGAAAAGCCCTCGAAGAAAAGAAGGCTCAGCACAGCCAAAAATAAATAAATTATACACATATATATAAAACAACAGCGGGCTCAGGGTTCGGTCTAAATTGGGGCCAGGGATGCTCCTTCAATGGAGTGACCCTGGAATCCCTCTCAAAAAGATTCCCATTTCCTCTCCTGGCACCTCGTCAGAGGAAATAAATCACTTGACGATGTATTTGCAACGTGGAGGCCAGGGCTCAGCTATTTCCATATTTAAATCATTACTCTTTCCTGGCTGCTAGAGCAACATCCAGCCCATGCCCTGGTCTGCCTTGGTCTGATGAATCCGTGAGTCCTCCGGGCAGGAATGGATACCTTTAATATCCCACCCCCTCCCGTCTCACTCCCCCAACTCCTACCACCAATTGAGTTGGAAAGGCCATTTAGGTTTCTGGCAGGGGTGGGGAGGGGGTTGTTCTGTTTTCATTTTAATTGGAGGACAACTTCTTTACAATGTTGTATTAGCTTCAGCTCTATCTATACATATGTCCCCTCCCTCTTGAGCCTCCCTCCCATCCCCTGGGTCAACACAGAGCACTGAGTTGAGCTCCCTGTGTTATATAGCAACTTCCCACTAGCTATCTGTTTTACATATGGTAATGCATTTATTTTAATGCTGTTGCTGCTAAGTTCCTTCAGTCATGTCCGACTCTGTGAGACCCCATAGATGGCAGCCCACCAGGCTCTGCCGTTCCTGGGATTCTCCAGGGAAGAACACTGGAGTGGGTTGCCATTTCCTTCTCCAGTGCATGAAAGTGAAAAGTGAAAGTGAGGTCGCTCAGTCGTGTCTGACTCTTCACGACCCCATGGACTGCAGCCCACCAGGCTCCTTGGTCCATGGAATTTTCCAGGCAATTTTAATGCTACTCTCTCAGTTCATCCCACCCTCTCCTTCCCCACGGTGTCCACAAGTTTGTTCTCTACTTTTGCGCTTCCATTCCTTCGCTGCAGATAGGCTCATCAGTACCATTTCTCTGCATCCCACACATATGCTTTAACATATGATGCTTGTTTTTCTCTCTGACTTTACTCTGTATAACAGACTCTGGGTTCACCCCTCTCACTAGAATTGACTCAGACGCGTTGCTTTTTATGGCTGAGTAATATTCCATTATGTACATGTTCCACAGCTTCTTTATCCATCCCTCTGTCGATGGGCATCTAGGGTGCTTGGGGATCTGGTTTTGAAGACAGGAAACCTAAGGCCACAGCCCTTGTCACCTGTATGGAACTGAACTAGAACCATCTCTGAGGCCTCCAAGCTCAGAAGCCCCCCGTTCTGGCCTCTGCACAGGCAGCAGTTGAGGCTGGGCCCCTGAAGAAAGTTCAGTGGGTCTGAGCAAAAGTGACGGTCCTCAGACCCACCGAACCTTTGCCCCGTGGTAAGGGCTGGAACCAACAGTTGTCATGTACAGAGCTTCACTGGCAGATGGCCAGTGATCAGATAGCTAATAATGGGAACAGAATTGCACTCATCAATCGATGAACAAAAATATAGATTTGTCCTGAGTCAGCTCCCAGAGGGCACGGTCTATAAGATCTATGATTCATCTCTGGATCCCCCAGGTCCTGGCATGTAGCAGATACTCAATCAACATCTGTTGGCTGTGTGTAGATAAGAGAGTCTAGTAAACCAAACATAAATATACTGGGCCCTCCAAGCCATTGTTTAGGTTTTTGTAATAACCATGTATTCAGGGATTTCCCTGGTGGTCAGTCAGGTGCTTAAGACTTCACTTTCCAATGCAGGGATGTGGGTTCGATGCCTGGTCAAGGAACTAACAGTTCACATGCCAAGGGGCAAGCAATCCTGAGTGCCACAACTAAGACCCAACACAGCCAAATTAAAAAATAAAACAAAATAAAAATGTGTATTCTAGTTTCTGTATTTGATACTTTGACATCTTGGGGCCTTGGCATAAGAAACAGCTTCCTCTCCACACACAGTTCATCTTTGTATCCAGGTATTGTGCTGTTTCTTTTATTTTTCACTGCATTTTTAATTGTTGTTGTTCAGTCGCTCAGTTGTGTCCAACTCTTCTGTGACCCCATGGACTGTTGCCTGCCAGGCTCCTCTGTCCATGGAATTCTCCAGACAAGGATACTGGAGTGGGTAGCCATTCCCTTCTCCAGGGGATCTTCCCAACCCAGGGATTGAACCTAGGCCTCCTGCATTGCAGGCAGATTCTTTACCATCTGAAACACCAAGGAAGTCCCCTAGGGTCTAAACTATCCAGAAATAACTTTGGGCTTTGAAAACTTAACTAGAACAACCGTTTTTATATTCCTGATCACAAAACAAGATGCCTTTAGTGGGAGGGCCATTCACAGAGGGCCAGGAAAGGACACACCCCGCAAACTGAGGCTCCTGGAAGGCTGGTTTTTCTTTCTTCCACCCCCTGGCAAGGCAATGTCCTTTTCACCTTTAGTCTGTCAGCATCCTTCAGAGACTCCCCCAGCCCCATAAACCTACACGCAAAAGGCAGCTCCCCTTGGATGCAATGGAAATGCTTAGAATAGTTGAGATGTCACATTTACATTTTAATAGCCGCCCTTAGGCTTGGGACATCATCTTTCATCCAGGTTTGGACATCAGGAAGGACTTCATCTTTCCAGCTCCAGAAGGAAGGAGTGGATTCGTACATTTGGCAGAGTACACTGAGGTCAGAAAAGGGTCAGAGAACTAAGATGCCAAGATAGAACTTGCCTGGCAGAGGGACAAGATCAAGCTCACTGTTACTTGTAGACAAACTATAAGATCATTTTCAGAGATGCTGTTAACAGTGAATAGTGCTCCAGGGAACTCCGCTGTGTGACGTGGCAGCCTGGATGGGAGGGGAGTGTAAGGGAGAGTGGACGTGTTCTTCCTCGTTCACTTGAAACTGTCACAACATTGTTTGTTAACTATTTCATGTTCAATCATTCAGTTGTGTCCGACTCTGCAATCCCATGGTCTGTAGCCCACAAGGCTCCTCTGTCCATGGAATTTTCCAGGCAAGAATACTGGAGTGGGTTGCCATGCCCTCCTCCAAGGGATCTTCCAGACCCAGGGATCAAATCTGTGCCTTCTGCATTGTCAGGCAGATGCTTCATCACTGATGCTGCTGCTACTAAGTCACTTTAGTCATGTCCGACTCTGTGTGACCCCATAGACAGCAGCCCACCAAGCTCCTCTGTCCCTGGGATTCTCCAGGCAAGAATACTGGAGTGGGTTGCCATTACCTTCTTCAATGCATGAAAGTGAAGAATGAAAGTGAAGTCACTCAGTCTGACTCTTCGAGACCCCATGGACTACAGCCTACCAGGCTCCTCCATCCATGGGATTTTCCAGGCAAGAGTACTGGAGTGGGTTGCCATTGCCTCCTCCACTGAGCCACCCGCTATACCCCAGTGCAAAATAAAAAGTTTGAAAAATTAAAAAAGTGAATAGTGCTGAATGAATCAACATACAGGGAAAGCAGGGCAAGCGGAAACCAAAGGGTTCCTGCAAGCTGCAGACAGGAACCTTGCCCGGTCTCCCCTTACGCTCAGTATCCTCTTCAGTCTGGACCTCACGACCTGACTGCTGCCCTCTGCCCCTGTCCCTGGCACTGTCTATCTTCCAACTCCCTCCTCCACTAGTTGGATTCCCTGAGCTCCCCAAGGTGACCACAGATGATAGAAACTAACCCGCGCTGAGTGCCAGGAGAGGAGACCAGAGCCGATATGGGAAATAGATGGGCCCCAGGTTAGATGTTTACAACTGACCTCCTGTTTGCCTTTCACTGGAGAAGGAAGAACTGATCTTTCAGGCTGGATACTTATTTCTTGAGATAGGTGGGCTCCAGGTAAGGCATTTACAATCAGCCCTCCGAAATGCAAGTAACAACAGAAACAGGGTAAATGGCCAGGCTTTGTCTCCTGTAAACACCTTAAGGTGATAGTCATGGCTAGAGTCAAGGTAATAGTCATGGCAGGGACAAAGAGGGGCAAAACCCTGATTGAGTGAAGGATTAAAGGATCTTTGCTCCCTCCTCTTTTGGGAGAAGTGAAGTGAAATGAAGTGAAGTCGCTTAGTCGTGTCTGACTCTTTGCGACCCCATGGACTGTAGCCTACCAGGCTCCTTGGTCCATGGGATTTTCCAGGCAAGAATACTGGAGTGGGTTGCCATTTCCTTCTCCAGGGGATCTTTCCGACCCAGAGATCGAACCCGGGTCTCCCGCATTGTAGGCAGATGCTTTTACCGCTGAAGGGAGACATTATACATGTGCAGAAAGGCTCCTTGTGGGTCAAAAGTCAGGGGATAACACCAGGCTATAATGAGTTTTGCTCCTCATAGAAGCCTTCACTTCGAGATGCATCTTGCCTGCGGGGTATGTGTGCATCCAAGGAGTGTACCAGGGTAGGTCAGGTGTGGAAAAAGAAGCCAGATAATCGGCCTGAAGGAAGACAAAGACCCAGAAGAACTGCCCTGTATAAATGACTTAACTGCCTCTTTACCGCGCTCCTTCTCACCAGGGGGATGCACACACCCTTTCTCTCTGGGTGTGCATCTCTGCCTTGCTTCTGTCTCTTAGCTAAGAAAGCCATTTTCCTATGTTCTCTCCCACTTGCTGTTGTGCTATATCTCTAATAATAAATTTCGTACCTGCATTTACAGTTTCTAGAGCTTCTCAGGTGGCACCAGTGGTAAAGAACCTGCCTGCCAATGCAGGCGATGTAAGAGAGGTGGGTTCGATCCCCGAGTCGGGAAGATACCCTGGAGGAGGTTGGCAACCCACTCCAGTATTCTTACCTGGAGAATCCCATGGACAGAGGAGCCTGGTGGGCCACAGTTCACAGGGTCGTAAAGAGTCAGACACGTCTGAAGCAACTTAGCAGGCAGGCAGGTTACAGTTTCTGCCTCCACGATAAATGCATTTTTCACTGGTGGCAAGTGAAATGAAGTAACTCAGTCATGTCCAACTCTTTGCAACCCCATGGACTGTAGCCTACCAGGCTCCTCCGTCCATGGAATTTTCCAGGCAAGAGTACTGGAGTGGGTTGCCATTTCCTTCTCCAGAGGATCTTCCCCCCTCTGGGATCGAACCCATGTCTCCCGCAGTGTAGGCAGACGCTTTACCGTCTGAGACTGGCAAAGATCCAGGGAAAAACAGCTTCTAGCCTCTAGTCCTTGCTAATCTGATGGCTAGAATTCCTGGTTTCCATCCAGGCTACCCAGGTTCAATTCCCGGGCAGAGAATGAAGATCTTGCTTCATGCCACCACTCACTGTTGCGTCTCCGAGATTAGAGCCCGCCCCGTCCCTGAAGCTGCCGCGCTCTCTCTATTTTTAGTTGGAATACAATTGCTTACACTGTTGGGTTTGTTTCCGCCGTAAGACGAAGTGAATCAGTTCTATGTATATATGCATACATCCCCTCCCTCCCACCCCCATCCCACTGCTCTAGGACGTCATAGAGCATCGAGCGGAGCTCCCCGCACTATACGGCAGGTTCCCACTAGCTATCTGACACGACTGAAGCGACTTAGCAGCAGCAGCATGTGTATTAGGGGCTTCCTTGGTGGCTCAGAGAGTAAAAAATTTGCCTGCAGTATGAGAGACCTAGGTTTGATCCCTGGGTCGGGAAGATCCCCTGGAGAAGGGAATGGCAACCCATTCCAGTATGCCCGCCAGGAGAATTCCAAGTGTATGTATGAACGTCAATGCTACTTCCTCAATTTCTCCCACCCTCTCCTTCCCCTGTTGTGTCCACAAGTCCGTTCTCTGTGTCTGTATCTCTATTCCTGCCCTGCAAATAAATTCAACTTTACCATTTTTCTAGATTTCACATACATGGGTTAATATACGATATTTGTCTTTCTGACTTTTTCACTCTGTATGACAGACTCTTAACAAGATTTCCTGAAGACAGGGCTTCCTCTGCCCGCTGTGAACATCTTGGTTATCCTGACTTGAACTTAATCTCAAGCCAGATAACTGGGAGTGGGAAGGCTTAGGGAGCAGGGGGGCTTCAGGACACCGTACAGAAGGCTGGGACCATCACAGGTCCCCACCAGCTCTGTGGCTGGATCTTAGGTTAGCCAGCATGCGTGTCTTCAGGGCAGGATCCCCGCCAACCCTACCTCTTTGGGCCCTCTCTTCGTGGCTATATTATGTCTTCCCAATCCTCCTGCTGAACTCTGCATGGGCAGGTTGGACTCCAGAAGCCCCAGGAGATGGTGAAGTGAAGGGGGAGGGAGGGATGCTGGGGAGGGAGGGGCATCTTTCTGACCTAATGTCCATAGAGGTTACTGTCCCAGGCTTCCCGCCAAAGCCACTTAAGACCCTGTCCTTATGCTCTTGTCCAAACCTATTTGGGTTTATATCTATTTCCTGCCAGCGGCACCTTTTAGAATAATTCATTCCATCTGTCTCCTGTATCACAGCCATTTATTCCCACGGCCTTGCCCTAGCTATGTCATAACCCAGGACAACTCCACCTCTGAAACTCCAAAGAATCTGCTCAGAGCCCTTCACCACGAGCAGCCTGGTTCTTGAATGCACAGGGTCTCTGAGTCCTGGAACTGCAGTGAACCAGGTGAGCTGTGCTGAGGGGCAGGATTTTAAGGATCAAGCAGCTGTGGACTGGAATCCAGGCTCTGCTTCTGACTAGCTGGGTGACTTTGGGCAATTAACTTCATCTAAGACTTCATTTTTTCATTGACAAACTGGGAATATTAACTCATCCTGAGGTTTAATGGAGACAATGTATTGAAGCCCCAGCCACGAACTCCATCAAGGGGAGCCATGTACTGAGATCGCTTGTATACATCACACTGTATCATCACTTCTACTGGACCCCTGCCATCCTCCCATCACCTCCCCACGATCTCCCTCACTCCACAAGAGCCAAAATGATCTCCAGGGCTCCTGGTGCTCCAGGACAAGACCCCCCTTCCCCCGGCCCACACACCAGGGAGAGGGTGCTGGAGTTCTGGGACTCTCTGCACTCCTGCCAAGACCCCCAGCACCAACATTCAGCTTTGCCAGAAGCTCTGCCCTGAGACCAGCATCCCAGCCTCAATCCTGGCCTCCATCAGCTCCATGAAGCCCCAGGGCTCCCCATCACCCACTGTAATTCCCAGGCAGCCCTGTTTATCCTCCTTAACATCTCCCTCCCCATCTGCCAAAAACTTCCCACTGTGGCCCTGGACCTCCCAGCCAGTCATCCGAAAAATTCCTGATTCCCCCAACCTCTGCTTGGAAGATTTCTTTTTCTTTCTTGTTTTAACTGAAACCTGCTTCCCTTAAGTGTAGATTTCTTTTTCCTATCCTTATGAAACCGACCTAAAGGTGCAGGGGGTGTTTTTCTTTGCTCCTCATTGTTACTTCCAGAACCTTCTCTCTCTTCTTCCTAAATCCCCAGCTCCCACATCACACGACTGTACACTTTTCCTCATTGCTAAGGGACACCTGCTTCCCTACCCCTCTCTGCAATCACTGTTGCTGTCTCCCAATCTCCACTTCTGACTCTTTCTCTTTTGATGTCACATCTTTTCTAACCCACTTGAAATGTGGCCAAAGATAAGCCAGGTTTGGAATGCAAAAATGCACACCGGATTTTGAAGGCTCAGCCTGAATAAGAATATATAAATATCTCCATCACTTTTACAGTGATTACATATCAAATTGATAATATTTTGAATGTGTGCTATGTGCTAAGTTGCTTCAGTCATGTCTGACTCTTTGCAATCCTATGGACATAACCCACCAGGCTCCTCTGTCCATGGAGTTCTCCAGGCAAGAATACTGGAGTGGGCTGTCATGCCCTTCTCCGGGGGATCTTCTCAACCCAGGGATTGAACCCATGTCTCTTACATGTCCGGCACTGGCAGGCGGGTTCTTTACCACTAGCACCACCTGGGAAGCCCAGCCATTTAAAATATATTAGATTAAATCAAATACATTCCCGTATTTAAAGTTTTTTCAGATGTCTCTTTTTATGTGGCTACTAGAAAATTTAGCATTGCTCACATTACACTCTGGCTCTACCAATAAGCGAGGCCCTTTCTTAATCCTGATTTCACACATCCCAGGTGAGAGTTGCCCCTCCCGTCTTCATCCCGTCAGGCTTCCCTGATCTCACCAGGACCTACTAACCGTGAACCCCACTGCTTTTCCACCACTGCTCCTGTCCACGCCTCCACACTCCTATGTTACAGGAGAACTTCCTCTCTCCCCCAGGTAGACTGTGAAATTCTCTCCTCTAACTGCACTTCCATTAGAGAATTGAACCACACCGTAAGGCAGGGTCTGTCAGCATGTCAGTGCATCTCCTGTCTTGGCAGGTGAATTCTTCAGGGGACTTTGAGCTCCTTGAAGGCAGGACCCAAGATCTTTCACTTCTGTTTGCATCAGCAGCACTTTAAAACCCTGTCCTCTTTGGATGATTTAAGTCCCAGTTCCTTATGACTTAAACTCAACTCTCTCAGTCCTCCTTTATCCTGGTACTTTTGGGCTTAGTGAACAAGGATGTGGTTGGTCATTCAGCAAGTAAAGATGCCTTCTATGGGCAAGACACAGCGCTGGGTATTGGGACATTTGGGTGAATCCAAGGCACACAGTGCCAGCCAGAGGGAACTTAGTATACACGGTTCCACATGACTGTGGATGGACAGGCTGAAGGGGGCCAGGGAGGCCAGGTCCACGGCCCCGGGAAAGACATGGAGAAAAGCCAGGAGGCATCTATCACACTGCTTGTTATCTGACATCAGGAATCAACAACCCCAGATAAACCTCGGACGAGGGAGGGAGGAAGTTCCCTGTCCTGAAGACTGAAAACAGAACATGAGGAGGAACCGGAGCGACTTGTGGCCCCAGGGTGGACCCAGGCAGGCAGAAAGGCTGCGACAACGCTCACCCTAAGATCTAGTGGTTAGGAGCACTCAGCATACACCAGGCTCTGCAAGGACTAAATGTGGAATAACTCCTGTTGCTTGGCAAGAACCCTGAGTCTTGAGCCATTATGATTCCATTTTACAGAGGAGACGGAGCTAAGAACTCAAACAGGGTTGCATGCTGTGTGCTCAGTCATGTCCAACTCTTTGCGACCCCATGGACTGTAGCCCGCCAGGCTCCTCTGTCCATGGGATTCTCCAGGCAAGAATACTGCATGCAGTAAGTTGCCATGCCCTCCTCCAGGTGATCTTCCCATCCTAGGGATCGAACCCACGTCTCCTGCCTTAGCAGGCGAATTCTTTACTCCTGAGATACATGGGAAGCCCCCGATCAGGATTACACAGCCTGCAAGTGTCAGAGCTCGACATGGAGCCCAGTCTGTGGGACTCCAAGGCCAGTGCTTCTTGCCGCCCTGCAGGGCCATCCCCGTAATGGGTGAGGCAGACTACCATGGATGCTAGAGATGTTACCCAGGTGCCCAGGGCGAGCAAGGCCATGTGGTCTAAAGCAAAGCCAGCTTCCACCCAGTGACTATGAAACACACCCCTAAATCTTCCAGTAAGCAACCTCAGGGACCCAGTGACTTTGACAGAGGTGGGGAGTGGACAGACACGGACTTGCCACAGAACCAGATGCCCCGGGGACCCAGAATATTCCTTACAGATTCTACTATTTGGAGAATAGGACTAAAAGAAATTGCTTGGCTTCCTTGAGTATTGAGGCTTCACGGGGAAGCCCACAAACCCAAACGCTGCTTTCTTTAAGAAAAGGGAGGAACCAACCTTAAAACACTGTTTGGGCCGGGGGTCTCTGAAAAGTGGCATGGGTGCTTCCTAGGAGACCCTGGGTGACAGCCGCTGCTCCTGACATCTCTGTCTCCCCCTCTCCTTCTCCATTTCCCCAAGGTGTTCAGGGGGCTCCCCAAAGGGCAGGGAGGTGAAGTATCTGTGTACTGAGGGTGTACTAAGTCCGAAGTGCTTCACTCAGGTTATATCACCTGATTCCTCCAAGGTCCCAAGAGCTGAGTAACATTATTCCCATTTTGCAGATGGGAACACTGAGGATAAGAGTGTCAGGACCCTAGTGAGGCAGACAGCCCGTTCAAATCAGAGAATGTCACAGGATTTAAAAAAGGGAATCTGTGCAAAGTTGTAGCCAAGGTGTGAGACGCCCACAAGGGCCAGAGCGGTGTTCTCAGAGCCCACCCGGGCAGCACTTACTGGAGCCTGGAAGCAGAAAGCCACGTGGAGAGCGCGGTTACAAGGAGCTGTTGCCTCAGGCGGAAAGACACAGCAGCCCAAGGTGACCCCGTAGGACAGGATCTGAGAAATACACACGCCGACCTCCCGTCTTCCAGGCTGTGGTGGCTCCCCACAAGGCAGATCGCTGAGTGGCAGGGGGTGGGCGTGGAGGGGCAACGGAAGACACTCTGCACAGATCCTAGGCTGGCCAAAGTTCACTCTCCCGGCTCTTGGCACCTTCCCTGGCTGTCCTTCCCTCTTGTGGAAAGAATGGGGCCAGAGACACCCAGGATCGCACCCGCGTACCAGCCCCAGTGAGCACAGCCGGAGTCAGCGCGCGCGCCCGCAGCACCGCACGGGTTAACATCTCTGCTCTCCGGCCTGGGTGCCTGATTCTCCAACCTGCGGGAGGAGGCGGGACCAAGATAGCTGGGGGCCTCCCTGGAAATCCACTCCCACCTTTGGGCGGCTGCCCACCAGCCCTCAGCTACGCCGGATGAACTCAGGAGGTTTGATGGCTGAGAAAGTAAAGGTGGCGGTTCCCCGAGGGGAGTAATTTAATTTTACGGGGCAGGGACGCGGGAACAGGGAGTTCGGACCCTACACTCAGCAAGCGGCCTGGCTGCAGGGGTCGCATGTGTAACTCATTACCTCCGCGGGCCGCCCTTTTGCAGCGGGTGGATGATGCTCGGAGCGTGGTGGAGGGCCCGAGGCCGCGGGGTGAGCATGACTGCAATATTTTTCTGACACTAACACCTCTCGCTGGCCCTTGGAGAGGGCCGTGGAGGAGCCAGGTCCTGCCAAACATCACCCACGCCCAGCCCTCCGCCTACTGGCCCCAGACAAGAGAGGCTTCAGCTTTCAGGCGGGAGGAGAAAGGCTGGACCACGGAGGTAAGCAAGGAGGGGGCAGGCACAGAGCGAAGACTTTGGAGGTCACGTTCTGCCATGAGCCTGCCCATGAATTCCAACCACACAGATGAAACCCATGGGGTTCCCCACTGGAGACCCAGAAGTGAGGAGCCACCTGCCCTGGGCGCCGTCCTGGCCACAGTGGGGCTCAGACACAGGGAGGAGGCTGGTGGGGTCCTAAGGGGGGGCCCGGCCAAGGGGTGCAGAGGATGAAGAGGTCCTAAAGGTGTCACCATGGAGCTGAGGGCTCAAGGGAGAGAGCCTGAAAGGATGTGGGAGGCACCACGCTAGAGGGGCAGGGTGGGCTGTCATGGCGTGGATGGGGAGCTGCAGCCTGAATAGCCCCTCAGCTTCCTCCTCACCTGGTCCCTGGACAGAATGAAGGGATGGAGGCAGGGTAGGAGGAAAAGACAGATGGAGAGGAAAGTAAAGGAGGAGTGGGGGGAGGGGTTGCCAGTGCATGAAAATTAGGCATGTACACCCTAACACTTTAAAGTCCCTCCTGCGTTACAGCCTGAGTCCTACACAGAAGACGTGGGTTCAATCCCTCGGTTGGGAAGATCCCCTGGAGGAGGGCATGACAACCCACTCCAGTAGTCTTGCCTGGAGCATCCCCATGGACAGCGGAGCCTGGACTATAGCCCGCCAGGCTCTGCTGTCCATGGGGTCGCAAAGAGCTGGAAACAACTGAATACACACGCATACCTCAGTATCTAGGCTGCAGTTTTTCAGCTTTGCTTCCGCTGATCCTAAGATCCCTGGGGCCAAGGGGAGGCACCTCCCCTTCCCACCTCCCTGCTTTCAAGGGGAAAATACTGGGAGGGACTTGGAGCCCCAGCAACTCTGCTTTCATTTACTCAAAGCCTGGGGGGCAGGCAGGTCCCCACCTCGGCTCTCCCGTCCGCCTTTCTCTGCCCCTGCCAGCCCCACCCCTTCCTCCTTCTCCAGAGATGAGGGTCGAAGAAGCCAAGTGCTGGGGAAACAGACCAAATCTGGCTTGAATTTCCCCAAGTCAGAGCTCACCATTTTCCTCTTAGAGATGACAAGGAAGGGGGAAATCCAAGAAACCCAGGAGCTTTTAGGTGGCTGTTTCATCTCAATACTCCGGTCTTTCCAGCGTCCTCACGCCCCCACCCCATGTCTGGCATCCAGGAATGAGCGTGGAGGAGACCCAGACAATGTGGAAATCAAGTTTAGAATTGATTTGTTCTGCCTCCTTTAGATTTCAGGGATCCCTGTCTTTGTGCATCCATGTGCTCAGTCATTCAGTCATGTCCAACTCCCCATGTGCTATAGCCCACCGGGCTTCTCTGCCCATGGAATTTTCCGGGCAACCGGAGCAGATTGCCATTTCCTTCTCCAGGGAATCTTCCCAACCCAGAGATTGAACCCGGGTCTCCCGCCCTGCAGGCAGATTCTTTGCCATCTGAGGCATCAGGGAAGCTTCAAATGACCTTTTAAATCCCAGGTGCAGAAAAGGAGGGGTATGATGAGGTCAAGAGAAGGAGAGATGATGACCCAACAACAGCTCCCCAGGCCTCTTCCCACCCAGGGTCTCCCTGCTATGGCTTTCCCCACTGGTACCCAATACTGGCCCTCATGGCCCTATAATTAGCCCTCTGAACTGCACCCCAGTTCTTTCTTGCCAAACCAGGCCTGTTTATTGATGGGCTGGTGGGGAGAGAGGGTAGTTGAAGGATGTGAAAGCCACCTTGGCCTTTGTGGATGTGATGATGGGGAACAGCTGAGCACTGACTAGGGAGTCAGCACCCCGGGGTCCTTCATCTCTTCCCGGGTGTCATTAACTTGACAGAAACACTGGCCTGTCTCAGCGCAGCTGCTAATATTTTTCCATCTACCTCTTCTCTTACAAAATGGTATTCGGTCTTTAAGGCCTTTACCAGAAAGTGTTCATCCTTCTTGACTTTAATAATCACATATTTTGACGTCCTTTACACGGTGGGTAACTGTCTCCATGCCAGTCCCTTCCACTGGGACCAGAAGCCCTTGGAAGGCAAGAATGGTTTAATTTCTCTCTGGAGCATCTGTGGCATCTAACCCATGGCTTGACACATTGTGGGTCCTCAAAATGTGTCTGTTAGCTGGAATCCAGAGAAACAGTTCTGATGGTGGGATTTTTACTAGGGCAGATGTGTGCAAGCTAAGTCACTTCAGTTGTGTCCAACTCTTTGAGACCTCCATGGACTGCAGCCCGCCAGGCTCCTCTGTCCCTGGGATTCTCCAGGGAAGAATACTGGAGTGGGTTGCCATACCCTCCTCCAGGGGATCTCGGCAGACGATTCTGTACCACTAGCACCACCTGGAAAGGAGCCCAGATCTCCTCTCTCCTGTCCCTGCTGAGACAATCCCCAATCCCTGCCTGAGCCACCCATCTTCCCTCCCTGCACTCAGCACCTGGTGGGAGAAAAGACGGGGCTGAATGAGGAGTCATTTCTCATTTTGAGGAATTTCCAGACAAAGGCAACTGGCAGAGTGGAGCACAATGAAACACAGTGCTTGAGAAAAAGTTTGAATAAAGGCATCTGGAATGGTTGATTTTATGTCAACTTGGTTGGCCGTAGGGTACCCAGATTAAACATTCTGGGTGCCTCTGAGGGTGTTTCTGGATGAGATTAGCTTTTGAACTGGTGGAATCAGAGCAGACTGTTCTCCCCAATGTGGGTGGGAGGGTCTGAATACAACAAAAGATGGCGGCATTTGCTTTTTACTTCCCGTCTGCTCGCTGGAGCTGGGACATAGCATCTCATCCTCTCTGGCCCTCAGATTGTGACTAACACCATTGGTTTCTCTGGTTCTCAGGCCGTCTGACTCAGACTGATCTACACCACTGGCTCTGCTGGGTCTCCAGCCTACAGAGGGAAGATCATGGGACTTCCCATCCTCCATAGCCAGGTGAGTCAATTCCTCATAATCAGTGTCTTCATAAGTGTAGACATCATACTGGTTCTGTTTCCCTGGAGAAACGTAAGATAGCCAATCTCCATCTCACTGATCACAAATCTTCACAAAACCCTCACATGAGTTTCCTTCAGTTCATCTTTGAAGTGGGGATGAAGCTCTCCTATACTAACTGCAAAGAGGAGTGTGTTCATTCAGGCAACAAGCATTTATTAAGCACCCACTAAGTGTGGAGCTCTGTTGGATGCATAGGAGTCAGCTGTGGGCAAGATGCTCTGAGCTCCTCAGGAGGAAACTGCATCCATCTGCTCCAGGGTTTTAGCCCCCAAAGATGCAGTGTGGTGCAGTGAGAAGGGCTCCCTTTCTGCGCCATGACCTGGGGCCTTCGTCTCGGGGGAGGATGAGCATCCTGGAGAGGTGCATCCCTCCTTGCAAAAGCTTTGGGAAGCGGATTGAAGATCTGTCACCTGAAGGGGTCTGGGCTTCCTGGTTCAGTTGCCTTTTGCGTGACCCCAGCCTCACTGAAGAGGAGAGGATGGCAGGCAAAAGGACTGCGCTAGGAGTGAGGAGACCCAGTGCCGGGGCTGCTCTGTGACTGATGGGCTGTGTAATTGTTGTTTAGCTGCTCAGTCACGTCAGACTCTCTGTGACCCTGTGGACTGTAGCTCACCAGGCTCCTCTGGCCATGGGGACTCTCCAGGCAAGAATACTGGACTGGGTTGCCAGTCCCTTCTCCAGGGGATCTTCCTGACCCAGGGATCAAACTCGGGTCTCCTACATTGGCAGGCGGCTTCTTTACCACTGGACCACCAGGGAAGCCCGAGCTGTGTGATGCCTGACGCTTTTCTCAGTGTGGTGTGCGCTAGGTCATCTGTGAAGTGGGTCTCATTTTGTGGTCACATAGGTGTGTTGAGATGCATGAATGAGAAGAGAGCTTTCTGAGCAGGAAGTTCAACCTATGCGGTATTAGGCCACGGTGGGGGATGGGGTGGCAGGGTGGGGGAGGGCAGGGCTGACCTCGCAGCCAAGACCCAGCCCACAGCACTCACCATCCTCACACAGGTTCAGCTTGGACAGGCTCCTGCCATCAAAGGGCTCCTCAAAGATGGAGCTGGAGTCGCGGTCGCTCACGGTGGCGTGCAGGTACATGGCTTTGTTGTCCATCGCGTCCTGCAGCAGGAGAGGAGAGGGCAGATACAGGGGAGAGAGAATCAGCTGTAGCTGGAGATGGAAATGAATCTGTACAGCAAGGCATCGCCTGGATGCCCCCGAGCATGACCCCCTCGTGATGACCCCGAGCCTGAACACAGGGACCCTCCCCCATCAGCAGGCGTCAGCCACCAGTATCTGAATCCCCTCCTCAGCTTCCTTGGCTTGGAGAGGTCACAGTCCCAGGGACCTTTCTGGCCATGGGCTCTGTCCTCTCCCTCTCATGGTTCTGGGTGGGGCTGGAGCCCTGAGCTGGCGGGGAGGGCACCAAAGGCCATGCCAGGGGGCGCTGGGAGGGGCCAAACCTCCTGAGCCACACTGAAGACTCTCCAAGCTTCTGGAGTCCTGGGCACGGCAGGGAGACTGGCGTTTCTGCTCTGTGTTGGAAATGGGGGAAACTAGGCTATGAAACAGAGTACAGAGACCACCAGACCAGAACTGAAACCAGAACTGTTCCCAAACTTGGCTGGGCTGGCATGGTCAGAGGAGCTGGGTTCAGGGGGCCACAGCCAGGACTGACCCCCATGGGAGTCTGGGGAGCAGGAGGCCTTGGTGGGGTCCCCTAGACACTAAGGCCTGGGTAGCTCTAGACCAGGAGAGGACTCTGGGGTCTGGATGGTCTCCTGGGCGGCTGGGGCTTTGAGTGGACCCCGTGGAATTCCAGGAATGCCCCCTCGACACGGGGAGGTGCCACGCTATTTGAAATGACCCAGCTCCATTTACACAAGCGTGCACCACGCGATCCCATTTTGCAATATCTACACATTCCAGAGTACACGACGGGAGATTATATGCGGAGATGTTCTGGGTTTCTCCGGGTGAGACGTGTTCCAGGAATCTGGTGGGGCTTGTGGGGATTTGCGCTTCGTTTTGTTTTCTGTATTTTTTGGGTTTTCTACGATATGTTTGCTTTCTTTGTATAATCACAAGAATTCATTTGTGGAGCTGGATCACAAAGTGTTTATTTACATAAAATACTGGATATCCTTTTCCCGCATAGACGCTCAGTGGTTTCACAAATGACTCTCTGCTTTTAGCTCACTTCCAGTCATTAGTTTATGTTGACTTTTGGTTCTGATACTCTTTATGTAGATTGTTGTTGTTTAGTCACTAAGTTGTGTCCAACTGTTTGCAACCCCATGGCCTGTAGCCCACTAGTTTCATCTGTCCACGGGATTCTCCAGGCAAGAAAACTGGAGCAGGTAGCCATTCCCTCTACCAGGGGATCTTCCCAACCCAGGGATCAAACCCAGGTCTCCTGCACTGCAGGTAGATTCTTTACCACTAAGCCACCAGGAAAGCCCATAGCTATGTGGATATTGAACCAAAAAAACCCACTTTTAAAGAGTAGATTCTTTGGAAGATAAATACCCTGGGAGGATGGGATGGGTGGGTCCTAGGCCCAGCATGGAGCCAGCTCGACCCTGAGGACCAGAGAGCCGGCTGGGAGAGGGGGTAGGGCCTGGCAGGTGGCCGGAAGGGGATACCAGCCGCTGACTGAAGGGAAGAGGCAACACCCCATTCCAGTAAGTGGGGACAGTGAAGGAAGAGGCTGGCTGGATCCCTCTGCCGGACACAGCAAACACAGATCCCCTGTTTTTGTGACCTGACCTTTCTTTCCAGGGACCTATGACCTCAGGGCTTAGAGGAGGCCAGAGCCTACAAGGGCCATCCACCTGTCTTTCCACTGGCCCTGGAGGGATGGATGGGGTGTCTGCCTTTGACCTCCAGTGATGAGAAGCCACAGGCCTTGCACATGTGTACTCACATATACATGTATGCACATGCCCACTCATGGTGTTCCTAGACCCTGTGGGCCTTCCCTCCAGCCTCTGGGAGGAAGGGGTGGAGGGGAGCCCACAGCCCTGCCAGCATCTCTCCTTCCTGCCCCCTGGGGTTCCTGGAGCCCTGAACCCAGCTTCTCCCAGGCTGCATTTCTGTCCAGTTTTCGAGTCTCCGATGCCAGCCCTCTGTCCAAGTCCTCCACCCAGGGAGGGCCTGGAGGTGGGGCCCCAGGCGGCTCCGCTGCTAAGCTATAGAGGACACACCCTCATTTCACGAGCGCTCTGTGCAGCACCCCACCCTCTGGCCTCAGTCCTGGGGAGCGGCGAAGCAGGAGGCCAGTGTCTCCTCTGAGAGGGGGAACCCTCTCTCTGCCAAAGGCAACAGCAGCTGCTGCCAGAGCCTGTGGGGGCACCGAGTGCCAAGGCGGAGGTGCAGAGCTGGGATTGCTCCAGTTTCCCCATCTGCCTTTCCACCTTCTCTCTCTGCCCATCAGCTCCTGGACCAGAGCTGGGAGGTGGGGCTCCTTATCTGGAATGTGTCTGTCAGGGCGGCCCCTCCCGGCCCCCTACCCACCCCTCCGCTGGTGGAGCTGGAGCCTGGGGGCGGGGGAGAAGGAGAGGGGCCAGATGCGAGCGCGCTGAGATGGGAAGCGCTCAGCCGACTCTGCTAATGTTTGTTACTGGGGAATGAAACCTAAGAGCTTTCTGTCTGCCCCAGGTTTTATTTGGGACTGTTTTTCTTTCTTGAGGAATGGGGGGCAGGAATTTAGACCTTCCCATCATTGGTTGCAGAGCCTTTGGGCCAAGTGTGAGCAACCGACTGCCAAGTGTGGTGATGATAGAGCAGTGCCTCCAGCCTCCACCCCCCACCCCTGGAGCGTGTGTGTGTGTTCGTCCCACACCGTACAGCCATACGCCATCGGGAGCCCCCCGCCTCCCAGGGGCACTGCGAGGGGGCAGGTGGCATCCCGAAGAATGTCAGAGAGGAGGAGTTCCAGCATTTAGCCCCACCCAGGGCACTGGCCCCGCACGAGGCTGCTCCGGCCAGGATGCATGTGTCAGTCCCTTTCGGTGGCCGCCTGTCGGTCCCAAGGTGATGCAGGGAAGAGGGCCAGGTGGGGGCCCTGGAGCCAAGAGAGCTGGAAGGGAGGGGACCAGTGCCATGGAAACCCGGGCAGGGTGTAGACACCAAAGTGACCTGTGGGGAGTGGGGGCTCAGAGGACAGGGGGTCCCAAGCTGGCACCACATCTTATCCCCGGGGAGCTTGGTCCATCAGCTAACACGTCCAGCCTCAGCCTTTGCGATGGGGAGGACGCACTTCCCAGCCACACGGGCTCTGTGAGTCTCCTGTGGAACAGGGCACGTGGGAGGGCTGTATGGATGGGGCAGGTGGGGAGACGGTGGTGGAGCCGGGTGACCACCCACAGTCCCCCGGCATCTTCTGATCCTGCCAAGCAGCCTGATACAGGGGTCTCTGGGTCCCCTCGACCTCCTAGTTAGTCCCAGAAACAATGTCATGTGGACCCCTTTGCAAAAGCAATTGCAAATGCAGACCAGACCTGGGAGCCGCACCTTGATTCTCAAACCCCCCTCCAGGCAGCAGCAGGACTCAATCAATTCTTCCTGCAGAGGGGTGGCCCCAGCCTTGCTGGGTTCCAGCATTTAACTCTATAGGGCTCATAACTCCTCCAAATCAGATAGGGATTACCATGAACAAGGTATTCTCTGGAGAGAGAATCGCTAAGGAGGTTTTAAGCCCTGTCCTCCTCTAACTGTTCATCTGAAGCATCACTCAGAACTAGAGAGGTGCAGATGGTTTATAAATAAGCTCTGCCTTCCTATGTTCCACCGCTGGGCACACCCACAGGCACACGCATGCACACACATTCACCACACACATGGAGAGACTGGCACCTGTACCATCTGCTCCCTGAAGAGGCTCTGGAGCTCTGACACAAGCCAGGCAGAGTTGCCACTAAGGCGATCACTTCCTCTGGCTCCCAAATACCCACACTCACCAGCCCAGGCAGATGGATGAAAACCTGGCAGACCTCCCAGGACCTGCACCTCCACGCGATGCCCAAGCCCGTGCCCTGTGTCCTCTGGCTGCCTTTAGGAAGCCATGCCCAGGTGCCAGGACAGTCAGTGCCCAGACTCACCTGAGTGCCCCCAGTGAAGCTGCAGAACCTGTCCCCTCAGTTCCTGGCCTTTGCCATGGTGGCTGGAGAGCTGGCCACTGCCCCCACCCCGAGACCCAGGGAGCCCCTCAGAGCTCGTCCCCACTGCCAGCCGAATCCAGACGGAGTCATAGAGAGTGCGCGGTGCCCAGGGTCTCGGGGGTCACTTCTCCAGGAGGATCAGATCAGGAGGCAAGGCTCAACCTCGTGCCCAAGTGGGAGTCCCTTGGTGTCTGGCCTCGTTCAGCCTCGGGCAGCGCGCGAGATGTTCTGTGGAGGCACCAGCGGCTCCGCTAGGTACTGACTGAGCCGTGAACTGCAGCTGCACTGGCCGCCAGGCTTTATAAAGTTCTTGGAGCAATTGCGAGGCTCCCCTGGGGCCCAGAACGCATCCTCCCTCTAGTGGCCAATCTCAGCGTTACAGCTTCACACAGGAATGCCTGCTGCGTCCAGAGGAGCCTTGGTCTTGGGACTCCACCCTCCTGCTCTAAAGGCTCTGCTCGAGATACTTTTTGGAAAACTTCTAGCGGAATGGCAGCTAGACCTGGCTTAGGAGCTGCGCAAGGAACCCAGCCTTGAAAATTTATTTATAGGACAAGATTGGCATTGCTCAGTTCATTCACCTAATTTGGGGTAGAATGACTACTTGCCGTGTTTTCTTGGAGCCGTATCTACCCTTAAAGGACACAGACTGCCCACACCAGGGAGATTCAGAAGAGGACTCTGAGGGTGCTGAAGGAACTTCCCAAAGTCAAGTTCAATGCGGTTCATGAAGGAAGCCAGGATTTCTGAAGCACTGACATTGTACAAGGGTTAGGCTACAGGGATGAGTGAGAGGAGGCTGCTGTCCTTAGGGGGTTGCAACCCAGGCTGAGAGGCAGGCTTGGACACAAATAACCGTGGCGCTACTGGTAGAGAACATAGGAGACATAAGAGACACAGGTTTGTTTGTTTGTTTGTTTGTTTGTTTAAGAGACACAGGTTTGATCCCTGGGTTGGGAAGATCCCCCGGAGGAGGAAATGGCAACCCACTCTAGTATTCTTGCCTGAAGAATCCCATGGACAGAGGAGCCTGGCGGGCTACAGTCCACGGGGTCACAAAGAGTGAGGCGTCTGACCACAACTGAGCGTCTGACCACACACCTGTAAATCTCAGCATAACTGTTTAATGTGTAAAAACAGGAGCTCTCACCAAAATGTTAAGGGGGTGATTACCTTCGTGCAGGTTGAGATGGTGATGGGAGAAGCATCAGAGAAATTCTGAAAACAATCTGAACCATGGTACATGATCAGTTTGTATGTATGCCCCTTCCCCCGATTCCCACCCCAGAGACAGTGCTCTGAAGGTAACGTTCATGAACATTTGCCCGTTTATTGGTTACAAAGTCAGCCTCAGCACTGGAGGGGCAGACCTCGTACCTGAGAACAGTCTGCCAAGGCTCAGCTCTGCCCCATCCCATGCAGCCAGCAAACCACAGCTGAGTCACAGAAGTCTTAGTCACTGTCAGTGACTGCCTCCCGGCCATCCCTGGGAGGGAGCTACAGTGTGGGGCTGTGGGGCTCCGAGGCTCCGTTTTACTGGAAAAAGCAGTAATTTATCGTAATGATGATGGTAATTATAATTGGAGGATAAGGAAGAGGAAGGAGGGGAGAGGATGGGGAGAAAGAGGAGGAGGAGGAGAAAGGGAAAGAAGTTGAGAGCAAAACATTTCATCATATGTTCCCTGTGCCAGGCAATTCCAAGTGCTTTTCATATATTAACTCATTTAACCTTGATGACAGCCCTGTTAGGTAGGCACTGCCATTGGTGGTGGTTTAGCCACTAAGTCATGTCTGATGCTTGCAGTCCCATGGACTGTAGCCCACCAGGCTCCTCTGTCCGTGGAATTCTCCAGGCGAGAATACTGGAGTGCCATTTCCAGTGGGTTGCCATTTCCTTCTCTAGGGTATCTTCTCCCGCAGGGATCAAAACAGCATCACCTGCATTGCAGGCAGATTCTTTACCAGTAAGCCACCAGGGAAGCCCAGGCACTGCTATTATCCCCATTTTATAGAGACAGAGGAAATAGGTGATTTGTCCAAGGTCAAGCAGCCGGCAAGTGCCAGAGCTTGATTCTACTCCAGGCAGTGTGACTGTAGAGTCTGTGCCCCTGACCACTCCCGTAACTGCCTCTGATGAAAAAGAGTGTGTTTCAGTCACCCATCAAGTCACCAGTGTTCCTCTGAATGTCATCTTACAAATGGCAGGAAATGTGCTTAAAGTGTTATCTCCAAGCATCTCATTGCAGAGAATGTATTTATTAGCAGTAAATGCAGTGATTGGTGAGACCATGGTGATGTCCTACTTTATGTGAAATAAAGCATTTTTTATTTTTACTGAAGTATAGTTAAAGTGTTTCAGGTATACAGCAAAGTGATTCATTTATACTTATATGTATTCTTTTCAGAATCATTTCCCTCATACATTATTATAAGATATTGAATATAGTTCCCTGTGCTATACAGTAGACCCTTGTTGTTTATCTATTTTACATATATAGTATGTATCTGCTAGTCCCAAATTCCTCATTTATCCCTTCCCCACTCCCTTTCCCCTTTCATAGCCATAAATTTGTTTTCTATGTCTGTGAATCTATTTCTACTTCAAAAATAAGTTCATTTGTGTCATATTTTATATTCCACATGTAAGTGACATCATATGGTATTTGTCTTTCTCTTTCTGACTTCACTTAGTATAATAATCTCTAGGTTCATCTATGCAAATGACAGTTCATTCTTTTTTATGGCTGAGTAATATTCCATCACATGCATATGTGTGTGTGTGTGTATACACACACACACACACATATATAACTACGTCATCTTTATCCATTCATCTGTTGAGGGACATTTCAGTTGCTTCCATGTCTTGGCTACTATAAATACTGCTGCTGTGCACATTGGGGAGAATGTATCTTTTTGAATGAGAGTTTTTGCTTTTTACTGGACATATGCACAGGATTGCTGGATGATATGGTAACACTATTTTCAGTTTTTTTAAGGAATCTCCTTACTGTTCTCCATAGTGGTTGCACCAATTTACAATCCTACCAACAGTGTAGGAGGACACAAAGCATTTTTCTTAACGCTCCCACACTGCTGTGCCCTGGCCATAGGGAAATGGAAGAATGGGGGCCCCAGGGCAGCCCAGGCTCTTGGCTGAGCCTCCTTTACCACTGGCAATTGATGACACAGATGGAGTTCTCTACAAGTGACACCCATGAATGGATATAGAACCATTAAGCTATAAAATTGCAGGAAGAAGGAAGCTTAACCTTTTAAACTCAGCTTCAGGCAAGAGGGGGTGCCTTTCCCTCATTAGTTCTGATTTATTTCACTTCTTCTAGTGATAAGAGTAGCCTGTATTGTTGCCTGGAGCAGTCGTTCATTCTGTTTCTTCTTTTTGGCTGAGTAATATTCCATCTTATGCACAGAGCATGATTTGTTTATCCATTCTCCTTCTGATGGGCGTTTGGGTTGTTTCTAATCTTTGTCTGTTAGGAATAAAGCCACCCAAACAGCAAAGAGTTTTGATCATGAAGTATAGGAATGACCTGTGAGGCAAGATTTCTAGTGGGTGAGAGTCTTCCATGGGCAGCTCATAGCTCAGATGATAACTTCTTGTCACCTGAAACCAGCATGGTCCACAGCATTGCTTGCTTCCATTCAATCGCAGAAGGCATTTATTTATTTATTTATTTTAGCAGAATATGAGAGTTCTGGTTGCTTTTTTTTTTTTTTTTTTTTTTTGGCTGCACCAAGTCTTGCATCTTGCAGCATGCAAGATCTTCGATCTCCATTGCGGCCTGTGGGATCTCTTAGTTGCTGCCTCCTGGATCTAGTTCCCTGACCAGGGATCGAACCCCCAGGACCTTGCATGGGGAGCTCGTACTTTTAGCCACTGGACCACAAGGGAAGCCCCACAGAAGGCATTTATAATAGGGATCTCCCCACCCAGACAGTATTATGAAACTGATTGCCCTGAAGGAGAGTGGGATAAACTTCTGAAGTAGCTGCATCTATGGATGTGGAAGCCAGTGAGGTCCATCAAGGTGCTCAAGTGCTTCCCACTTTCTTTGAATGATTTAATTTGTTTGTCCCAACAGTTCTCTAGGGTGGAGGTGGGGAGTTATCATCCTCAGTTTTCATATGGAGGAACCCAGCAATGCTGAAACTGAAGGTCACAGTGCTGGGCTCTCAGATGCAACATCCACAGCGGTCCTCTACTCTGGAGCCTCTTCATCTGCAGAGATTCCTTCCCTGCATTCAGTTATTCATTCAACAAACATCTGCTGTGGAACCTTGCAGCACAGCCTGACTGTTTTCACAAACATGAGTTAGACCTAGCCCCTTCCTTCAGGATCTCATTCTGGGGGAAAGACGGTCTGAGATGAGAATCACAGCCTGGCAACCCTCAAGGGGTTCCTCATGGCTTCAGGCTAGATGAATCTCAAACCTTCATGCTCAGGCCTGACTTTGTTTCCCCCCACCCCATACCACCGCACCCCACCTCTGCCCAAGATATTATTTTCTCCCCCAACCAAAAAAAAACCTCTTTAAAGTTTAACATATCTAAGGAGAAATGGACAAAACATAATCCAATTTGTACATTCTTCACAAACTGAATAGGAGCCAACACCTGAGTCAAGGGCAGAACAGACACTCCCTCAGAAGTTCCTCTCTGGCCCTCCTGGTCCCTGATCCCCCCAACACTGGTCACCACCATCCCATAGTCCATCTCTATAGATGATTCTGCCTGTTCTTGAACTTCACATGCATGGACTCATTCACTGTATGTCTAGCTTCAATGGTATGTTTCAGATTGTTCCCTTTTCTGGTGTTTAGCAGTAGTTCGTTCATTCTCACCACTGTAGGTCCTCCACTGTGTGAATAGCCTTTCTACTATGGATGAACATTTGGGTTAAGTTCCAGGTTTTGACTGTTCTAAAGAGTGCCACCATGACCATTCGCATGCATGTCTCCTGGTGAACAAATGGGTGCATCTCTCTTGGGTATATACCTTGGAAAGGAATTGCTGGGTCATTGGGTGGCCTGTGTTCAGCTTCAGTAGATGTTGCCCAAGAACTTTGCAAAGTGGTTGTACCAGTTTACCAACCTCCAGCAAAGCATCAGGGTTTTAGATGGTTCACATCCATGCCTGTGTTAGTGACATCTCTCTTTTGTAGAGGCATCATACTGTGTTTTGGGATTCCCTGGTGGCTCAGTTGGTAAAGAATCTGCCTGCCAATGCAGGAGATGTGGGTTCAATCCCTGGGTTGGGAAGATCCCTTGGAGAAGGAAATGGCAACCCACTCTGGTATTCTTGCCTGGAGCATCCCTATGGACAGAGGAGCCTGGTGGGCTCCATGGGGTTGCAAAGAGTCGGACACAGCTGAGCAGGCACCTACGCAAACATACTGTATTTTGTTTTTTTAATATTTATTTATTTAGGCTGTGCTAGTTCTGAGTTTCAACTTGCAGGATCTTCGTTGTGGGATGAAGACTTCTTAGTTGCATGCAGGATCTAAAATAAAACCCAGGGATCGAACCCAGGCCCCCTGCATTGGGAGCTTGGAGTCTTAGCCACTGGACCATGAGTGAAGTCCCAAACTGTGGTTTTAATTTGCATTTCCCTGATGACCAGTGAAGCTGAGCTCCTGTAACTCTACTTATTTAGTCTGAATTTTTTTTTTTTTAACCTGGACTCTAGGCCTGAATTCCCAGCTGTCTGTGTATCTCCATTTACACCAGCAGGTCTCTGCTTGATGGATTTGTGTTGACTGTTGTGTCTGTGTGGAGTGGTTCCCGCACATGTTTCCATGATGAACTCTTGCTGCCTCCTAGTCTTTTCTCAAATGTCATGCTCTCAGCAGAGCTGACCCTAAGGTTCCTGTTTAAAATCGCTCTCCGGGATCTGCCTGGAGATTCTCCATACCCTTGGCCTTTTTTCTCCATTACCCCATAGACTTAATTTATGCTTGCTGATGATTATTACTGTATTGTTGATGTTCTGTGGAATACCAGCTCATGAAGGCAGCTCACTCATGCACCCCAAAGGCCTACACCAGTGCCTGACAGACAGCAAGGGCTGCACAGACAAGCATTGTTGTTGCAGGGAGAAGTCAATTCTGACTCCATCTTGGAACTGTTTGACTTGCTTTCCATTGCTTTTCTTACTATAGTCCTACATAATGGGCTGCCTCAGAGAATCCTGCCCCTCTGCCATTAAAGTGCCTTTGTTCGGAGACCCTGTCCGCCTGTGGATGGCTGGAAGGAAGAAATTAACACATCCTCCTGCCTGAGGCTTGCCATTCTAGATGTTTGCAAGATTGATGGCCTTTTTACTTTGCTTCCTCACTGCACCCCCACCCCCACCCCCCACCCCCGATCTCAGATCCATTAAAAAAAACTGGCATCCAGACCCTGGTAAGAAGATTATTTTGAGATATTAGCCTGCTGTCTTTTTGGATACTAGCCTTACCTCGGTCACAGATGCTATCATACAGCGAGCAGAGTGAGCTTGGACTTGGTAATTGTGTGAAGATCTGGAGTTGAAAGTGTGTTCTAAGCACAAGAGACAAGTAGATGCACAGTCCCCAGTATGGAGACGAAGTGGACACGCAGAGGGGCAGGCGAGGCCTGTGTGGCTGAGCTCAGAGAATGCAGGAGGAGCGGCCTGGGAGAGTCTGAGCCCAGGGTTAAACCCGGGCCACTGCTCCTCTCATGGCATCCTCTTTTTCCAGGGAGCTTAAAGGTCCCAGATCATATACTTAGGGTTTTTTCTTTTTTTTACACATATCTTCACTGTAATTTACTATTTATTTTTTTAAATTGAAGTATAGTTGATTTACAGTGTTGGGCTAGTTTCAGCATACAGCACCGTGGTCTCAGTTCAGTTCAGTCACTCAGTCGTGTCCAACTCTTTGCAACCCCAGGAACCGCAGCATGCCAGGCCTCCCTGTCCATCACCAACTGCTGGAGTTTACTCAAACTCATGTCCATTGAGTCGGTGATGCCATCCAACCATCTCATCCTCTGTCGTCCCCTTCTCCTCCTGACTTCAACCTTTCCCAGCATCAGGGTCTTTTCAAATGGGTCAGCTCGTCACATCAGTTGACCAAAGTACTGGAGTTTCAGCTTCAACATCAGTCCTTCCAATGAACACCCAGGACTGATCTCCTTTAGGATGGACTGGTTGGATCTCCTTGCAGTCCAGGGACTCTCAAGAGTCTTCTCCAACACTACAGTTCAAAAGCATCAATTCTTCGGTGCTCAGCTATCTTTATAGTCCAACTCTCACATCATACATGATGACTGGAAAAACCATAGCCTCAACTAGACGGACCTTTGTTGGCAAAGTAATGTCTCTGCTTTTTAATATGCTGTCTAGGTTTGGTCATAACTTTCCTTCCAAGGAGTAAGTGTCTTTTAATTTCATGACTGCAATCACTATCTGCAGTGATTTGGGAGCCCAAAACAATAGTCAGCCACTGTTTCCACTGTTTCCCCATTTATTTGCCATGAAGTGATGGGACCAGATGCCATGATCTTAGTTTTCTGAATGATGAGTTTTAAGCCAACTTCTTCACTCTCCTCTTTCACTTTCAACAAGAGGCTCTTTAGTTCTTCTTCACTTTCTGCCATAAGGGTGGTGTCATCTGCATATCTGAGGTTATTGATATTTCTCCCAGCAATCTTGATTCCAGCTTGTGCTTCATCCAACCCAGCGTTTCTCATGATGTACTCTGCATATAAGTTAAATATAAGCAGGGTGACAATATACAGCCTTGATGTACTCCTTTTCCTGTTTGGAACCAATCCATTGTTCCATGTCCAGTTCTAACTGTTGCTTCCTGACTTGCATACAGGTTTCTCAAGAGACAGGTAAAATGGTCTGGTGTTCCCATCTCCTTCAGAATTTTCCACAGTTTATTGTGATCCACACAGTCAAAGGCTTTGGCATAGTCAATAAAACAGAAATAGATGTTTTCTGGAACTCTCTTTCTTTTTCGATGATCCAGTGGATGTTGGTAATTTTGATCTCTGGTTCCTCTGCCTTTTCTAAAACCAGTTTGAACATCTGGAAGTTCACGGTTCACGTATTGCTGAAGCCTGGCTTGGAGAATTTTAAGCATTACTTAACTAGCGTGTGAGATGAGTGCAATTGTGCAGTAGTTTGAGCATTCTTTGGCATTGCCTTTCTTAGGGATTGGAATGAAAACTGACCTTTTCCAGTCCTGTGACCACTGTTGAGTGTTCCAAAGTTGCTGACATATTGAGTGCAGCACTTTCACAGCATCATCTTTGAGGATTTGAAATCGCTCAACTGGAATTTCATCACTTCCACTAGCTTTGTTCATAGTGATGCTTTCTAAGGCCCACTTGACTTCACATTCCAGGATGTCTGGCTCTAGGTGAGTGATCACACCGTCGTGATTATCTGGTTCTTGAAGGTCTTTTTTGTACAGTTCTTCTGTGTATTCTTGCCATCTCTTCTTAATATCTTCTACTTCTGTTAGGTCCATACCATTTCTGTCCTTTATTGTGCCCATCTTTGCATGAAATGTTATATATATCACAGCACAGTCATCTAGTTATATATATATATATATATATTGATATATGTGTATGTGTGTGCGTATATTCTTTTTCAGACTCTTTTCCATTATAGGTTATTACAAGACATTGAATATAGTTTTCTATGCTATACAGTAGGTCCTTGTTGGTTACCTATTTAATATATAGTAGTGTGTATCTGTTAATCCCAAACGCCTAATTTATTTTGAAAATTAAATTAATTGTGCTACAGTACCCTGGAGGAGGGCATGGCAACCCACTCCAGTATTCCTCCCTGGAGAATCCCCATGGACAGAGGAGCCTGGCGGGCTACAGTCCATGGATCGCAGAGAGTCAGACGTGGCTGGGCGACTATGCACAGCACACACGTAACACGGGGCTTCCCTGGTGGCTCAGATGGTAAAGAATTTGCCTGCAATGCAGGAGATCTGGGTTCAATCCCTGGGTCAGGAAGCTACCCTGGAGAAAGGAATGGCAACCCACTCCAGTATTCTTTCCTGGAGAATTCCATGGACAGAGGAGCCTGGTGGGCTACAGTCCATGGGGTCACAAAGAGTCAGACATGACTGAGCAACTGAAACTTTCACACATAATATAAAATACAGCATCTTGAGTTTTCAAGTATACATGGTACACATAGAGTTAGGTAAATCCACAGTATTGTGTGACCCATCTACAGGACTGTTTTATCTTGCAAAACTGAAACTCCCATCAAAAATCACCCTTTACTCCCATCCCTGTGTCTGGGAGCCAGCATATATTTATACTTTCTGTCTCTATGAATGTGACAATCTAGATATTTTATTATTTCTTCATTTGTGGCTTGCTCTACAAAAATGTATGCTTTGTGATTTTTACCTTTAGTCTTCATTTCTTTTTAACCTGGTTCAGGTGAAATATAAAAACTTTTAACCTGGTTCAAGTGGAATATAAAAAAAAAAAAAAAAAAACTTATCCATGGTTCACGAACCAGTGTTTATCTTTTTCTGTCATTGTAGGCTTTGTAGGAATATCCTGACAAAAAGTACATAATGTCTCAAAACCCAGAATTTACATTAACCCTTTAAAAAAAGAGACATTGTTTAATTATAGTTAATTGAATCAATTTAGGTCTTGTTCAGCAGAGTTTTTGTAAAAAGTAGTTATTGTACACACAGGAAATGATATACGAATTTGACTTGTGTGGTTCTCTACAAGTTTGTTTGATCAATAACATAAATGCTTTCTGGCTTGTCATCTTATTGTTTATCTCACAGCACCCATCTGATCTTAACTGAAATCCATCACCCACCTCCTGCCGCAGGCCTCACTGCCCCTGCCAATAGGAGCTAAATGTTGGGGGAGGAAGGATAAACCCCAGGAAGGGGGCTTCTGAATCAGCCCAGGCCTCTGGGAGAGTCTGTGTCTGATAAGCTTTACATCTCTCCTTTGTTGTCATTCAGTTGCTCAGTTGCGTCCGACTCTTTGTGACCCCACGGACTGCAGCACGCCAGGCTTCCCTGTCCTTCACTATTTCCTGGAGTTTGCTTAAACTCTTGTCTATTGAGTTGGTGATGCCATCCAACCATCTCATCCTCTATCGCCCCCTTCTGCCCTCAATCTTTCCCAGCATCAGGGTCTTTTCCAGGCTCTTTGCATCAAAGAGGGGGCCAAAGTATTGGAGCTTCAGCATCAGTCCTTCCAATGAATATTCAGGGTTGATTTCTTTTAGGATTGACCGGTTTGATCTCCTTTCTGTCCAAGGGACTCTCAAGAGTCTTCTCCAGCACCACAATTTGAAACATCAATTCTTCAGTGCTCAGCCGCCTTTTTGGTCTACCTCTCACATCTGTACATGACTGCTAGAAAAACCATAGCTTTGACTAGACAGACCTTTGTCGGCAAAGTGATCTCTGCTTTTTAATATGCGAAGTTTGATGTAGCTTTCCTTCCAAGGAACAAGCACTTTTTAATTTCATGACTGCAGTCACCATCTGCAGTGATTTTTGGCACTCAAGAAAATAAGATCTGTCACTGTTCCCACTTTTCCCCTATTTACCATGCAGTGATAGGACCAGATTCTATGGTCTTAGTTTTTTAAATGCTGAGATTTAAACCAGCTTTTTCACTCTCCTCTTTCACTCTCATCAAGAAGCTCTTTAATTCCTCTTCATTTTCTGCCATTAGACTGGTATCATGTAGTGACTTTTATTTCTTCCTGCACAATTTCCTGTATCTACCCCCCCAAAAGTACATATATTTTGTTAATCAGAAAAATCCAATGATCATCTTTAAAAGATGATTCTGACACTGTAAGGCTGAGCTCAGACAAAGTTGTAGATTCATATTATTGAGTCTAGACCTTAATCTGAGAATTCCTACATGCGTGTCCTTCAGCAAAGCACTAAGCTCTTGGTCTCAGGATTCTCACCTGACATAAAGATAATAACCTCTTTTCACAGGGCAGTTGTGAGGGTCAGATGGGATGGGACAGTGGCTATAAGCCCACTAGTTTCATGAGATATTCCTCAGAATCCCTTGGAATAGGTTTCTCTGGTCAAACTAAGTGTGTCCTCTTATTGCAGGACTTATCAGAGCCTTTAAGGTAGTATTGAGCATGGTGCCTTCCCAAGTGGGCGGGGGGTGGAATGTTAAGGTTTCTCCCTTTTTAAGAGCACATGGAGAACAGGGCTAGTGCTCCACAGCTGGTGCAGAAGGAAATTCTGATTTAAGGTAGTGAAAAGACTTTGTTTACAATTTAAATAAAAACAGATGTCAGAAAACTGTGAGGCTTATTCCTCTGAGTGTCAAAGAATAGAAGATGGCTTATGCTGCTGGGGTGCGGGGAGGAGACATTCAGTCCTGTCTGTCCCCTTCCTGGGGTGGGGGGAGACCCGGTCCCACCCGCCCCACCTGCCGTTGCCACCGCAGCCTGCAGCAGAGCCTGATAAATATTTGAGAGCCGGATGCCTAAAGCATGGGTTTCACCTCCTTGATCAAGGCCAGTGACTGCCACTCCATCTTGTTTTCTTAACCTTGATCCCCACTGAGGCCATCCCTCCTCACGCCTCCCCACCCACACCCATCTCCCTGGAGTCTGTGCTCCAGACTTTCCAGCGCAGCTCACAGCAGGACCAGCCCAAGCCCCGCCCCTCTCCGGAAGTATCCTCCGCCTTCCTCTTCTCTCATTGGCTCTTGTGCTCAGGGGTGGCCCCACCCCCTCAGGTCCCCGAACAAAGTACTGTAGGATTTTTTGAGCTCAGGGAGGTCAGAGTTCATGTGTTATCCTCTTGCGTGTCACCCCTCCAGCATCTAAGCCAGCATCAGCCCCAGGGCAGGTGGTGGGTCAGCACTTACTAATTGATGACCTGATAGTCAGCTTAAAGATGCCAAAAACGGTGGACCCCCAGGCAGGACACTCGACCTCGCCTCCACCTCCCAAGCGCTGTGGGTGTGCACAAATCTCCCAACCTCTTCAAATCTTACAGTTTCCTCATCTGTCAGACTGGGTTGTGACTCCCTGGCCTTCCTGTCTGCAAGGGTTACTACAAGGGAGAAGAATGTTGAAAACTCAAAGGAGTTTGCAAATGTTAGCCATTGTTGTCATTTTTCAGGGTTGATAGCTCCTGACAGATGGAGTATTCATCATGATGTGGTTCCCTCTCTGGTGTCCAGCTGCTGACAGCTGGCGCGGAGTTCAAGACAGTGGGAGCAAGGGCCTCCACCTCATGGAGTTCCCTGCTCAGCATCCAGTATGGAATCCTCCCAACCATCTGCTTCGTCCCCTTGTGTTCGACTCATTTTCATTCATTTCCCAGAAGGTATGGGGATGATGGATTACAGGAAACAGCTCAAGTTTTCTGACACTGGTCCAGGCTTTTAGGCACTGAAGGCCATGGGTGCCTCTCCCCATCATGTGCATAGGCCAGAGACTAAGAGTAGGGCTTGCCCGGACTTCCTCCTGTTGTCAATACCCCGTGGGACCCAGCATGGGTAACACAGTGACGGACTTGAAGGGGATCTGTCTTGGAGCTGAGATGATGTAAATTTTGTTTGGGAATTGAGTGATGAAGTAATTTTAATGTGAGCAATTTGTAATTGGGAGCCAAACATGTTCATTCAAGTGAATCATAAGGAACTTCTCAAAAGAGGGTGAAAATTGGGGCCAAAACTCAGAAGACGAGATTTAGTGGGATAAATGTAAAACAGATAGCAGTGCTGGGGAAACTCATCTGTTTACGTACAGGATATGGGGTAGCAAGCCTCTCAGGAACACATAGGAAAAAAACATAAGATTTTAAATGACTTCGAGGTTGATGTAAGCCAGCAGGGGTTGAAAGAAACAGATATTCAGCTATTTCAAAACTTAGGTTGCATTAACAGAAGTATGGTGAGCAGAAAAAGGGAGGTGACAGCACCTGAAGTCTACATCGGTGAGCTCACACCTGGTGAAGTGCGCTCAGTTCTAAGGTGCATCTGATTGAAAGACTAGGTTGCAGCTTAGAGGGTGCCCACAGGAGTGACTAGGGTGGAGAAGGGTCTGGAAACCAACAGGAAAGAGAAGTATTAAGCCCAGAGCAGAAATCACTCAAGGGGATGTGTTTTCTGCTGGCAGATACATGAAGAGCTGTCATGGGGAGCAGTGTTTGTTTTGTTTAAATAATCCAAGAGGGGAGGCAGATTTCTATTTAGCATATAGAAGCTCTGGGTTTCCCAGGACTAGTGATAAAGAACCCCCCTGACAATGCAGGAGATGAAAGAGACACAGGTTCAATCCCTGGATCGGGAGGATCCGCTGGAGAAGGAAATGGCAACCCACTCCAGTATTCTTGCCGGAAGAATCCCATGGACAGAGGTGCCTGTCCATAGCGTCACAGAAAGTCAGACACAACTGAGTGTCTTAACACACATGCACCACAGTGCTGCATAAGTTTAGGTTTTTATAGAAGCTCTTATTCGCAACAGCTGTCTGGATCTTGGTGTTCTGGCTTGTGATGGAAACTTCACATTGTTTAATCAGGGCCTGGGTAACCTGTGCTTAATGGAAGTACCACACAGGGGTCTCCTACACCAGGCAGCTGGTTGGAGTCAGTGACCTCTGACATCTCTCCCAAGTCGATGAGCACCTTTACATGAAAAATTTCTCTGCCTTGTTAAAAAGTGACTTACACTGATTTTTCTGCCTAGATTGCTTTGGCTGGGGGAAGGAAAGAACATTCCATGCATGCTTTTCATATTAAGAACTAAGAACAGGAAACATTATCTTCAATAAATATAATAATAATAATAAAGATATTTTGGCTGTGTATTATGCCAGAAAGAGAGAAAAGGAGAAAAAAGGGGGGAAGTTAAAGAGAAATTGAGAAAGAATGAGGGAGGTAAAAGAGAGGAAAATGAGGCACATAAATGGAAAAAAGGAAAGGGAGGGAGAGAAAAGGGAGAGGAAGGAAAAGAGTGAAGGAATCAGACAGAACATCAAGTGACAGAATATATTTCTTTTTTGTCCCCCTTCCTGAAGCACTGGATACATATCATAGCTCATGCAAAATGGAGGTTTTCTTTAATTTAAATTTTACATTTATCAAAGGTATGCATGCATTTTATTTTTTATGCAAGCATTTTATATAGTTTTGAAAAATAATCAAATAGTTCTATAGCTTTTTTATGAAATCAGCAGATCCCTGAATGCTCAAACCCAAATCCTAATTCCCATAGGCACCCATTTCAACTTTTACAACTATTTGTTATCCTTCTTTCTACCTTTCTGAATAACACAGTTATACTGCTATTTCTTGATTTTTGTTTGTTTTATGCATTATCCATTTCCACTATGGAGAGAAGAATTAGCTTTCTTTACCTCCCACATCAAATAATATTTCTTCCCCTGCTCTCCCAGTAAAGCCATCTCATGGTTTTTTTTAATATCATTTTCAGTTTAATTTGACTATGTAAATCAGTTCTGTTTACAGCCAAGTCATGCAATATATATTATTTCTTCATTTTCTTCTACAACATTTGATTTTTCCCAGAGTGATTATCTTATTTTTCTGATTCTGTAGTTTTCTATTTATCTGTCATGAATTCTTCTCTAACCTCTAGCCTTCCACACATCATTTGCATTCATCTCTTCTAGATACAGTCAAGTATATAAGATATTCTACCAATTCATATTCCTGTAGATATCCCCCCAAACTTTCTGATTGGCTTCATGTGGACAAGTTGCTCTCTATACTTGCTGCTGCTGCTTAGTCACTAAGTCATGTCTGACTCCATTGACTGTAGCCTGCCAGGCTCCTCTGTCCATTGGGTTTCCCAGGGAAGAATGCTGGAGTGAATTTCCACGTCTGTCTCCAGGGGATCCTCTAGACCCAGGGATCAAACCTGCGTCTCCTGCATTGGCAGGAGGATTCTTTACCACTGAGCCACCTGGGAATCATGGATATTATCCAGAGATTTTCCTTCACCATAATCCTGGAGCTTCTCCTTGATTCGTTCTTAGGTTGGAACTTCTGCTTTCTTACTATCCTGCCTTTCTCTTCCTTGTTTGGTGGTGCACATTGATGGCAGAATACTTCTATGGAGACTGCATGGCTGAAAATATCTTTACTTTTACCTTCACCCTTGACTAAGAGCTTGGGCATAAAATTCCCATTTTATATCCAAGTTGAGATATTTTCTCCTCCAAATGTTTAAGACGTTCTACCATTGTTAGCTTCCAATGTTATGACATTCAAAGCCATTCTTATCCCTGATCCTTACTTATGACCTTCTTTCTTTCCTCTTTAGAAATGTTTGAAGTTTTCTCTGTCCCCAGTACTTTGAAATTTTACAAATATGAATGTTGATGTGGGCCAGTTTGTACCCATTGTTCCAGGCACAAAATGAGACCTTTCAGCCTGCAATCTCAGGTTCTACATTTTTCGGAAAGTTTCTTGAGTTACCCGCTGCACAATTTCCTTCCCTCCCAGCCACCCCCACCCCCACCCCCGCCCCGGCCCCTGCCTTTTGTCTTTCAAAACTCTTCTTACTCAGTTGTTGCACTTTCTGGAAAAGTTCTCTAATTGTCTTAGCTTTTAACTCCCAGGTTCCATCTTCTCATTTTTTTGTCCTACTTTTGGGGGTATTTCCTTTAGTTTATCTTGCAAATGTCCTTCTTAACTTTAAAAAATTTTCTGCTAGCAAATTTTTTGTTTTTCTAGGAGTTTCTTACTCTGTGATACATTTTTATCCTAGAACTTTCTTTTCTCATCTATGCAATATCTTTACATGTCTCCCTAAAGATATTAAAATATATTCTAAAAAATATTTTCTTCTCCCTATTACTGTCTCTCTTGCCTCTGAGCTGCTTCTATTCTGTTTGTTTTGTTCTTATTCTCTTATGTGAGAGATTGTTCTGTTCTTTAAAGTCTCGATTGTCTCTCATATTTAGGAGTGGAGGACTGAAAAAGCTATTTGAAAGAATGGGTCAACTCAGGGTTTCACTCTGACGGTGATCCAGATAGACTATTTTACAAGTGAACCCCCAATATTTGTCTTTAAGATTTTTTTTTCATGTTGTTGGATCATCTTCAGCCTTCTCTTTTGAGAGTCTAAGACTGGCAGTCAATTTTCTGGGAGTTGAAGGGAAAAGAGGGCTGGCACCTGGGCATCAGCATCCTGCTGTGCACTTAATGTGTTTTCAGGATGCTGCTGCTGCTACTAAGTCATAACCAGGCTTGACGTTTCTCAGTCTAGAAACTTCCCAGGGAGCAGTCTACAGTTCTCTACTGGGGAGAGGAGGAAGCAATTGCTCCGGAGTGTGGAGTCGATGAGGGTATTGAAATGCATGCTGTTGTTTAGTTGCTCAGTCGTGTCCGACTCTCTGTGACCCATGGACTGCAGCATGCCAGGCCTCCCTGTCCTTCACCATCTCCCAGAGTTTGCTCAAACTCATGTCCATTGAGTCGATGATGCCATCCAACCATCTCATCCTCTATTGTCCCCTTCTCCTCCTGCCCTCAATCTTTCCCATCATCAGGGTCTTTTCCAGTGACCCACAATGTGATGGTATTAGGAAGTGGGGCCTTTGAGAGGGGACTTGGCGGTAAGAGTGAAGCCCATGTTCTTTTTATTAATTACTGAAGTATAGTTGATTTACACTGTTGTATTCATACTAATTTCTGCTATGCAGCAATGTGACTCAGTTATATATATATATATATTCTTTTTCATATTCTTTTCCATTATGGTTTATCACAGGATATTGAATATAATTCCCTGCACTATACAATAGGACTTTGTAGTTTATCCATCCTACATATAACAGTTTGCATCTGCTAATCCCAGACTCCCAGTCTATCCCTCTCCCTCCCCATTGACAACCACAAGTCTGTTCTCTGTATCTGTAAGTCTGTTCTGTTTTGTAGATAAATTCACTTGTATCATATTTTAGATTCCACATATAGGGGATATCATATGGTGTTATTTGTCTTTCTCTTCCTGACTTTTATTGTTGTTATTCAGTCGCTAAGTTATGTCTGACTCTTTAACTGCAGCACGCCGGGGCTTCCTTGTCCTTCACTATCTCTCCATGTTTTCTCAAACTCATGTTCATTGAATCAATGATGTCATCCAGCCATCTCATCCTTGTCACCCCCTTCTCTTCTTGCCCTCAGTCTTTCCCAGTATCTTACTTCACTTAGTTTGATAATCTCTGTGTTCATCTGTGTTGCTGCAAATAGCATTATTTCATTCTTTTCAATGATTGAGTAGTATTCCATTGTGTGTATGCACCACGTCTTCTTTATCCATTCATCCACTGATGGACATTTCAGTAGCCTCCATGTCTTGCCTATTGTGAATAGCACTGCTATGAACATAGGGGTGCATGCATCTTTTTGAATTATAGTTTTGTCCAGGTATATGCCCAGGAATGGGATTGCTGGATTATATGGCAACTCTGTTTTCAGTTTTTTTCAGGATGCTTCATTACTATTTTCCAGAGTGGCTGCACCAATTTATATTTGATGGTGGAGCCCTTGTGAATAGGATTAGTGTCCTCATAAAAGAGGCCTCAGAGAGCTCCCTTTTCCCTTCCGCCATGTGAGGACACAGGGAGAAGGCCCTGGCTATGAACCAAGAAGTGGGTTCTCACCAGACACTGAATCTGCCAGCACCTTGATTTGGACTCCACAGCCTCTAGAGCTATGAGAAGTAAACTTCTATTGTTTATAAGCCACCCAGCCTGTGGTATTATTATAATGGTCCTAACAGACAAGGACATCAAGCACAAGCTTCTGTCCCCGCTGAAGTCCGATAACTCTTTGGACCCCTCTTTGGGTTTGGTTTGGTTTATGGAGGTCACCCCCGCATCTTCACATGATCATAAGCTTGCTTGAGAAGGGATTGACTCTTAGGCACTGGAACCCTTCAGACTTAGTAGGCAGGCAGTGTTTGTTGATGCAGTCCAAGCATGTGTTGGAGAAGAATTTCCAGACACAAAGCATTTCAGAAGGGAGTGACTTTATCAAAAACAAAGAACAGAGATAATGTGGGCACTCCGACCTCCAGGGAGATTCGACAGTTTTCATGGGTTAGTAGCCAATTTTTGTAGCCTCAAGATGAAGAAAAATCCTGCTGGAAGGTTGGCATTAGGTGATTGGTTGGGGTGCTCTCGGCTGACTACCAAGAAGAGAAATTTTTGCCTAATTTGGGTTCAAGAACCTGGCTAGTGATGATCACAGGGCCTCTTATTGGCAATGGTTACAAAGGGGCTAAGTCAGCGTTGGAGGTGACCTTTGTTCTGGGCTCTGTCCCTGTGGCCTTGGGGCAGGACTCAACAGTACTGTGCATCAGTGGAGAGAAGCTGGTGACGAGCACAGGTTCGGAGCGCGGAGGCAGCCAGTCTCAGGTCTTGTCAAGGATGCACCAGTCCTCTCTGGGTTCTGGGAAGACTGGTCCATTGTCATGGGCTAAACTGTGTCCCCTTCAAATTCACATGTTGAAACTCTAGCCTCCCCCTACCACTCAGAATGTGGCGTGTCTTTAAAGAGATAGTCTGAAAAAAACTAAATAAATAAAGAGATAGTCTGGTTAAAATGAGGCTGGTGGGTAGTGTCTAACCCAATCTGACCGGTGTCCATGTAAAAAGGGGAAACTCAACAATATTATGTTGGCCTCTGCCACACGTCAATATTGTAGAGCAGCTGTTCTCTAATAATTGCATTTTGTTCTATAAATATAAAAGAAAAAATCCTATGAACAACCACCTTAACACAGCCAGTGTAGAATATTAGCTTTTGAAGGTGAATGCTCAGATTATGCCAGATACAGGGAAAACAACTGAATAGAGGAATGGGAATGGGGTCATTTCCCTTTTAATTTAAGGGAGTCCACACTCTTCATTTTAATGAAGAGGAATTCACCCAAAGTTTATTAAAAGTTCAAGTGACTGCACTATTCATGGCTTTTGTGGCTGCCATTTATATTTAATTTCTGAAGAAATCAATTAATTTTGTAAAGTCAAAATAAGAAAAGAAGGGGAGGAAACTCAAACACACGGGAAGATCCTAGGAGAGCGCAGACAAAAGAAATACGGTGTGAGGCTGCAGTGACAAGGCAGTCTTCTACGGAACAGAGAGAGAGGTCTCCAAGCAACCCTGCCGGCACCTTGAACTTCTAGCCTCCAGAATTGAAGAGAATAAATTGCTGTTGTTGCAGCCAGAGTCTGTGGTATTTTGTTACAGCAGCCCCAGCAGGCTAAGACACCCATGAATATGTATAGTGAACCAGGTTCTGATTTACCAAGCGGACACTATTTTCATTTCTATGTAGAAATTGGAGCAATTTCTAGGCTCAAATTGGAAAAAACTTCTCTTTGTTATAAACCAGTGATAAAAGAAAACAGACGAATATGGAGAAAATGTAAATATTTCTCCCCACTGGAAAAGAATGTGCAGTGTATCTGATTGTCTTGTGGCTGAGGTCTTTATTAGCATCTTTTACAGCAAGGAGTGTATATATTCCCTTTTCCAGGCATAATGAGATTTTTGTAAAGCTGGAGAAAAACCACGGGGTAGAGTCTGATTTGATCTGTTGCTTATTAGTCTACCACCGTTATTTCTAAAACCCTACACCCCAAGAGAACAGCACTTTAAATACTTTTTAAAAGGTAGTTATAGATTGCATTCAATCTCTCTCTCTCTTTTTTTTTTTTTTTGGCTGGACAACACAGCATGTGGGATCTTAGTTCCTCAATCAGGGGTCGAACTTGTGCCTCTTGCGTTGGAGTTTTATCCATTGGACTGCCAGGGAAGTCTCACAATCTCTTTTAATTCCAGTTTTACTGTGATTTATTGTAATTGACACATAGCTCTGTACACATTTAATGTGTATATATGTGCATAATGATTTGACTTATATCCATCATGAAATGATTATCCTAATGTTTCATGAACATCCATCATCTCATATCAACATAAAATTAAATAGAAAAAACAGTTTTCTTTGTGATAAGAACTCTTAGGATTTACTGTAACTTTCATATATAACATACAGCAGTATTATATGATGATATTTATCATGTTGTTGATTACCTCCCTAGTATTTACTTATCTTGTAACTGAAACTTTTTACCTTTTGACTACCTTTATCAATTCTCTTTCTCTACTTCCCACGTCTGGTAACCACAAATCTTATCTCTTTTTCTATGAATTTGTTTTTGAAATATAACTGATCTGCAACATTATGTTTGTTCCTGTTGTACAAAATAGTGATTTGATATTTCTGTGCACTTCTAAATGATCATCAAGATAAATCTAGTTGTAGAAGTTTGAAGATGAAATATGTTTCCTGCTCTTTTCTTCCTTCTCCTTCTGGGACCCTTATAATACAAATGTTAGTATGATTGATATTGTCTCAGAAGTCTCTTAAACTGTCCTCAGTTCCTTTTTAGAAATTAATTTATTTTGGGGTGCACACGGGCTTCCTCTAGTTGTAGAGAGTGGGGGCTCCTCTTTGTGGCCATGCCCAGGCTCTAGAGCGCAGGACCTCAGTAGCTGTGGCTCGTGAGCTTAGCTGCTCTGAGGGCATGTGGGATCTTCCTGTATCGGGGATCAAACCCGTGTTCCCTGCACTGGCAGATGAATTCTTAACCACTGGGCCACCAGGGAAGTTCACCATTTCTCTTGATTCTTTTTTCTTTCTTCTGTTCAGCCTCAGTGATTTCTACTACTCTGACTTACTGTGTGTTCATCTATTCTTCTGTATCACCTAATCCACTGTCGATTCCGTCTAGTGTACTTTTAATTTCAGTTGTTGGATTCTTCATCTCTGTTTAGTTCTTCTTTGTTTTCTAATTCTTTGTTAAAAACTTCTAACGTGTGACTCCATTCGTCCATGCTTCTCCTAAGTTCTCTGGGCACCTTTATGATGCTCATTCATATAGCATAAATAAATACCATTATCAAAATAATGAAAATTGAACAGTCTCAGTGAGATGTAAAGAAATACATGCATAAATATAGTCCTTAATTGTCATCAATTACTGCTACCTAATGTTAGCTCCACCCAATCTGGGCTTGAGTAGCAATGTTTTAATCACGCTGAACTGTTTCACCAGTAGTTCTAGAGTTTCAACAGTTCTATCATGTTTTTAAATTTTTCTACAACAGGTTTTTGATTTCAGAGAGAGAAAGAGCCAATCAGCAGGCCTCAGCTTTCTTTCTACCTCTGTGTACAGCTTTCTCTCATTTCCTAACTCAGAGCAAAATCTGCATTTTTCTCCATGTGATGCCAAAAGACAAAGGCCACAGCCACGTGACTTGTCTCCTTTCCAGAAGCAAGGACCTATGTGTTTCTGCCAGGAGCAAAAATTGGTGAAAAGCCTTGTATAAAGACTAGGCAGCAAGACTTTAAAATAGAGAACTGAAGTGATTTTTATTACAGGGGGTGTCTAGAACACAGCCTCACCCAGATTTCATGGCTCGTTATCAATTTTCTCTTCATCTCTAAATCAGATTAAACCATGTGGCTGGGAGACGGGAAGATATACCGAGTTGTGACGTGGTATTTAGATAGAAGAAAATAAACCAGCACACATTCATATTTTTCTGGGTAATTCACTTGGAATGGAGAGAAATGCTAAAGAAACGAAGGAACTGAAGGTCAGCTGGTAACACAGACTGTGCATGGTAAGACGCTTTCAGGAAAAAGAGAGGTCACTTCTCAGTTCTCTCCTTGACATGGACATCCTGATGCTGTTGTATTTTAATAATAACAACTCTTTTAGGGATTTTCCTGGTGGTCCAGTGGTTAAGAATCTGCCTTCCAGTGCAGGGGTTGCAGGTTTGATCCCTGGCTGGGAAGCTAAGATTCCACATGCCTCATGGCCAGGAAACAAAAACATAAAACTAAAGCAGTGTTGTAACAAATTCATTAAAGGCTTTAAATGGTCCACATAAAAAAAAAATCTTAAAAAGAGCACTTCCTTTATCCCATATTGTCAGATAATGAAGTGCTCCACAAATTAAACATTCCATTATGTTATTTAGCACTGAAACATTTTTGCTTTTAAATTTTTTAAACAAAAAAAAATTTTTGAAGTATAGTTGATTTACAGTGTTGTGTTAGCTTCAGGTATATAGCAAAGTGATTCAGTTATATATACATACTTGTTCAATTCTCTTTCATTATGGGTTATTGTTTAGTCGCTAAGTCACGTTTGACTCTTTTGCCACCCCATGAACTGTAAGACCAGCAGGCTCCTCTGTCCATGGGATTTCCCAGGCAAGAATACTGGAGTGGGTTGCCATTTCCTCCTCCAGGGGGTCTTCCCGACCCAGGGATCGAAGCTGCGTCTCTTGCACGGCAGGTGGATTCTTTACCGTCTAAGCCATGTGGGGAGCCCCAAGGTATTAAAGGTATTAAATATAGTTCCCTGTGCTGTAAAGTAGGTCCTTGTAGAAACATTTAAAATTTTTACAATTTGGGTGCTGTGCATTCTTAAATGATCATTTCTCTGCTTTTGTAAGCAGAATTTCTTGGCATAATTTAACATTTTAGGTGAGTCAGAGTCACTATTTCTTATTATTATGATGTAACTGTGGCAGGATCCACATGGCACCTCCCAAGGAAGAGAGCTGGGGATGAGAAAGAAGCGCTATGAACTCAGCCCTGCCAAGTTGAGATGGGTATAGCAGAGCCCATTTCAGTTCAAGCAGTGGCTTTTAGTGACATCAGCCCAGAATAGGGTGGATTAGAGGCACCTTAGCACAGTCTTGCCAAGAACAGAGGCCAAGAGCAAGCTCTCCTCATATGAGACAAGATAGTACTGGTTTCTACAAGAATAATACTAATAGTCACTTTTGGACTTCCCTGGTGGCCCAATGGTTAAGAATCCTCCTGCCAGTGCAGAGTTTGACCCCTGGTCCTGGCAGATCCCACGTGCCACCGGGCAACTATGCCCATGCTCCACAACAGGAGAAGCCACCGCAATGAGAAGCCCACACAACCCAACAGAAAGGAGCCCCCACTCACTGCAACTAGAGAAAGTCTGTGTGCAGCAACAAAGACACAGTGCAGCCCCCAAATTAAATTACTTTAAAAAAGTACTAGTTGCTTTGGAGAAGTGTGCTTGCTCACAGCTGAGACCACAGTTCCTGCTGGTGGAGATGCTAGAGTTAAGTCTTTAGGACCCTTTCCTCCTTACTTTTGAACGGACACACTTGAGCAGAGGAGCGTCTCCATTATTCTCCGGCCAAACCTGAGCTCTGAAACTTTCACTGGAAGGTAGACAAAGGGTGGCATTCCCCAAGGAGGGTGTGTGGGGCCTGAAGGGAGCTGCTGGAGGAGGAATGTGAGGAGGAGAGACCACGGGAGGTCAGGAGACGGGGGGCTGCTGGCAGCCTCAGCCTGGCGGGGTCCTCTGTGCATGCTCAGCTGCGCAGTCTTGTCTGATACTTTGCGACCCCATGGACCGTAGCCCGCCAGGCTCCTCTGTCCATGGGATTTCCCAGGCAAGAATACTGCAGTGGGTTGTGAAATCCTTCTCCAGGGAATCTTCCCAACCTAGAGATTGAACCCATGTCTCCTGCATTGCAGGCAGATTCTTCACCCTCTGAGCTCTTAGCAAAGCTTGGCAGGGTCCCCTGCTTGGTGGCAGAGGTCATGCCTCCTGTCCTCCTGCTGCTGAGATCTGAGATCCACCCAGCCCTGCAGGAGGCCAGCCAGTCTGGAGGGTCCAGGAACTTGACAAAGCTATTGCCTCCTGATGCCACAGGCTGAAATGGAGCTGAGTGCCCCCTGCCTTCTTCCCCATTCTGCTCCACAATGTGAAAGCATCTTGGCAATGCCTCCTCGTCACCAGCAGCCACGGACAGGCAGGCGGTATTCTAGGCCTAAGAGGCTTATTCCAAATCCTCCTCAATCTCCCTGCCCACCCTGCCAAGACTAGCGAGGACCGCCCTGCAGGACAAAAAGTGAGGGACCCGCTTCGACACCCGGGTTCGACTTGTATCTGTTTAGTTTCTAGACTCCTCCCTCATCATTCGAGGTCAACAGTGAGTTCTGACTCTGTTCATTAAAAAGAATGAGGCAGTTAAGTGGTTGTTTTAGCCAAGGATATCCAATTCTAATCATAAAGAGACATCAGACAAGCCAACATTTTATAAAACATCTGGCCTGAATTCCTTGAAAATGTCTGAGATTAAAGGAAGCAAGTGAAGTACTTGGTCCTGGGTTGGATGCCAGATGAAAAAGTATTGCTTTGCCCAGGCCATAACTGGGCAGTTGATGAAATCTGGAAGTAGACTGTGGATAAGGCAATAATATTATACTAAATTTGATCATTATACTGAATTTCCTGAATTTGATCATTATACTGGAGTTACGTAAAAGAACATACTTGTTTTTATGGAATACACGAAAATATTATGGGGTGGAGGGGCATAGACATATACAACTCCTTTGGAATAGTTGAGAAAGGTATGCACAAGTGCACACACATACCCACTGAAGAATGATAAAGCAAGTGTAGTAAAATGTTGGCATGTTGATACAGGGTTGATGGGAGTTCTTTGTACTGTTGCAACTTTTCAGAGTTTGAAGTTCTTTCAAAGTAAAAAGAAAAATGTCAAAGAGAAAGTGATAGCCACTCCAAAAGAAAAGATTATGAAAGAACAGTTCAAGTGGGAGAAACTTCAATAAACACAAAAAAGGGTTTCAGTATCAGTAACAACCCATACAGTCCAAGATGGTAATATTAAAAACCTGATCCCATGAACCTACTGAACAAAACAATAATATCCATTTTTTATTTTTTTAAATGGTATTAAATGGTAACACAGGAAATCTTATTCCTGCTAGTAAGCAGACAGGTTTTTCTGGAACAGTTGAGGCTTTAAAGTGCTCTTTTATTCAGATCCAATAATGGCATTCTTAAAAAAATTTATCCTGAAGACAAAAATCAGAGATAGAGGAATTTTGGAATTGGGGCTCCTCAATTCTATAACTCATCGGTTACACAGTAGAAAACGCATATATCTTTTATTTGGGGTTGCTTAATTTTTGGATATCTAGACATAATTGGATACCTAGACATAATATGGATGTGAGAGTTGAACTACAAAGAAAGCTGAGCACCGAAGAATTGATGCTTTTGAACTTTGGTGTTGGAAAAGACTCTTGAGAGTCCCTTGGACTGCAAGGAGATCAAAGCAGTCAATCCTAAAGGAAATCAGTCCTGAATATTCCATTGGAAGGACTGATGCTGAAGCTGTAATACTTTGGCTATGTGACGCAAAGAACTGACTCATTGGAAAAGACCCTGATGCTGGGAAAGACTGAGGGCAGGAGAAGAAGGGGACGACAGAGGATGAGATGCTTGGATGGCATCACTGACTCGATGGACATGAGTCTGAGCAAGCTCCGGAAGTTGGTGAAGGACAGGGAAGCCTGCCATGCTGCAGTCCATGGGATCTCAAAGAGTCGGACATGACTAAGCAACTGAACTGAGACATAATTCAGAATGATTACTAGTTTTTCTTTCTTATAATCACTGTTCTAAGTATCATGGTTAAAATTTGCTTCATAAATAAGTTAGAATACTTTCCTTTCATTCTGATTTTTAGAATACTGTGTATACACAGGAGTTCTAATTTTTAAAATTGTATTTGAAATCACCTTGTCTATCTCTTTAAAAAACCAGAGATAGAGACAGAGATATCTGTGTAAGAATATTCTCTATAATATTATTTACAGTGGAGAAAAACAGCACCATCTAAATGTCCAGCAATAGAATAATGGTAGGATAAATGGTAGTGTGGGCTTCCCAGGTAAAGAATCTGCCTGCCAATGCAGGCGACACAGGATACATGAGTTTAATCCCTGAGTTGGCAAGATCCCCTGGAGAAGGAAATGGCAACCCACTCCAGCAGTCTTGCCTGGAAAATCCCATGGACAGAGGAGCCTGGTGGGCTACAGTCCACGGGGTCACAAAGAGTTGGACACGACTTTGTGACTACGCAACAACAAAATACATCTATACATCAGAATACTGTGCAGCATTTAAAGCTGTGTTTTCGAAAACTTCCTTTCCCTGCCCACCTCCCAGTCTTCTGAGCAACATACCTTTTCCCCTTGTCTCCTCCAGAATCAAGGGCTACCCTGAACCCCAGTCGTGATGTTTCCGATGGGAGCATTCTGCTTGATTCTAGCCAGTATCCCATTTCCTGGGCAAATGGAGCGGCTGTGACTTAGAACTTGTGATGGAGCCCATGGGTCAGACCAAGGACCAAACAAAGACTCTTTTTTAAAAATTATTATTATTGAAGTATAGTTGATTCACACTGTCGTGATGGTTTCTGTTGTACAGCAAAGTGAATCAGATATATGTACAAAATTGTACACATATATAGGTATACATAAGCATATAATATATATGCACACACATACATGTGTATATACGTGTACATTCTTTTTCATATTCTTTTCCATTAGGGTTTGCTACAGGACATTGAATATAGTTCCCTGTGCCATACAGCAGGACCTTGTTGTTTATCTATTTTACATATAGTATTTTGTAGCTGCTAATCTCAAATTCCCAATTTATCCCTCTTTACCCCATTTCCTCTTTGGTAACCGTAAGTTTATTTTTGATGAAGTTTGTTTCTGATATCTGTGAGTTTCTTTCTGTTTTGTAAATGAGTGCATTTGTGTCATATTTTCGATTCCACATATACGTTTTCCAGTCTTTAGGTATTTTTCTTCAGTGAGGCACAAGTTTCTTATCCCTAAAACTTTAGAACTTTCTGAGGGTTTCATTGACAATAGAATAAAAATGATGTGTTCTGTACTCAGTTTATACCAAAAGTAACCGTATATGGATTTTCTATTGTCTATAAAGTTCCCAAAGTTGGGAGATGTTCTTTATTAGGTTTTAACCAACAGAAGTACATCTGATTGTCTCTAGGCTTGTATTCCATCCCCTCGGGACTAAGCCCCATGAATTAAATCTTCTGTTTTGGGGGGCCGGCTTTGCTGGGGGACATTCTCAGAAGGAAGTCTTGCATGCCCCTCCGCAGCACTGCATTCTCAGCAACCTCCCTCAGGCTTCTGTGCAGCTTCTCCATCTCCTTGTATTCACTTTTGACATCTACAAAAGAGCATTAGGAGTTAGTGTCCTTTTCAGAAATGTCCCCAGGAAACAGATCCCCTGAGAATCCTCTTCTGACCTGGGTCAACTGTCCCAGAATATGAGCTCAGGAATGGAGCTTAGAGAATCGATGGTCCAATCAATGTGTTTTATAAACAACTTGATCAAACCAGGCATTGTTGCTCTTACCTTAAGGCTTCTCTGATCATCGTGGGCACCTTCAAAATAAACACAAACCTGCTCATAGAAGAAGCCTGGGAAATCACTGGGTCTTTACCAAGGCTTCATAGGTGCTCAGTGGAAGGAGATAAAGCACACCCCATGCCAAACCTCCCCATCTTTTCCCGGCATCCCTCTCCTCTCCACCCTCTCCTTCCTGCTGTCCCCGTTCTAAATTCTAGTGAATTTGCTCTGCTTTGGCATCTTGGGTTTTTAGCCTATGGTCTGCAATTAGATGATATCCCTGTGATGGTTAATTCTATGTCTCCAACTGTCTGAGTTATGGTGTCCAGATGGTTGGTCAAACATTATTCTGGATGTTTTTGTGAGTATATTTTTGGATGAGGTTTACATTTAAATCAGTGGACTCTGAGTGAAGCAGATGGCCCTCTGCAATGTAGGTGGGCCTCATCTAATCAGCTGGAGGTCTGACTAGAACAAAAGGCTGGTCTTTCCTACACAAGAGGGAGTTCTAGAGAAGACTGCTTTTAGACTTCATCTGCAACAGTGGCTCTTCCTGGTTCTCTGGAAGACTGCTCTTGGACTTGAACTGCAAGTCTTTCCTGAGTCTCCAGCCTGCTGGCCTCCCTTATCACATTTTGGACTCGTGAGCCTTTCATAGTTGCATGAGCCAGTTCCTTAAAATGAATCTCCTTATGTATGTTTGTGTGTATGGGAGACATAGCATCCTGTTGCCCTGTTTCTCTGGAGAACCCTGACACACACAGTCCCTGTGAAGGGACAATTTAGACCGACCTTGGGGTTGGCTCTGGCATTGATCCGAAAGCCTCTCCCATCCCCTCTGCGCCTCTATGCCCCATAGCATGACTCAGACTCACCCACCCTGAGCTGGCCACTGATGGGAGCCAAGACTGACCAAGAAGGGAGTCAGAACCCTGAGGCCGTTTGTCTTGCTCCTGAGTACACAAAGGTTGTAGGTATTTACCTGCAAGCTCCTTGTAGAGCCCATCCCCTGGGGACGAAGCCAGGGTCAGCATGGTAGCGATGCTGCCCTTCACCTTCTCCGTGATTCCATTCTACAGGACAGAGGATAGTCATTCTGTTAGGATGGTGCAGTCTAAAGGGAAGGAATCTTATGAAAGGGACCCCACCCCATTCCCCAACCAGAGAGTATAGGGATCAGGGCTGCCGAAACCAAAGTCAAGTCCAAGGGTGGACCCCTTGAGGATACCCTGGGTGACTAGAGTCATCAAGACAACATTTCTGGGGGGTCCCACCTGCCTTCATAGCTCCTTTCCTAGACTCAGGGTGATTGTACTCTGATGCTGAAGAACCAAATCAGGAGTAATGAGGATGCAGGGAGGCATAGTGGAGTCGGGGTGGGGGGAGGAGAACAGATACCACACAAGCAGAGAAAGAGGCAAAGCGCTGATCATCATCCTCTTGTCCCACCGCAAGTTTAGTCACTGCCTAAATGTTTGTCAACCTCCTGCTTTTCATAACACACCATTTATATAGAGATAACCTTCCAACTGCCTGAGATATGTCTCCTTGCTACTCTCAGTCCTTTTATCAGCTAAAACCATTTCCCTCTTCCAACCATCTCTTGCCACCCTTTGAAAAACACTCAACTCTCCACTATGCTGACAGAGCCTAGTTCTGAATCTTCATCTTCTGACTCCAAGACATGATCTTTTCACCAATGCATTGGACCAAAGTTCTAGTCTCAGCTGCATCTGTGACCCTTGTGCTAGTAACTTTGGCCCTTAGCCTTAGCTTCATTGTCTGTGAGATCAGAGAAGGGAAACTCTCTGTGGTTTCACCCAGTCGCACCTTCTTGCGTGTCTCTTATTTAAGATACATTTGTACATGATGAACGAGCTAATCATTTTTCAGTGCAATTGTTTTCTTGGGCACCTTAAAGGCCAGTTTTTATGTGCTCAGTGGGGATTGGCAGCTGTAGAATTTGGCAAATTTTCTGCAGGTGTTTGTAGGCAGTGGTAATATGTGAGACGATAGAAACTAAACCGCTACTGGTAAATGAAATACCTCTTAGTCCGATCCAAGAGAAATAACATGGTTCGTGTCGAGGAGAAAGGGATTTTCCAAAACTGCAGTGATGGGAGGAGAGGAGATTGTGCACAAGAGGTTGGAGATGTTTCAGGAAGCAGGTTGGTCCAGATGTGGATGGAAATAGCAAGGAGCTGGGTCCTTGGGAGGTTGGGAGAGGTCATCTAAGCCTGAACTGAGGCTAATGAATTTGGAAACGCTATTGCCTAGGGAGGAGCTAGCAGTAGCTTGGACTAAAGCAAAGAATTTATATTACTTGTGGAGGAGGCTGACAAACTGAGAGACCCAGGACTGGGACTAGATGGTCCACGTGTACTTGACAGAGCACTTAGTTTCGAGGAAGCTGTCAGGAATTGTCTTCTGAGATGGACAGAATCTCACCAAAATCTATGCCAGGTACTGTAATGAACAGATCTATAATAGTTGGTTGGCATTTATCTATAGGTATTTTATTTAGACAAGACATTTTCCCTCATTAAAAAAAGATCTGGGGACTTCCCTGGTGGTCCGGTGGCTAAGACTCCATGCTCCCAATGCAGGGGGTCTGGGTTCGATACCTGGTCAGGGAACTAAATCTTACATGCTGCAACAAAGACTGGGTGCAGTCAAATAAATACTTTTTTAAAAGTATGTCTTGAGATAATACTATTGCTGGAGCTGGGTTACCTGGTCCCAAATCCCCACTCTTGTAACTTGCTAGCTCTGTGACCTGCTGATACACCTCTGTCTGCCTCAGTTTTCTCATCTGTAAAGTGGGAACAATCATAGCACCTTATCTCACAGACTTGCTGGGGATTCAATAAGCTCACATTTGTGAAGCACTTAGGGTCCCCTCTAGATATCACAGTGATCTTAGTGGTGACCCAGGAAAAAGAAAGGATGCAGGAGAGAGCTGGAGGCGCTGAGTTGCAGGCTGAAACAAGCCCGAGCCAGCACGTGATGGAGGCTGGCCTCTTCCCTGGCATCATGGGCGTCAGTGAGCCCACTTTGCAGAAGGCATCCGGCTCTAACTGGGCTCAAACAACTACTGCTTCCTCCACCTCTGCTCCTCCTTCCCATGCTCCCCAAGGAGCCCTCTGGGACCGGAATGCAAACCGTGTAAGTTGAATACCTTCAGCTGCTGAAACTGGTGCTGCATCCTTTCTTGAGCCCGTTCGAACATGCCCTCGGCCACCTGCCGGTCCACCCCTCTTCTGAGGGCATCTTTCATTCTTTCACATGCTTTTTTGCCCGTAATCTGTGCGGCCTCTGGCAAAAATGATAGCCACAGTAACACCTCAACAAGGACTTGCTTAGATATCCTTAGCATCAGAAAGAAAGATAAGCAAACCAACTATACACACATACACATATGCACATACATGTAGACACACATATAGACACACCTGTGGCTTCCCAGGTGGCACAGTGGTTAAAAAATCTGCCTGCAATGCAGGAGAGTCAAGAGACATGGGTTCAGTCCCTGAGAGAGGAAGATCCCCAGGAGCAGGAAACAGCAACCCACTCCAGTCTTCTTGTCTGAGAAACTCCATGGACAGAGGAGCCTGGCAGGCTGTAGTCCATAGCGTCACAAAGACTCAGACACAACTGAGCACCTACATAACCATACGCATTTGTGTGTGTGTATATATACATACATATATATAGTTATACATGTAGCACCATTTTCTACACCATGGAAATAGAATAGCATAATAAAAAACAATCAATATTTGATCATTTTCATGTAGAAAACCTACTGAGTGAATTAAGGAGAAGGTTACAAAATTCCAAACTCCTCCACCCACCCCAGAAAAAAATCAATGGGACCAACAAACCAAGAAAAAGCTGGCAAGTGAGTTTACAGGTACTTAAAGAAAATAAGAACGAGAATCCAATAAATGGCTTTTATAGTTTAATTAGCTGTGATGCAATGCAGAGAGGAGAAGCACGATGTCTAGATGAAGGGTGGATGGAAAGAACTGGAAACAGATAAAAGCGGTTCATGACTGACCTGTCCCCACCCCTTTGCAATTGTTGAGTTTTAATTTGTAGACCAAGAGTGTTATGGGGGCTTAGGACATAGAAGGACAAATGCTTTAAGGGGGGAACAGCAGACAAGGATGTTAAAGGAGCTGACAGACCCTGGAGGAGGCAGAAGCCTTGCCCTTGGGGCCCCCACCTTCATAACAGGGCTTCAGGTCGTTCTGAACAGAGGTGGTGAGAGATTCATAAATCTTCCTCTTCTTTCTGAGGATATGTCCCTCCAGGCCTCCCAGGATGGCACTTATCTGTGAATCCACATCAACAAAAGGCCATTTGTGACAGTCCCTTGACAGAAGCAAGCCAGGGGTTTCCACGGGCTGTACCATTTCCTCTGCCCTGGGTTACTGTTGGCTGATCCCATCTCCTCCACTTCCGGCTGTGAGCTCCTCCCTCACAGGCAGGAACCTTGTCTTTTTTTTTTTTTTTTTTTTTTGGCCATGCTTTATAGCATACGAGATCTTAGTTCCCCAACCAGGGATGGAACTCAGGTCACCTGCATTGGGAGCATGGAGTCTTAACCACTGGACCACCTGGGAAGTTCCAAAACTTTGTCTTAAGCATCTTTACATCCCAAAATTCCTCCCATAGTGCCTGGTGCCTCACACAACTCAGTAAGTATTTTCAGAGTTGAACTCAGGTGCATGCATGGTTATGGGATGGGGCATCTTTGGGAAGTTTAAGGGGGCACAGGTGATTCTCATGTAATTTGGGTTGGGCCTGTGCATAGTCATGTCTTCCAAAATTCTTACACTGAAATCTTACACCCCAATGTGATGGCTTAGATGGTAAAGAATCTTTGCCATGGAAGAGACCTGGGTTCAATCCCTGGGTTGGAAAGATCCCCTGGAGGAGGAAATGGCAACCCACTCCAGTATTCTTGCCTGGGGATTTAATCCCATGGACAGAGGAGCCTGGCGGTCTAGAGTCCGTGGATTGCAAAGAGTCATACACTAGTGAGCAATGAAGCACAAATGCAGTGTGATGGCCTTAGGAGGCAGGGCCTTTGGGAGGTGATTAGGACTCAAGGTGGAGCCCTCTCAGCTGGGATGATGCCCTTTATAGAAGAGACCCTAGAGGGCTTCTGTGCCCTTCTGCCATGTGAGCACACAGCAAAAAGACAGCCACCTGTAAACCAGGAAGTGGGCCCAAGCAGACACCAAACCTGCCTGCACCTTAATCCTGTACTTCCGGCCTCCAGAATACTGAGAAATGTCTGTTGTTTGTAAGCTTCCCAGTCTATGGTATTTTGTTATAGCAGCCCAAACAGACTAAGACAGCCCAGACTAAGAAAATGAGTCCCAGATAAGAGTCTTGAGGACTCAAAACTAAAAAGTAATCTGGAAAAAAATGATACTTCTTTAAACTTCACTGCCGTGGATGGTATTTCATGATATTGGCAAAAATGAAGTCAGTGAGACTGTTATAAGTGGATTCAAATGTTGATATAGCTAAGGACTCTTTGAAGATACTTCCTGGGAACTGAGTTTGTTTGACAATCTCAGCACTTATTATTGGCTGCTTCTCAGGGGAACAAAGCTTGCTACCTCCAGGATCACGTCTCTCTCCTCCATCCTGTTATGTTCTGTATCTCATAGCATCTGTTATTAGGTCTCCCCAGAGCCTAGACATTCCAAGGGAACAAGTAGGGAAAGACAGGCAACCTCCAAAATCCTGCTGGGAAGAAAACCACTACCCAACCTCATTGCCCTCTTTACTCTATAAGGATCTTACCTCCTGGATCAGGAAACTCTTTTTATAGCTGTCATATTTCCAGCCATTTCTTATCCCAATTTCAGTCATCTTCTCCTGCAGAGAGAGCTTAAAAGCATCTATGTGGGGGATCAGAGCTGAGCCATCAGTGGGTTTCCCAGACCTACTGAGGAAAGCAAAGTAAAATGTTAAGAGACAGCAGCAGTTATTGTGGGATTAAAACAAAGAATAAACTAGCTGGTATTCTTTTACTCATTTTTAAGAGAAGGGGGATGAGATCTAATAGATAAAATTTCTATAATGTTCCAAGCACTGTGCTGTGCTAGGCCCTTGATATAAAAACCTATGAAGTCAGTGCAATGACACGCATTTTACGGATGAGGAAATTGAAGTCTGGAAATGGTTGCTAAAATGTGTTCAAAGTCACATGGCTAGTGAGTAGCAGGGTCAGGCCTTAGACACTGATCCATTTGACCTCAAAACTCATAGTCTTTTGGCTACTCAAATGTTCCCACTTGAAAGGGTGGGATGAAATCCACCTTAAAAGATGGGCAAGGCTTGTTGTTGCTTAGTCACAGAGTCATGTCTGACTCTTAGTCACCCCACGGACTGAAACCCGCCAGGCCCCTCTGTCCATGGGATTCTCCAGGCAAGAATACTGGAGTGGGTTGCCATTTCCTCCTCCAGGGGGTCTTCCCGACCCAAGGATTGAGCCCAGTGTCTCCTGCATTGCAGAGATTCTGCAGATTCTTTACCGCTGAGCCAGCAGGGAAGCCTGTGTAATGTTTAGGGATGTGAAAAGAAGGAGGCAGCATCTCCCCAGGGACGACATAGTGAACTAAGTTTCAGGACATCCCAGGAGTATGAGGTGAGCGGGTGAGCAGAGGAGCGGGCAGAGGCTTGAAGTCCTAGATCTCTACCTGTGTGTCAAGTGACCCTGGGAAAGCTGTGTGATTCCTCTCAACGGCAGTGTGTTCACTTGCAAAAAGACCGGAGCCACTTCAGAGGGTTCTTGGGAGGCTATGATAACATGATGCATGCAAAGTGCTTAGCGCAGTTCCTGGCATGCCTCAGTAACTCTCTGCTGCCCTCAGAATGGTAAAAGCCAGATGGGGCAGGGAGGGATGGGAAAGGCCAATTGGAGGCAGGTGGAATGTCTTGAAGTCTATTCCAAGGAATTTGGAGTTTACCCTACAGACATGTAAACAGGGTGAGTGGGCATAGGTGGAATGGCATGATGAAAAACAAATTTAAAGGAAGGTGGGGGGGGGGCAGGGAGCATCAAGCAAAAAGTAGAATGGTTCAAGCTGGAGCAGGTGGCTGGCCAGGTGAAATGCCAGGAGTGAAGGCTGGAGACTGAAGACAGGTAAGGAATAGAAGACTCTGTTTCTGTGGATGGAGGTCAAGGAAGGAGGTCCAAAACCATTGGAGGTCAAGGAAGAAGGGAAGGAGCAGGCATTGTGAAGGCTCAAGCCCCAAACCCCACGCCATGTGTCAAAGAACAAGCAGAGTCATCCTGAGCCATTTTTCCTTTTCATGCTCAGGGAAATTTACGAAGGCTGTGTGTTTCCTTAAGTCCACACTCTCCAACCAAAATACCCTATCCTGGGCCCAGATCCATAAGAAAATGGATCCCCTGCTGCCTGTAGGAGATATTTGAAAAATAACAGGAATTATAACATTAGTCTCAAAGTAGCGTCTCCAGCTGCACTCTGGGTCACCATGGGAAGATTTTAAGTAAACCCAACCAGGAAGGCTTTTGTGTTTTGCCAAAGACTGAGTTTTCCTCCTCAAGTTGCAAGCTACTCTGGACCCTTCCAGATCCCAAGAACAAATTCTTGAAGATCAGACTCTGGGCCAGGCGTTCTTAGGATGTTTGTTCACAGAGGAGCCAAATGGATTCCTTTACCTAAAAATGCACCCAAAAACAGGATCAATCTGTTCGTAGATGGGCTGTGTGAGGGCTTCATTAAGATCAATTCTCGCAAGAGTCCTGGAGGCATAAATGCCGTTTTTCAGGCAAACCGCTTTCAGAGTCTGGTGAAAGCCCTGGTTTCCTCTGCTCCTCTGGATAAACAATAAGATAACAGAGTCAGTAGGTACCTAGAATTCATGGAATCAGACCTACACTGCCTCGTGTGTGTGTGTATGTGCATGTGTGTGCTCAGTCAGAGATGTCTGACTCTTTGTGACCCTGTGGACTGTAGCCCTCCAGGCTCCTCTGTCCATGGGGATTTCCCAGGCAAGAATACTGGAGTGGGTTGCCATTTCCTCCTCCAGGGGATCTTCCCGACCCAGGGATTGAACCCGGGTCTCCTGCATTGCAGGTGAATTCTTTTACCATCGAGCCATCAGGGAAGCACTTGTGATCATTAATCACTGATCTATGTTTTAGGGGAATATGTTTTAAGTTAATGGCCGTGGAGCATGGTACAACTGACAGCATGCTGTATCTATCCACATCTATCTATCATGTCTATCTAGCTATCTGTATTTTAATATTCTGCCATTTCACTTAATATTATAACATGAGCATTTCCTGAATTCACTGCAAATACTTCCAAAAAATATTTTAACAACCACATAATATCATATGGATGCATCATAATTCACTTTATCATTCTCTTATCACTAGACATTTAGGTTATTTTACTATATCGTATAACGTTATGATGTTAGTATATATATGTTTGCCCAAATGTCTGATCACAAAGGCAAGCTGCTTATCCAATAGGAACTCCTCAGGTGTGTCTGTAGTCACAGAGAAAGAAGCCATTGAAGGGCTAAGGAGAGAGGGGATGGTTCCTAGGATGGAACCTAAAGATGCCTAATGACGGCCTAAAGATGCCTAATGCTACTCCTTCTCCCCAAGCACATCGTCTCGGAGGACTGGTCCCCACCTCCTGCCTTCAGTTGCTCAGCACCCACTTACTCATTCAGTTTTTTGATCTGGGGTCTTCTACCATCCTTTGGAAACAGTTCTCCCTAGGGTCACTTAGTTACCTATTGCTATGAAACAAATTACCCCAAACTTCATGACTTAAACAACAATACACATTTCTTATCTCCCATCCCTTGTTGTTCAGTTGCTAAGTCATGTCTGACTCTGCAACCCCATGGACTGCAGCACACCAGGCTCCTCTATCCTCCACTATCTCCTGGAGTTCACTCAAATTCATGTCCATTGAGTTGATGATGCTATCTAACCATCTCATCCTCTTTGCCATCCCTTAGAAACCCCACATAACTAATTAAAAGATAAAGCAACAATTTGTACACCAAGTGAGAGATTACAGGATGCTTTCTTATTGTGTATCTAATTGATACTTACATCAACCCTGTGAAATAGACTAGACAAGTACTTATCATACTATTTTATAGAAGAAAAATGCAACAGGCTTAAGTGGGTTTAGGGCCTCGCCCAGGTCTACAGAGGGTGTTTGGTGGGGCTGACATTCAAAACAAGACCCTCAGATCCTATATTCCAACTCTTTCTCCCTAACCATGTACCTTTCCCTGGGTCCTTGCAATGCATAGTCGAACAGTTGCTCAATATGCTTTCCTGTGTGCAATTTTCACTCTCCCCCAATCTCTTCTAGCTCTGTATTTCTCTTGAAAGCAACGGGATAGTAGAAAAGTAGGCAAGGGATCAGACAGACCTCCCCAGATATCATGGTTTTTCCCTTTAGAGGGTCACTCACCACCAGGCACGCCCCAAGGATGCGTCGGTAGGAACTCCTGGCGTTCCAGATTCCTTCTTGCAGGGGCCGCGCTATGTGGGCAAAGCACTGGTCAATGGCCTTCTCCAGCAACTGTATCTTCTCTTCCACAAATCTCCGCAGGCCACTCATGTGCAAGTGTTCATTCTAGGGACAAGGACCATCCGGAGCGTGAGGCTTTGCCCTCGCTACAGGCATCGGCTTTTGCGGGTCTGCTTCCTCTAAGCCTGTCCAGATTGAGCCTGAGCTCATCACCCACCGTGGGCTTCTCCCTCTCACCCAGGAGAGCATCCTCCAGTCCACCGGTCTCCTTAAGCTTTGCGGGATTGCATGCGTGTGTGCTTCGTCTCTAAGTTGTGTCTGACTCTTTGCAACCCCGTGGACTGTCTCCTGCCAGGCTCTTCTGTCCAGGGGATTTCCAAGGCAAGAACACTGGAGTGAGTTGCCATTTCCTTCTCTAGGAGCTCTTCCTAACCCAGTGGTCGAACCTGAATCTCCTACACTGGCAGCAGATTCTTTACCATCTGAGCCACTGGGGAAGCCACTTGTGGAACTGGAGAATAGAACAAATATATGCCTCCTACAATTTATTTTAGTGGTATAATCCATTAGGCTATTGGCAAGAGTAAATATTTTTATAAAACCCAGCTGTTATTAAAAGAGATTTTTCCCAATGACATCTGATTTGACAAATATTTAATGAACTTGGTGCAATTTGGGAGGATAGGACTTCTCAAATTTGTGTGAGGAAATTGTGCATAGAGCTCACTGGGCAAGTTGGTTCAAACCCGAGTACCTGGGATTCTATGCTTCTAGCAAGTCCCGGGTTAACAGTGACCGTTTGGAATAAATAACAGAGCTAAAGGACCACCAAAGTAAAGACTTGGTTCCTGCTTCAAAGGAGAATAGTCTAGTCAGGGAAGAAATGTCAATTCAAATATACAAGGGAGTGACCACCAGAGGCTGTCTGGACCTTTAGGTTCCAAACTGGGAACTTTGTAGCGCCTGTCCCTGTATGAGAGCCCTGGAGACCAGGCTGTGTCCACCTGCAGTGGAAAGAAGCCACACTCCTTAGCTCAGCACTTAAGGCCCTTCTTGCCCAGAACTCAGCCAATTTCTCCAGCATCACCAGCTGTTTGCCCAGAAGGTCCTCCCATGTAGCTGCCCATGAACTTGCTGCCGTTCCCCAAACGCGCCATCCTTTTGGGTGTGCACAGGCTCTCCCCACGTGCTCGTCCTCCCGGAAAAAGCTCCAGAGTCACTTCTCGTGTCATGCTGTCCCTGACCGCCCCAGCAGAGTTGGGGTAAGCAGAGTCTGGCTGCTCTTTCCTGGACTCCTGTTGCCCTTGGCACATCCCTGCTTCGCTGTATCTCCCTCAGGCCGTGTGTCTCCCTGTTCTGGGCCAGGACCTTGCTGAAGAGACAGACTGTTGTTCATGCTTGTTTATTCCAAGCATGGCACAGAGAGTGCAGCCCATAAACGTTTGTGGGGTGAGTGAGCGGCATGGAGACATGGCTGGATAACATAGGACTTTAAATTCTATTCCAAATTGGATGAGAGAAATAGCTCTTGCATTAAGGTGTGACCTTCCATAGATGACTTATCATCCCTGAATCCTTAAGGGCATTGTCTGTGAAGTAAGTTGAATGGAGCTGAATGATCCTGAAAATGAGCCTCAAACTCCTACATTCTGAGTCTCAGAATAGATGAGTTTCAGAAGTTAATGGAAACTATCCCACTTCGGGCATGCCCTGGGAAGTTTCAGAGTTTTAACTAGTTAGAATTCTATACTGTAGCTGATCAGGCTCCTCTGTCCATGGAATTCTCCAGGCAAGAATATTGGAGTGGGTTGCTATTTCCTTCTCCAGGGGATCTTCCTGACCTAGAGATCGAACTCCGGTCTCCTGCATTAGAGACAGATTCTTTACCACCTGAGCTACCAGGGAAGCCCCGGAATTCTATAAGCAGGACTTTTTTCTCAGAGTGCTCGCTGGGTTCTTTGAAATTTGTGGTGTCACTGGTGACCAAAATGAAAGAAAGGAGTCATGAAAAGGAACGCCACAGGCAAGATTCTCACAATGGCTCACTCTCAACGAATCCTTATTGAAGAAGGAAATGAATGACAAGAAGCAGAATGACTGGGAAAGAAAGAGCTGGGAATAAAGAAAGGTGAAAAGGCTGGCATCTACTATGAATAAATGCAGGACTCATTCAGCATTGAGATTGTCATAATCAACTTCCCATTGATTTATAAAAATAAAGGTGAGATCCCTGTTCATTTAAAACCACTAACTGGACTCCTCTGGGGGTCCAGTGATTGAGAATCCACCTGTCAATGCAGAGGACATGGGTTTAATCCCTGGTCTGAGAAGATTCCACAGGCCACAGAGCAACTAAGCCCATGCACCACAACTACTATAGCCCGTGCTCTGGCGTCTGGGAACCACCAGAAGAGAAGCCACCTCAATGAAAAGCCTTCACACCACATCTGAGAGAGTACCCCTCGCTTGCCACAACTAGACAAAAGCCAGGGCACAGCTATGAAGACCCAGCATGACCAAAAGTGAAATTAATTAATTTTTAAAAATAAATAAATAAAAAATAAAATCCTTATCCTCTAATTTTTGAGTTTGAGTCACAATCTTAAAAAAAAGGTCCATCACATACAATTTTAGGGTTTTTTTCCCCCCCAGAATACAAAAGAACTGACAAAGTTCTTGCTTTCCAACTTTCTATCAAAGAAGTAAGGCTGAGACCGATATGTGAGGCCAAAGAATTTTGAGGAAGGCTGCTGGCAACCCCCTCTAAAAGGCTATGATAGAATTCCAGCCAGCCCCCTCCTCCGCGTCTTCTGTCGCCTAGAGTCTGGATACAAGGAGAGAACTGAGGCTGCACTTCCATATCACACTCCAGCTTGGACTGCAGAAGGCTTTGTCCCGGTGTTTATCAAACAAACCAACCACACACAGCACTGCATCTGATTCATTTTCCATCAGCACTTCCAAAAACAATCTTTGGCTGGGCAGCAAGGCAACTTTCACCCCGAAGAATTTTTTTGGGAAGTTGGAATGTCAAAATCTTCAATAGTATTTCAGAGGACAAAAGTCAAAGTAGAAAAATCTCAAATTCCAGAAAGGTTTTGTTGTTTGTTGTTTTTTGTTTTGTTTTGGTTTTGGTTTTCACAGAACTAAAACAAAACACAGTAAGAAATATGAGGGAAAAGATGGTGAATCTTGCTCTATTTGGCAATTTTTATGTAGAATTTCTAAAATGGAAAAGACCCTAATGCTGGGAAAGATGGAGGGCAGGAGGAGAAGGGGACAACAGAGGACGAGATAGTTGGATGGCATCAATGACTCAATGGACATGAGTTTGAGCAAGCTCCAGGAGATAGGGACAGGGAAGCCTGGTGTGGAGTCTCAGAGAGTCGGAACAACTGAGCAACTAAATGACAACAAAAAAGACAGCTGACCAACACCGCATGGGCTATTAAACGCTGACACTGCGGGTCTTCCCTGGTGGTCCAGTGGCTCCCTGGACTGAGCTCCCAAAGCAGGGGGCCCGGGTTCAATCCCTGGTTGGAGAGCTAGATTCCACATGCCGTAACTAAGAGCCAGCGCAGCCAAATAAGTAAAATATTGTTTAAGAGTCAACATTGCTCACTTTTCACAGTGAAGTCACATCCCGCCCAGCCGCCTCAGCTAGTCCCTCCACTGGGCCCCCCCAGGTTCACTGTCCCACATTATCGGGACCAACGCAATCATACATTTCTCTACCCCTTCCCTTTTCTACGTAATAACAGGTCAGACAGCTTGGCTGAGCAAATATGATAGATGACAGCAAGTGTGGAAATAAAGAAACACCAACCAAATGAGCACATCCAAAGGCTGTCAATTCAGAGCTTGCTGTAGTAAGGGGGTCAGTGGGCATCACCTGCATTTGGCAGATACTCAAAGGCCAGGGGCTTCCTTGGTGGCTCGGCAGTGAAACATCTGCCTGCAATGTGGGCAGATTCGATCCCTGGTTCAGGAAGATCCCCTGGAGAAGGGAATGGCTACCCACTCCATTCCAGTATTCTTGCCTGGAAATTTCCATAGACAAAGGAGCCTGGCAGGCTACAGTCCATGGGGTCGCAAAGACTCAGACGCCCTGAGCGCGCGCGCGCACACACACACAGGCAGGCAGAGGGGTGGGAAGGCTTTTGGCACCGTGATCAGAGACCCCTGGTGTGGGGCAGCCGTGAGTGGGGGCCTTGAAGCAGGGATCCTATGTGATCCATGAGGATGAGTGAAAAAATGGTGAATCTTGCTCTGTTTGGCACTTTTATGTAGAATTTCTGAAATGATGAATATATTCATCTTTCCTTGATTGGTCCTTGTTGGAAGCAGGGATAAAGATTAGGGAAGCCCATGAGCTAACAGGGTTGTCTCTGATGAGAGTTTAATGGCTAGCCAGTTATAGCAAAAATGTGAGTATCAACAGAACAGTGCAGTCTGCTGGGACACTGTCGTTTGCAGAATTAAAGGCAACGCCATCATTGCTAAAGGGTTTAATTTGGATGGGAGCTGTCACTTTCCAGCCATACCACTAGTCATCTGAATCAGATGGGTTGTTTTTGTGTGTTTCGGGTTGTTAAAAATTCTTTTTCTGTTTTGTAAGCAACCACTGCTCATATTTTAAAATATCTAAGCATCATGGTAATCTCTTTGCAATAAAATATGGATGAAGGGTAAAAAAATTTTTAAAAAGGTTAGGGAAGCCCTTGAGCCTGGTGGGCTACAGTCCATGGGGTCGCAAAGAGTCAGATACGACTGGGTGACTAAGCACAGCACTCAGGGAAACCCTTAGTCGTTAACCAAGGTCTGGCCGTTTGGGGCTGATTGTTACAGAAGTCATTGCTTTGCTTCTTAGATTGTTATCAGAGATAGCAGTCTAACTTCCTACATGCCTAAGATAGAGCAGGCTGACTTCGTGAGCTGTCTGTTGTAGATCAGGGGTTGGCTTCCTAGGCTGGTTGTTGCAGACTGTGGGTCAAAGTTCTGTTTTTACATATGCTTGTCTGTTTGTATATTCAATCCCTCACAAGGAAGCAATGCTTTTGGTGATTTATTCTGGCCGCAAATTTTTCTTCCAAGCTTATCATTTAGCAGCATATCCTTTTTACGTGCTTGTGAGCTAAGTTGCTTAGTCATGTCTGACTCTTTGTAACCCCATGGACTATAGCCCACCAGGCTCCTTTGCCCATGGGATTCTCCAGGCAAGAATACTGGAGTGGATTGCCATTTCTTTCTCCAGGAGATCTTCCCGACTCAGGGATCAAACCTACATTGGCAGGCGGATTCTTTACCATTGAACCACCAGGGAAGCTCAGCTTATTCCAGCAGAAGATGACACATCTCTCCTACCATTAAACACACTCTACTTGATTCAAGTCTCAGGAGAGGCTAAAGTGACTATTTCTAAGTTTCCCTCTCAGCCTATCTGTCACAGGTGAAAAAAGAAAAGAAGAAGATAAAACATTCTTTTCTTTCCTTACTCAAAGGTTACAATGTTAACCCTCAGATTTTCTTTATTCTCTTTAGATTCTCTGAGTTTAGGGTGTTCCTCTGGTCAGAAAAGTCATTCCAAGTTAATTTTCTAACTTGGTAAGAGGGAGGGAGGGTTCTGCCCAGGCTGGGAGGCGAAGAACACACAGCCCAGGGATCTCCCCAGAATACCTGCAGGTGGTCCGTGCAGCTGAAACTGTCTGTGAGGAGCAACAGGCCAAAAGCTTCAGTGACGTACTTGGTCACCATCCTCTTCTTCTTATCCAAGAGACTTCTCCTGATATATTCTCTTAACTTGGGGATTTCTGGAATTCACAGGCAACACAGACAGTTTGAAAAGGTCAGAGCTCATAGGAAACAGAATTCATGAAAATTAACAGATCAGGACGGCAGTCTGAATCAACTTCAGCTGAGGTCCTATGTGGGTGGGATGCTCATGAAGCCAACCTTTCTGTTTTCCCCAGGCCAGGATCAGCAACTACAAATGGGAGGTCAGCAGTGAAGCATCGGGAACCACGACAGTGCAGAGACGCACACACATTTGCTCACAGGTATGGAAACTGTGGCAACCTACAAGTGTGGCACAGAAGGCTCTAGGATGGGAAACTCAGAGTGCCAGGCTTGTTCTTAAGAACTTCAGTGAGTGGGATAAAAATACATTTATTTAAGTGTCAGTTACCAGTTTCCTCCTCGGTGAGGAGCGCCCGCTGCCAGTACTCCTGGGCGCTGACCGTGTACACCAGCTCAGAGGCTTCCAGAACCCTGGAGTCAGCTGGCAGTTTTCTCTGAAGTAAGAGAGGCACACAGGGAACAGAATGACTCAGCCACCACAAAGGCAGCCAGGCCCCCGCTTCACCAGAGCCTGCAGCAGGCTTTAGCTCATCCACGTTCTGTTCTGCAGGAGCCCCGTAAGGAATGAGCAACATTCTCAAGGTCAGATGTTCCCATCTGTCCCCCTCGCAAGGGCAGAGGTCGTGAGGACATTGTTGCAGAGATTCTCTGCGGACTTAAAAAATAGCAAGTCTATTTTTGTATATGGAAATGTACACAGAAAATAGTTCAGAAGTGTATTTAACCTTAAAAAAAAAAGTAGAGTTACCATGGGATCCAGCAATCCCACTCCTGGGCTTGTATCTGGAGAAAACTCTAATTCCAAAAGATACATGCACCCCAATGTTCATAGAAGTACTAAGAATGGATGAAGAAGATGTGCTGTATATATATATATGTGTGTGTGTGTGTATGTATATATATATACACACACACAACAGAATATTACTCAGCCATTCATCTGTTGATGGCCACTTAGATTGTTTCCATGTCTTGGCAACTATAAATAATGCTGCAGTGGACACTGGGGTGCATGCATCTTTTTTAATTAGTTGTAACCCCATTTTTTAAAGAAAATCTAGTTTTGTCACTTAAATCATTTTGCAGTGATAACACCCTGTCTACTTCTTTTACTTGTATGAATATTTTGACATGTCTTCCTTGTACCCTAACCTTTATTTTTAATATTGTTCTCTACTCTTGAGCTTTCCTGGTGGCTCAGCTGGTAAAGAATCCGCCTGCACTGCAGGAGACCTGGGTTTGATCCCTGGGTTGGGAAGATCCCCTGGAGAAGGGAACGGCTACCCACTCCAGTATTCTGGCCTGGAGAATTCCATGAATCCATGGACTGTGTAGTCCATGGGGTAGCAAAGAGTCAGACATGACTGAGTGATTTTCACTCACTCATTCGCTAAAAGAAACCCAAGTTTCTTTTATAGTAATAGGTCCATGTTTTGGGGCAGAGGAAAAAAAACATTGGTCTGAATATAAACTTGCTGCCAGGGAGCAAAGATAGTTTTATAACATCTTGTTTTCAGTTGCTAAGTAGCATCTGACTCTCTGAGACCCCATGGACTGCAGCATGCCAGGCTTCCCTGTCCTTCACTACCTCCCGGAGTTTGCTCAAACTCACGTCCATTCAGTCAGTGATGCCATTTAACCATCTCATCCTCTGTTGCCCCCTACTCTGCCCAGCAGATCTTGCCCAGCATCGGGGTCTCATTTGAAATGAGTTGGCTCTTTGCATCAGGTAGCCAAAGTATTGAAGCTGAAGCTTCAGCATCAGTCCTTCCAATGAATATTCAGGACTGATTTCCTTTTGGATTGACTGGTTTGATCTCCTTGCTGTCCAAGGAACTCTCAAAAGTCTTCTCCAACGCCACAGTTCAGAAGCATCAGTTCTTCCGCACTCAACTTTTTTTATAGTCCAACACTCATATCCATACATGACTACTTTAAAAACCATAGCCTTGTCTAGCTGGACCTTTGTCAGCAAAGTAATGTCTCTGCTTTTTAATATGCTGTCTAGGTTTGCCATAGCTTTTATTCCAAGGAGCAAGCGTCTTTTAATTTCATGGCTACAGTCACCATCTTCAGTGATTTTGGAGCCCCAGAAAATAAAGTCTGTCACTGTTTCCATTGTTTCCCCATTAATTTGCCATGAAGTGATGGAACTGCATGCCATGATCTTAGTTTTTGGAATGCTGGGTTTTAAGCCAGTTTTTATTCACTCTCTTCTTTCACCTTCATCAAAAGGTTCTCTAGTTCCTCCTTGCTTTCTGCCATTAGGGTGGTGTCATCTGCATATCTGAGGTTATTGATATGAGGATATTGATTTTTAATGTCTGTGTGATGTTGAAAGGATTCAGCTTAAATTAAGGGCTCCCATTGGCCAACATGTGAACTTGAAAGTCAAACAGAACACAAGAATTCTGAGAAAAGCAATGAGTTCATATGATCTTTAAACTGAGTAAAACAATAAGGTATTGTGAAATAATATCTGTATCTCTGTCTATCAGTTTCTGCCGTGAATTCCTGACACAGGGCTCCTGAGACCCTTATACAAAGAGGTGTTGGGAGACTCTTTCATTCTAAAATTTAGTCTTTGACCCCAGTTCCCAGCACAGAACTCCCAAATCCCTTGGGATTTCTAAGCACACCCCCTTTCTCCAGAGAGGAGAGAGGAGCTGAAAATGTAGTTCATAATTGATCATGTCTACATGATGAAGCTCCATAAATTCCCATTAATATAGGGTTCAGAGAACTTCCAGGTTGGTGAAGACATCCACATACTTGGAGAGCAATGCACCCCAATTTCATGGGGCAGAAGCTCCAGCCCTGGGAAGCCTCCCAGAGCTTGCCCTATGCATAACTTGATCTGGCTGTTTATTTATGTCAAATTCTTTATTATATAGTTAACTGGTAAATGTAAGTAATTGATCCACTGAGTTCTGTGAGCTATTCTTGCAAGTAACTGAATCCAAGGGAGAGGAAGTCATAGGAACCAATCTGTAATGAAGTCAGAAGTCGTGTGTAACCTGGGGACCTACTTCTTGTGATTTGTATCTGAAGCGGGGGCAGTCTCGTGGGACTGAACCCTTAACCTGTGGGGTCTGATGCTATCTCCAGGTTGTTGTTGCTGTTTAGTCACTTCTAACTCTTTTGCAACTCCATGGACTTTAGCCCGCCAGGTTCCTCTGTCCATGGGATCTCCCAGGCAAGAGTACTGGAGTGGGTTGCCCTTTCCTCTTCTGGGAGATTTTCCTGACCCAGGGATCAAACCCACGTCTCCTACATCGGCAGGCGGATTCTATCCCGCTGAGCCACCTGGGAAGCCCCATCTCCACGTAGACCATGTCAAACTGAGTTAAACTATAAGGCACCCAGCTGAGATCAGGGAGAATTGTTCAGTGTGGGGAAAACGCCACACATCTGGGGTCAGAACTGTGAGCATGGTAATCGTGTGCAAGTAAAAAAGAGACACACAGGAACAGTAGGGCAGGTTTTCTTTACAGGCTTGCTAAAGCAAAGGCAAAATACTGTATGATAATCAGCTCAAAAGACACGCCTGAACATCAAAGCCCGGCTCCACATGTTCTTCATACTACTGAGAAAAGCACCTTTCTAAAATATTTCCAAATTGAGATCAATAAGTGTAGTCCCAGGAGTCTGTCATTTTCCATGAATATTTCTTCTTAATTTTCATTTTTATAATTAAAAAAATAAGCATAGACATTTCTATGAATGGCTATATAATCAAATTCTGCCTCATTTTTTCCAAGGCTAAATTAAATATGCTCCAAATGAAGGCCTGCAGGACAAGTAAAGGTTTCACAACAATTCAAACTGAAAAAAGGGTGGCTGGAGAATGAAGGTGTTATGCAGCCATCAGAGGGGCAGGCATGCAGACCTAAAAGAACCTGTGCCATTAAGAGTCAGAACCACAGGCATCCTGCAAGCTGACATTTTTACACAGACCCTATCTCATATATACCAATCTGCCACATTTATTAGCAGTAAATATAATCATGAATTGTAAACTGAGGTATTGGCTTGGCCAAATAGTTCGTTCAGGTTTTTGCCAACCCAATATTTTATGTTTCTACTTCCAGAAACAATATAATTATGTCCTCCACAATTAATGAGAACAAGAACAGCTCTTCTGAGTTTACTGCCTCATTGAAATCAGCATTCAAAAATTGCTTGGTAGAAGACCTTGGCTTATGTATGAGGTCTGATTATTCTGAATTAGAAACAAAAGCTTTGCAATTTTCAGTTCCATATAGTACACCAGACACTTTCTGCATCAACGTAATTGAAGTCAAAATACAGAAAGCAGTTAACTATAGAACTGGCCACAAGGCCTTCTGCTTTTACTATTAAACCCAGCCCTGAAGATTTAATTTCAGCAAAACCATCTCACCCATTACCTGACATTCAGGTTCTTTTCTTTATATTTTACCTTCAAGTTGGTGTCAGGTTTACACTTGCAAAAGACTATCACAGGAAGGAGGTTATGTTTGTAACTATTTTAGAACAGGATAATAAAAATAACTTGAGGAACACCAAGATTCTCACAGACCACTTACTCAAACTTGAAAAACAGAGCTCAGACCTTATATCCCAACACAGCGTATGCCCTTTGTTTAGCTGTTGAGAACTATTTGCCTGTAGTTCACCCAGCATAGCAGATTTTTTTCAATCACGTTCTTCTTTCTGTCTCGAATGCCCTTCTTCCTATTACTTCTCCTCACCCAAGACTACTGGTTCTTTAAAATTCAGCTCAAGAGGCTGAGGAGTTTTCCCTGAACTTCTCATCACCACCTACCCCAACTGCCAGCATGACTGAGCATCCTTCCTCTGAGTTCCCACAGCCCCTCTGCATCTCTCTAGCCAAGCACGCTTCAACCTGCATGGTAATCCCTGATTTTATCCGCTCATGGTTCTCAGTAAACCATACACTCATTCAATTCCTCCAACAATCACAGGCAGTAGAGATTATTATTTCCCAGCTTTACAGATGAGAAAATGGAGGCTCAGACAGGTACAGTAATTTGCCTAAGGTTACAAAGTAATTAATAATAAGACTCATCATCTGCTTTAAAGCTTTTGCCCAAACAGGCACTTGTGTCTCAAAATCTGAGTGGTTGAAAAGCAGAGAAATGCATAACAGAATCTGTTCACTCACCTTTAGTTTATCCTTGAGAATTTTATTCCTCTGTAGCTTTATCATTTCATTTCTTTCTAAAACAGCTTCTCGCTGACTCTGAATAGCTTGCTGGATTATAAGAAGAAATAACAGCATGGCAAAGAATGCAGGGTTATAAAGAGTAATATAAGATGAACATTTAGGGGGCTGCTCTTCATTTAACCCAGACAAGAGTGCAGGTGTTCGAATCATATAATACTAGTCATAAAAAGTATAATTTAAAAATAACTAGTCCAAACTCAAGATGCATTTTTTGGTCTATCAGTTTTATCTCAGTTGAGCTTTAAAAAAGAAAACAACTAGTCCATACTTACATTTCCCACTTTTCTTTCCCTGAAATGAAAAATGGAATAATTACTTATCTCATGATGTACCACGGCAGTCTTGACTTCCCCTGAAAGCACCGTATAAGGCATGCCTTTGTTCCTCTCCCTAAGCTCTTTCTTCAGCCTAAAGGCTCTGACCCACCTCCAGGGTCCATTTGATAATGGTGTCTTAATTTCTTGTTATTTCATTGTTGGTGGAATTTTCTGTGCCCTCACCCCCATCCCAGTCAAGATGCAGACCTCTGTTGATGGACATTTTAGAGAATATCATACAGAGTGTGAAGCAAGTCAGAAAGAGAAAAACAAATAGAAAAATGGTACTGATGAACCTATTTGCAAAGCAGAAATAGACATAAAGAACAAACGTCTGGACTTTAGGCAGGGAATGGGGAAGTGGGATGAATAGGGAGATTGTGATTCACATATATATATACACTATGTATAAAATACATAGCTCATGAGAACCTACTATGTAGCACAGGAAACTCTAGTCAATGCTGTGGTGGTCTAAATAAATCTGAAACAGAATCTAACAATTCAAAGCTGTACCACCCAGACAGTGTTACAGAAGTGTCTCCTTGCTGTGGGGCATCTACACTTCCCATATCCGTGGGGGCAGGCAGGTCCATCACACTGTGAAACACCAGGAGCTGCTGTTTGCATCTCAGACTCCTGAGTGGTAACCCTGGAGCTATGCAGAATTCAGCCTCTTGGGCGTTAAGCAGCTGCTCTGGAAGATTCTAAAGATAACCTACCCTGGCCCAGAAGTCACCCGGGCATCTCTTTCATCACCAATGGTCACTTGCCTGAGTCCACAATGCCCATGAGTCAAAGCTCTGTCCTTCCGGTAGTGATGGGACCTGGGACCCACAGAGGGAAGCCCGCATCCCGGCATGCCCAGAGCGGTACCTTAGATATTCCGGCAGGTGGAGCTTGTCGGTCTTGGTGACCACCAGCGCCAGGTCCCTGCAAAACCCTCTTTGGCAGGCTTTCATGCTCTCGTTCAGAAGGTCCTCGTGGGCTCTCCCTCCAGAAATCCTCTCAATGTCACTGATGACCCAGATCACGGAGCACTTGTCGATGGTCTATGAAACAGGACCACAGCATGCTTAAGAGCATAAGTGGGCCTCGGTTGTAGCGTGTTAGTCGCCCAGATGTCCAACTCTTTGTGACCCCAAGGACTGTAGCCTGCCAGGCTTCCCTGTCCATGGGAATCTCCAGAAAAGAATACTGGACATGTTTCCTTAATGTGACATCTCTGTCCTCCGTGCTCTGCCCCAGCTCTCACCAGCCCCCGCCAGTACACTCTCTCTGCAGCAGCCACATGAGCTTCTTGCAAATTCCTGCATCTATCTTGGGGTCCTTGCCCTTGCCACAACCTCTGCTTGACCTCCGTTTGCCCTCTGAGATCACCAAGGGCCCCCTGAGGCTAGGCTGGTCACCCCATCTCTGCATCCCGTAGCACCTGTACTTACCTGCCCTGGTACTTCTCAGGCAGAGCCACTGGCAGCTACTAGACTGTACAGGGTTGGCACTCTGCACCCCTCCCCCGCTCCCCACCCAGACTGCGAGGTGCCGGATGGGAAGGGGCCACGCCATTCAGCTTGGAATCCGCATCACCTCAAACGCAGTACCTTGCCCGTACTAGAAGCTTCACAGATGTTTGTGGCATTAGTCACTGATAGAATTCAAGAAATCAGACCTTCAGTCCCAGATCCCTCACTAGCTTGATTTACTAAGCTGTCCTCTAGGGAAAGGTCTTGTTTTTCCAGAACTAGTCCTGGTCGTGCATTTATCCCAAAGCTGTCACTGCAGAGCATTATTTTGAAGTCTGGCTTGGCCTGCACATGCAGCATAGTACCACAAGGTGGCAGCGGGAGCCAGAAACCCATATGCTTGAACATATAATTGTAACAATGATTTGATAGCATACGTATTGCTTTATCAAATATACAACTTTTATGTGACAAGCAATTGTGATATTTCTCTGACTGTATTGTTTTACCCATCTTATCTCTCCATATACGTGGAAAACTGGTCCAGCTCCAGGATTAAATTTGTTTTATGGTTCCTCAGAATAACACTCTGCACATAAAGGTGTGACAAGATTGTGAGTTGCTAACTAAATCATTATTTGCTCTATGCCACTGGTTCTTAACTAGTGGACCTTCGACAATGCCTGGAGACATTTCTAACTGTTCAGACTTGAGGGGACAGTAGTGGGCAGAGGCCACAGATGCTGCTAAACATCCCATAATGCCTACGTTGGGCCCCTACAGCAAAGAATTCCTCTGCCCTGTCCACCCCCAAGTCAGAAGAGCTGGGGCTCAGAAACCATGGTCTAGAGCAGGGGGTTTCACACTTGTTTTTAGCAGTAGATCCCTTTTCCAAATGAAATCTTAGGAAGAGCTCCAATGGTCCAACTTGATTTTTAAAAGTAGAGCAGCCTTAGTTGAAATTGAGGTGGAGGGTTTGGAGCCCCCATCTTCTCCACACCCCCCATCCTCTGCCCATGAACCTCTTGGCTTCATGGATCATTGTTTTGAAAGCATCCATCTCAAGAGTCAAACAGACTTCACTGTTTTATACAAAAGGTACATAGCAGACCCCACGAGGCAAAGGATTGACTTAAGGGCACACAAATCTGCGTCCTGAACCTCCTCCCCTACATGGATGGACTCAAATTCAGGCAGGAAAATAAAACCCATCTCTCCCTCCCACTTCCCAAATTATAACCAACTCAGGGAAGCATCAAACAATTCCATCCGTTGTGGAAGATGAAACCTGCCAGCTCCTCCTCCAGGGCAGGGCCTCTTTCACCTTACTTCCCCTGGTCCTGGTAAATTGCTATTACTGTTTACTCACTCAGCCGTGTCCAACCCTGTGCAACCCCATGGACTGTATAACCCTCCAGGCTCCTCTATCCCTGGGATTTCCCAGGCAAGAATACTGGAGTGGGTTGCCATTTCCTTCTCCAAGGGATCTTCCCAGGGAAGATCTAACCCAGGGATCTAACCCAGGTCTCCTGCATTGCAGGCAAATTCTTTACCATCTGAGCCACCAGGGAAGCCAAACAAAAGAGGACCTCGATCACAAAAGTTGCAGTGGTTAAATTTCAGGCCCTACACAAAGCTCCTGGCTGCCAGGATTTGGTAAAATTAAAATCACAGAAAACACCAGACAAGGCCATCTATAAGACAAGAGCCTCTGGAACTGGGAGCGGGTGGATGGCCCCTGCCGCCCCCACACACCTCCCTCCTTGCAATGAGAATGGGCCTCTGAGAGGTCAGGTGACACTTAGGTGGCAGCACGGGGGAATCTGAGTTACTGGTTTTAGTTTAGGGAGGGCACTGCTGGCAGCTGGAGGGGTGGGCGAGAGGGGTTGTACTCTGTTCTCCCTGGATGGAGGGGAGTCTAGTAACTTCTCCTGAGAGGATATCACAAAACCACAAGAATGTGGGGGAGCTGTTGCCAAGCAGAGCAGGCTGGGAACCATCGCTTCGCTTCAGCCCAGCCTCCTCAGAGCCCGGGTTCTGAGCCAGGTCTGCTGGCTCGTCTGTCTGAGTGGCCTTTGATAAGCTGCCCAGTGTGTCTGAACTGGCAGCAGCCACGACGCCATCCTGTGCCAGAGGCCGGCCACCCCCTGAGGCTGCCACTCCCCACGCTGGCCTGGACCTCAAGGAGGTAGCGGATTCCACCCTGAGACCTGAAACCCTGAAGACACAAAGACTCTCCCGGCCAGGCCTGAGGAGGCCACCAAGGATGATGGACACTGGGAGACTGCCTCCACCTTCAAGAACTGTTAGGGAAGCTTCCCGGTGGCTCAGTGCTAAAGAATCTGCCTGCCAGTGCAGGAGACATGGGTTTCATCCCGGATCCAGGAAGATCCCACACACCACGGAGCAGCTAAGCCCATGCACCACCACCACCGAAGCCTGCCCCCTCTGCTGCTACTGCTGCTAAGTCGCTTCATTCATGTCCGACTCTGTGTGACCCCAGAGACGGCAGCCCACCAGGCTCCCCCATCCCTGGGATTCTCCAGGCAAGAATACTAGAGTGGGTTGCCATTTCCTTCTCCAATGCATGAAAGTGAAAAGTGAAAGTGAAGTCACTCAGTCGTGTCCAACTCTTAGCAACCCCATGGACTGTAGCCCACCAGGCTCCTCCATCCATGGGATTTTCCAGGCAAGAGTACTGGAGTGGGGTGCTATTGCCTTCCCCCCTCTAGGGTCCACAACTAATGAGGCTGTGTGTTGCAGCTACTGAAGTTCATGCATGCAGCCCTTCTGAAGCATGGGCAGCTACCGAAAGCCCATGCTCTGCAACAAGAGAAGCCAGTGTAGTGAGAAGCCCTCACGCTGCAACTTGCGACTAGCCCCTGCTCACCATAACTAGAGAAAGCCTGCACACAACAGCAAAGACCCAACGCAGCCAAGAAAAAAAGAATTGTTAGGGGACTTTCTGGAGGTTGAGAGACAGCCTCAGCTGAGAAGGCAGGAATCCGCTCTCAGGTTTAAATTCTGCCACTCAGTAGCTGTGTGGTTTTGGGCAAAGGACTTCCCGTCTCTGAGCCTTCATTTCCTTAGCTGTAAAATCAGGGCATAGGCTGCTTATCTGTAAGCTGCCATCCCGATCTTTATGGAAAACCACAGTTGCAAAGCTCCCCTGGCCCACGGTCCTTCATTTAGCACAAATCTGCAGAATTTAAAGTCTACATACGCCAGGGAAGCAGCAGGCCAGCAGAGAGATTTTTGGAAGCCTCTGTGCTGATGATGGCTCCTGGACCTCTCCTGACCCTCCCAGCCCCTTCCAGCTCTGTCCTCTGCCCGCGTTCCGCCCCATAATCCTGCACGCCTGAGCGCCTTCTGCCTAAGATGCTCTTTCTTTCTCTGTCACTCACCCCCTTGGAGCTTCCCCAGGAAGCGTGGTATTAAAGCCCACCCCACCTCCCCCAAGGGCTTCCCAGGTGGCTCAGTGGTAAAGAATCTGCCTGCCAATGCAGGAGATGTGTGCTCAATCCCTGGGTTGGGAAGATCCCCTGGAGGAGGAAATGGCAACCGGCTCCAGCATTCTTGCCTGGGAAATCCCATAAGAGAGGAGCCTGGTGGGCTGCAGTCCACAAGGTCACAAAGAGTCCAACATGACTTAGCAACTTACCAACCTCCTTACAACCAAACACAGGAGCAGCCTTCTGATTCCTTGGTGCGTGGCTATCGGCTTCCCTGCTGTGTACCAAGATGCCGCCCTCCCTGTCTCACGCTGACCCTGTCTCTGCTCACTCTCGGGCCACTCTGTTGCTGGCCCTGCTCATGTCCCACAGTTCCAGTTCCAGCTCCCAGGCCTATCTCGTGATTCCTCCCTCCCTGATGTCTCTTGCCACCCATATCCTACCATTGCCCTGAAGTTTAGAACATGGGAGAATTTAACTCTGCCGAGCTCATAAAATCCATTAAGCGGAAAGTGGAACATTCCTTGCTGCTTTACAGAGAGCGTTGGGGACGGAGAGGGAGGGAATGAAGCCCTGTGGAAGAGGATCACCTTTTTCCACATCTCGTCCCTCTTGCTGTTGAAGTCGCCTGTGCCTGGAATGTCCACCAGCACAACCCCTTCTGGAATCAGCTCTGATTTGGGAAGGGTCACTTCCACCAGTTTGATCAAGGGCCAGATGTGTGTCTCAGTGGATCCTCCATCCCAGTCTCTCCTCTGGGTCCGGATGTAGGGGTCCAGCTTGACAGACAGCTCCTCTGCCTGAGGAAGAAGGACAAGGTCACGTACACCAGACGGTCTCCAGCACCTCTGCCCTGGATGGGCTGTGACTCAGGTTCAGCAGAGGTCCACTGAGTCACGTGAGGAGCAGTGCTGGGTGACATGCCCCAGGAAGCCTGAGGTCCTACCTGGAAGGGTCTAGACTCAGAACTACAAAGAACACTGGGAGATCAGGAAGTTCAAGCTCCTCTGGGCTTCCCTGCTGGCTCAGATGGTAAAGAATCTACCTGCAGTGCAGAAAATCCAGGTTCTATCCCTGGGTTGGGAAGATCCCCTGGAGAAGGAAGTGACAACCCACTCCAGTGTTCTTGCCTGGAGAATCCCATGGGCAGAGGGGCCTGGCGGGCTTCAGTCCAGGGGTCACAAAGAGTGGGACCTCTAACTAACACTGACAGACAGGTGGAGAAAACAAAAGCAGTGGGAAAGGACTTCAGGGAAGTTATCGCTTCACTGGGTGAAGCGAAGATTTTACCTCCTAAATTCCATTTCAGTTCTAAAACCAATGGAAATCACCTGCAATATTCTAAGTTTGGGTGAGAGAGAGGATTTTTGAACTAATGTGAACATTTTCATGACCAGAAAACCCTGACTGTGCAAAATGGATCATGAAATGGTGACCATATTTTCTACGTTGAAAATTGGTCTGAAGTTGATCTTCAAAAGGTTTTAAAAGTTTATCTTCCAAGTTCGAAAGAATATATGGACAGACCGGCATTTCCATGATATTTTAACCATGGTGAGTGAGATGAAGACTCATTCTCAGCCTGTTGTTTTTCCCTAAACATATTCATGCCAGCAACTCTGCACACTGGGATAATTCAGAGGACAGAAGATTTGGGATGTATGCAGTCACTGTTGATAAATATTTATAGAATGGCCCTGAAAGAAAGATAAATTCTTAAGAGAGTTGAGGTCAAATCAGAGAATGTGTTGCTATCTGGGTAGGAAATAAGAGAGATCATCAAGGGACTTCCCTGGTAGTCTAGTGGTTAAGACTTTGTCTTCCAACGCAGGGGGCATGGATTCAATTTCTGGTCAGGGAGCTATGATCCCACATGCCTCACAGTCAAAAAACCAAAAAACAGAAAATATATTGTAACATATGCAATAAAGACTTTAAAAATGGCCCACATCCACAAAAATTTGTTTAAAAGATAGCAATTCTAATCAAATAATACAAAATTGTGAGAGAAGAGATGATAAAAGTTCTTTAAGATATTCTGATTAAAAAATAAACAAGCTATGATAAGGGCAACAGAAAAGAAAAGGCACTGGGCTTAAGAAAGCGTGGGTTTTCTGTAAGAAGATGGGTCCAGTCAATAAACTGGGCTTCCCAAGTGGCGACAGTGGTAAAGAACCTGCCTACCAATGCATGAGACATAAGAGATGTGGGTTCAATCCCTGGGTTGGGAAGATCCCCTGGAGGAGGGAATGGCAACCCACTCCAGTATTCTTGCCTGGAGAACCCATGGACAGAGGAGCCTGGCGGGCTACGGTCCATGTGGTCGCACAGAGTCAGACGTGACTGAAGCAACTTAGCCTGCACATACCACTCAATAAACTAGTGGAGACAAATCATTCTAGGAAGTAAACTCACATTCCCTTCCCCCCTGTCTAAAATCCATGCCCCAAAGTCTGAATTTGTGCCCTCACTCCTGGAGATGGTGATTCTGTTTGTCTTTTTTCAAATGGGTAAATTTGTCACGCTGGGAAGGAATATTTCTAAGTGCAGAGTAGTGAGGAAATGAATATTACCTTGACACCTTGATGTAAGTTGTATGTATTCAGATAAAGTAACCAGTTGTGTCATCATTGTGTTTCTTTGGACATGCTCTGTCTGTATTCGGGGGGGGGGGGGGTTCCTTTTTAAATTTTATTGAAGTATAGTTGGTTTACAATGTTGTGTTTGGTTTCTACTAGTGGCTCAGTCATACATATATAGACTCTTTACCATACTCTTTTCCACTGTGGCTTATCACAGGATACTGAATATAGTTCCCTGTGCTATACAGGAGGACCTTGTTGTCTACCCATTAATTAGTTTTAATTATGGGCTTCCCTGGTGGTTCATATGGTAAAGAATGGCCTGCAATGCAGGAGACCTGGGTTTGATGCCTCCCTGGGTTGGGAAGATCCCCTGCAGGAGGGGATGGCAACCCACTCCAGTATTCTTGCCTGGAGAATCCCATGGACAGAGGAGCGTGGCAGGCTGTTGTTCATGGGGCCGAAAAGAGTTGGACGTGACCGAGTGACTATCCATTTAAACAAAATAAAGGAGGCTACTACATTTGTTTGATTTTCTAGATATGAAAGCTAAGTGCCTTGAAAGGTTTAATTCATTTGACTTTTAAGTATGTCTGGTCAAGTAGTTCAAACTTTTTGAGAGAAACAAATATGCTAAATTTGAACTCTTAAGTCTAAGGAATGTTGATTAATTGTGTAAGTAGTAATAACTTTTAAAGGAGGCTTTTCTATATTAAACTTAGGAGATAATTGGACATTAAATTTTAGAACTGGTGTAAATAATTTTTCTTAATATAAAAAGCACCAGATTTACAAATAGAATAATGATATTTTAAAGGTGAATTTTAAGATGCAAGAAAAACTAGGTTTTTTTAGTATGCAACATAAGTAAATTGCATATTAGTTCCACATGTATTTTGGTTTAATTTAAAATTGAATTTTAATTTTTTTTTTAAAAATATTGATCATAAAAGTGAGGAGAGCCTGGTTCTACTAGTTGCTTATCTAATATCCATCCTGCCCTTCAGCCATGCCAGCCATGGCATCCTGACTGACTGTATATTTGGGAAGGCAGTGGATTGAGACCGATCTCAGCCAACCACAAGTCAGCTTCTTGTTCCCCGAGACTCCCTTGAAGCTCAGAAAACCCACATGACTCAGTACTGACCAAGAAAATCTACATGGAAATCTGTTAGGTGTGTTTCTAGGAAAGCTTTTACTTGCCAGTAAAAGAGGAGACGTGGTTGGTACCCCCTGTTTAGCATTTGTCCCTTCCATGAAGCTAGCTGAGAAGTTCAGCACTTCAGTAGCCATTGTGTGACAATGAAGCCCCAGGATGTACGTCAGGGGGACCAGAGGTATGTTGATCTCGACGTCATTGAACCCCCGAACCAACCCACAAACCCAACTGCCCCCGGACTTTTTATGTGAGACAATGGATAAATCTCAATTTGTTTAAGCTGTTATAAACTTGGGGTTTTTTTTGTTTTGTTTTGTTTTTTTGCTGCAAAACACATCCTTAATTAATCCTCAAGTAACTATTAACAGTCTTTCTTGTGCACAAAAGCTCCCCCCTCAGAGAGGAAAAATTCCTATTTGACTGCAAATGAAAAATCATGGCTACTTCTGATTTTGGTACCAACTTATTTCCAATAAAACATTGTGCCTTGGGACTTCCCTGCTAGGCCAGCATCTGAGACCCAGCACTCCCAATGCAGGGGGCCTGAGTTTAATCCCTGGTCAGGGAACTAGATCCCACCTGCAGTGCTGAAGATCAAAGGTCCTGTGTGCTGCAACCAAAACCCGGCGCAGCCAAATAAATAAGTAAATAAAAATATTTGTAAAAAGCAGAGCTGGGGGGGTGTCCTTGGTGGCTCAGTGATAGAGAGCCCCCCTGCCAATGCAGGAGCTGTGGGTTCGGTCCCTGACCCGGGAAGATGCCACATGCCTCGGAGGCTAAGCCTGAGTGCCACAACTATTGAGCCTGGGCTCTAGAGCCCGTTCCCTGCAACAGGAGAGGCTGCCACAATGAGAAGCCTGAGCAGCGCAACCAGAGAGTGGCCCCCACCTGCCTCAACTGGAGAAAAGCCCGCGCAGCAGCGAAGACCCAGCACAGCCAAGAATACGTCAATAAATAAAAATGAAAGAGAGAGAGAGAGAGAACCTTGTGCCTTGCACAAATCCCCTAAATGGATTCAGTTATTACCCTTGAGGCTCATAAGAGAAACATTTGAAGCTACCTCTTCTGCCTTGAGGGAGATGACTCTGGAGGTGGGAATCTTTCCTCTGGGCTTGGCCCTTAGCAACTCCTCGTAGCTCTTTCCTTCCGCTCCGTTTCCATAAAACATCTGCAGCTTCCAAACAGCTTCCTCCACCGCATCGCCCCTGTCCCACGCATCCTCCTCTTCTCCGCCCAGCTCCCCCGTCCTGTGCAGGAGTGTCGTCAGGTTCTTCAGCTCTTCCTTCCACTCCTGCCAAGACAGAGCGGGGCCAAGCCCCCCGCCCACCATGACCCAGATACAGCAGACATTGGCAAAGTCCAGTGAGCCTGTGGGGGGCAGGGGGCTCCAGGAAATCTAAGAGCATCTAGTCCAGGCAGGTATCATCTAACCCAACCTGCTTGTTTGGTCAATGAGGAAACAGGAACCCAAAGAGGAAATTGTCTTGCCCAAAGTCCCATAACCAGCTGAGGCAGCACCCAAGCTAGAGCCCCCAACTCGTTCTTTTGGACTTTCTCATTGTGTATGGGCTATGTGCTTTTTGCTTAACAAAGATGTGAGCTATGTTTACAAGGAATATAATGTGAATCTGTAAGAGAGAGAGAGGGAAAGAAAGAAAAGGAAGAGGGAAGACAGAAAGAAGGAAGAAGAAAGGATGGAGAGAGAGAGAGGAAAATAGGGAGAATGGGAAGGAAAGAAGGAGGGAGAAAGAGAGAGAAGGAGTGAAGGAAGGAAGGGGGAGAGGAAGGAGGGATAAAGGAGAAAGAGAGAGAAGATAACAGGGAGGGAGGGGAGAAGGGGAGAAGGAAGGAAGGAGGCAGGCAGCTCTTACCTGGTCGGAGAGAAGGTGGATTTTGGCCTCATACTGCTCACAGCAGCCTGAGCTCACTTGAACGATACATGACGTACATATACTTTCTCCAGACACAGGTAGGAACATGGCTTGCTGGATGATGGCATTGATCAGGGAGCTCTTCCCGGCCCCAGTGCTTCCGAATAATCCAATGTAGATGGGGTCCAATGATGGTTTTTCAATCAAAGCAAGAAGCCGGTTTCTAGATCAGTTTTAAAATGCTCATTGTCAAGGTCATCAAAGCAAAGGTTGGGAGAATGTCAGAACACACAGCAGCTGAGCTCTAATCCCGGTCAAGTCACCCCGTCTTTCTGAGTCTCTGCAGTCTCTTTGGTCAAAGGAGAATATTCAGCCCTGTTTACTATACAGAGGAGGATCAAATGAGATTATGCAAAAAGGGATTTCCCTAATTGGGTGGTTAAGAATCCGCCTTCCAATGCAGGGGGTGTGGGTTGGATCCCTGGTCGGGGAACCAAGTCCCCGCATGCTCCGGGGCAACTGAACCCATGTGCCATAACTAGAGAAACTTATGTGCTGCAGCTAGAGAAGCCTGCATGCCACAAGCAGGGGCCCATGTGCTGTAGCCAAGACTCAGCACAGAAAAAAATCTGATATTTAAAAAAAGAATATGCAAAGACACTTGACAATGATAATTCTTCCCAGGTAGTTTAGTAGTACAAAATCCACCTGCCAATGCAAGAGAGGCAAGAGACATGGGCTCAATCCCTGGGGCGGGAAGATCCCCTGGAGTTGAAAATGGCAACTCACTCCAGCATTCTTGCCTGGGATATCCCATGGGGTTGCAAAGAGAAGGACATGACTGAGCACACGAGAAGAAGAAATGATAATTCTACACAAACTCTGCAATGTCTATATAGATGTGACGTCTCCTTGTTCATTTTCCATGAAAATTACACAGTCTTGATCTCAGACGTGAACTTTATACAGTGGTGAGAAGTGTTATTAGGAGCAACCCTGAGGGTCTTACTCAGGGAGGAGATGTAGCCTCGACCCCACTTAAATCTTTCAAGGCAGCTGGACAGGACCTCTGATGGCACAGGTTCAGAGTCCCACAGCCTGGACTGGATTCCGCCCCTTTTATTCATCAGCAGTGTGACTTTGGTCAATGTCTTGGACTCTTTGAGCCTCAATTTTAGGAAAACAGTGGGGTGATAATCATGGCTTCTACTTTATTAGGAGTTTTGGGACAGTTAAATGGAATTTGATGTATGAATGTAAAGCACGTTCACCTTTCGTTTTCAAAATCTTTAGCAGGTTACCTAGCAACGGTGACAGCGCAGTGAGTGGCAACTACCAGTGTTAACAGAAATGGCCCACAGCAACAAAACTTTCTGGCTCTCTTTGCTTAGTTCCTAACCAGAAATTCTCTTTTATTATTGCAGAAAAGCCTCTACCACCACCTAAGGAAAGACATCCAAGGAAGATCTGATGGTAGCCGATACCAGACTCACATGAGGTACTTGACGCTGTTGGGGATGCTGTCATCCAGGAACACGGACTGAATAAGTTTCTGGTAAGTGTTGCTCAAAACTCTTCTGGTCCGAGACTCCAGTTTTTCATCTGGAATCAATAGAGATGTATTAGCAGGGATGTATTAATACCTGGCAGGCTTCCCTCGTCACTCAGACAGTAAAAAATCCACCTGCAATCAGGAGACCTGGGTTCGACCCCTGGGTTGGGAGGATCCCCTGGAGGAGGGCCTGGCAACCCACTCTTCTTGCCTGGAGAATCGCCATGGACAGAGGAGCCTGGCACGCTACAGTCCATGAGGTCGCAAAGAGTCGGACACGATTGGGTGACTAAGTGCATTAATACCTGGCAGGGATCAAGCGCTTGGTCCCCACAGGGGGAGTCTGCTTAACACTGCAGAAAAGGCAGGCTGGGGTGGTGAAATGAAAAGCCAGTTAAACAAAAGAACAAGTTATCTGATGGGAGAGGTCACAGATCATGGGAAAGAGCAATCATTGATGACGAGAGCCCCTCAACGAGCAAGGCGGCTCTGAACCACAAGATAGTACCAGTCAGCGTCCACTTCACCATGGGCTATAGCACCTCTACAGTCTTCTCTCCTGTGGTCATAGATAGAAGAAAACTGCAAGGACATCCTATAAATACCCACAAAAGCACCAGACCAACCATTTTCACAGTGTTAATCAGGAAGAGATTATTTTCATAACAAGCCTTCTCTCCAGATCTTGAGAGAGAAACTGTCAGATCACAGCATCTCTGCAGAGACTAGGAGGCCTCCTGTTGTTTTTTTAAATATTTATTTATTTGGCTGTATTGGGTCCTAGTGGCAGCATGCAAACTCTGGTTGCAATGTGTGGGGTCTAGTTCCCCGACCAAGGATCAAACCTGGGCCCTCTGCACTGGGAGCTCAGAATCTTAACCACTGGATCACCAGGGAAGTTCCGAGGCCTCCTTTTACGGGGTCAAGATCATTCAAAGACGTTCCATCCTGCTTCTTCAAGTACCTTTCTCTTCTTTTGAGGATGTTAACACATCTGGGAAAGAATAGAGCTGCATTAAACAAGTGATAGAGCATTTTCAGGGCACTCACATTCCTTGAGGGCGCTTTGTTCCACAGAGGGAAAGCCTCGAAACCTCTGGTCTCGATCGGATCGTCGTCTTTTTCTCATTGGTTCTTTAAATATGTCATCATCCACTAGAGAGAAACAGGAGCTACATAAAATTACATATAAAATTATAGGTCTTGGGGGGATGGTGTACTGTGGACCAAAAACACAGTCCACTTATATGCAGATTTTCGACTGTGAAGGGGGGGTTGTCACTCTCATCCCTGTGTTGTTCAGGGGTTCCTGTTTTTGCCTGACCTCTATCAATACACCCACCCCAAGAGGCTAGAAGGATCCCTGCCAGCCCTGGTTGTTTGTGAGCTCATTTCAGAAGCAGCCCTGTTGGGTCATTCGTCTGATTCCCAATTCCCAAAGTCCCAGGACTTTGCATCTAGTTCCGAAATGCAGCCCAACCTATCTCCCCAGAAGATAAGTCAGGATGACATGAAAATTTCCTGTTTGTGAATCCTGGGAAGCCAAGTGGCTGGATATGCTTCACCAGGTGCCAAGAGTGTAGAGGGAAGCCTGAGACGGCTCAGTGTGGGTGGAAAAAGGCCTCAGGGAGATCTTTGCAACCCAGGAAATTGATCAGGAGCAGAATGAGAGGACAGAACCGGCCATGTGACCAAGCAAATCCCTTCTTCTCCCCGAGTCTCAGCATCTTCATCTGTATAATGAGTCGGTTGACAAAAATAGAAGGAATCCAAGAGTGGTGGAGGGAGCCCTCCAAGTGGATGCCCCTCAGAGATTAAATTGGGGGTTGAGGCTTTTTCCTCCTTCCTCCCTTAAAGATGTTAGTAGCTGCTTCCTTGCATAGGCAAGGAAAAAAGCTGCCAAGAAGCAAATCTTTGTAGCCCTGCAGAGGTTCATTCCCTTCTGTGGTTTCTGTGGGTTACAAAGTGAAGGGTGGGAGGCTCCATAGGCCTCAGGAAAGGGCATAACTGAAAACCAAAACTGGGTGTTTAGAGGGTTTGGTTGTTTTTTTTTGGAGGGGGGGGTTGTTTTTGTTTTTTGATTGTGCTGGGTCTTGGTTACATGTTTATTCTTTAAGCTATAATAATTAAATATGAAATATAAGGATATACTGAGCACCATTGCAAAACAGTTAAATATACATTAAAATCATATGTAGTATTGGAACTTTTTTAAAAAAGAACTCCTTTGGCTGCACTGGGTCCTTTTGTGGCATGCGGGATCTTTCATTGTGGTGTGAAGGCTTCTCTCAAGTTGTGGTCCTCAGGCTCAGTAGTTGCAGGACGTAGTCTTAATTGCCCACGGCATGTAGGAATTTAGCTCCCCAAGCAGGAGTCAAATCCACGCTCCATGCCTTGGAAGGTGGATTCTTGGTCACGGGACCACCAGAGAAGTCCCGGGATGGGTTTTAGATTCACCTGGTGAGGATTCCCCTGGTGAGGAAGGGAGGTCTTTGGGGTCAAGACTGTTGGAAATGGCCTAATCCAGCGCTCCTGGGGGTGGCACAAACCTTAGCAAATGGCCGTGAGGGGACCTGGAAAAACAGTTGACCCCAAGAGTCATAACTCTCTAAGCTCATGTAAGGGCAAGAGGCCCCCAAACTGAGCGTGACACTGGGAGGTCCTCTTCCCTCAGGAGTCACAGAAAGGGAGCATCACTCAGGGACCCAGGATGGCAAGCTGAGCAGCAGGCCCAAGCCTCCCAGACAGCTCAGGTGGCCTCAGTCTGGCGTCTTCCGCACAAATTCCACAGTGCTCTGGAGCCAGCTCACACCCCAGAGTACTGCAGTGCAGGGTGAGCTGTCTGCCAAGGCCTGAATCTTGGCCCCCCTCCTGCTCACGCAGTGACAGGGAGTTGAAAGAGCTTGTCCGTAGACCCTTCTATCTCAGACATTCTAACTTTACAAGTAAGCTCCATGCAAAGAATTTATCCTGGCTCAGTTTAAGGACTGCCTTAGAACTAAACATCAAGTGGTTGCTGGCTTAGTGGCTCAAGCTAGAGAGAAAGGGGCAGAGAAGAAGGAAAAATATGCTGCTAGCTAGGGAGTTTGGGATGGACATGTACACACTGCTGTATTTAAAATGGACAAGCAAGGACCTACTGTTTAGCACAAGGAACTCTGCTCAATGCTTCTATGATGACCTTAAAGGGAGGGAAATCCTAAAAGTGGGGATAGATGCACACGTATGGCTGATTCTCTTTGCTATACGTAGAAACGAACACACATTGTAAAGCCAATATACCCCAATAAAAATTTTAAAAAAAGAAAATGGATAACTAACAAGAACCTACTGTATCGCACAGGGAACTCTGATCAATACTCTGTAACAACCTAAATGGGAAAAGAATTTGAAAAAGGACATGTGTATAGGTACAGATGGATCTCTTTGTTGTATACCTGAAACTATTGCAACATTTTTAATCAACTATACTATATATAAAATTAAAAGCTTTTTTAAAATGGAAGCAGTTAAGGGTTTCTGAAATCCCCAAAGTAATTGATTATAATAAGCAAATATCAATGTCTAACTTCAGTAATTTAGCTTAAGTAAGGAAATCCACTGTAGGTTAAACTTTTGAATCTTAATATTGATAACAAGGGGGTGACAGAATCACAGGATTTATGAGCTGGAAAGCAATGTAAAATATATATGGCTTGAGATGTAGAGAAATCAAGAGACTTGTTGTATGGGCGCAGAGCTAGCAAATGACAGAAGCCAAGAATGGACACCACAAGTCCCATGTTTTTCGATGCACAATTACAGTCTTATTACTTTAAATTATTATCTATTATGGTTTAATATTCTGGAAGATGTTTATAAATTATTCTTCTATTTTATTCGTCCCAGAGTTTAAAAAAGAAAAAGAGTTTTAAATATGATTAAAGCTATGAAGTGAAATCCTAGAAAATCTACCAAAAAGTTTTACCAAAATAAAGCAGATAATTTTTAACTACTAAAAAATTCTACTCCAGCTGCTAGGCCAGTGGCTTGCTGGAGAACACTTTAGAATACATTATAAACAGTGTCTTGGAATTCCAGAGTGTTTTCACACCTGCCTGTGGAAACAGTAAAAGGATGGAGGGCCTTGATCTTGACCCTGTGACTCAGGAACTCTTTTGTTTAAACAACGTTTGCAAAGGATCTTAGCCACAAAGTCTCAGTACAGCCCATGTATCCTGGCCTTTATTTCAACTTTGTAAGGAGCAGCAATTAGTCTGATCAAAGTTTGGAAACTTATTTTTCAACTAAAGCAAACACTGAGAAGTCAGGTAATACCGCAAGGTTTTACATTTTGCCTTTAATATCTAAAATGAAAAAGCAGGTGGAAAGGAGAAAGTAGTTCATCTGGGGTTTAAAACACTTAATCATAGTGCATACATGGTAAGCTGCTTCAGCGGTGTCCAACTCTCTGTGACCTACAGACTGCAGCCCACCAGGCTCCTCTGTCCATGGGATTCTCCAGGCAAGAATGCTGGAGTGGGTTGCTGTGCCTTCCTCCAGGGGATCTTCCCGACTGGTTTCATACTAAACTGTAACCAGAATGAATGGGTATGAACTGGCCATTTCTCTTATTCTTCCCTGTAATTGTTCAAGCACTCCCTTCCCTTTTCCACTATATTACACTGATTTATTGGCAGCCCACTCCAATATTCTTGCCTGGGAAGTCCCATGGATAGAGGAGCCTAGCAGGCTACAGGCCGCGGGGTCACAAAATAGTCCGACAGAATTTATGGACTAGACACTGGAGCAGAGAGCAGAGGGGTGGGTGGGCCGTCCCCGGAAGCCTGCCGTAGAATCCGCTGCCATTGCTCCTTGCCGCCGCAAGGTGGCGCTTTTGGCAACCGTCTCAATACAGGCGCTCTGCCCAGATCCTGGAGGGATCCTGCCACAGATGCTCCCAGCAGGCCGCCCCGCACCTTCAGCACTGACCTCACCCCAGAGGCCCTAAAGCTGCGATTCCTGCAGTTAGCTTGCCCGGCCCTGTCTCAGATACCAGCGCTACCCCTCCGGACCCCTGCCCCTAAGGGAGTGCATCCCCAGGGGTAAGGACATTTTTCCTCTTCAGTTGTCAAAACACAAAGGTTGTGATACAGCCCAGGGTCACTTCGCTGCATCTTCCCAGGCGAAGTTCCCTCCTTGTCTCTGGGGGCCCTACACCCAGCCTTCTAGGAAGGGAGGCCACCCTCAGGGACTCCAGTGGGCTCACCCTACAGCTCTCCTTCAGAAAGCACGCAAAATGATTCCAGGGGCTCACCTTCTCCATTCTGACAGCCGCTACCCTCGGAAAATCCAAGATAGTTTCCTGGAACCTTCTTTTATTTATTTATTTCAACTTTTAAAGGAGGGTGGGGGACACAAGTTGAATTTCTGGTCAGACAACCCACTAGATTATTAATAGGCTCTTTTAGTTGTTATTGAAATAAGATATAGATCCACTGTTAAAATAAGTTGCGAGAAAGCAGCTTCTCAATAAAGAGCAGCGAAAAATGACCATAGTTTAATACGGTCCCAACCCCTTTGCCCTTGGTTATAATGGCAAATAGTTACTGCTCAGGGCTTCCCCAATGGCGCAGTGGTAAAGAATCCGCCTGCAATGCAGGAGATGGGATTTGGATCCCTGGATCAGGAAGGAAGATCCTCTGGAGATGGAAATGATAACCCATTCCAGTATTCCTGCCTGGGAAATCCCATGGACAGAGGAGCCTGGTGGGTTACAGTCCATGGGGTCACAAAGAGTTGGACATGACTGAAGCGACTTAGCACGCACACACACACACATATATATAATGGAAAATAGTTCTTGCTCATTTCATCAGGGGATAGTGAAGGGACGTTACCTGGATGTAGCTCCCGAACCAGAAAATCTTCAGTTTCTGCCATTTCCTCTTATGTAACTGCCTGCCTTTGTCCACTTAGAGCATCAGCCTGAAAAATACAAAGTACAGGGCGGGGGTAGGGAGGAGTAGACAGCAGAAATTACAAATACAAAACAAAAACTAAAAAGAACATGTAATTTTGCTTAAGATTTGTCTCCCCAATTAGATACCAAGTTTCTAAAGGGCAATGGCTATTCTACCTTATCTTTGAATCATTTATAACAGCTTGTCCACTGTGTGTTGGTTTAAATATGACAAAAGTCCATGTTTGACTACTGATTTTCAGCATTAGTTGAATCCATAGAATTTTTTTTTCTTTTCTGGAGCAAAAGAAATGACTATTTATTGCTGATGGTGCTAAATAATACCACGTTGGAAGACAGTTTGTCCACTTGTTACAATACTGAACATACTCAGCATTGATCTGGCAGTCATGAATACAGTATTTATACCAAAGAGTTGACAGCTGTGTCCACACAAAAAACTACACATGAATGTATATAGCAGATTTTTAAAAGAAATTCTTGGAATTTGGTTTTTTTGTTGTTAATTTTTATTGGAGTATAGTTGCTTTATACTCTTTTATTGGAGTATAGTTGCTTTATTGGAGTATAGTTGCTTTATTGGAGTATAGTTGCTTTACTCCAATTTTTATTGGAGTATAGTTGCTTTGCTTTACAAAGCCCTTTACTTTGTTGTGCAGTTTTCTACTGCACAACAAAATAAACCAACCATACATATACATATATCCCCACCGTTTTTTATCCATTGACCTTTAAACTGAAATGACCTGAGATCTTGAAGGCAGCTCAGTCTGAAAAGACAATAAACCTCTAACGACCAGAGCCTTGAAGGTGAAGTTACACAGCCTTGCTGTTTGGGGAGACATCAGCGCCCCCACCAGGTAAGCCCGGAGCCCCTGGGCCACTGAGCGACGCTGAGTCCCAGAGGGTCTCAGCAAGAATCGGGGAGACGGATGGAACATCTGATATTCCTGGGGTCCCCTGGAGTTGCTCTGGAGGATGCTGAGCGGGGAAGAAGAGATGCAGTAACTGTTAGGTCCTCTGGGTCTTCCTCACCACCCCACCCGGCACGGCAATCAGGGAGACGCCCCTATTGGGGATTATGTCAGCTCTGCCTCATGGGGCATCGGGGCGGGGGGGAGGTACCTCCAAAAAAAGAAGTGTCGGATCCAACCTATCTCCAGTCCTGGGAGACAGGGACTGAACACAGAGGGAGAACTGGATCCACAAAGCCTCGGAACAGCGGGTGCTGACGTCCTGGGCTGTTTCTGCCTCCACACATCAGGGAGGAGCCGAGGGACACAGTCGGGGGCGCCCCAAGTGCTTCCTCTCCATATTCTGACGTTGCTGATTGGACTACTCAGCTGCATAATTCAAAAGCAGAGAGTCACCAGCCTTTCTGAAATATGCAAAAGCTCAACGGACCTGTCAACCCCCAGTAGACACACAGCCGTTAGCTAGGGAGACTGTGCCTCATTTACGTATCACTTACAAATGAAAATCGCAGCTGCTCAGTCAAAAGAGCCACTTACACTTGGTTCGGCTCATGGCTATCAACAGAACAAATGGTTTCTGTTCCTGGTGGGTGTTGGTGAATGTGGTGTGAGCTCTGTTATGTACACGTTCCTGAGCCTTTGCTCCTTATCTCTCCATTCCTCACTTGGGCTCAGACCACCCCAAACTCCTTACAGTCCTCCGAGGCAGGGGAGTCAAGAAGAAACGTGCTCCCCTCTTCAGCATCTCGCTTGCACATTTCCTCTGTGCAGCTGTGTCCTGCTTCCCATTCATTTCCCTCTTGTGTCACCGCTGGTCCAAGCACACCTGAATTATGCGCTTGTGATTCTTTCTTTATGTCTGAGCTGTCCGAGGTCATGGCTGCATTTGTTTCAATGTTGTATTTCTATCATGAACGGCAATGATCAATCGTAATGCGGAATTACTTAATTACAGTGGATGGGAGGCTTTTGATGAGCTTCCGTGGCAAAGGGTGTTTAAACATTGACTCTGTTTTTAAATATTTCTGTATTTGGCTGCATGGGGTCTTTGTTGAAGCTGCAGGATCTTCACTGCGTCATGTGGGAGTTTTTGTTGCACGAATTCTCTAGTTGTGGTGCTCAGGCTTCAGCAGTTGCAGTGCTCAGGCTTAGCTGCTTCATGGCACATGGGATCTCGGTTCCCCAACCAGGTATCGAACTCATGTCCCCTGCATTGCAAGGCGAATTCTTAACCACTGGACCACCAGGGAAGCCACTCAAATTAGTTTTTGATAGGACTGTTCCATAGGAACTGGGAATGTTTAGCTTGAGGGAAGGAAGACATGGGGCAGAAGATGTGGGGAGGACCTTGTGTGGTCTTCAAATACTTAACCTTCCAGCTGAATATAACAGTGAGATAATACCTGCTCCAGTGGTGCCAAGAGGGGACAACTAGATCCGCTAGGTGGAAAGTAGAAGAAAGTACATTTTTGTTGAACATTTCTCTGTCTTCAGAGTTGTCCAAAATGGAATGAGCTCCCTTAGTAAGTATTGAATTTTCTGCTCCTAGAAGCATCTAAATCTTCACTGTTATGATCACCTAATAACAGCATTGAACTAGATGGGCTTTAAGGCTTCTTCAAATCCCAGGACACCATGTGCTTGCTTGAAATGTTCATCAGTAAAGCTGGTGGTAGGAGGGCTCTATGAGGTTACTAAAATTCATGAGTGTTTCCTGGTTGGATATGCTAAACCTCGGCAAAACCTAGGCAAGTTAGGAGAAAAAATATGATCGCGCCTAACAATAACTTTAGATGCAAAACTAGGAATTGCCCCCTGGAAAGATATCTGTTGTTTTCTGAAGATGGCAGCTCCATGAGCCATAGTCACACACACAATATATTAAACGTCATATCACAGTGGGCTCTGGAAACAACAAATGTTCGGTCATCCCGGGGTACAGAGCCACTGTAGACCTTCAACCGGTTGTGCTAGTTAGTGCCAGGAACAAATACAGAAGATGGATCAGGTTTCCCCGCCTGCCAACGCAGGGGACACGGGTTCGATCCCTAGGTCAGAAAGATCCCCTAGGGAAGTAAGTGGCAACCCACTCCAGTGTTCATGGCTGGGAAATCCCATGGACAAAGGAGCCTGGCAGGCTACAGTCCATGGGGTCGCAAACTAAACAAACAATAACAATAGTCAAAAGTACACAATTGATAATATGGTCATTTCAGGTTCATTTTGCTTTAAAGAGCAAAAGACCCATAGTCCCTCCTCAAATTACATTGGGCTCCACTTTCTCCCCAAAAAAGGCAGCAACTGTGGTGTGTTTGTGAAAACTTTCTGCAGAGAAGCAGCTGAAAACGTCCACACGTCTGGCTCACGGGGGCAAGGTTTTGATGTGTGGTTTATTTCACTTATATTTCAACTGTGCGGTTAGCATTTAAGTTTTGATTTGAGTACTTATTTACATTCATGTGCAGAGAGACTAAGAATAGTATCTTTTAAAAGGGACTCTGCATATTTAGCTAGATGTGGGAAGGCTGCACAGAACCAGTTTCCTGTCAAATAATTGTGACTTTTGACAGTTTTTCTTGCTTCTTTCACTCTCCCTTTCCTCTTTTTGTATTTGCTTACTCTCTTTTTTTTTCTTAAGAGAACATAACAGAGGTGATGCAAAGGCAGTGGTCATTCCTGTCCTAGAAGAGCTTCCTAGAGTGGAATGAAATCATGTTCTTGAGCCCCTTCTACAGACGTGGACACTGAGGCCTGGAGAGGGGAAGGGACCTGTCCAAGGTCACACAGTGAGTCCAAGTTCAGGGTTCTCATCATTCCACCAAGAAACCTCTAAGTGGTACTATTTAAACCATCTCTGGAGCTTCAGAGTAAGAGATGGAGAGAGCAGGGCCCACAAATGAGGGGGTCCCTTTCATGCATGAGGAGGCATTTGGGGAGTGAAGGCTGTTGAGTTAGAGGGAGAGTGGGAGCTGGATGAAATTGGGCTTCAGGACACCAACTGAAGCTGCTGCCCTCAGAATAAAACAAGCCAGACTGTCGGGGGGTTGGGGGTGCACAGGAGCATGCGTGATTGTGTGTGTTGGCGGGAGGCGGGCGTTGAGTAGTTCATTTATCTGCCTTCAGTCCACGTCCAGTGCAGAATTTAATGTGTTTGTTAAGAATTACAGACGTCTAAGTCTCTTCTCCTTTACTCTGAATCTTGTCCCACCCTCCCTTGCTTCACATCATTAACCTCTCCCGACATGATTCTTGTTTTCCTTTCATTTCCAGTCCCCGACCCCAGCCCCCCACCAAGGCACACTAATAGGAAAAAATTAAAATACTTAAATCAGCAAAGTTCCTCGAAGGGGCATTTTGATCATTAACATTGGTTTCTTCCCTACTTTTAATAAATGTGGGAAGTGCTCAGTACATAGCACTGAGTAAATATTTGTTGAATGAAGTGTCTTTTAAACATATTCTTGGATGATAAAATTAATAACAGCAGGAATTATATTCATTCATTCAGCAAATATTTGCTAAGTGTTTACTATGTGCCAGACACAGTTCTAGGTCCTGGGCACACATGAGGAAAGAAAATGGGCAAGGTGTCGGCCCACCCAGGGTTACGGTCCAGACTGTGAGGGATGCCATGGGAAAAGCACTCAGGATTTGGAGTCAGAATGCCTGGACTTGGGGATCCTGCTCTGGTACTTCAGTGTGACACTTAAAGCACTTAACCTCTCTGAGTCTCAGTTTATCCACATATAAGATGAGAATAGAAAAACACTTCACGTCCGGAGTTCATTGTGAGGGCTGTATGTGACACGGATGCAAAGCTGGTCTACAGACACTTACATGCGCTCGGTCATGTCTGACTCTGCTTCAGTTCCATGGGCTGTGGCCCGCCAGGCTCCTCTGTCCGTGTGATCTCCCAGGCAAGAGTACTGGCGTGTGTTGCCATTTATTCTCCAGGGGCTCTTTCCGACCCAGGGATTGAACCTGCGTCACCTGTGTCTCCTGCATCTGCAGGCAGATTCTTTACCACTGAGCCACCTGGGAAGCCCCACAGACACTTATGCACCTCGACAAATGGCACTGACTTTCAGAATACTTGGTGAAGATACTTTAACAAGAAATCGGCACTAACATTTACCTGGGCAAAGTCAACTTATTTGGGCAGGGGGAACAGATGCCACCATAACTGATGAACTGACCCCCATTCTTGTTCCCACTGACAAGCATCTTCAGGGTTCTATGCCCTTGGGAGCATCTTGTCCCCTCCCACAGGGAGGTAATTGAAGAATGAAATAAGAACAAGGAGCAGATTCTTAAAAATGGAATGTTATGGATTTATCTCCTCTCTTGTTTTTTAATGCTTAAATAATTTTGGTGTTGGCAGAATTTCCTAACCACTTTATTGGACATTGCATGGCTCTTCCAAACTGGGTACACTCCGAAGGGACAATTTAAACACAGTAGCTTCGAAGCAAAAGTGAAGCAAGGGCCATGAAACTCCCAGAGGAAAAGAGTTATGTTTTCAGCATTAATGCATCAGCTACTGGGTGCAACATTAGAAGCATGGCTGCCAGAGGTAGATACAGTAGAGGAGGTATGACTTTTTTTCAGTCCTTCTCCCCCAGGTGACTAGATAAGTAAAATAAGCAGATATTTTCATTACATACTTTATCAGATTTTACGGAAATGAACTTGAATCCTTTCATATTGTTCACCCAAGCTTGCCAAAGTTAATGAGGCATAAGATGATGCTAATATTAAACTCAGTATTAGTTTCGTATTAATGTATTTAATATTAATGGTGCCTGGAATGCATGTTTTCTTTGGGGAGGAAGCATTGATGACTTGCCTAAGATCACAGTGTTATAAAATTCAAACTAAGTCCCGATTCTCCAGATTTCTAGTTCATTGGCCTTTACATAGCCTTAAAATTCAGTTAAGTAAAGTAAAAATCACTTTCCCTCAAGAAATAACTGACTTTAGGAAAATCACGAGAAGGAGAAGAGATGAGTCTTCCACACAGAAAAATTCCAAACAATTTCTGAAGATGCTTCACCCTGAAGGAAAGGGAACTTAATCCCCTACTCCTTGGGCATGGGCCTCACAGAGTAACTTCCTTCCAAGGGGGACAGGATGGAAAGAAGGGGAAAAAGAGTAGCTTTACAGTAGAGAGACTTGGCAAATACTCCCTCGGCCAGATGACCAAGGTCAACAAGTGTCATAAATCATCTTGATGATATGTACCTTTGATGTGATGGGATGGGAATGACCTTTAACTCTCTGATCTGCCCCCCTAAACCCGCAACTCCTGTGAATCCTACAGAAGAGCTGACCGGGACTCCTCAAGACTGTCAAAGTCATCAAACACAAGATCACAGCCAAGAAGAGACATGACAACTCAATGTAATACGTGTTCTGGATAGGCTTCTTTAAAAAAAAAAAAAAAATCAAAAACATTTTGTATTGGGGTAGAGCCAACTAACAGTGTTGTGATGGTTTCAGGGGAAGAGCGAAGGGACTCAGCCATACATATGCATGTATCCATTCTCTCCCAAATCCCCCGCCCCTAGATAGGATTCTAAAACAGAAAAAAGACATTAGAGAACAGCTAAGAAAATCGGAATGAAGGATAACCTTTAGGGCTCCCTGGTGGTTCAGACAGTAAAGAACCTGTCTGCCAATGCAGGAGACCCCAGTTCGATCCCTGGAGAAGGGAATGGCTCCCCACTCCAGTATTCTTATCTGGAGAATTCCATGGACAGAGAGAGGAGCCTGGTGGGTTACAGTCCATGGGGTCGCAAGACACAACTGAGTGACTAACACATTCACTTTCTTTTCCTTTCACTCTTCTTCTTTTAGTTAATAACACTACTACAAATGTTGGTTCATTAATTATAAAAAATGTACTTTTACTAACGTAAGATGAGAGAGGAAGTTGGTTGTGAATTCTATGGAAACTACCATCTCCATTTTTCTCTAAAGTTACTTTTTAATCAATCATAAGTTACAGCATAAATTGCATAAGAAAAACAACTTACCAGATGTCACTTTGCATGCTGCAGCTCCAAGATTCCACAACGACAGCGGCGACCTCTTTGCCTTGGTCGAGGTATGTGGAACCAGCTGGGGTAGAGAGTCCTTTGTGGCCACCGTCATAAAGCCACATTTACACAAGCAGAAGTGAAACTGATTTGCCATCAGAGAGCTATTTATGACAGTCTCCGCCCTCATGAATAGATACGTACTATTTGCGCCTTTCATTTAAACTTCAGTTGTATGTGAACTGGGGCACTCATATTTTTCTCTTCCCTATGCCTACACATTAGTCATTTTTCCTTTCCAAATGGATTGCAACCTCCACCCTGCAGTATCCTTTCCTTGAGGATGAGAGTTATTCTGATGGATCTGATTTAACATAAGCAGCAAGGAAAAACGCCGCAGTCCCAAGAGAGATGAAGTGTGGGTTCCCCCCACCCCAAATCGGAGACAAGTGGGAGAGAGGGATAATATGAGATGATGAAGATAAGCTGATTCTTTTTTTTTTTTTTTGATAAGCTGATTCTTGATACAGAATGCTGAAATTCACCAACACCAAATGACATTGGATCATGTGACTGTAGAAATGAATGTCATACAGTTTCAAATAACTCTTTCTGGAACTTAAATTTTACATCCACATTTTTAAAAACAGAACATAAAAACAACGATTTTTGAAATGCCATCCAGGAGAAGAACCTGTCCCTCCGTGCCATAACCCAAACAGTCACATCAAAGTCAGGGATAAAACCTGTTTTTTTAACCTTCAGCTTCAGGTAGGGTTTGACCTTCAAAGACAGAGTCAATCATTACTAGGTTACCACTCAGTAACTGCAGGTATGTTTATAGTCCAAAGTGGGAAGGCAACAAAAGGTCAGAAAGAATGTGGTCTTAAAAACTGCTTGCAACTTTTAGCAAGATGGTGTGCCTCATCCATTAGAAAACCATAGAAATTCCAATATAGAGTTCAAAACAAAGGAAATCAACATGAACTACCATCACTAGTGCTGGATTTCTTTGGGCTGAGATCATAACACATACTCATGTTCTGTGAGCTTAGCTCTCCCTCTACTGGCTGTTTCTCTGTTTCAATAGTCACCTGTATTCTTAACCAGAGGTACTGCTGAAGTGTGTGCATGCTAAGTCTGACTCTTTGCGACCCCCGTGGACTGTATCCCCACCAGGTTCCTCTGGCCATGGGATTCTCCAGGCAAGAATATTGGAGCGGGTTGTCATTTTCTTCTCCAGGGCATCTTTCCATGCCAGAGATTGAACTCACATCGCCTGTGCCTCCTGAATTGGCAGGCAGGTTCTTTTACCACTGAGCCACCAGGGAAGCCCCTAATAACTAAAATGAATTTTGGTCATTTTTAAAACTGGGTTCATTAAGGTGGCCTTTGGTACTATTGGACACCTGAATGCTAGCTCCATTAGAAGTTTGGGCAAACTACCAAGCTGAACTTTCATTGAACTCACTAGAAACATTAAAGCAACTGAAAGAGAACTTCCACAGAGTCCCACCATCACACCCAAGCCTCCCTCAGGACATGTATCACTGGCTCTGCCTTCCAGCCTGGAAATAGATGAACTACGAATATGCCCCATCTATGGGAAAGAATGCTGGGAAAGACTGAGGGCAGGAGGAGAAGGGTGTGACAGAGAATGAGGTGCTTGAATGGCATCACTGATTCAACGGACGTGAGTTTGAGCAAGCTCTGGGAGATGGTGAAGGACAGGGAAGCCTGGCGTGCTGCAGTCCGTAGGGGCGCAAAGTCAGACACGACCGAGTCACTGAACAGTGCCTATGCCCACCAAAAGCTCATCCTTTCTCTCGGGCACCAGATCCCATTCCTTCTGTCCAACCGCAGGACGAGGAAGACTACCTCCCCCTCTTCATTCATCAGATTTTCACTATCCCCTGGATTATTCCCATAGGCATACAAACATGCTGTTACTTATTCCATTTTAACAAACGCTCCCTCTGACCCTGGCTTCCCTGCCAGCTGCTGTCCCATTTCTCTGTATTTTATGGCGAACCCCCTCAAGAGTTGTTTCTAAAGCTGCTGTCTCAAAGCTCTCTCCTTTTAATCATCAACCCACTCCAGTTAAGCCTTCACCTCTACCACTCTGTGAAACTGCTTGTGTCAGAGTTTCAGTGACCCTAGTTGATGTTCAGCCCTCCTCTTTGTTGACCCATCAATGGCATTTGATCCAGGGGATCGCTCCCTCCTCAACCACACTCGCCTAGTTTTCTTCCCACCTCCTGGTTGCACCTCCTCAGCCTCCTTTCCTACTTACTCCTGTTTCCTGGTGATAACAGAATACCCCAAAGCTTAATCTTTGGTCTCTTTTCTTTCTATAGCACTATTTTCTTTCTTTTAGTCTCACACCTGTATCACCCATATGCCCATCACCCTCATTTGGTACTTCCAGCCCCAATCTCTTTCATGTCTTACAGCTCACAAGGTATCCCAAACACAACATATCCAAATTAACCCCCCATTCCCCCGAAACCCCTCTCCACCTAGTGTTCCTCAGTTCAGCTCATGACAGCTACATCCAGCCCCTCATCCAAATCCTTCTATATCACCCTTGATGTCAATGCCTGTCTTTCTCCCACACTCCACATCTGGCCGTCAGGAAGTCTTGCTGAAACCATTGAAGCAGATTCAGAATCTGAACACGTCTCGCCACCCCCACTGCTTCCTCTCCTACTCAAGTCATGATCATCTCTGGTCTTGTTCAGCTGCACTTTGGGATCACCCAAGAATCTTAAAAAATACTAATGCCTGGCTGCCACCCCCTTGATATGTTGATTTAATTGGCACAGGGTGTGACCTGGGCACTGGGATTTTTCACCCCTCTCTAGGTGATTCTCATGAGCATCAAAATTTGGGAATCCCTGGCATAGATGCAATATTAGTCACCTAACTGATCTCCCTACTTCTACACTTCTCCCTCCAATCCATTTTCAACACAACAAACAGACTTAAAAAATTTTTTTTATTCATCTATTTTTTGCTGCACTGGGTCTCTGTTGCCGCACACAGGTTTTCTCTAGTTGTGGTTAGCAGGGGCTTCTCTGTGTTGCGGTGAGCAGGCTTCTCACTGTGGTGGCTTCTCATTTCGGAGCATGGGCTCTAGAGCACGCGGGCTCAGTAGTTGTGGCAGATGGATTTAGTTGCCCCATGACATGTGGAATCTTCCCGCCCCAGAGATCGAACCTGTGTCTCCTGCATTGTCAGGATTCTTAACCATTCAACCACCAGGGAAGGTCAGAGGTAATTTTAAATTATAAATTAGATTATAGCTCTGCTAAAAAGCTCTCCAGTGGCACTCCACGTGACTGAGAGTAAAAGGCAAAGGCTATATGCTGGCCTACAAGATCTTACATGAGCTGCAGTGTTCCCCACCCCACCTCACCCCATCACTTCTCTGACCTCTGTTACACTTCACCTCAGTCACTGCTCAAATGCCAGCTACCTCCTTGCTTTCTATGAACACACCAGAGATTTTCTCACCCTCGGACCTTTATGCTACGTCTCCCCTCTATTTGAAAGACTCTTCCCCCAGATATCTGCATATCAAATATTAGCTCAAATATTGCATTCTCAATTATAATTTAAAATCTCTTTCTCTTGTGTGAAGCTAAAAAGTGATTAGGTAGAGGATGGTATCTTCAGATAAGGAAGACTGGGGAAAGGGGCAGAGTTGGAGTAAAAGTGTGAGTAAAAGTGTAATTCCTTTGGAGACATGTTAAGTTTCTGATACACATTACACACACAGACCTAACACAGTGTCAAGTAGGGGAGAAGTGGGGCTGGACTACAGACATGGGAACAAACAGATGGTATTTAAGGCTTGGGTACTCTGGGGATCACTTTGGGAGAGACAATTTTAAGAAGCGACCCTCGTGGAATATCTATATTTTGAGAAGATATACAGGAGGATTGAGAAAAATTAAAAGGAAAACTAAGTTTTTCTTGGAGGGTCCTAGAAGACTTTCTAGGTAGCTAACTTATGTCACTCGGTACTAGGATGACAATAAGGACAAATACATATTACTGAATTTGTCCTGACGGACAGTCACAAAAACTGACCAGGAAGGTTTCAGTGTCTTGGCGAGGCCAAAGACTTGGAGTTATCTCAATTCTAGTGCAAAGGAAGGAACTGGAAGCAGCGCCTATTCGTGTCTTCATGTGTTAGTAAGAAGGTTCTTTTTTTTTTTTAATTTATGTATTTATTTGGCTGTGCCAGGTCTTAGCTACAGCGTGCAGGGTCTTTTAGTCGCTACCTGAGAGATCTTTAACTGGAGTGGATGAACTCCTAGTTGCAGTATGTGGGATCTAGTTCCCAGACTAGGCATGGAACCTCAGCCCCCTGCACTGGGAGCACGGAGTCTTTAGCCACTGGACCATCAGATAAGTCCCAATAAGTGCACGCCTGCATGCTCAAGTCGCCTCCGATTCTTTGCACACCAACCCCCCACCCCCCACCACCACCGTTCCCTGTGGACTGGGCCGCTAGGCTCCTCTGTCCATGGGATTTTCCAGGCAAGGATACTGGAGCCATTTCTTCCTCCAGGGGACCCTCCTGACCCAAGAATCCAACCCGGGTCTCCTACATCTCCTGCACTGGTAGGCAGGTTCTTTTACCAATGTTCCACCTGGGGAGTCCTGTCGAAATAAGAGGGGTTCTTAATTTCTGGTCTATGAATAAAGGAGATCATGGATGGGTTTCAGAAAACCATGATCCCAGGCCCTGCCTCCAAACTACAAAGCTGTCCGCGTGTGGGTCTTTCTGGAGAAACTTCCATAACTTTCATGACGGTTATTGATACGTCCCATTTACCTGAGCCCAGAGTGATCGACTGGCGTCACAGTCTGGACCTCACAGCGTTACTTGACCGCTGCATGATCTCTCCCAGGCTCTAGTCTCCGCCACACTGGCGGGCTCGTCATCGCTCTGTCCCCCCTCGCATTCCCGCGGACCTAACGCATCCTAGGCTCCTCCGCCTTATTTAGACACCACCCACATCCACCCGCTTGTTCTGGCTCCCTGGCGCGGCCTCTGTCCGGTCGCTATACTGCTCAGGTCAAGGTTTCTAACGCCAGAGCTGCGGTGGCGTTCGGACGCAAGCATCCTACAGCCCTTTGAGCCCCGGCTGAGCGGCCTCAGTAGCTCCACCGCGTCTCCCAGGGGCTCCGGGTGCCGCCGCAGGAAGGCGGGGCGGACCCTTGCACTCGTGGTCTTCTCGGGGCAGCTTTACGATATATTTCCGTCGTTTTACGACAGGACAGGGTTGCTTTGTGGCTGTCAATTTCCCCCGTGGTCCCAGTGGATATCTACATTTTCTGGGGTGGTGGCTGCTACGACGGCGGGGAGATGAGGCAGAAGCGCAAAGGTGGGACAGGGAGAGGGGACGGGTGGTGGCAGGGAAGGGGCGAACCCGGGCCTTCAGATGCTGAGGTCGGCTTTCCCGCGGGAATCTGCTGCCTCCGTCTCCGCACCACCTGTGGTCACTTTGTGAACTCTGTTCCTGCAGCTCTGCTTTTTAAACCAGCCTGTCCTTATTCCTTTTTGGCCATCACTTGGTGTCTTTTGCATAAATGATAAGAAAAGCTCTATTCCAAGAAATGAACGTGATCGATGGATTTAACACGGTCTCGAACTCGTAATTTGCTAAGATTTTACTACACATTTGACGTCCCTTTTGATTTGAGATTGTTTTAAAGTTCTAAATGTTTTTTTTAAAGGAAAGAAAAACATCGAGTTATTTTTGGAATCTGTGGGGCAATTAGGCAGTTATTCCCATTTGTACTACCTCCTGAGTTAGCGTGGGGTGATTTCATCTTGAGTTTTTCAACCGGATAGAGTCAAATTTCAAATATTTTCTCACAGGTTGTAGTGTTATCTCTGTAAACTCATTTGAGAAGTCGGTCTAATAGTAATGATGGTTATGATAACCTTAGCTACCGTTTATTGAGCCTTTGCTAATAATTCTTAAGTCTGTATCATCTCCAAATTACAAATGAAGAAGCTGAGATTAAAACAATTAAGTAACTTTCCTAGCCCAAAATTCTATTTAGGAAATAGAACCGAATTGGTTGGTCAGGCTGTCTCTACGAATCCCCTAAACAAACAAACAGAAAAGACTGTCCTTGATTACCATGCCTCTGGGCATCAGGTGCTCCAAGTATCCAAATTACCCTCAGTTGCTTTGTGGGCTCAAAGACTGCTTGCCCATAATTAGTCGGTCATCTTCTCCCTCTAACTTGCTCCTCTAAAGACCAGACAGCTTTACTTTTAATTTCATCTGTCACCAAGCCCTGCTAGTTCTTACAGAAGTTGCCTCTTGCAATAGTTTATTCCTCATTCTAGCCACCATTCCTCTAACCCACCTTCATTGAAGAACTAATATTCGAATAATAGACTTTCACATGTACATTATTTCACTTGGTTCTTGCACTGGTCTTGTGAAATGTGTATATATTATCCCGATTTTGCCAACAAGGAAAAGGGAGCTCAGAAGGCATTGATCTTCCCATTACAACACAGCCAGTAGGATTTGGGAGCTAGGACTGAGTCTGTCATCCAAGTGTTCTGCTTTAAATCTTCTGTGTGTTTTATTTTTAAGCAAAGTTGCCTTTCAAGAGTTTTTTACTTACTATGCAGATTATGTGTATTCTTTCATCTTCTGAATGGTATCCTCATTTTCTATAGTATATTTTGTATACAGTTGACCCTTGAACAACTCAGGTTGGAGGCACTGCCCCCACCACCATGCAGTTGAAAGTACAAATACTGCTATCTCTGCCTCAAAAGCAAAAAATTGACCCAGGGGCAGTAAACTCACAGAGTTTGGATAGGATTAGGACTCAAATCCTTGTTCTTTTGTTTCCACATATTGTGGTCACTAATCAAACAAAAACTTTTCCCCACTTAGTTAATTTAAGGATCTGAGAAATATAGGTACTGTATTTATTGGAAGAAAAAACCACATATTAGTGGACATGCACAGTTCAAGCCAGTGTTCAAGGATCAATCTGTACTTATTTTCTTTTTTGTACTTATTTTCTTTAAGCACTACTTTGATCTTTTTACTCCCAAACTTGAGAACATATAATTCTCCACTGTGTATTGCATCTTTTGTTGAGTAGCCAGTGTACCCTGTAATCTGATTTTACCCAAACCTGTCAGAAAGGCTCTATTCCATTTGGCAACACTCTTTCACATAAACGTGACTGTAATTCCTGTACCTGACATTGTTCCTTCTGGATTGCCCTCTGTTTTGCTTGTCCAAACCCTGCCCTTTCTCTAAAGATCTAATTTCCTCCATGAAGACTTTTCTTACTAATTTACTTCTCTGGATAATTTTCGATACACTGAAGAGCTGTCCAAATATTTTTAAATACTGTGTTTTATTTATTTTTACAAATTGAAGGTTTGTAGCAACTCTATGTTGAGCGAGTCTGTCGGTGCCGTATTGCCAACAGCATTTGCTGAGTGCCTGTCTCAGTCATGTTCTGGTAATTCCCACAGGATTTCAGACTCTTCCACTATCTCTGTGTGTGTTATGGTGCTCTGTGATCAGTGATCATTGATACTATTGCAGTTGTCTTGGGGTCCCACAAACTGCCATGTAAGATGACAGACTTAATCAGTGATGTGTTCTGACTGCTCCACCTGTTGGCCATTCCCCCATCTGCATCCCTCTCCTCAGGCCTCAATGAGGGCTGATAAATGCTACTGAATTAGGCCTGTTAGTAACCCTACAACAGCCTTTAAGGGTTCAGGTATTAATAAAAGGCAGGGTCATACATCTTTCACTTTAAATTAATAGCCGAAAATGATTAAGCTTAGTGAGGAAGGCCCATTGAAAACTGAGATAGACTGAGTGCTAACTAAACAGCCAAGTTGTGAATGCAAAGGGAAAGTTCTTGAAGGAATTTGAAAATGATATTCTGTTGAACTCATGAATGATAAGGAAACAAACCAGCCTTATTGCTGATAATGGAGAAGGTTTTGGGATGTGCATGGATCAACCAGCCACGCCATTCCCTTAAGCCCAAGCCTAACCTAAGACAGGGCCCTAACTCTAATTCTGTGAGGGCTGGGAGGTGAGGAAACTGCAGAGGAAAGGTTTGAAGCTAGCAGGGGTCGACTTCATGAAGTTTGAGGAAGTCATCTCTACAGCATCAAGAGCAGAGCAGCAAGTTATCCAGAAGATCTAGCTCAGATAATTCATGAAGGTGGCTGTACTAACCAACAGATTTTTAGTGTGGGCAGAACAGGCTTCTGTTGGGAGAAGAAGCCACCAGGACCTTCGTAGCTAGAGAGGAGAGGTCAGTGCCTGGCTTGAGAGCGTCACGGGGCAGGATGAGTCTTGTGGCTCGGCAGTAAAGAATCCGCCTGCAAAGCGGGACACCTGGGATCCATCCCTGGGCTGGGAAGAGCCCCTGAAGAAGGGAAAGGCTACCCGCTACAGTAATCTGGCCTACAGAATTCCATGAGCTATATAGTCCGTGGGGTCACAAAGAATCGGACACGACTGAGCGACTTTCACATCACAGTGCATCTGGTCTGGTGGCTCCGTGATAAAGAACCCGCCTGCCAATGCAGGAGACGTGGGTTTGGTCCCTGAGTCGGGAAGATCCCCTGGAGAAGGAAATGGCAACCCACTCCACTGTTCTTGCCTGGGACATCCCACGGATAGATGAGCCTGGTAGGCTACAGTCCATTGGGTTTCAAAAGAGTAGGATACAGTTGGCGGCCGACCAATAGCAAAATGCTCATTTACCGTTCGGAATTATGCTAAATCACTCTGCCTGTGCTCTGTAAATGGAACAAAGTGTGGATAAACAGCACACCTGTTTACAACATGGCTTACTGATATTTTATGCCCACTGTTGAGAGCAGAGCCCTTTAAAATATCACTGCTTATTGTCGATGTACCTAGTCACCCACGAACTCTGGTGGAGATGTGTGAGGTTAGTGTTTTCATCCCTGCTCACACAGCATCCATTGCACAGTCTCATCCAGGAGTCATTTCAACTTTCAAGTCTTATTATTTAAGAAATCCATTTAGGCTATAACTTCCATGGTTAGTGATTCCTCTGATGGACCTGGGCAAAGTCAGCTGAAAACCTTCTGGAAAGGATTCACCATTCTTGGTGCCATTAAAATAATTTGTGATTCATGGGAAGAGGTAAAAAAAAAAAAAAAAAAAGGACTTTGGAAGAAGTTGCTTCCACCCCTCATGATGGCTTTGAGGGATTCAAGACGTCAGTGGAGGAAGTCCCTGCAGACGTGGTGGAAACAGCAGGAGATCTAGAAGTGGAGCCTGAAGATGTGACTGAATTGCTTCACTGTCATGATAAAACTTTAATGGATGAGGAGTTGCCTCTTATGGGTGAGCAGAGAAACTGGTTTGTTTAGACAGAATCTGCTCCTGGTCAAGATGCTGTGAAGGTTGTTGAAATTACAATAAAAGCTTTAGAATATTAAACTTACTTGAGGAAGCAGCAGCAGGGTTTGAGGCGATCAACTCCAGTTTTGAAAAAACTTCTACCGTGGGTAAAATGCCACCAAACAGCATTGCATGCACGGAGAAATTGTTCATGAAAGGAAGAGTCAGGGGATGCAGCAAACTTTCAGTCTTGTCCTATTGTAAGAGATTGCCACAGCCACCCCAGCCTTCAGCATCCACCACCCTGAGCAGTTGGCAGCCTTCAACATCGAGGCAAAGCTCAACACCAGTAAAAAGAGTATATTTGCTGAAGGCTCAGGTGGTAGCTCAGCTGGTAAAGAATCCGCCTGCAGTGAGGGAGACCTGGGTTCAATTCCTGGGTTGGGAAGATCCCCTGGAGGAGGAAATGGCAACCCACTCCAGTATTCTTGCCTGAGAAATCTCATGGACACAGGAGCCTGGCGGGGTACAGTCCATGGGCTAGCAAAAAGTCAGATACAGCTGAGCAACTGAGCGCACACGTAGTCCTTGTGACTATTAAGTGCCCATAAGCAATAGGTTTTGGGGTTTCCCAGGTGACTCGGGTGAAGAATCTGCCTGTAGGTTGAAGGTTGCTATTGCGGGACGTGTCCACAAGGCGGCAGCACTTTTTCATGCCTCACTCTTGTTACTTAGGTAAGCAGCGTGCTTGCTAAGTCGCTGCAGCAGTGTCTGACTCAGCGACCCCACGGAAGGTAGCCCGCCAGGTTTATCAGTCCATGGGGCTCTCCAGGCAAGTATACTGAAGTGGGTTGCCATTTCCTCCTCCAGAGGATCTTTCCCACCCAGGAGTCGAACCTGGGTCTCCTGCATCTTCTGCATTTCAGGGGGATTCTTCATCGCCGAGCCACCGGGGAGGCTTGGGGAAATCCCTCTTCTCTCCTTATAAATTAGAGTGCTGTGTAGCGCTAGTGGTTAAGAACCTGCCTGCCAATGCTAGGAGACATAAGAGACTTGGGTTCAGTTCATGTGTCGGGAAGATCCTGTGGAGGAGGAAATGGCAACCCACTCCAGTATTTTCGCTTGTGAAATCCCATAGACGGAGGACCCTGGCGGGCTACAGTCCATGGGGTCGCCAAGAGTCAGATGCAGCTGGGCAGCTGAGCGCACACGTCGTCTTTATGAATACTGAATGCTCGTAATCAGTTGTTTGGGGGTTTCCCAAGTGGCTCAGTGGTAAAGAATCTGCCTGTAGGTTGAAGGTTGCTATTGCGGAACGTGTCCACAAGGTGGCAGCACTTTTCCATGCCTCACTCTTGTTTCTAAGGTAAGCAGCGTGCATGCTAAGTCGCTTCAGTCGTGTCTGACTCTGCGACCCCACGGAAGGTAGCCCGCCAGGTTCCTTTGTGCGTAGGGTTCTCCAGGCACGTATACTGCGTGGGTTGCCATTTCCTTCTCCAGAGGACCTTCCCTACCCAGGGATTGAACCCGGGTCTCCTGCAGCTTATGCATTGCAGGAGGATTCTTTAGCGGGGAGACTTGGGGAAATTTCTCTTCTCTCTTTGTAAATCAGAGTGCCCTGTGGCGCTAGTGGTAAAGAACCTGCCTGCCAGTGCTAGGAGACTTGAGAGACAAGGGCTTGATCCCTGGGTCGGGAAGATCCCCTGGAGAAGGGCATGCCAACCCACTCCACTGTTCTTGCCTGGGAAATCCCATGGACAGACCAGGCTACAGTCCATGGGGTCACAAAGAATCGGACAGGATTGAGGTGTCTTAGCACGCACACCCGTGCCAGAAGAAGCTACCCAAAGCTTGTGTCTCTCATTTATTTAAGGCATAATGCTATTGCACACTCAGCAGACTATAGTACACTGTAAACATAACTTGTGCGTGCACCGGGAAGCTAGAATATTCATGTGACATACTTTATTGTAGTATGACCTTTTTTGTGGTCATCTGGAACCAAACTGCATGAGGTCTGCCTGTATTTTTTTTTTTTTTTTAATCACCTGAAGCCCCTTTTTCCCTCCAAATAAATTCTTATGCAGAACTTCAGTATATAAACAGATGGAAGTGAAGCTGCTTGGGTTGAAATGGGGAAAGAGACCTTCCCTCTGCCCCCACCCGCACTTCACCTTCCTCACCGCCAGCCCTGTCTGTTACGCGGCCCCTTGGGCACCTCTGTAGAATGCTGAAGGGCCGAGTTATACGGTTTAGACGGCGTTAGCCTCCGATTATAGATGGACTTCTCTCAAATTGTTTATGGTAGCTGTGTCTCAGGAAATTAGAGGTGGTTTGGCACAGTGAGAAAAAGCATGTAAGTTGTGAGGGAAAGACCTGAATTTGAGTCTTAACCATGTCATTTACAATGATGTCTTGAAGAAGTGAAGTGAAGTGAAGTCACTCAGTCATGTTCGACTCTTTGCGACCCCATGGACTGTAGCCCACGAGGCTCCTCTGTCCATGGGATTCTCCAGGCAAGAATACTGGAGTGGGTTGCCATTTCCTTCTCCAACTTGCCTTAATTACTCACATCTGTGAAATGGGGAAGCAGTGCCCACCTTCCAGTGTTGTCATGAGGTGTCAGATGAGATCAGGTAAACGTGGGGCCAGGGCGCTCTGGTCTCATGATCTCGCTGATGATGTCGTTATCTTTAGGCATCAGCTTGCTCTGCAGGCAGGAAGTGTGCTTGCTAGCAGCTCCCGAGCTGAAATCTCACAGCTTTTACCACTGGACAGGGACTGGTGGTTTTTTGCCTTGAGTAAAAGAGCTGAGATTGGCCCCCTCCTGAATAGGTGCCCATCCTTGAACCAGGCAAGTGTATTTGCGGGCAAGGGGTGGGTCATGCCATGTCAGCTTCTGCTGTTGCCTCTTACGTGAGAAGGGTGGCCTCGTTTGCCAGGAGAAGGTTGCAGTGCTGTTCAGACTGAATCTTAGGGATGCATTAAGGTCCCTAGGCAAGTATAGACTGACCCCTGCCTTTGTATTTCAAAATAGTATTACACTGCTGTGTAACTCTGCTTCTGGCGACCCCTGGGTTTGAGTTTCAACTTCACCCCTTGGTAACATTTTTATGGGACAGGCAGATATTCTTGTTCTGTCCACCTCACTTTCTTCTGAGAATCAAATGAAATAAAGCATCTAAACATAATTAAAAATCTGGAGATGAAGGGAAGCTGTTTTGACTACTTTGGTTCTTTTCTGTGTAATTAGGTTCTTTTCCTTCCTGCTTGTCTCTGCTCTTCCCTGCTCGTCATGTATGTGCTTCTAGAGTGAACTCTTCCCATATGTAGGTGAAGTCAGGCTTGTTTTTAAATTAAAAAGTAAAAGAGATATGGCCAAATTGTAAACAATGAAAGTTCACTGTCTGTTAAACTTGAGCTATTACTTCAGCATAATTGGAATGATTTTGGGAGGAAAACTGCTAGTAAATACAAAAACGTTTACTGAATAATGGGACTTTTTACATCGTCAAATATTATCTTTCCAGGAGACCTCAGCCCTGCTCAGCTAATGATGCTGACCATAGGAGATGTTATTAAACAGCTAATTGAAGCTCACGAACAGGGAAAAGACATCGACCTAAATAAGTAAGTGGAGGGACTTCCGTGGTGGTCCAGTGGTTAAGACTTGGCCTTCCAAGGCAGAGGGTGTGGGTTTGATCCCTGGTCGAGGAGCTGGAATCTCACATGCCTCAGGGCCAAAAAAACCAAAAACATAAAATAAAAGCAATGTTGTAACAAATTCAAGAAAGACTTTAAAAATGGTCCACTTTCCCCCAAAAATCTAAAAAATAAGTAAGTGGATCTATAGAAAAAAGAAGGTAATTTTCATCTTTGGAAGTATTAATAGGTCTCTTTCATACATGCGATTATCAAATACTACTGGTTCTATCTCATGTTTCATGTTTTAATTGAGAATTTAGTTTTCTTCCCTACCCTGTTGATTATTTATGGCAAAATTGCCTCAGAGCCTGATATTACTAGCAGCTTCTGACATTTCTTGGGCACTTAACCATGGTCTGGTCACTGTTCGTAGTACACTGTACGTAGTAGCCCAGCTGATCCTCTCAAACACTGTCTGAGGTCAGTACTTACCTCACTGGACAGATGAGTCCCCCGAGACAGAGAAGGTTACATAATTTTTCCAAGAGTGAATAACTGGCAATTGGCAGAGCTGAGATTTGGAATCAGACCATCTGTCTGCAGAGCCCATGGTCTGTCCTTCTGTCCATCTCACTTCACATCCTTCCTCTCATTCCTGCCCCTCCTCTGTCCAGAGGAGGGGGTAGCTGGCTCCCAGGAAGACCCTCTCTTTGGGCCTTTTGATGTCATCCAGCCCTTCCCTGCTTCAGAACCTCCTGGACACGTCCATCCACTTCCTCTCCACAGTCAAGTTCAGCTTGGACTTGGCTGCATCGTCAAATAAGCGTGGTCTCTCCTCCCTATGTCTGTTTATTCTCTGTATATAGATCTGCTCTAGTGATCTGCTCCCCCATCCCCAGGTCATCAGTGGTCTAGTCAGTATGCACATGACGTTTCTCTAGACCCTGTCTAGAAAAAATATGTTGTACCCTTTCTTTGGGGCTTTGTGCTTAATAAACATTGGCTAAAGAAATCAATACTCTTTTTTACCGTGGAGACATTATGTTTTATTGATTTTTCTACCATGTGTTTAACTGATTTTTTTCACCTATTTTTTTGTTTGCTGTACCTATATTTATACAAATCTTTTGTTTCTCGTGAACATTTCTGTGTCTTATGTTTTTTTTGTCATTCTCTTTAATTTAGCACATCTAAAGCTAGATGGGGAAACAGTGGAAACAGTGGCTGACTTCATTTTTTGGGGCTCCAAAATCACTACAGATAGTGATTGCAGCCATGAAATTAAAAGACGCTTACTCCTTGGAAGGAAAGTTATGACCAACCTAGACAGCATATTAAAAAGTAGAGACATTACTTTGTTAACAAAGGTCCGTCTAGTCAAGGCTATGGTTTTTCCAGTAGTAATGAATGGATGTGAAAGTTGGACTATAAAGAACTGTGGTGTTGGAGTAGACGCTTGAGAGTCCCTTGGACTGCAAGGAAATCTAACCAGTCCATCCTAAAGGAGATCAGTCCTGAATATTCATTGGAAGGGCTGATGTTGAAGCTGAAACTCCAATATTTTGGCCACCTGATGTGAAGAGCTGACTCATTTGAAAAGACCCTGATGTGAAAGATTGAAGGCAGGAGGAGAAGGGGATGACAGAGGATGAGATGGTTAAATGGCATCATCAACTCAGTGGACATGAGTTTGGGTAAACTCTGGGAGTTGGTGATGGACAGGGAGGCCTGGCATGCTGCGGTTCATGGGGTCACAAAGAGTCGGACACGACTGAGCGACTGAACTGAACTGAAAGCTAAAGTTAGGATCTTCCTTAAACACAGCCGGTACACAGATGGCCTCTTTGCCAGATTGTTTTAACCCTCACCCAGGCTTCAAACTCTAGTGTTGCCTCTGAATCTTTTTCCTTGGGTCCAATTCGGGTCAAAATTTTGCCTACTCTGTCTTCATTATAACCCTCTTCCATGTTCACTATCAACTTCCTCTTCCATTCCTTTTTATTTTTTTCTTTCTTCTTCCAGTTTTGTTGATACAGTTGACATGTAGCACTGTTTTAAGTTGAAGATACACAGTATGGTGATTCAACCTACACATTATGAGATGATTACAGTAAGTTTAGTGAACATCCACCCTCACATATTGATATAAAATTAAAGAAATAGAAAAAAAAAATTCTTCTTCCCTTGTGATGAGAACTTCCAGGATTTACTCTCTTAACAACTTTCTTTTTTGTTGTAATGTATGTACTTTTAAACTTATTATTTTGCAATGGATTATAGCCAGTTAACAGTGTTGCGATAGTTTCAGGAGGACAGCAAAGGTGCTCAGCCATCCGTATCCATGTGTCCATTCTCCTCCAAACTCCCCTCCCACCTGTGAAGCCTATGCTTTTCTGTACCCATTTTCCATGAATATCTCCCCAGCACACACTGAGTTTATCGCTTGAGCACTGTAAGCATTCATGGTGGGGTGTGTGTTCTATTATGTATGTTTTTATTATTCACAGACTTATTTTTGTGCATGCCTGTTTGCCTTACACTTCCTGACGTCCCAGGTACTTAGGTAGTCTCTTGTACCTTTTAGGAACTCGGTACACATTTGTTTAAATGATTTGAACACCTCATAGTATTTCACGATGGATTAAAGTGACTATAGGATTTGGCTAGCAGCCACAAAGAAAAGAAAAGTTGGTATAGTTATAGAAGAAAACGAGGAACAATTTTCCTTCTACAATTATAGGAGAAAACTAGCTCAGATAAAGGTTATTTTGGGGGGTGTGGATAGGGTTACAGTCAGGAAGGCTCACAGGTGTCTTCTGAAATGATGATCATGTTCTTTTACTTGTTATGTGGTTACAAGAGTGATTATTTTATAATTGTTAAAGTATTCTGTTCTTTGCGTAATATTTAGTATTAGAAAAATATTTTAAATGCTTTATAAAATATATGTTGGAGTGACCATTAAGTTCATTTGGGTTTTTCCGTAACATCTCACAGAAAAACCCAAATCAACTTTTTGGCCAACCCAAGACTTTATTTCCTGTTTGGTTCTACATAGCTTTGCTTTCGGTTGTTTTGCTTTTTGGCCTGAGACCATGGTTTGCCACCAGTCATGACTACTCCCACACCTCCACCCACCCCCAAGACATTTGCAGCGTCTGGAGACAGTTTTGGCTGTTACAACACAGAGAGAGGTGCCCGTAGAGGCCACGTGCATGTCTGACCGTCCCAGAGTGATCTGAGCCGGCCCCACGAGAGGGCTGGCCTCGTCCCAGATGCAGTGAGCTGAGCCGGCCCCACGAGAGGGCTGGCCCCGTCCCAGATGCAGTGATCTGACCCGGCCCCACGAGAGGGCTGGCCTCGTCCAGATGCAGTGAGCTGAGCCGGCCCCACGAGAGGGCTGGCCTCATCCCAGATGCAGTGAGCTGAGCCGGCCCCGCGAGAGGTCTGGCCTCGTCCCAGATGCAGTGAGCTGAGCCGGCCCCGCGAGAGGTCTGGCCTCGTCCCAGATGCAGTGAGCTGAGCCGGCCCCACGAGAGGGCTGGCCTCATCCCAGATGCAGTGAGCTGAGCCGGCCCCGCGAGAGGTCTGGCCTCGTCCCAGATGCAGTGAGCTGAGCCAGCCCCACAAGAGGGCTGGCCTCGTCCCAGATGCAGTGAGCTGAGCCAGCCCCACGAGAGGGCTGGCCTCGTCCCAGATGCAGTGAGTGGGGCGGAAGCTGAGCGGGGTCGCGGCTGACGCCGGAGCACCACCATGAGCGAGACCTCAGCTGTGTCACTGTCCTGGGCCCCGTCCCCTGGTCATCTGGCTTTCTCCCTGGTACTCCAGAGAGCAAGAAGTCATGAATTTTCTCCCGTTTCCCTGAGAGTTGCAAGCGTCAGAGCCACTGTTGTCTCTGGTGAGGGGATGCGGGAGTCACGAGAATTGGTGACTTGGTTTATAGGTTATTCTTCTGGCAGCTTGTCCTTGGACACTGTGACCTCGATCATGCTGGGTGCTCTCCTTCCAGGGCGAAGACCAGGACAGCGGCCAAGTACGGGCTGTCAGCGCAGCCCCGCCTGGTGGACATCATCGCCGCGGTCCCGCCTCAGTATCGGAAGGTCTTGGTCCCCAAGCTCAAGGCGAAACCCATCAGGACTGCCAGTGGGGTGAGTGATCGAATCATCACGTATTGACTGTGTATCTGTTGGGCCACAGATCCCTGCCTCCACGTAGTGAGGTGGAGGTGGGCGATTTGAATTCATAAAATCCACCCGTAGTGGTGTGTGCTGGAGTGGAGACGCGTGCAGGATGCTCGGAGAGCACCAGGGGGAGAGAGTCACTTAGAGGAAAAGATGGTGTTTTGATTTTTAGTGTCTTTAAAAATGGGGCTTCCCAGGCTCAGTGGTAAAGAATCCGCCTGCCAACGCAGGAGATATGGATTCAATCCCTGGGTTGGAAAGATCCCCTGGAGGAGGAAATGGCAACCCACTCCAATATTCTTGCCTGGAGAATCCCATGTACAGAGGAGCCTGGTGGGCTGCAGTCCATGGGGTCGCAAAAGAGTCAGATGCGATGGAGCACGCACTCATGGGGCATAGGGTGGTGAGGGGGAGGGGTCTTTAAAAGTATAGACTGAAACTTGGTGACACCAGAAGATAAATATTGTTGGCCACCTTAAGCTCGTGGCTTATAACACACTTATAAAGGGTATTTTGAAACGTTAACTGACAGTACCAAGTCATTATATTAATACGTATGGTAACTGTGAACCGGTTGACACCATTCAGGAGGGTGTCCAGAAGACAGATGTACTACAGATGTCCCTGCAGTACAAGGAGCTGGGGAGGACCCAGGAGGAGGAGGTGTGGCGCCTGGCTGGCGCAGAAGTGGTGCCCGTGTCAGCGGAGAAGAGCAAGTGCAGAGAGCCGTGGGAGCCAGGGGCAGGAATTAAGGCACAGATGATGTGAGAGGTGTGTGTGGGGAAACCACAGGTCTACCAGGCTCACAGGGCTGGGCTTCACTTTGGAAAGCAGCAGGACTTCGGGGTGAAGTGTTAGTGTGGCATCTGCTTGTCAAAGATCTGAAATGTCCTGCAAGTGAAGTGAAAGTTGCTCAGTCGTGTCCGACTCTTTGTGACCCCATGGGCTATACAGTCCGTGAAATTCTCCAGGTCAGAATACTGGGGTGGGTAGTCGTTCCCTTCTCCAGGGGATCTCCCCGACCCAGGGATTGAACCCAGGTCTCCTGCATTGCAGGCCGATTCTTTACCTGCTGAGCCATCACGGAAGCCCAGGTGTCCCACAAAGAAGCCAGATACGAGGAAACTGTGAAAGATTTTTGAGAAGGGGAGTGATGGGAACCAGAGAGATTTTCAGAAAATTAATTTGGGTACAAATGTAGGGGAGGTCTTCCCTGGCAGCCCAGTGGTTAGGAATCCGCCTGCCGGTACAGGGGACAGACTTCAGTCCCTGGTCCGGGAAGATCCCACTGACCACAGGGCAGCTAGCCCCGGGCGCAGCTGCAGAGCCTTGGAGCCGCGACTGCTGACGCCGTGCGCCTAGAGCCTCTGCTCCAGAGAGGACCACCGCAAAGAGAAGCCCGCACTCACCGCAGCTAGAGAAGGCCTGCGTGCAGCAACGAAGACCAGTGCCGCCAAAATTAGAAACAAATAAGACGTTTTATAAAGATGGAGGGTCAGTTGCTGGGAGACAAAAAGACCAGTTGGAATGCTCTCCGTTTGAGCTAGGCATGAAGAGCCTCAATTGAGGCCAGGCCTCCAGGATAAAAAGGATGCGTGTGAAAGACACAGGGTAGGATTTGGACCCTCCTAAAACTTGGGGCCTAGAGTTGAATCCTTTATTCCCAGTGTGAACTAAGTTCAGTGTTACTTGGACGGGGCTGTTGGACTTCTCGAAGCTCACAGAGACCTGCCAGATAGCCATCTCTCCTGGACCACATCACACTTGTGACTAATTAAACCCCTGGAATTTTGCAGAGTGTACCATCAATCCTAGTCTCTTCTCTACACTTAAGTGTTTGGGGTTCATTGGTGGTTTGTACCAAAGTGTAAAAGGCTTTCAGAAAAACTAATAGTTCCACACAAACGGCTTTTAAGTCTTAGCTGATTTCTTGGCATTTACTTCCATATCCCTAAATAATGTGCTTTCAGGATAAATCTTGAATTGCCAGTTTTCGGCATTTTGTATGGACTTGCCATTGTGCAAGCAAAGGTTTGTCAACCTCTGCACCTGACAAATGCACCTGGTTTCCACGATTCCGTTCTCTGTCCTCCTCCTGGCTCGAATCATTTCTTTTCTTTCTCTGAGAGCTACCTTGTTCTGCTTGCCTTTAAAAATGGATATTTTCTGCGGTCCCAGGCCCACTGTTTTTAGTGTCTTACACACTTTCTTTGGTGATGTCATCCATTGATGTCTTTTGTTTTTTTTTAATGTGGATCATTTTAAAGTCTTTATTGAATTTGTTATAACATGGCTTCTCTTTTATGTTCTGGTTTTTTGGCCATGAGGCATGTGGGATCTTAGCTGCCCCACCAGGGATTGAACCTGCACCCCCTGCACTGGGAGGCGGAGTCTTAGCCACTGGACCGCCAGGGAGGTCCCCACTGATGTTTTTAAAACTGCCGTACGCCGACTCCCAGCTCCAGCCTTTCCCCAAACTTCATGTCCACGTCAAATTGCCTATTAGACATTTCTCCTTTGACTGCCTGTAGACCCTCCAGTAGAGCAAAACCAGGCTTGCGTGCTTGCTCAGACTTGCTCTTTCATCCTTCTCGACCACCTTAGTTCATGGTGCCCACATCTATTCTGTTTCCACACTGAATAGATGAAATGCATTGTCCTTTCCTTCCACCACAGGTAGGAATGTTCTGACCTTTATTATTTCTTGTTTTGGACATTATTGGAGTCATTTCATGACAGGCCTGCTTTGTCTTACCTGCAGCAAATCCACCTCCTGCAGTGTCACCAGAGTCACCTACTAAAAATGTCGGGAGCACACAGCTAATTGTCATCCCCTATCTGTTGTGCATATCCTAAACGCCATGCTTTTATCCCTGCTGCTACTGTTGTGCTTTGCTTTTATTTTTTTATGGAGCTTTAGGCTGACAGAACAGTTGACCGGAAAGTACAGTCCCTTGTACTTCCTCTCCCCCTCCCCCAGGTTGCCCTATAATTGATGCATCAATTGTTGTTCAGTCGCTCAGTTGTATCCAACTCTTTGTGACCCCATGACCTGCAGCACGCCAGGCATCACTGTTCTTCACTATCTCCTGGAGTTTACTCACACTCATGTCCGTGGAGTCGGTGATGCCATCCAACCATCTCATCCTCTGTCGCCCCGTTCTCCTGCCCTCAATCTTTCCCAGCATCACTGTCTTTTCAAGTGAGTCAGCTCTTTGCATCAGGTGTCCAAAGTTTTAGAGCTTCAGCTTCAGAATCAGTCCTTCCAGTGAATATTCAGGACTTACTTCCTTTAGAACTGATTGGTTTGATCTCCTTGCAGTCCAAGGGACTCTCAAAAGTCTTCTCCAACACCACAGTTCAAAAGCATCAATTCTTCAGTGCTCAGCCTTCTTTATGGTCCATCTCTCACATCCATACATGACTACTGGAAAAACTGTAGCTTTGACTATAATGCTACCTTTTTTTTTCAATATTCTATCTATGTTTGCCATAGCTTTCTTCCAAGGAGCAACCATCTTTTAATTACAGGGCTGCAGTCACCATTCGCGATGATTATGGAGCCCAAGAAAATAAAGTCTGTCACTGTTCCATTGTTTCCCATCTATTTGCCATGAAGTGATGGGACCAGATGCAATGATCTTTGTTTTTTGAAGGTTGAGTTTTAAGATAGTTTTTTCACTCTCCTCTTTCACCCTCATCAAGAGGCTCTTTAATTCCTCTTTGCCTACTGCTATTGGGTTGGTGTCAGCTGCATATCTGAGGTTACTGATAAATCTTGATTCTAGCTTGAGCTTCATCCAGCCTGGCATTTCGCATGATGTACTCTGCATAGAAGTTAAATAAGCAGGGTGATAATATACAGCCTTGACGTATTCCTTTCCCAATTTGGAACCAGTCCATTGTTCTGTGTCCGGTTCTGTCACTTCTTGACCTGCATACAGGTTTCTCAGGAGGCAAGTAAGGTGGTCTGGTAGTCCCATCGCTTTAAGAATTTTCCAGGTTTGTTGTGATCCACACAGTCAAAGGCTTTAGCCTAGTCAATGAAGCAGAAGTAGATGATTTTCTGGAATTCCTTTGTTCTTTCTGTGATCCAATGGATGTTGGCAATTTGATTCTGGTTCTTCTGCCTTTTCTAAATCCAGCCTTTTCTACATCTGGAAAGTCTCGGTTCGTGTACTCTTAAAGCCTAGCTTGAAGGATTTTGAGCATTACCTTGCTAGCCTGTGAAATAAGTGCAGTTGTGCAGTAGTTTGAACATTCTTTGGGATTAGAATGAAAACTGACCTTTTCCAGTCCTGTGGCCACTGCTGAGTTTTCCAAATTTGCTGGCATATTGAGCAGCACTTTCACAGCATCATCTTTTAGGATTTAGAATAGTTCAGCTGGAATTCCATCACCTCCACTAGCTTTGTAGCGCTTCCTAAGGTCGACTTGACTTCACACTCCAGGATGTCTGGCTCTAGGTGAGTGATCCCCCGTGGTTATCTGGGTCATTAAGACTTTTTTTGTATAGTTCTCCTGTGTATGGTTTCCACCTCTTCTTCATATCTTCTGCTTCTGTTAGGTCCATACCACTTCTGTCCTTTATTGCGCCCATCTTTCCATGAAATGTTCCCTTGGTATCTCTAATTTTCTTGAGGAGATATCTAGTCTTTCCTATTCTATTGTTTTCCTCCATTTCTTTGAATTGTTCACTTAAGAAGACTTTCTAATCTCTACTTGCTATTCTTTGGAACTCTGTATTCAGATGGGTATGTCTTTCCTTTTCTCCTTTGCCTTTTGCTTCTCTTTTCTCAGCTATTTGTAAGGCCACCTCAGACAACCATTTTGCCGTTTTGCATTTCTTTTTCTTGAGAATAGTTTTGATCCCTGCCTCCTGTACAGTTTTATGAACCTCCGTCTATAGTTCTTCAGGCACTCTGTCTATCAGATCTAACCTCTTGAATCTATTTGTCACTTCCACTGTGTAATCATAAGGGATTTGATTTAAGTCATACCTGAATGGCCTAGTGGTTTTCCCTACTTTCTTCAATTTAAGTCTGAATTTTGCAATAAGGAGTTCATGATCTGAGCCACAGTCAGCTCCCAGTCTTGTTTTACTGACTATGGAGCATCTCCATCTTCAGCTGCAAAGAATATAATCAGTCTGATTTCAGGATTGACCATCTGGTGATGACCTTGTGTAGGGTCGTCTCTTATGTTGTTGGAAGAGGGTGTTTGCTGTGACCAGTGCGTTCTCTTGGCAAAACTCTGTTAGCCTTTGCCCTGCTTCATTTTTCACTCCAAGGCCAATCTTGCCTGTTACTTCAAGTGTCTCTTGACTTCCTACTTTTGCATTCCAGTCCCCTATGATGAAAAGGACATCTTTTTTTGGTGTGTTCATTCTAGAAGGTCTTGTAGGTCTTCATAGAACCATTCAACTTCGGCTTCTTCGGCGTTAGCTGTTGGGGCATAGACTTCAGTTACTGTTATATTGAATGGTTTGGAAACGAACAGAAATCATTCTGTCGTTTTTGTGATTGCACCCAAGTACTGTACCAGTCTTGCTACATTATTATTAACTGAAGCCTGTAGTTCACATTAGGGTCTCTCACAGTTGTACATTCTATGGGTTTTACCAAATGCACAATGTCATGTATCCACCATATAGTATCACATGGAATAGTTTCACTGCCCTAAACTCCCCTAATCATGCTGTCCTCTGCCTCATACCCCTGGCCACCATGGGTCTGCTTACTGTCTCTCTAGTTTTGCCTTCCCAGAATGCCACATGGAGGGGACCAGTGTGTTTTGTAGTTGTTTCATATTGGCTTCTGTTACTTAGCAGTGTGCATTTAAGGTTTTATGCTGTGTCTTTTTAGTGGCTTGCTGGCTCATTCTTTTTAGCCCTGACTAATACTCCATTGTCTGAGTGTACTGCAGTTTGTCTGTCCCTGCACCTATTGAAGGCCACCCCAACTGTTTCCAATTTTTGGCAGTTGTGATGAACATTTGCGTGAAGTTTTTTGTGTATGCAAAAGTTTTCAACTCATTTGAGTACCTAAAGACCTAGAGCGTGATGACTGGATTATATGGTAAGACTGTTTAGCCCAGTGAGAAACTGCCAGACTGTCTTCCAAAGTGTCTGTACCAGTTTGCATTCCCACCAACAGGGAATGATCGTTCCTGTTGCTCCACTTGCTTGCCAGCATAGCTATCAGCCCTTCAGGAAGTCAGCTTCTCTGACTCCCCTGGTCAAGACTCACTAATGCCCTCCTTTGAGCATCCCTAGTATTTTCTATGTGCTTTTTACCATGTTTTTTGGAAATAGCTTACTTCTCTAAATCCTCCTCCCCTGCTCGCTTGTGTGATTTCAGAGGACAGAGGCAGTGCATTAGTATTTCTGTAGTCTTAGCGCCCACCTGCTCTCTGCGGCTCAGAACCTGGCCTGTATCCTATGTCCTCAATAAAAGATTGAGAAATTAGATTGTCTTCATCAGTGGTATACATATACCACTTGTATCTCCTTTTAAATAAAAACATTTGAAAATCTAAGTTTTTAATTCAGATTTGCAAAAAAAAAATTTTTTTGGAGTTTCTCTTGTGAATTGTTTAATGATCAAAGTTAAATTTTAATCATTTTTACTATTAAAAAATAATCACAGGCTGACAGAAAAGTTGAAAATCCGCTGGCAAGACCACTTTCTCCCTGAGCCATTTGAGAGTAAGTTGCAAAACCGATGCCTTTGGATGTTTCAGCACTTATGTGCTTCCTGCAGACAAGGACACTTTCTTACGTCACCACAATAAAGGCATCAAAATCAGGAATTTAACATGGGTACATTATCTAGTCCTCACGTCTCATTCAAGTTTCAACAGCTGTCTCAGTAATAAGCTGCAGGACCCGGTTCAGAATCACGCGCTGTGTTCCATATCGTGGCTCTTCAGTCTAGACACCCCCTGTCTTTCCTGGACTTCATTACCTTAATGCTTTTGAAGGTATCAGGCAAGTTGTTTGGTCGCATCTCCCCCAGTGTGGTTCAATCAGATGTGTCCTCATAATCAGACTCAGGTTGGCATCTCTGGCAGGAACGTCACAGAGGTGACAGTCTGTTCCTCCTACAGCCTCTCGGGTGGTGCGTGGTTTATTGTCCTATCACTTACGTTGTCCACTGTGATGGAGGGGGTGTCTGCCAGCCATCCCCTTTGTGAAGCTACTCTTCTCCACTTTGGAATGAACAAGTCTTGTGTGGTAAAGTACTTGGAAACTATGTAAATGTTCGGTTCCTCATCAGACTTCCAGTTTCCTCACTCATTATTTTGGTGTACAAATTTTCCCAATTTTGTCCAGTAGGGGCCCTTTCAAGATGGTTTCTGTTTCCTTTTCGAATGTCCTCATCATTCTTTGAGCCGTTTCTCGCTTTCTGTCATAATAAAATGTTCCAGGCTCATCTTGTATTTTGTTTACCCCAGCCATGGAATCAGCCTTGTCTCCAGGGAGCCCTGTTTCTTTGACTAGAGAAGAGTTTCATTTCTTATTATTTTTTAATACTGGAGTATAACCAATTAGCAATATTGTGATAGTTTCAGATGGACAGCAAAGTGACCCAGCATCCATATACTCCCCTCCCATCCATGCTGCCACGTGACATTGAGCGGGGTTCCCTGTCTATGCAATAGGTCCTTGTTGGCTGCAGAGAAGGGCATTTAGAAACAAAGATCTGAATCCTAGGTGTGCGCAATGCTGTTAGGGCGTTGCTGCTACCAAAAGCTCTCAGTGAACAGAGGAAATAAACATGTAGATGTCTGTATGTACACGCACATACATGTACATAACACATTTGTGTCTATATTTATTGTGTGTGTATATATATGTACGTGTGTGTATATCTGTTGTTCATTCATTCAGTTGTGTCCAACTCTTTGCAACTCCATGGACTGCAGGACACCAGTCTTCCCTGTCCTTCACCATCTCCTGGAGTTTGCTCAAACTCATGTCCATTGAGTCAATGATGCCATCCAACCTTCTCCTCCTGCCTTTGATCTTTCCCAGCATCAGAGTCTTTTCTAGTAGTCAGGTGTTTGTATCAAGTGACCCAAAGTATTGGAGCTTCAACTTCAGCATCAGTCCTTCCAATGAACATTCAGGGTTGATTTCCTTAAGGATTGACTGGTTTGATCTCCTTGCTGTCCAAGTGACTCTCAAGAGTCTTCTCCAGCCCCACAGTTCGAAAGCATCAGTTCTTCAGCACTCAGCCTTCCTTATGATCCAACTCTCACATCCATACACAACTATTGGAAAAACCATAGCCTCGACCATATGGACCTTTATTGGCAAAATGATATCTCTGCTTTTTAATATGCTGTCTAGATTTCTCATAACTTTTTTTCCAAGGAACAAACCTCTTTTAGTTTCATGGTTACAGTCACTGTTTTGCAGTGATTTTGGAGTCCAAGAAAATAAAGTCTGTCACTGTTTCCATTGTTTACCCATCTATTTGCCATGAAGTGATGGGACCAAATGCAATGATCTTAGTATTTTGAAGGTTGAGCTTTAAGCCAACTTTTTCACTCTCCTCTTTCACCCTCATCAAGAGGCTCTTTAGTTCCTCTTTGCCTTCTGCCATTAGAGTGGTGTCAGCTACATATCTGAGGTTATTGATATTTCTCCCAACAATCTTGATTCCAGCTTGAGCTTCATCCAGCCTGGCATTTTGCATGAGGTACTCTGCATATAAGTTAAATAAGCAGGGTGACAATATACAGCCTTGACATGCTCCTTTTCCAGTTTTGAATCAGTCCATTGATCCATGTCCAGTTCTATCTGTAGCTTCTTGACCTGCATACAGATTTCTCAGGAGGCACGTAAGGTGGTCTGGTATTCCCATCTCTTGAAGAATTTTCCACAGTTTGTTGTGATCCACACAGTCAAAGGCTTTGGCGTAGTCAATAAAGCAGAAGTTTTTCTGGAATTCCTTTGCTTTTTCTATGTACTGATGGATGTTGGCAATTTAATCTCTGGTTCCTCTGCCTTTTCTAAATCCTGCTTGTACGTCTGGAAGTTCTTGGTTCATGTAGTGTTGAAGCCTAACTTGAAGGATTTTGAGCATAACCTGGCTAGCATGTGAAATGAGTACAGCAGTGCAGTAGTCTGAGCATTCTTTGGCATTGCCCTGCTTTGGGATTGGCATGAAAACTGACCTTTTCCAGTCCTGTGGCCACTGCTCAGTTTTTCAAATTTGCTGGCATATTGAGTGTAGCACTTTTTTTTTTTTTTTTCCATTTAAAGGATTTTATTTCTCCAGATAGGAAGGCTACAAAGTTAAATCCTTAATAACCAAAATTTAATATAATACTTCATTCTTCAAAACAACCACAGACTTTTGAGCTCTGGACACCCAGGCTACACAAAAGCCCAAACCTTCATGCTTTCTCAGGAAATGTACATCTTTCCCAAGAGGCCTTGCATGCCAGCTCCACAGCTGAAATTCCTGTTACAGGACTGAACCAAACTGAAATCAGGCCGCAGTCAACCTGCGTAGGCCCTGTTGTACCCAGGGCTCTGGTCCAGTTCTCTCCCAACCCTGGGTCCATCGTGGTCCATTCAGGGTCTGTCTGCTGCCAACGGTGAGCTCCAGAGGTCAGGAAACTGAAGGCTGTGCATGTCTACACGTGGTTCCCTTGGAGCTCCAGCAGGGACCCCTCCTCCAGGATTCATTCTGTAACGTCTGATCTGAAGATTAATAACACTGAAAAGAGATCACCCTTGTACCCATGGCTTTATTTAAGAAACACAACATCACAAGCACTTTTGAAGCCTGTTGTGGTCCTCTCCCATTTTCTGAGATAACCACTGTCCAGAATTTCCTAAGAATTATTTCACAATTGCTTTTTTATTAATCTTTCTATTATAGATTGCTGTTGTGGCTGTGATGTGCAAACCCCACAGATGTCCACACATCAGTTTTACAGGAAATATATGTGTGTGAGTATGATGATTTTAATAAGTTGTGTATGTGTTTGCATTTTAATTGATACAGCAAGCGCTAGAGACTTGATCAGTGCATGCTAGTAATATTTAAAATTTTAACTATTAAAGATTCATAAGTTAGTTCTTTGAAATAAGCAGCCATTGATAGGATATTTCAATGCTTTAAAAATGAAACATATAAAGATTTTAATTGTTTCAATATACAATACGTAGGTTGCAGAACTCAAAACAGTAGTCTGTTAACTTGATAAATGAAACATGGAAGTATGAGAAGACTGAATTCCAAATGTCAGAAATTTAAAGTGAATTTGGATCAGCAAAGTATCCCAAAAATGTTACCCTTATAAATAATCTTTAAACTTCTTAAGTTTAAATAATTAGAAAAATTAGTAGAATATGCATTATTCTAGATAGTAAGATTAATCGGGAGGAAAATTTTCTTAAGTGTAGTTACCAAGAGAGCACTGTAAGTGTCAATCCAAACTAGGAAAATTTAGGTGCTGCTATTTGCCCCGAAAAGCTTAAACTTCTAAAATGATAGTGCGTTGATATACAATATGTGTTTTTCTCTTTCTGACTTGCTTCACTCTGTATGACAGTCTCGGTCCATCCACGTCTCTACAAATGACCCAGTTCTGTTCCTCTTTATGGCAGAGTGATACTCCAGTGTGTAGATGCACCTCATCATCCTCATCCATCCGTCTGTCATTGGACATTTAGGCTGTGTCTAACGCAGAGATGAGGAATCTAGAGAAATGATTCAGATTGACCCACTTCCAGGGCAGAAGCAGAGATGCAGATGCAGGGGATGGACATGCAGACCCAGGGCAGGAGGCAGAGGGTGGGACGGACTGCGAGAGCGTTGCTGACCCACGCAGCGCCGTGTGTAAGATGACAGCTACTGGGAAGTCGCTGAGCAGCATAGGGAGCTCAGCGCGGTGCCCCGAGAGGACCTAGGGGGTGGGGTGGGGTGGGGAGGGAGGCTCAGGAAGGGGGAGATAAATGTGTACACACAGTGGATTCACTTCATCACCAGCAGAAACTAACGCAACCTTGGACAGCGATTATACTCCAATAAAAAAATTAAATGATAGTGACGGCAGTACTCTGAAAACTACGGCAATATTGTTCCTTTATGTTTACCTTTCTACTTGTTAGTAGAAAATGTAAATATTTGCAGATAGCACAAAGGTGCAATCTTCTGTTAGCATTTGAAAATGAAGCTGGTTCAAGCAAGATTGTATGGAGACTGCAAGTGCCTGAACTGGACAGTTGAGCTGAGTTCTGAATCTGACACCCTCATCCTTTTGTTGCATTGGCAGGTACTGCCCTGGCGGACCTGATTCAGATTTCGAATATTCCACCCAGTCTTACACTGGATACGAGGTAAAGTAATGTCCGGAGGGGTGTTCTATCATACTTTACTTAGCACATGCTTTTACAAGTATTGGCTTTCTTAAAATTTTTATTTCTTTTTTTTTTCTTGATTGCACAAGTTACTCATTCATGAAACATTTGCCAAGTGCCTCTATATATTGTTCCAGTCACTGCAGAAATACTTAACCTAAGCGCTTATTATTAACATAACATATGTCAACACTGTTCTAAACACGTTACAACTTTAAATCTTCTGGCAGCGTTTTGAAGGTAGACACTATTATTATCATAGTTTTATGGATAAGGAAACTGGAGCCTAGAAGGCTTACACAGCTGGCCTGGAGGACACATCCCAAATGTAACAGGGCCAGGCCTTGAATTCTGTGAACCTCACCAGGACGTTTTCCTGCCTCTGCAGCCGTGAAGAAAACAGGTCAGGTCTTGTGGAATCTGCATTCTAATAAGTGGAAGGTAGATAGTAATGATGCTGGGAAAGACTGAAGGCAAAAGACGAAGAGGGCAGCAGAGGATGTGATGGTTGGATGGCATCACCGAATCAATGGTCATGAGTTTGAGCAAGTTCCAGGAGACAGTGAAGGACAGGAAAGTCTGCGACTGGACAACAACAAGACAGTAATGAAACAAAAGAAAAAATAATCAGGCACCAGTTGAGATGGGAAGCAGGGAAGTAAAGTCAAGTAAGATATAGGAGAGAGTGACTTTAGCTTTGGTGGCTGGGAAGGGTGACGTGGTAACTGAGCCCTGGATGACAAGAAGGTGGCTTTTGAGAAAATCAAGAGAGAGCATCCTTAGCAGAGAGAATAGATAAAAGGCAGAGCCAAAGTGGGAATAACGGTGGAGCTCTGGAGCAGAGCGGGTGAGGGGAGAATGAGCTTTGGGATTCAGTGACACAGAGAGTTGTAAGGCAAGGCAAGAAGTTTGTCCAGGTTTTTCCATAAACTGTCGAGGAAAAACCCGAGTGAACTTTTTGGCCAACCCCGTGGCTGTCATGTGCAGCCAGCCAGGTTTAAAGCAGAGGAGTGTTCACGATGGGGAACACGTGTAAATCCATGACTGATTGATGTCACTGTGTGGCAAAAACCACTACAATATTGTAATTAGCCTCCAACTAATAAAAATAAATGAAAAAATAAAGCCGAGGAATGGTATAATCCAGGTAGGTCCTAAGAGGCCTTTGATGGCTCTTGCGGGGGCAAGAGTGAGAGCGGGAGGCCAGAGAGCAGGCTCTCCAAGCAGTGACCCCTTCAGAAGAGGCCGGCAGCCAGCAACCTAAGTGACTCTTTTTATCTTCTCATGTATGGTTTTTCATTTTTTTCCCTTTTTTTTTTTTTTAAATAGATCAAATTGTAAAAAACACAAAAGAAATCTCTCAGTGAAAAGGCTCCCTCTCATCACTTTCCCTGGCCACCCCATTCGGCTCCAGCCCCCTGAACAGTCCGTCAGTATCATCCCTTTCCTGTTCATCCACCATCGATATTAACAGCATATAGATACAAAGGCAATTCATGTCGTTTATCCTAACTTTGTACACAGCAGGTAATCTGTCAAGACCTTGCCTTTCTCATTTAACAGTGTGTCTTCAGGGAACATTTTCTTCTCTTTATTATTTCTGGCTGTGCTGGGTCTTCGTTGCCGCAGTCTTTCTCTGGCCGCAGTGCACGGGGCCCCCTTTGTGGCTTCTCTTGTGGAGCACAGGTTCCAGGCACGCGGCTTCAGTCATCGCAGCATGAGGCCTCAGCAGCTGGGAACATTTTCTGCCAGGACATTATTTTGTGGCCGTTGACCTTTGTAAGATAGCATGGAGACTTCGTGTTAAGCCATCACAAACTATGTTGTAATTTAATGATCTGGCTCAAAGGTTATTTTCTCAAGGAACTCTTTCGAATATGCATGCACACCTCTGTCTGGAGCAGCAAAACAGTTTGGTGGCCCAGGGGATTCCATCAGCGTTTACCCAAAGCTGTAGCTGTGACCCAGGGAGCCGCCTGCTGTTGAATGGAGGCCAGCCAGATAATCTTCAGGTCATTATTTCAAACTGACCAAACTGAGGAAGGAAGAAAGGAGCCCAAGAGAATTTTAGTTTTTTATACAACCCTTTTGAAAGTACATCTTATTTTTAATTCAGTGTGGGCATGACAGGATATTTTTCTTTTTTTAGCCAACCTCCATGCGAGCTATCCGTGCCAGGTATGACCCTTACCTGCAGACGAGACACCGGATAGAACAGGTAAGGTTTTAAAAAGCATTTTTACATTAGATCTTTATACTTAGGAGGTACTGTTGCTTGATTTGAGTCAAACCAGAAATAAGAACTGAAAGAATATTTCTCTCCTTCATAAGTTTTTAATATCCCATCTGACGGAGAGGAAAATTTTGCAGTTCCTAGCAGGGTCAAAAGCACCACTTGCTTTAAAGACCATATTATTTTCTGTAAGGGTTTTATAGTCTCTGAAGTTCTTTGAGTTTGTAGAAAGTCATGCATGTTATGAAACTTACAGTGGGTGGCAGTGTCGAAGGTCTTAGACAATAGGTGGGTGGATTAATTTTAGCTTCCATGAGCCAAATGAGAAATATTTGGCTGGTTTGCTGGGGTGAGAATGGGAAATTGACTTCAGGGGAATGAGGGTCTCGTGGGAGCCGTGGAATTGTTCTGTATAATGGTGGTTGTGGTGGTGGTGGTTACACAACTCTAAACTCATTTAATTGTACAATTAACGTTAATGGATTTTGTTGTATGGGGTTGGCCAGAAAAGTTTCAACATCTTACGGAAAAACCCAACGAACTTTTTGGCCAACCCAATGTATAAATTATACCTTAATGTAACTGATTAAAAACAAGTACTATGTCAGTGGCCTCTCTGTGTTCAAGAAGTCTGAACATTAATTTTGTTTTAAACTTATCTAATTTAAAACAACGCAAGCACTGTCTACAGTTTTTATAGTAACATCTAGTCGGGCAACTAGACAGTCTGAAATGGAAAATAACATGTAACAGAAACTCACTTCTGTGTTCTTTTCTTTTTTAGCCACGATATTTAATTTATTTAAAATGTGTCAGTAGAGCATGAAAGGTTTCTCTTTACCAAAAAGGAGCATGGGTTCTGGAAGATGCAGATAACACCAGAGAGTGGTGATTCTTCCCCAGCTGTAAATGTGCTAGAATCACCTGCGTGATGTTTTCAAGACACATGCCAGGTTTCACCTCTGGAGTTATATGGTGCTGTCTGGTTTAGGGTCCAGGCAAGATATTTTGAAAAAGCTACCAGGAAGATCTAATTGTGTATCCCTGGTGAATGACCATAGATGGAGTATTCTTTTAGTGTTGATAGCTATATGCACATACTTATATATTTGCATATGTTTCACATTCACGCATACACTTATGTATGTATAAGGATTTACATATGTATTGGGTTGGCCAAAAAGTTCATTTGGGTTTTTCAAGCCTGAATGAAATTTTTGGCTAACCTAATATAAGGATGTATGTATTTATTTATAAGTTGCTATTCTTCATTTTCAGAAATAAGTATTCAAAAAGATAGCTTTTTGCTCATATTAAGTGCAGATATCCTCTTTACTTAGTACATTAGAGTTCATAATTTGTAGTCCACTTGACTGAGTTTTTCTCAAGCCTAACACCTGGCAAGAAATCAAAATACCTGTTTTTAAATATTAGAATCTTGACTTATTGTTGTTGAAAAATGGAAAGATCTGTACTATTGTATCCCCACGTAGAGGAGATATTATATTTCACACTGATTATTCCCCCCACCCCTGAAACCAGGCTAAAAAGGTGCCACCTGTGTCCAGAATCTTCACAATTCAAAACTGGAAAGTTTTCATTTGAAACTGCTTTCTTAATGCTTCTTTCTAATCTGGTGTTCTCTTTCTTTGGTTTGCTTCAGGTCCTGGTTATAGTGCATATAGTCGTCTTTGTCCTCAACGCTGACCTCAAGGTCTGGCGTAGAGTACATGTTGAGGGGGCTTCCCTGGTGGCCCAGGGGTTAAGGCTTTGCCCTCCAGTGCGGGGTACAGGTTCAGTCCCTGGTTGGGGAGCTGAGATCCTCTGTGCCTTCTGGGCAAAAAAACAAAACGTAAAACAAGCAGTCTGATAGCAAATTCAGTGAAGTCTTCTTAAAAAATACATAATCAAGAAATATCTGTTTATTCTATTACAATGTATACAATTATATCTTGTATGATTATATTTGCTGCTAATTTATTTCTCTATTTTTGAATGTTCACTTAACTCTGTAAGTTGACATCAGACTTTTGATTATTTTAAATTTCCTACTCTTCCTCCTTATTTGAACCATAATTATTTTTCTTTCAGACTCTGGAGCCTATTTTCTTGAGTCCGTAGAATTTGCTCAACGTGTTTGCTTCTCGTTTTTAAACTGTAGTGATGAAAACACTGCCAAGTAAAATTAGAAATTTTCAGTAAGCCACTTAAGAGTAGTTGACTATACCTTCCTAATGCTGATGAATTTATGTCTTTCAGTTAAAACAACTTGGTCACAGTGTGGATAAAGTGGAATTTATCGTGATGGGTGGAACATTTATGGCCCTTCCAGAAGAATACAGAGATTATTTTATTCGAAATTTACATGATGCCTTATCAGGACATACCTCCAACAATATTTATGAGGCCGTCAAGTAAGAAATCCTTACTTTATCATATTCACCTGAGTGGTTGTTGGGTTATTCTCCTGGCAGCCTGGCAGCAGTCTGTGAGAATTCCTTTTGCTCTATGTCTAGCCTCCTAGTTCTTTGGGGGACAAGGGGAGAGGTTTTCATTCTTTTTACCTACTTGGTTTTCATGGATTGTAAGGTTAAATACATTTTTTCCAATTTTACTGAGATGTAGTTGACATACAATACTGTCTACAGGTGTGTAGAATAATGACTTCATTTATATCGTGAGATGATGACCACGATAAGTTTACTTAACAGAAATCATCTCATGCAGTTCTAGTTCTTGTTGTTACTACTATATTGTGAGGCGAAGGATTATGTGTTTTAAAAGTGACTATGGTCCACTGGCATTAGTATTCTCACAAAGTCACTGTGCAAAAGAATAAAAAGAAAGGAAAAGAGAAAAACAACAAAACATACAAAATCACTCTGCAGATCTTTTCGGCCTTAGGCTGCTCTAAGCTGCAGGAGTGGGCTTGATTGGAATTGGTGAGCTCACCCAGAAAAAGCAATGGCAGTACTTTTAATCTGAGACATTGAGCTGCTATAAAACTCACAGAACAAATGACTGTTATTTAATAGGTATTGTTTTATGACTTACTACCTGATGACTGTTGAGTCATTTCTCTTTGTGAATGGGATCATTTATTTGTTTCAAATTTTAGACAAAAAATCCTAGTCAAAACAGAAGACAGCTATGCTTTCTTTTGATACCTTCTGTCTCCATTTTTAGCAAGAAGAAAAATAAAGTTTCCTAAGTTTAGTGATTTTAGAAGTGAAAGTCTTAAAACAGTTTTTATTTTCAGAAATGTCAGGGACACCTGCCTAAGCTGCTGTGTACTCACCCTTTTTTTTACTGAACGTTAGTTGAAGGCCCACCAGGGAACCATGCTCTGCCTTGGGTACTGGGAACGACACGGTGAACAAGACAGATGTTGTCCTTGCCCTGGCAGTGCTGGAACTGCGGAGCATTCTGCTGGTTCAACAGATAACAAACAGTGGGTGCAGTGATGGAGACAGACTGCTGTGCTGGAGAAAACATAGGCTGATTCTGTACACGAAGTGGCGATGTTTAAGCTGAGATCGGAAGTACATGGAGGAGTCAGTCAGGCCAGGCACAGAAAACAAGTAAGACGGAGGCCCTGAAGCAAGGAGGAAACTTGAGGTGTTCCAGGAACAAAGAGGAGGCAGGTGTGGCTAGATTCCAGTGAACCAAGGAGCAGATGTCATGAGCGGAACTTGAAGAGTCAGTTGTGCTGGATGTTGAGGACTTAAAATGTTTGAATCAGCAGTAGGAAGTAGGTGAATGGTTTGGAGCCAGAGAGTGACGTGTTCAGGTTTGTAGGTCTGAAATCATCCTGGCTCTTGCGTGGCTAGTGGATTTGAGGGGTGCCAGGGCAGAAGTGGTAAGCCAGGTGGGAGACTGTTGTATCCACCCCTGCTCGAATGAGGGTGGTGACATCAGTGACAGAAGAGTAGATGGGTTACAGCTATATTTTATTGCTGATGGACTTTGAGTCAGGTTGGAAATAAGACGAAGGAATCGAGGATGACACCCAGTTTGGGTTGTAGAAAGCGATCAAGGGTAGTGCTGCCTACCAAGATGGAAGAACAGGGGAAAGAACAGGTTTGTGGGAGAAAAGTCAAGACTTTTACTTTGGCTTCATTAAGTTCGAAATGCCTCAAGTGGGGACATTTCTAGGCGTACAAGAGATGTCTGGGCTGGCAATAAATGTTCCAGAAAAAAAATGTTCTGTAACATTTCATGGAAAAACCTAAACGAACTTTTAGCCAGCCCTATAAAACTGAGGATTATCAGATTGTTACAGGTGTTTGTCATCACAGGAATGGATGAGCTTACCTTATGGGAGAGTCTCATGAATCTCCAAGGTACAGTACATGAAAAAGCAAGTTTTAGAGCAGCTCTTACTGTGTGATCCCATCTTTTGTGTGGTCATACCTGTGTAAGTATAAATACATGGAAGAGGTGATGGAATCTTGGTCATCATTGGCATCCTTTAGAACCGTGGTGGAAGGGACGTGGGGAATGGGAGTGAACGGGGACAGTCACATTTACTCTGTCTGCAGTGTGCTGGGCGCTGCAATGAGTATTTACTTACTTACTTCTTGCAAGAAATCTTTGAGTTACATATTTAAGCCATCCCTGTTTTACAAGTGAGGAAACTAAGGCCCAGAGAGATGAAGCCACTTGGCCCAGGTCCACAGGAGGTGAAGTGGGGCCTGTGAAACCAAGGCAGCTTTGCTTTCAGAGCCTAAACTTGGCTATAATTATCATGCAGGACGTCATGCCAGGCGTAAAACCAACAAGAGTACCTGTCTGTGTGTGTATGAGCACGCGTTTGTGTACATCACCAGAGCTTCAAAATACTGGAAGAAAAAAATTTTTTTTCCTTGCACTCCCTCTCCCACTGCCTTCAGGCTTTTTTTTTTTCCTGGTGTCTTTTTTATTACAGTGTGGGTAGGTTGGGTGCAGGAAAACATCTAATTATAAGGTGGTTCAAACAGTGCCCCTCTTAGTTTTTTGCAGGGTGATAAGTAGGACTTGAATGAACTCAAAGATGCTTTCATTATCCTGTAATTAAAATGGTTCTTGGCATGTCGCAGTCACAAGTAAACTGGTGAATGAATTTTGAATGATCGTCTGCTGGCAGGATGTTGACAACTAATGACCACGTAGGGCCTCTTGGAATGGGGGACAGGGTGCTGTGTTCACCCTACTTCAGTGCCCTTAATGTCTGCTGCCCTTTGGGTTGGTAAAAATGAAAAGAGTAGAGAGACTTTTTCATAAGTTTAGATAAACCTCCAGGGTAGTTTTGAAATATGAGGGAAGTGGGCAGGACACAACCTTTAAAAGAATGAGATGGGCATGTGTGTGCCTCTGTGCTCTGTCGTGTCCAATTCTTTGTGAACCCATGGACTGTAGCCCACCCAACTCCTCTGCTGGTGGAATTTCCCAGGCAAGAAGACTGGGGTGGGTTGCCATTTCCTTCTCGAGGGAATCTTCCTGACCCAAGGATCAAACCCAAGTCTCTTGCATCTTCTACATTGGCAGGCAAATTCTTTACCATTAAGCCACCTGGGAAACCCATGACATGGCCATGAGACATGACAGACTGGTTGGAACCAAGATGGTGGAACAGTTAGCCTCTAGAAGACATTGAGCCTTATCATACACTCATTGTAATACATTAGCATGCTAAATAGCACACCCACCAGCACCATAACAGTTCTAAGGCTAACCAAAGAGGTCAAAAAGTGGATGGTGATTGCTGGAAATCTCTGCCCCTTCCCCAAAATAATTAGAATAATTCTCCCTCTTGTCATAGTTATCGTTCAGTCACTCAGTCATGTCCAACTCTGCTATCCCATGGACTGCAGCGCACAGGATTCCCTGTCCTTCACCATCTCCCAGAGTTTGCTAAAACTCATATCCATTGAGTAGGTGATGCAATCCAACCATCTCATCCTCTGCCACCACCTCCTCCTCCTACCCTCAGTCTTTCGCTGCAGCAGGGTCTTTTTCAGTGAGTTGGCTCTTTGTATCAGGTGACCAAAGTATTGGAGTTTCAGCTTCAGCATGAGTCCTTCCAATGAATATTCAGGGCTGATTTCCTTTAGAATTGACTGGTTTGATCTCTTTGCAGTCCAAGGGACTCTCAAGAGTCTTCTCCAACACCGCAGTTCAAAAGCATCAATTCTTTGGTGCTCAGCCTTCTTTATGGTCCAACTCTTTCATCCATACATGACTACTGGAAAAGCCATAGCTTTGACTAGATGGACCTTTATCAGCAAAGTGATGTCTCTGCCTTTTAATACACTGTCTAGGTTTGTCATGGCTTTTCTTCCAAGGAGCAAGCGTCTTTTAATTTCATGGCTGCAGTCACCATCTGCAGTGATTTTGGAGCCCAAGAAAATAAAGTCTGTCACTGTTTCCATTGTTTCCCTATCTGTTTGCATGAAGTGATGGGACCAGATTCACTTCTTACCTATCACTTCATTTCAGAATTCTTTTGTGATGAAGCTAGAACCTCAGATTCAGCAGCAGTTTGAGATGCCTGGGTGGAGTGCTCAGCGTCTGGGAGAGTGGGTGTGAGCAGCCTACTTTGTGTGATGGCCACCAGAGGAGGCTATGGGTTAATTCTGTGTCCATGAATCAACTTTGAAAAACAGCAGGCAAGCCTGATCTCCATCCTGCAGGGCCTCGAGTAGCAGGATGAAATGGGACCTTATTTTTACTGCTCATTCGGAACCTTGATCATTCATGAATATGAGTCATACTGAGTAAAACGCTGAAGTCTTTCAAACTTTTGAGGGAGTCATGATGTAATCCAACGCCTTCTTCCTAATAATACTGACAAACAGATGACAGCTTAGAATAAAACGCAATTAGAGGAAAAACAGCCTTAATTAGTTCAAAGCCCCATGACGTTAGGATGACAACGGTACCTCAGAGGATTACTGCCTAAAAATCCATTGCACTCTGAGAATTCCCTCTTAGGATCAGATCATCTATTCAGACCATCACTTTTTTTTCTCTCCACGCTTCTGTGTTATATATTCTTTTCTCAGTGCAGCTGTTCTCTTGTTGCAGACCTTGTGCATTAACTGAGTTTGAATCATAAATATCTTTGATTTGTTCCATCCCTCCACCCCCCTCCATGAAAGTTTGTTGCAGAGATTTTTAGTCTGTTTTTTGGGTCCCCTAGGTCATGTGAGCTAGCTAGGCCAGCTGAAAATGTGTATAATGTATTTTTAGGATACAGTCAATTTGACATTTTATCAACTGAAACTTTAAAATTTTGCAATGCAAAGAGATAGAGGGAAACAATAGAATGGAAAACACTAGAGATCTCTTCAGGGAAATTAGAGATACCAAGGGAACATTTCATGCAAAGATGGGCACAATAAAGGACAGAAACAGTATAGACCTAACAGAAGCAGAAGATATTAAGAAGAGTTGCAAGAATACACAGAAAAACTATACAAAAAAGTTCTTAATGACCCAGATAACCATGATGGTGTGTTCACTCACCTAGAACCAGACATCCTGGAATGCATCATTATGAACAAAGCTAGTGGAGGTGATGGAATTCCAGCTAAGCTATATTTAAAATCCTAAAAGATGATGCTGTTAAAGTGCTGCATTCAATATGTCAGCAAATTTGGGAAACTCAGAGGTACGACAGGACTGAAAAATGTCCGTTTTCATTCCAATCCCAAAGAAAGGCAATGCCAGAGAATGTTCAAACTGCCGCACAGTTGCACTCATCTCACATACTAGGAAAGTAATGCTCAAAATTTTCCAAGCCTTGCTTCAACAGTACATGAACCAAGAACTTCCAGATGTGCAAGCTGGGGAACCAGAGATCAAGTTGCCAACATCCGTTGGATCATAGAAAAAGCAAGAGCATTCCAGAAAAACATCTACTTCTGCTTTATTGACTATGCCAAAGCGTTTGACTGTGTGGATCACAACAAACTGTGGAAAATTCTGAAAGAGATGGGACTACCAGCCCATGTGACCTGCCTCCTGAGAAATCTGCATGCAGGTCAAGAAGCAACATTTAGAACCAGACATTGAACAATGGACTGGTACCAAATTGGGAAAGGAGTACATCAAGGCTGTATATTGTCACCCTGCTTTTTTAACTTATATGCAGAGTACATCATGCAAAATGCCAGGCTGGATGAAGATCAAGCTGGATTCAAGATTGCTGGGAGAAATATCAATAACTTCAGATATGCAGCTTACACCACCCTTATGGCAGAAGGCGAAGAGGAACTAAAGATCCTCTTGATGAAAGAGAAAGAGGCGAGTGAAAAAAGCTGGCTTAAAACTCAACATTCAAAAAATGAAGATCATGGCATCTGGTCCTATCACTTCATGGTAAATAGATGGGGAAACAATGAAAACAGTGACAGACTTTATTTTCTTGGGCTCCAAATCACTGCAGATGGTGACTGCTGTCGTGAAATTAAAAGACACTTGCTCCTTGACCAACCTATGACCAACCTAGATAGCATATTAAAAAGCAGAGACACTAGTTTGCCAACAAAGGTCCGTCTGATGAAAGCTATGGTTTTCCAGTAGTTGTGTATGGATGTGAGAGTTGGACCATGAAGGAGAATGGGCACCAGAGAACTGATGCTTTTGACCTGTGGTGTTGGAGGAGACTCTTGAGAGTCGCTTGGATTGCAGGGAAATCAAATCAGTCAAACCTAAAGGAAATCAGTCCTGAATATTCATTGGAAGGACTGATGCTGAAGCTGAAGCTCCAGTACTTTGGCCACCTGATGTGAAGAACTGACTCCTTAGAAACTCCCTGATGCTGGGAAAGGTTGAAGGCAAGAAGAGGATGACAGAGGATGAGATGGTTGGATGGCATCACCAACTTGATGGACATGAATTTGAACAGGCTTCGGGAGCTGATGATGGACAGGGAAGCCTGGCATGCTGCAGTCCATGGGGTGGCAAAGAGTCAGACACGACTGAATGACTAAACTGATACTCTTTGTGTGAAGCTTTATTTTTACAGAAATAGTCTGATGCCTAGTGGTATGTGTAAATTGTCCTTTTTGGGGGTGAAATGAACTTTTATTCTATAACTTCAGATCACGGTATGTGTGCAGAAAAAGCCTTTTGAAGAAGAAAGCCTCTTTCTCTAAAGGACAGACCAGAACTGGCATTGTTTTGTTTCTGTTCTTTAATTTACCTCAAGGGGGCAATAAACACTTTACTTTCAGATAAAAATTTATATGTGATTTGAGTTTTCATTGCAGCAAATATCATGAATGGCTCTCGGGAAGTAGTAAAAGTACAGTCTGGGAGCCATAAAACCAGCCATAAATGCTATGCTGAGTCCTGCCAACCCACACTTGACATGTTTTGCTTTTTTTGCTCCTGGCCTCTGTGCTTTTATGAAATAATCTAGAAAAAGCCAATTTGCAGTCTTGTGTTTGTGGAGGTAAATTTTTACTGCCAGCTCCCTATAATAGAGTTGGTATTTGTGTTTTAGGGAAGCTTTGTGTAATTTGAAGAAATAGTTGTCTGGTTGGCGCTACAGAACTAGAGGCTCAGAAAACTTTTCAAATGTTGACATCCTTGCAAAGTTTAGAGCAGCCCGGAGATGCTGTGTTTTGGACATGACATTTCCTGCAAAATTTTTGGATGGACATTTATTTATCTTACTCTGCTCTAAGTTCTCTGGCATAGATGGTAATTAAGAAAACTATTTGGGTTACCTAGTGTGACTCACCTTTCTCAGATGTAAGGTAGTGAATTCATGTTTATTTTCCTGTTATTTTCCTAGTCTGCATGCATGCGTGCTCAGTCGTGTTCAACCCTTTGCGACCCTGTGGACGGTAACCCACCAGGCTCCTCTGTCGACGGAATTCTCCAGGCAAGAATACTGGAGTGGGCTGCCATTTCTTACTCCAGGGGATCTTCCCCACTCAGGGATTGAATCCGTGTCTTCCTGCACTGGCAGTTGGGTTCTTTACCACTGAGCCACCAGGGAATCCTTATTTTCCTAGTAGTTGACGCTAACACGACTACACAGATACAGTACTGAGTTACATCCTGGGACGTCCCTGGTGCTCCTCTGGCTAAGACTCCACACTCCAAATGCAGGTGGCCCAGGTTCGATCCCTAGTCAAGGAACTGGATCCCACGTGCTGCAGCTAAGACCCAGCACAGCCAGATTAAAAAAATAAATATTTTAAAAGTTATTATTCATATTGTGACTAATGAGTCAACCTCATTTAAAGTTAATAGCCATTGTTCGAATTGACGTCAAGTTCTGCTGTTAGCTCGACTTTGTCCCTGCTTCGCTATCATGTGTCGCGTCTAAATCAAGTTTTGCTTTTTTCTGAAAAGATTAAGAGTTAGAGTAAGGAAAAATCCTGACAAGGCGAACTCGGTTAACATTTATGGCAGGGTGGTAGCAAGTAGTGTGCTCGCTCCCTGCAGCTGGGAACGTTGGAAAGCTGAGGAAACAGAGTCAAGGACGAAGCAGGTATGGTTTCTGTGAGGACTCATTAAATCAAGCAAAGTGATAATCCCTCCTATCACCTAGACTGAGACCACAGCAGTCTCTAGAGACCGTCAATCACTGGTGACTCTCGTCCTTCAAAAATCATCGCCCTGGAGATGAAAAGGACCAGCAGTGGGGCCTGAGTCACCCATTCGCCAGAATGCACACGTCGCCAAATAACTCAGAGCAACCTTTTAACAGTCGTATTCCTTTTTAATCAGTCTTGCCCAGAAGCAGTTTTACACTCAATCTTTGTTGCTCCTTGGCTATTCTCACAAGATGCCTTTTAAAAGGAGAGTTACCCATCAAGAAGTGAGTGAGTCATGCCTTCTCCCTGTGGAATTTTTAATTCATTTCCGTTCCTTCCTTTTTTTTTCCCCATGTCCATCAGTGAGTTTAAAGCCCCCAACTATGTCCTCCTGAGTCCTGGAAAAACTAGAGTGCTAGGTAACGCTGGGTGCCAGGCCCAGAAGATAATTTCATGAATTTGCAGAGTAACAGAGAAAGCAGAGCAACCTGAGAAGCCCTGAAAGTGACCACCTCCTGCCTTTCCGGGCTTTGGCTCCAGTATCCCACCTCCCACCCACCGCTCACTTTATATATTGATCACTTTTACTACCTCTCTTGGTAAATCAGATTTTCACAGACGGTAACTCCGATCCTTGACACTGGCAGCACAATTTAGGGTACAATCTTAGTCATCATAAAGAGATACTAGTTTTTCTCCCAACATTTTCTTTGAAATAAAAATGGAAAGAATTTTCCAGTAAACATCACATACTTAGCACCTGATGGAAAGAATTTTCCAGTAAACATCACATACTTAGCACCTGTGTTCTATGATATGTGCTTTATCACATACTTAGCTAACTAGCCATTTCTATGCATTCATCAATCCCTCTTTTATTTATTTATTTATTTTTTAACACATTTTAAAGCAGGATGCAGGCAGGCTTCGGAACACTTTCCCCAAAGACATCATCATGCACATCATTAGCTAGTTCACTGTAGTCTTGTCTTTTCAAGTAAATTTACATACAATGAAATGCACAGATGCTATGGGTACCTCTTGATGAGTTCTAACTAATGCGTGTACCTGTGTAACAAAACCCTGCTAAGACAGAGAACATCATCGCCACCGAAAGTTTCCTCCGGCCTCCTCCCTGTAAATCCCCACCTGGACTCCCAGAGGCGGCCATTGTTCTCATGTTTTCCCCTTTCATAGATTAATTTTGCCTATTAAACTTCATGTTTTAGCTGGCCAAAAAGTTAGTTCGGGATTAGTAAGTCAGTAAGATGGTCTGGAAAACCCAAATGGGCATTTTGGCCAACCAAATAAATGGAACCAAATAATACATATTCTTTGGTGTGAGACATCTTTTCTTGGAGAGTTATATTTTGAGCTTCATCCATGTTGAGTTTTATAATAGCCATTATCTTTTTAGTTCTGGGTAGAATTCCTTTGTAGGCATAGACCATAGTTTGTTTATCCATTCTGTTGATGGATAGCTGGGCTATTTCCAGTTTGTAGCTTTCATGGTAAAACTTCAGTGAGGACACTTATGCAGTCTTTTTGTGAACATATGTATTTCTCTTGGGTATAATAACCATCATACATTTAGTTTCAAAACTGCCAGACATTTTCCCAAAGTGGTTGCATCATTTGTACTCCCACCAGTGACATACGAGTGTTCATTTGTTCCACATCCTCACCAGAGTAAGGTAGTGTCATTTTTGCAAGTTTAGCCATTCTAGTGGGTGTGTAGTGGCATCTCACTGTGCTTTTAATTTGCGTTTTCCTGATGACTAATGATGCTGAGCACTTTGTTATGTACTTATGCTTTCTGTGTATATTTCCTTTGTGAAGTGTGTGTTAAAATCTTTTGCCTATGTTTTTATTTTTTGTATGCCCTGGATTCTAGTCCTTTGTTCAGTCTCTATTTTGCAAACATGAAAACTCAGTCTGTGACTTGACTGTTCATTATGTTAAAATCTTTGAGCAGAGTGTTTTCTTTTGGTAAAGGTTCAGTTCTGTTCAGTCACTCAGTTGTGTCTGACTCTTTGTGACCCCATGAATCGCAGCACGCCAGGCCTCCCTGTCCATCACCAACTCCTGGAGTCTACCCAAACCCATGTCCATCGAGTCGGTGATGCCATCCAGCCATCTCATCCTCTGTTGTCCCCTTCTCCTCCTGCCCTCAATCTTTCCCAGCATCAGGGTCTTTTCAAATGAGTCAGCTCTTCGCATGAGGTGGCCAGAGTATTGGAGTTTCAGCTTCAACATCAGTCCTTCCAGTGAACACCCAGGATTGATCTCCTCTAGGATGGACTGGTTGAATCTTCTTGCAGTCCAGGGGACTCTCAAAAGTCTTCTCCAACACCACAGTTCAAAAGCGTCAATTCTTTGGCGCTCAGCTTTCTTCACCGTCCAACTCTCACATCCATACATGACTACTAGAAAAACCATAGCTTTGACTAGATGGACCTTTGTTGGCAAAGTAATGTCTCTGCTTTTTAATATGCTATCCAGGGTGGTCATAACTTTCCTTCCTAGGAGAAAGTGTCTTTTAATTTCATGGCTGCAATCACCATCTGTAGTGATTTTGGAGCCCAAAAAAGTAAAGTCTGACACCGTTTTCACTGTTTCCCTGTCTATTTCCCATGAAGTGATGGGTCCAGATGCCATGATCTTAGTTTTCTGAATGTTGAGCTTTAAGCCAACTTTTTCACTCTCCTCCTCCACTTTCATCTAGAGGCTTTTTAGTTCCTCTTCACTTTCTGCCTTAAGGGTGGTGTCATCTGCATATCTGAGGTTATTGATATTTCTCCCGGCAATCTTGAGTCCAGCTTGTGCTTCTTCTAGCCCAGCGTTTCTCATGGTGTACTCTGCATATAATATCTAGCAATTTTTTTCTTTCATAATTACTGCCTGTTTTATATTATCTCTTAAAAAACCTTTGCCTACTCACAAGGCAAGAAGATATTTTCCTGTGTTTTTTTCTAGTTATAGATTTAACTTTTATGTTTAGTTTCATATGTAGGCTTATGATCCATCTTGATTTAATGTTTTATGTGTAGTGCATGATAGGAGTTGAGATTTCTTTTTTTCTATATACGTACCTAATTGTTTCAACATTACTTCTTTTAAAACTTCCCTTTCCCATATAGATTGTATTGGCAGTTTTGTCAAAAATCCATTGGCTATATAAATTTTGGACTGGACTCTCTTCTGTTCCATTGATTTGTTTTCAGTCTCTATGCCAGTACCATAGCCTGATTCCTATAGTTTTAGGGTATGTCCTGAAGCAGTGTAAGTCTTCTAACTCCATGCTAGTTTTTTAAGATTGCTTTGGATATTTTAGGTCCTTTGTCCTTCTGTATAAAGTTTATGCTTGTCAATTTCTAGTAAAAAGTGTGATAGGATTGGTGTTGTGTTTAAAGTATAGAAAAATTTGAGAAAATCGACAATTTAACAATATTGAGCCTTCCAATTTATGGACATAGTCTGTCTTCTAGTTTTTAATTTCTCTTAGCAGTCTTTAGTTTGGAGATTTTGTAAGCTTTTGGTTAAATTTATTTCAAAGGTTGGCCAAAAATTCATGTGGGTTAAACAGGACAGACTTTTTAGTCAACCCAGTATTTTGCTTGTTGATGTTATATTAAGTGAAATTTTTTTAATTGTATTTTCACATTGTTTGCAGTTAGTATCTAGGTACACAGTTGATTTTTGTGTATTAACCTTATAGCATATGAACTTACTAAATTCACTGCTTAGTTCTGTAAGTTGTTTTTGTAGGTATGCTAGAATTTTCTTCAAAAATAGTCATGTAATCTACAAATACAGTGAGTTTTAATTTTTTCCTTTTGGTTGTGGATGCTTTTCTTCCTTATTGCAATAGCTTGGACATTTTGTCCACTGCTAAATGAAAGTGGTGAGAATGAGTCTGTCTTACTCCCAATAATATAGGGAAAACATATAATGCTGCAGTATTAAGTGCAGTGTTACCTGAGAGTTTTTTTTAAGATATCTTTATCAGATTGAAAAATTTTGCAGAGTTTTATCGTTAACTCATGTGTCTAATGATTTCTCTGTGACTCTTTAAAAGATAAAACGCTTTTCCTCTTTCATTCTGATACTGTATATTACTTTGATTTTTTTAATGTTAAACTAACCTTGCATTCCTAAGATAGACCCTACCTTTAACTGAATCCCACAAATTTTAATATGTTCTATTTTAATTATTATTCAATTCACAATGTTTCCTGAAATTGTATTTTTACCTGTGGATTATATGCAAATGGATTGTTTAATTTCTAAGTTTCCAAAAACATGGAGTTTTTCTTGATTTCTGATTTAATTCCCTTTTGGTCAGAGAGTGTCTATTCTGTACCATTTCAGTTTTTTAAAAGTTTTTTTTATTGAGACTTATTTGTGGCTCAACATATATGATCTCTCTTGATGAACATACTATGTGTATTTGAAAGAAGGTTTTGGATATAATGTTCATACATTAGTTGTAATGTATTTTTCTTTCTACGTATCACTGGAGTCAACTTTCTAATACTTTGTAAAGGATTTTATTCATGGGGGATGGTGCTCTATGACTTCCTTCTATGTTTTCTTTTCCTTGTTACATTCTGGCTTCAATGTTATGCCAGCCCTATAAAACAAGTGATGAAGCGTTTCCTCCTTATTTTCTGAAAGACTTCACGTAAGATGAATATTATTTCTTCTGTGTGTTTGCTGAAATTCATGAGTAAAACTGTCCAAGACTAGAGTTTTCTTTAGGGGAGGGTTTTAGATGGTTAGATGCTGGGCTTTCCTGGTGGCTCAGTTGGTAAAGAATCGGCCTGCGGTGCAGGAGACCCGGGTTCAATCCGGGAAGGTCCTTGCAATCAGGAAGATTCCTTCTGATCAGGATCAGATCCTTCCAGTTGGAAGATGCCTTCCGATCAGGAAGATCCCCTGGAGAAGGAAATGGGAAACCCCTCCAGCATGCTTGCCTGGAAAATCCCGTAGACAGAGGAACCTGGTGGGCTGCAGTCCACGGGGCACCAAAGAGTTGGGCACAGCTGAGTGACTAACACTTTAGATGGTTAGCTCCGTTCCTTTGATAGACAAAGGGGTGTTCAGATACTATGTTTCATCTCTGTCCATTGTGTAAGTTGTATTTTTCAAGGAATTTGACTGTTTTATCCAAGTTGTCAAGCTTTTTGGTATAAAGTTGTTCGTAACATTCCCTTACTTTGTTTTTAATGTCTGTAGATGTTATTGATCACTCCCCTTCAATCCTGATATAGATAATCTGTGTTCTTTCTTTTTTTCTCTATCAGTCTAGTTATGGTTTGTCAATTTTGTTGTTCTTTGCAAAGAATTAACTTCTGATTTTGTTTATGCCCTCTACTTTATATATTTCTGCTTTTATTCTTATATCACCTTCTACTTTCTTTGGGTTTACTTTGCTCTTCTTTTTTCTTTGCTCAAATAAGGTGTAGAAACCTAGCCATCCTATAGACCTTTTTTCTTTTCTAATTTAAGTATTTAAAGCTTTACGTTTTCCCCATAAGCACTGCTTTAACTGAATCCCACAAATTTTAATATGTTCTATTTTAATTATTATTCAATTCACAATGTTTCCTGAAATTGTATTTTTACCTGTGGATTATATGCAAATGGATTGTTTAATTTCTAAGTTTCCAAAAACATGGAGTTTTTCTTGATTTCTGATTTAATTCCCTTTTGGTCAGAGAGTGTCTATTCTGTACCATTTCAGTTTTTTAAAAGTTTTTTTTATTGAGACTTATTTGTGGCTCAACATATATGATCTCTCTTGATGAACATACTATGTGTATTTGAAAGAAGGTATATTCTGCTGGTTTTGGATATAATGTTCTATAAGTATCAATTAAGGTGGTAGATAGTGTTGTTCAGTGGTCTCTGGGGATTTCTTTTTTTTCTATGTAGTTCTATCTATTGCTGAGAGAAAAAGAGTAAAATCTCCAGCTATGATTGAAGAATTATCTGTTTGTCTCTTCAGTTGTATTAGTTTCTACTTCATTTGTTTTGAAGATCTGCTAGGTGTATGCACATTTGTGATTGGTATGTTTTCCTGGTGTGTGAACTTTGATAGAACTCTGATTATGAGCTTACTTTTTTATCATTATGAGAAGTCCTTTCTGGTCTTGAGGTCTCCTCTTTTTTTGGTGGTGTTTCCCATTACAGCTGTTATATACATACTGTTTCCTCTATGTATTACCTGTTTCTATCCATTTACTTTGTACCTGTATGTGTCCCTGTATTGAAAATGTGTTTCTTATAGATAACAGTCTGCAGTAGTTGGGTCTTGTTTCTTTAATCCATTTTGACATTGTCTGCCTTTAATTGGAATATTTAATCTGTTCACATTTGCTACAATTGAATTTGCAACTACTAATTTAGTTACTCCCTCACTTTGGTTTTTAGTAGCCAAGAGTTGTGGTCACTGAATACTATTATTGTCTAATTTCATATAATGCATTTTTTTCTGTGTCTTTTAATACGGAATGTCTTCTTAAGAGAGAGGATCTCTTATATCAGGCACAGTGCCTTGAGAAGAGAAGGCATTGGCTTGGCCAAAAAGTTTGTTCAGAAACCTAAACGAACTTTCTGGCCAATGCAATACTTAGAAACCATTGTTAAGTGAGTGCAGTGGGAAGAATTGTGCAGTGAGAATGGGTTCCAAGCTTATTTTCTGTTGTTACCCTACATTATTAATGAGAAGGTGAGACTGAATTATTGCTAAAGTTACTGATTTCTGTGACATTCTGTGCTGTAAGGATTTCTATTGAAATGGCGGTTTTTATCTAAAAGATGTGTTGAGCGGTTATCTTTCATCTAACAGTCACTTTCTGACAATGGCAGCTTTTCTATAATGTTTCGTTATGTGTGTGTGTGTTAGTCACTCAGTTGTATCCAACTCTTTGTGACCCCATGGACTGTAGCCCACCAGACTCCTCTGTCCATGGAATTCTCCAGGCAAGAACACTGGAATGGGTTGCCACTCCCTCCTCCAGGGGATCCTCCCGACCCAGGGATCGAACCCTGATCTCTTGCGTAGCAAGCAGATTCTTTACCACTGAGCTACCAGGGAAGCATGATGTTACGTGTATAATGTACTATTAATAGAAAATAAAAAAGCAATCATGGTTACCACACATTCTTTCAATATTGTATTCACATTCAAATTTAAGGGCTATATACATAACATTCTAGTCCTTAAATTTGAATGTGAATACAACATTGAAAGAATGTGTGGTAACCCTGATTGTTTTTAAATTTTCTGATAATAGTATACTGCTGTTGGTTCTTCAGCATTCTGACTAGGTGTACAAAATAATAGCATTCTTGTTGGGTGTTGGAAGAATCAAAACCCAAAATGTTACGGGTTGTTTTTCATGTGTCTTAAACCTTGTCAGCCAGCAGGATAAGGGAGCAGAGGTCCCTGATTACTCTCTCAGCTCTGTTACCAGGTTAGTTTCTCATAGGTTGTACTCATTTAAGAATCGAAATTCTGCTTCTCTCTGGTACCTCAGTTTGTGTTGAGCGAAACCTTTCGTTATGTATTAGACCCTCCCAACATAACTGCCAATATCCAGGAAGCAAACTTGACTGCCATCTCAAAAGGAAGAAGTTATTTTATAAATCCTCAAACATCCAACTCAGTCTTTCTTCAGTCTAGACTGTCATTAGCTCAGCATTAGACAGGACGTAAAATTCTGTTGAGATATTTTCTAGATATGATTATACTCACTCCCCAAAAAAGAATGTGTTCAGTGGTACTTCTGAGGAATTGGGGGACTTCCCCAGTAAAGAATCTGCCTGTAGTGCAGGAGACTATCGCTGGGTTGAGAAGATGTCCTGGAGAAGGAACCCACTCCAGTGTTCTTGCCTGAAGAATCCCATGGACAGAGGAGCCTGGCGGGCTACAGTCCAGGGGGTCACAGAGAGTCAGATAGGACTGAGTGACTAAGCCCAGCACTGAGGAATTACACCAATAACCCCAGGTCTTATTTGGCAAGTCAAACAAACCTTTGGCTGTCCAAAGTTTATAAATTCTACTTACTCATTTTGGGACTTCAGATGCAGAAGAGAGTTTGTACCTTGTGACTAATGAAAGTTCGTATTTCGTCTACATACCATAAATATCTACTTTGTGGTTTGGTTTGAGTAGGTTGGGTTTGGGGAAGAGGGATGTCCATGTAGGAAAGGGTCCATAAACCTCTCAGGAATTTGGACCTCAACCTCTGGTGAGATTTTACACAGGAAATCGAAAGTAAGGCCCATCCAGCTTCATTAATGACTGAGGTTTCAGACAGGATGGCAGGAAATTAATAGCAATCAGAAATGTTTTTTTGATGCCACAGCCTTCTTGGAGTGAAACAGAAACAGTTTACAAAAGATAATAAAGAGCCTTTCTTATCATCTTCCTTCAGCGTCCTGCTGGTTGGGGCCTTATTGTGAGGAGACAGTAAGTAGTAATAATAGATGTCACTTTTATAGGTCACTTTCTTCCAGAAATAGAAGCATGCTTTCCAAGAAACAGTTTCTATCCAGTTACAACATCTGCCACTTCTGACTCTTTGATCTTAAGTGGTTCTTGATTTTAGCTGTATGTCTTAATCCCTACAGCTAGACTGTTGAGCATCCCTGGGACAAAGGACTACTGTGTCTTTACTTTCTATAGATTACCTGGTTGAGGGTTAAGCAATTTTTAGGGTTAACTGTTTGGGAACCTGTTCCCAAAGGGGAATGGTTACCAGTTGAATTAGCTGGAGGCTGCCATAGGATTTAAGAGAGACCTCCTTCAGCTATGTGTCTTTAGCTTTGCCTCATTCATTTACTCATTCTTCATATTTGTATTTTTTTTTTTTATATTGAAGGAGAGTTTTCAGTGCTGAAGGCCTTACCTCTAAACATTTATGACCTACTGCCTTCCAGGAGCTTCCTGTCTAGATGGACAAACAGGCATATCCACAAATAAGGAGACAAACTCCACACAGAGTATGGGCAAGGTATTTTGGAATGGGAGCACAGAGTTACCAAGAGGCACTGGGGAGATGTCACGACAGGAGAAATGCTTTTGAGCTTTGTTTTGAAGGCTGGTAGCATCTGGTTTTTATTTGCTTTGATGTTCCCAGGTTTCTGTCCCATTCCCCTCCCACCACCACCTCCCATTTTTTAAAAAAATGCCATCAGCATAAGTTGTTGGCTTAAGTTAGCTTCACAGAGAACATTAGCATCTTTTCTAGTTGATGTTGCACCTACAGCAAGCAAAGAAGTGTGCGTGCATGCTAAATTGCCCCAATCGTGTCAGACTCTTTGTGACCCTATGGACTAGCCTGCCAGGCTCCTCTGTCCATGGGATTCTCTAGGAAAGAATACTGGAGTGGGTTGCCATGCCCACCTCCAGGGGCTATTTCAACCCAGGGATCAAACCTATGTCTCATACATGTCTTGCATTGGCAGGTGGGTTCTTTACCACTCACACCACCTGGGAAGCCAGATCAGCATAGGCCCATGAAGGTGGCGTTTAGGCTTATATAGATGACTGTAACGTCACAGAAAGAGAAGTGGAGTTGGAATCGGAAAACCAGAGTTCTGACTTTGTCTCTTAGAAGCTTGTGGTCAGGGTTGGAAAATTCGGTATTTCCTAATTGCCCAAGAACTTAAGAAGCCCACTGCCTCTCCCTGCTCCCCAAAGGCATGGCAGCTGAACTTGGTAGTAAAGAAGAGCTGTACTCTTGGATGGCTGTTGAAACGATATGGGAGGTTAGATCAGCCATAAAATGCCAGCTCAGGTACTTTGCTTAGATTAGTTGACTGCCTTTGTGCACATATTTGTGTATTAACACATGTATGTGGACTCAAGAAAAATGGTATAGATGAACCTGTTTGCAGGGCAGGCATAGAGATGTGGACATGGGGAACAGACTTGTGGGCGTGGGGAAGGGAGTGGGATGAACTGGAGGCTGGGACTGAAGGATGTGTGCTGCCATGTGATGCAGACAGCTGGTGGGAAGCTGCTGGCTCTCAGGGAGCTCAGCTCGGCGCTCTGAGGACCCAGAGGGGTGAGATGGGGGAGGAGAGGGAGGCTCGAGAGGGAGATTTGTGTGTGCGTGTGGCTGACTCATGTTGTTGTGCAGCAGAAACTGACACAAAATATTGGCTTTTAAAAGCAGGTTACTTCTTATCCCTTCATTTCTGCTGCTGCCAAAGGTATTGACATAATCCCCCCAAGAGGAAAGACTTGGCGGTAAATTTTTGTTTGAGGATAAGGTTTGCCTCTGTGTCCTAGGCTATATTCTAATTACTTCTGAAGAGACCTTATCATCCTCGCAGCAGCCTTCTCTATCAGTCTTGCTTGGGCCTTTGAGGATCCACGCAGCAGAGGTTCTGTGGATTTAGTTCTCCTTCCTATAGACACATTCCATCTGTGCGGTTGCCTGTCCTCTCGTTGTCCTGGGAACGCAAGGTACTATTGTGCTGCCAAGCTTGCTAACTTAATGGCATCCTTCTCGGATATATTGTGGGTTTTGTGAAAAATATCAGTTAATAGAGGGGTACAATTTTGGAATGTCTGACTGTAAGATGTCCTCACTTACTTTGTGAAATATATTCATTTAGAGTTTTCTGCTTCATGGGTTTCTTCAGTCAGCCTTCATGCAGTATGCTTTCTCCATAATACATTAGTGTTTCAATTTTTAAAAATAATGGTTTTCTCCAAACACGATAATTGATGTTTGAGTGTGAGTTACGTGTATCCTGTGGCAGTGTATACCTCTGTTCCTGCATGCCTGAAGACTCACTTATTAGAGAGGCCTGTGACTTTCTGGTCCGATTGTCTCAGAGAAGTCAGTTGATTTAGTATCCTATCAGAAGCAAGATTTGATAAGATCTGTGCCCTTTTTTGTCTTACGATTCGTTGTTTAGTAACTGTGGACTAGTTGTTTACCTTTAGTTCTTGCTGCCTCTGATAATCCTATATAAAACCTTAGGAATACAGTCACAGTGTGAAAGACTTGAGTCAGTTCTTCAGTTCAGTGATTCTTAACCACCTTAATAATTATTATTAAATAAGTTTGTTTTATTGACAGTGATGAATGAATGAATTTAAAAGAGAACAGTAGTTACAGACCTGTGGGAATTTTATGATTTTTCTTTTTCACGACAAACGCTATGAACTTCTTTGGAAAGAAGGAAATGAAGTGCCAAATAAAGGCTTCCCTCACCCTCCCCAAAGAATTAAGAAAGTTGTAAAAAGGCATTTGGAAGAATTATTTCATTCTAGAAGTTGAAGTGTGAAGTGAAAGTCACTTACTTTCACTTGTGTCCAACTCTGTGCGACTCCATGGACTATACAGTCCATGGAATTTCTCTAGGCCAGAATACTGGACTGGCTAGCCTTTCCCTTCTCCAAGGGATCTTCCCAACCCAGGAATTGGACCCAGGTCTCCCGCATTGCAGGCAGATTCTTTACCAGCTGAGCCATAAGGGAAGCACAGAAGTTGAAGAGGAGACAGATCTGATATCCCATGCTGAAATGTCCAAGCAGTGTGATAAAGTGAAACAGAACAAGGATTTTTGGCCTTGGCAAAATCCTATCTTCAAGTCCTGACTTAGATTTTATGAGCGCTGTACTCTTGGACAAAGTGCGAAGTGAGGTGTTAATTGCTCAATCATCTCCAACCCTGTGCAACCCAATGGACTGTAGCCTGTGAGGCTCCTCGGTCCATGGGATTCTCCAGCCAAGAATACTGGAGTGGGTACCCATTCCCTCCTCCAGGGGATCTTCCCAACCCAGGGGTCAAACCCAGATCTCCCACATTGCAGGCAGATTCTTTACCATCTGAACCGCTAGGGAAGCCCTGGACAAAGCATTGGGTTGGCCAAAGTTTTTCCATAAGCTGGCATGGAAAAACAGAGACAAATTTTTAGGCCAACCCAATATTTGATCACGTTAGGAGCTTCAGTTTCTGAATCTGCAAAATGGGGAAAATAAAACGCACTTCACAGAGCTGATGAGAGCATTCGCTGCATGTGGCATGTTCAGCGCAGTGCTTGGCCACGGTGGCCTTTATAGGTAAGAGTTTCCTACTCCCTCACATCAGCATTCCCCTTAGGGAGTCATGTTCATTTTTCTGGGTTTCTGGCCAGCATTAAGGCTATTAACTCAAAATAGCTTGAATCTCAAGTAGTACTCACCACTCTGATACCTGGTTTTAGTGAAAGAGAAAAATGACTCCTAATTTTGAAAGTCATTGCTGAGATTCATAGGCTTGACAAGAAGACGTGTGTGGGGCAGGGGGGGAGAGACATTTCACCTGAATTACTCCTGTGATCGTTATGATCATTATGCATACCCTTCCCTCCCCTTCTTTTGTTTTCCTTCATTTAACATGACTCTAAAACATGGAGTAGGAAATAAATGATGCAGATGGTTTTCACTTACATGAAAAATCATTGCTAGGAACTGAAAATTAGGGTTTTCACAGTTGAAATCCCTGCTTTTCAAGGCGATTATAGCTGCCGCACGCTGCAGGAACATAATGGTGATGGTGATGACGATAACCGTACACTGTGTGCCCGCTCAGGCACGTCTGTCCCATGAGGCGTAGCTGCTATTATCCTCATTTTGCCGATGATGAAACTAAAGCACAAGGAGGTTAATCATGTTCTTGGTGGCATAGTTAAGAAGTAGCAGAACCAGGATTTGAACTCAGTCTGACCCGAGAGCTGGTGCTCTCAGCCAATGAGTTAGATCCGGGAGGACAAGGGGAAGACATCCTTCAAATGAGCGCCAATGTCCTGAAGCTCTGGCAGGCTATTTACTTTTCTATTTGCTCTGTAGATATTCTGAGAGAAGCCTCACAAAGTGCATCGGAATTACTATTGAGACCAGACCAGATTACTGCATGAAGCGGCATCTCAGTGACATGTTGACCTACGGCTGCACGAGGCTGGAGATTGGGGTGCAGAGTGTCTATGAGGATGTGGCCAGAGATACCAACCGGTAAGATGGTGCAGGTGATCTTGCACAAGCCTTCCTCTTCCCCCACCAAGCAGATCGATGCTCCTACCCATCTGAGAGGGAGGGGTCTAGGTGTTCCTCCAATTCATGTTTCTGTCCGTGCTCTGAACCCCATCTCCTCCTTCCTTGACTTTCAGTCTTTCTGTGCTGACTCTTTTCCAGTAGCCTGTAAACATCATCTTCATCTCTCTTCCTATTCATAAATGGCCTTTCCTGTACAGAAAGCAAGTCAGTCAGTCAGTCAGTTCAGTCGCTCAGTCGTGTCCGACTCTTTGTGACCCCATGAATCACACCACGCCAGGCCTCCCTGTCCATCACAAACTCCTGGAGTTTACTCAAATTCATGCCCATCGAGTTGGTGATGCCATCCAGCCATCTCATACTCTGTCATCCCCTTCTCCTCCTGCCCCCAATCCCTCCCAGCATCAGGGTCTTTTCCAATGAGTCAACTCTTCACATGAGGTGGCCAAAGTATTGGAGTTTCAGCTTCAACATCAGTCCTTCCAGTGAACACCCAGGACCTATCTCCTTTAGGATGGACTGTTTGGATCTCCTTGCAGTCCAAGGGACTCTCAAGATCTTCTCCAACACCACAGTTCAAAAGTATTAATTTTTCGGCACTCAGCTTTCTTCACAGTCCAACTCTCACATCCATACATGACCACTGGAAAAACCATAGCCTTGACCAGACGGACCTTTGTTGGCAAAGTAATGTCTCTGCTTTTTAATATGCTGTCTAGGTTGGTCATAACTTTCCTTCCAAAGAGAAAGTGTCTTTTAATTTCATGACTGCAGTCACCATCTGCAGTGATTTTGAAGCCCAAAAATATAAAGTCTGACACTGTTTCCACTGTCTCCCCATCTATTTCCCATGAGGTAATGGGACCAGATGCCATGATCTTAGTTTGCTGAATGTTAAGCTTTAAGCCAACTTTTTCACTCTCCTCTTTCACTTTCAAAGGCAGGGTTCAAACTCGATGGTTTAAAGCAGGAGAGAAGGCAAGGAGAATAGAACAGAGAAAAGGGTCTGAACAAGAAGGAAGCCAGAGGGACTTTCCTAGTGGTCCAATGGTTGAGAATTCACCTGTCAGTGTGGGGGACACAGGTTCGATTGCTGGGTGATGGTCATTGTTAACAGGGGGACTTCCCTAGTGGTCCAGTGGTTCAGAATTCACCTGTCCATGTAGGGGACATAGGTTCGATTGCTGGGTGATGGTCATCGTTAACTAAGACCCCACATGCTGCGGGGTAACCAAGCCTGTGTGCCACAATTACTGAGCCCGTGCACCTCAACTGCATGGATTGGAGGTGCACCTCAACCCTTGCACCCACACGTGGGCACCCACGTGTGCCTCAACTCGAGAGCCAGCACACCGCAAACTGTAGAGCCCACATGCCCTGGAGCCCGCGCACCGCAGCGAAGATTGTATGTGCCACAGCTGAGACCCAGCACGGTCGATCAGTTCATAAATAAATAAGCCCAGGTGAGATCTAACAGATTAGTTTTTATGAAGCAAATGCCAACTGGCAGGGTAGTGAAAGAAAGGCTGGTGAGATGATGGGTATAAACTGAGAAATTTGAGAGTCTAAGGAAGGAAGGAGTAAGAGCTGATAGAGCCAATATGAAGTTCCTTTCCATCCAGAAATAAAAACAGGTTTCAGGAGTAGGTGTGTGTTGAGTTGGACCTTAAAGGCTACTTCACTTTAATGGGGGTTAGATAGACATGATGGAGGGTTGTGATTGGAGAAGGAACTAAAGGGAAATCAGGGAAACACATGGGTCGGCATCTTAGAAACAGCCAAGAAGAGTTCCAGGCTAAGGAAGGCGGATGCTTCACTTAAGGTAATTTGTTGTTGTTATTTAGTCGATATGTCATGTCCGACTCTTTGCGACCCCATAGCCTGTAGCCCCTACAAGCTTCTTTGTCCATGAAATTTCTCAGGCAAGAATACTGGAGTAGGTTGCCATTTCACTCTCCAGGGAATCTTCCCAACCCAGGAATCGAACCCACGTCTCCTGTGTTGGCAACTAGATTCTTTACCACTGAGCCACCAGGGAAACCCCTTTAAGGTAATAGAGATCTCCAAAATATTTTTGTCCACAGAAAGAGTCTGATGGATATCAGGCTTGAGAAGGATCAACGTGAATAGGATGCAGTCTTGTTGGGGAAGGCTTGAGCCAGAAACGCTGGTAGGACTGCTGCAGTAATAACCAAGGATGCGCTGGAGGGGTACCTTGGGGATGGAGTCTCTTGGAGGTCAGAGAAGCTTCCTGAAGAAAATGACGTGGAAGCTGAGACTCACAGGAAGAGTCTGAGTTAGTCAGGTGGGGAAGAGGAAGACTGTTTCAGGCTGAAAGAAAAGTACAAGCAAGCTCCTGAGAGCGGAAGCATATCATGGCATGTTTAGGGATTTTGGAGTGATTTGGTTTGGTGGAGCATGAAGTGGGAGCCTGGTCAGAGGTGAGGCTGAAAGGGTCAGCAGAGGGACGAGAGCCTTAGAAGTTGGCCCAGTGGGCTTAGGCTTTAATCCAAGGCCAGCTAAGTTGTGTTCAAGGCATATCTGCATTTTATTGATTAATTTATTGATTGTCACACCACATGGCATATGGGATCTTAAGTTCCCCTACCAGGGATCAAACCGCTGCCCCCTGCAGAGGAAACTGGAAGTCTTAAACCACTGGACCCCAGGGAAGTCCCCATATCCGCATTTTAGAAACATCACTCTTCAGGAATCACAGCGTGAGGGTGGACTGAGACGATGGAAGGAAGCCCAGTGCAGAGGCTGTTGCAGTAATTCAGGCAGGAGATGATATCCTGAAAAGCAGTGTATGGTGACCGAATGGGAATGAGGGTGAGACAGAATGGGAAGGAGAGAGGCTGGGAGGCAAGGTGAGTTTCATTGTGGAAAACTAGGCAGACCCTTACATACTGGTGGAACAACCAGCGGAAGGTTTGCTTTAGAGCCGGGCTGTCCAGCAGAACATGGCACAGTGACTGAAATGTTCGGAACCCACATTGTCCACTGTGATAGCACAGCCAGGGAACTCAGTTATTGATTTGGATCAGTTTCAAGAAGAACTTGAATAACCATGTGCGCCTCGTGACTATAGTATTGTACAGTGCAACAGTAGAGTATTGGGTATTTGGGCTTGGTGTCAGAAGAGAGGCCTGACTCAGCCGTGGAAGTTGAGAAGTTGTTAGCAAAAAGAGATCAGAGATTGAAGCCTTGGAAATGAATAGGAACCTTCAAAGAGTGGGCTGGGGTCCATAGTTTCTAGGAGTTTCTGGTGGTGAATGGGAAGGTCTTTCCGGTGAGAGCCCTGTGGGCTTCAGTTTTTTTTGTTTGGTTTTTTTTGGGGGCTTCAGTTTTTAATAGCCCCAAACTATTAATAGGGCTTGCATCTTGAATGTAGCGCTAGAATGGTAAGCTGACTTATCTAGCGGGCCCCAAATGACTCTCCCTTGTCACTCAATTATTCTTTCTTCTGACTAAGACTTTTTTAAGGACCTGCAAGCCCACCAGCGTGAAATGTACTTCGCATATTGATGAATCTGTCTCTTTCTGCCTCCTTTCCCTTCCTCCCTTTCTTTCTCCCAATGAAATTATTTGTAATAAATATTTTTAAAAGAAAGAGCATAGCAAGATGATGTTCCTGTAAGGCTCTGATCTCACTATTCTTGTTTTTAACCTAAGTATTTATATTAGCAGACTTATTTTGGCCCATAATGCTAAACCAGGTAATTTTAGTATATCTTAATTCTTCTTCCCTGGTGGCTCAGTCAGTGAAGAATCCACCTGCAATGCAGAAGAACCAGGTTTGATCCCTGGATTGGGAAGATCCTCTGGAGAAGGAAATGGCAACCCACTCCAGTATTCTTACCTGGAGAATCCCCTCGGATAGAGGAGCCTAGTGGGCTATAGTCCGTGGGGTTACAAGAGTAGGACACAGCTAAGCGACTAAACCACCACTATATTAATTCTTGTGACCTCAGTCACTTGCTGTCAGAACTCGGAGGAGATGCATAAGGGAATTTCTGAGAAATATCTCAGAAGTAAAATTATTTTTCTCCAGGCCTTCTTAGAAGCAGAGATGTAAAGATGACTTTCTAGGATTTCCTTTTCCCCAACCATATTCTTCATTCCAGAGCTGCTGTTACCTGTCTGTGTCAGACTTTGTTTCCCCCTGTTGCTGCTGCTCACCTTCTTGCCCGTTTATTTGTGTAACAGGTAGTGAATTTTCTTTCCTCAGGGGCCACACTGTGAAGGCAGTGTGCGAGTCCTTCCACCTGGCCAAAGATTCTGGCTTCAAAGTGGTGGCTCATATGATGCCTGATCTGCCGAACGTGGGACTGGAGAGAGACATTGAACAGTTTATAGTAAGTATTAACCCAGACCAAGCTGCTTGAGAAGCCTCTGCATGCCACTTCTACCCTCTCTGCTTTTCTTCTTTTTTTTTTAACTTTTTATTTTGTGTTGGAGTATAGCTAATTAACAATGTTGAGATAGTTTCAGGTGGATAGCAGAGGGACTCAGCCATAAGTATACATGTATCCAATAAGTATAATTCTTCCATCTTTCAGGAATTGTGTGGTTTTGTTCTCTGATTACTCCACTGATATAAATATTTTTAATGTTAATTATATGAACTTTCTAGGCAATTTGTTAAAAATATTTTCCCCACACTATTCTTGGTCTTTTGCTTTTGTTTCTGTTGTCAAAGCTTTCCTGTTTACTTATTTATTTAATGATTTCTTAAGATGCTTCTAAGCTTAGAACTGCCTTTCTCTTTCAGGATTTCCTTAAACAGTGAAAGAAACTATTCTGTTTTCTTCTAGCCTTTCTGTTCTTTGCATTTTAATACCTAACTCTGGGCTTGGTTTGCTTCTTAAAAAAAATTATTAGTTTACTTTTGTTTGCGCTGGGCGTTCATCGCTGCACTCGGGCTTTCTCTAGTGGCGAGGAGGGGCTCCTCTCATTGCGATGCACGGGCTCTCGTTGTGATGGCCTCTTGTGTTGTGGAGGTCGGACTCTGTAGGCTTCAGTAGTTGCGTCTCAGGCTCCAGAGCTTGGGCTCACTGGTTGAGGTGCCCAGTCTCTAGTTGCCTGCAGTATGTGAAATCTTCTCTGACCAGGGATCAAACCCGTGTCCCCTGCATTGGCAGGCGGATTCTTATCCACTGTACCCCCAGGGAAATCCTCTTTGTTTTTACTCTATCACATGTTAGCTTGATCCATGTTAGCGTGGTCTTGGGAAATGAGATTGGTCAAAACGCTTTCTTCCTTCAGATTCTCAAATAGGAAAGTGGCTTAGGGATATCCTTTTAGAGAAGAGGATGAAAATGTTTATCAAGTTATTTGATCAACAAAAAGACTTTTATGCTCTGTTAATAGAACACTGGAATTTATCATGATGTTCTTTCTTTCCTTTCAGAAAGTTTATTTTTATTATTTCCAAGCAAATGAAATACAACTAAAGGTCTATTTTATAAGACAGCATTAATTCACAGATGTTACAAATTCCCTCATATTGACCATGTAATAGATTTTGAGTCATATCTTCCCCTCAGTAGTATTAGCTGGGTACTCAGACTATAAGCCTAAAAGGCACCTGAAACACACATTTCTTTTCAGCACAGCTTCTGGGCGGGCCAGTGGTACAGTCAGAGTTCATAACTTTAAGTACCCTTGGGGAAAAAAATATGTAAAGTAATAGCAAATAACTGAGTCTCACAATTTATTTTCTTAGTGTCTTCAAAATAAAGAATGGTTCGGAAATAACATTGCAAAGACAGCCCTCCAAGTAAACAGATTTATCTTCTTGTTTACAATCTTTTCAAAGAAACCCACAGGGAATATGAGTACACCGTATACCTTTTCTAACTGCATCCCAGCAAATGAATAAAACAATAGAGCTAAAATGAGAAATCAGATTTCTCTCGAGAAAAAAAATCCTCTGAAAAATCAATCTATAGATTATCATAAGTATTTTTACAAATCAATTTTTTTTAAAAAGATAGACACCCTAATAGAATGGGCAAAAAAAAAAAAAACTTGAACAAGCACTTCACAAATAAGATGTTCAGGTACTCAATAACTGTTCAAAAGTTTTCTAAGTCATTTATCTTCAAAGAAATGAAATTTAAAACTATAATGCATGGCTACTGTATACTCATCAGAGTAATGAAAGTGATAAAAGATAATATCAAGTGTTGATAAGAGTGTGAAGCAACTGGAACTCTCATTCTCTGTTAGTGGGAATATAGATTGGTACATCAGATTAGAAAGCTGTTTGATAGTATCTACTAAAAGCAAACATACACATACTCCATGACCCAGCAATTCTACTTCCTCACGTTTACCCAACGGAAATGTGCACATGTATTTACCAAAACACAGTCACAGATTTCTGAGGGTAGTATCATCAGATTGAAAACACCCCCGGTGTCCATTAAAGTCAAATACATAAATAAGTTGTGGTATAGTCAAACAATGAAATACATAAAGCAGTAAGACTAAATGAATTATGGCTTCATGCAACAATGTGGCTGATTCTGTTCAACATAATATTGAGCAAAGGAAACCAGATCAAAAAGACAACCTAACATATAATTCTATTAATGTGAGGTTCAGAAGCTTTGGGTGGATTTGTAACTGGAAGCGGACATGTGGTAGACTTCTGAGGTTTTGATAATGTGCCTTTTCTTAACTTGAGCATCTGGGTACTGGTTACATGATTTGGAAAAATCTGTCTTCAAGAGGGAAGGGACATATGTGTACCTATGACCGATTCATGTTGACCTATGGCAGAAACCAACACAATTAAATTTACCCTTCAATTAAATAAATGTTTAAAAATCTATCAAGATGTACACTTATGATTTGTGTACTTTTCCATACTAAGATATGTTTCAATAAAAGGCTTACTAATTTTTTTAAAAATGGGTTTTCTCTAGGAAATCTTGTTTTCTAGAGATTTTCTGAACTAGTAGGCAGCATATTTTACACTTTAAAAACTTTTTCCTCCTCTACTTTTATTGTCACATATAGTCACATATAGCCCACAGATAGTTCCCTTAATGTGTTTTATCCATTGGAAGCATTGCTAACGGGTCTACTTGTAATAATTGCAGAAGTCTATAAAATGTTATCACTCTAGAGGACAAGGTCACCTTGCCTGGTACATCCATAAAGCATCTACAGCTACTGAGGTATTACAGCCGTAGTATCTCTAGGGTTGTGTGCTGTGCACCTTAGTTATATATTGGCTTTGCCCTCACACCTTGTTACTTAGGCTAATTCCGAGTCACTAAGAGCAGAAGTGGTCATTTGCATCTGTTCATTGTAGATTCACACTCTTATCTAGTGATAGGTGCAGAGCTGGTCAAAGCTGTGTGTGATAAATAGCATTTACTTATATTGTCCAATAACTCAAATTTACTTTTGAAATGAAGTTTTCTTTTTCCTTATAAAGCTGAAAGTCCTGGTTGTGATGGAGAATGTTAAACATCTTAGGACTTTATGTTCCGAGCATTAACTTCACCCTTTCCACCTGTCCTCAGATAGGACTACAAAATGTTGTATCATTTATTACTCATAATAACTTTTTGCTGTTTTGGTCTTTTATTCTTTCAAAATTAGACTGCTTTTGGATATCCAAGTTCAGGGTGCTGAAAATGCTTAGCATTTCATCTAAGCATCACTTAGAAAGTGTTGGTTTCTCTTGAGGAAAAATTTATCTCCAGAACCTTCTGTCAGTCATGAGAAGTCTTTCAAAGTCCATCGATGTTTGCCCACCTTTTTGATGCTCAGGAGTTGCCCGCACCTACAATGAGCTATTTTTCCCAAAAACCAAGTGATCAAGTTACAGTTTGGCAGGTCCTCCCCTGCCGACACAGACACACACATACACACAGTCTTCCCTCAAACATTGTAATATACTTGCTAACCTCCAAATCCAAAGGCTACTTCTCTGCTGACATTTTATCCAGCCTTAGCATTTGTTATTGTTAGACACTATCTCCAGAGATTTCCCTGGTGGTCCAGTGGTTAAGAATCCACCTCCCAGTGCAGGGAATGCAAGTTAGATCCCTGGTTGGGGAAGGTAGATCCCACAGGACTATCTCCAGTCTGAAATTCCCACCTCCATGGCTTTTGTGACTCTGCTGCCTCCTGGTTCCCTTCTTACCTCTAGGACTATTTATTTTCTGCTAGATCTTCTTTTTCTCCTCACTGCATAAGTGTGACTTCTGTCTTTTGCTCTCTTCTCTATGTGTGTGTCTTTCTTCTGTTGTCCCGATTTTACCACTTACACTTCAATGAATCTCATTTTCTCTGCAGTCTTAAGCCTCAGCTCTTAAGTCCAATTGCTGAATACTCTTCAACAGGCACCAGAGGCCTTACATGTACTTCACACTTAATGTATCCGACATGGACATACTTCTCCATTCCCCAGTGGCCTCCTCCCCTTCTGTTTCCTGTACTGTTTGTGGCCCCGCCATCCGCATACTCTCCCAAGCTAGACATTTAGGAATCATTCAGGAGGAAGTAGAAAATATTTGGACCCAGAGCCAGAATGGGGCGAGCTTGTATCCTGGCCTCACCACTTGGTAACAAACTGTTTGAACCGCTTTGTTCCTCAGTTTCCTCATCTTTAAAACGGGGCGGCTGTGAAGACGGGCAGAGATAATGCATAGTTAGAAAAATGCCTGGCAGAGCGAGTGCTCAGTACGTCTGCTGCTGCCGCTCCTATCACTGTTCCCTGTACTCTGGGCCTAATCCCACAGGAGGTCCTCTCTGTTACTCCCCCTGAATATCTTTTAAAGCTGTCACCTCCTCTTCAGTCCCACCGCCGTAGCTTCATGCTTTCGTCAGCTCACTGCAAAGGCAGACAGCTTCTTATCTAATCACAGGGCCACCAGCCATGTTCCCGTCTAATGTATCGTTCACATTACCAGCAGAATGATGTTTGTTAGTTTTTAAGTTTATAAAATAAGTGGAATTAATAAACTATTACTAAATAGTATTTGAGAATCCAGTACCTCCTAAGGGGGTCATATCAAAATGCAGTAGTCCTCTGCCACTTTCAACTGTCGTAGCCTAGTGGTGGGGGCAAGAGTCCTAATATTTACCACCGTGTTTCCTTCTTCTGTGCTTGGATTGCCTTTTCCTGAGCATCAGTAGAGAGAATCTCTTGTCCTACTGTTGTTGTTCAGTCGCTCAGTTGTGTCTGACTCTTTGTGACCCCGTGGACTGTAGCACGCCATGCTTCCTTGCCCATCACTGACTCCTGGAGTTTGCTTAAACTCATGTCCACTGAGTCAGTGATGCCATCCAACCATCTCATCCTCTGTCATCCCCTTCTCCTCCTGCCCTCAGTCTTTCCCAGCATCAGGGTCTTTTCCAATGAACTGGCACTTCACATCAGGTGGCCAAAGTATTGGAGCTTCAGCTTTAGCATCAGACCTTCCAGTGAATATTCAGTGTTGATTTCCTTTAGGATGGACTGGTTGGATCCCTTTGCTGTCCGTGGGACTCTCAAGTGTCTTCTCCAGCACCACAGTTTGAAAGAATCAGTTCTTCGGTGCTCAGCCTTCTTTATGGTTCAACTCTCATATCCATACATGGCTACTGGAAAAACCTTAGTTTTGACTATATGGACCTTTGCCAGTAATGTCATGTCTCTGCTTTCTAATATGCTGTTTAGGTTGGTCATAGCTTTTCTTCCAGGAAGCAAGTATCTTTTAATTTTATGCCTGCAGTCAACATCTGCAGTGATTTTGGAGAAAATAAAGTCTGTCACCATTTCCATTTTTGCTCCATCTATTTGCCATGAAGTGATGGGACCAGATGCCGTGATCTTAGTTTTTTGAATGTTGAATTTTAAGCCAACTTTTTCACTCTCCTCTTTCACTTTCATCAAGAGGCTCTTTAGTTCTTTGCTTTCTGCCATAAGTGTGGTGTCATCTGCATATCTGAAGGTTATTGACATTTCTCCCAGCAATCTTGATTCCAGCTTGTGATTCATCCACCTTGCATTTTGCATGATGTACTCTGCATAGGGGTTAAATAAGCAGGGTGATAATATACAGCCTTGACATACTCCTTCCCTAATTTGGAACCAGTCCGTTGTTCCATGTCTAGCTGTAACTGTTGCTTCGTGACCTGCCTGCAGGTTTCTCAGGAGGCAGATGGGGTGGTCTGGTATTCCCATCTGTTTAAGGATTTTCCACAGTTTGTTGTGATCCACACACTCAGAGGGTTTAGTGTAGTTAGTGAAGCAGAGGTGGATGTTTTTCTGGAATTCTCCAAGTTCCTGCAACCTTCAAATGTGCCCGTTCAGTGTTAAAGACCCTCTGTCACTGGCTAACCCTGTCCGATACTCTAAGTTCCATTTTTAGACGGAAGATACAACTCTTGGACATTTATTCTTCCAGTTCCAAACTGGACTGGCAGTTCTCTGTCTAGTTCACAGGTGTCTTCCTGAGGGCTCCTTTTCTCACTCTCTACAGTCAGAACCTTTGTTTTGGAAACCAGATTAATCCTTTTTATTGGTTTATTCCTTTACTTGGGCTCCCCTGATGACTCAGATGATAAGAATCTGCTGCAATGCAGGAGACCCGGGTTTGATCTCTGGATTGGGAGGATCCCCTGGAGGAGGAAATGGCAACCCTCTCCAGTATTCTTGCCTGAAGAAACCCCATGGACAGAGGAGCCTGGAGGGCTACAGTTCATGGGGTTGCAAAGAGGCAGGCATGACTGAACAGCTGACACTTCACACTTCAACACTTCCTTTACTAAAACACATTCTCCAGCAGCTTCCTAAGAAAGGATTCATCATGGAAAGTAAGCCTTTTACGTGTTCAAGAATGTCTCTATTCTGTCTTCTACCTTCACACCTAACAGAATTCTGTAAAGCCATTTTACCTCCTTTTTTTTTCTTTTTTAAAACACGTTGTGCCATTGTCTTGTAGCTCTTTTAGTGCTGCCAAGAAGCATATTGTCATTCCTAACACTGTATTCCTTATTCCTTAAAAACTACAATATATATAACCTGGGTTTTTTTCACTCTGGAGAAAGTGATGTATTACAGTGGTGTATCTTAAGAGAGTTTTTGAAAAATTAATCATGCTATATTTTGATCGAGTCTCATCATCTGAGAAATTTCTTTGTACTATGAGATACTTTTTCCTGTTTCATTTTACGTGTTCTGTTTCTAAAACTTGTATTAGAAATGTTGGCTCTCCCAGGTTGGTTACCTGATATTCTTATCTTTTCTGTTTTTATTTGTCTTTTTTTTCCTGCTTTCTTATTATTTTCTCCCTTTATCTTTCAACTTTTCTGTTAAATGTTTTGTTATAGTTTTAATTTCCAAGAGTTCTTTCTTACATTCTCATTGTTCAGTTCTCTCGCATCCTCTTGTTTTATGTGTGTGTGCGCGCTCAATCATGTCCAACTCTTTGTGGCCCCCTGGACTGTAGCACTCCAGGCGCCTCCGTTCATGGAATTTTCCAGGCAAAAATACTGGGGTGGGTTGTCATTTGCTTCTCTAAGGGATCTTCCTGACTCAGGGATCAAACAAACCCACATCTCTTGCGTCTCCTACACTGGCAAGTTCTTTGCCACCTGGGAAGCCCTTTATGGATGTACTAGATCTTCTCTCTCTAAAGGAATTATAGTTTTTTTTTTAAGGTTTATTTTTCCTTCATGCAATGCCTCTGTTTCCTCCAAGTTCCTCTGTTTCGTTTTGTTTTGGTCTACCTTTCCTGTTTTAGACTTCCCCCGAAGCATCTGGTAATCCTTAGCCAAATGGTCATGCTTTAGAAGTGAGGAGCTGAAAACCAGATCACAAGCTGTTTGTGGCTTGTTGATGGTAGCCTTCCTTTCTTTAGGGGATTCCCTAAAGAACTCTTATTTAGGACCATTTATTTAATCCAGAGACAGACTCTGCAGCTTGCTCCTGGGGGCTGTGGGGGCTGTGGGTGTAGGTCACAGCAAACTGGTTACTAGTGTCCAGGGGGCAGGGTGGGCTCCACCACTTACCATGATGGCTTTCACTTACTCTCCTTGTTTTCAAGCTCTGATCCTCACGCATGTCTTCTTTTGCACCTGGAATCTCAGAGTCCAGCAGCTTTCCAGTTTCTCCAGGGAACAAACGGGCAGGTGACTGCCTGTAGAAGGACTCAGGAATTAGGGGGATTAGAGATAAATCTGTGAAAAGACTTTGGTCCAATGCTGTCTTCCCTCCTGCCTGTTGCCTGCTGTTTCTGATTTACATGCCTTCCTGGGACCCTTGTGTGACTGAGCTGCCCTTTCATCCATACCCTCCTTTGCAGATAGTTTGTTTGCAGTTTTCTTCATTTACAGTCATTTACCAATCTTCCATTTTCTGTCTTCCAGAAATTTACTGCCATCACTTATTCCTCCTCCTCTCTCCTCTAATGTTCCCTTTGTTCCTCTGGGTTTATGCTTTTAAAAAAATTATTTCCTGTTATTTAGTGTGATTTTGGAAGAAAAGGAAAGAAACATATTTCAATTCTCTGCATTTAATGAGAAATCCTGCACCTGTTCGATCTATTATCATTCTTATGAAAGGATTTTATCAGCCCTTATATCTCCTAAATTTATTATGCAAGTAGCCAGAAGTACTTTGCTGAAATCCTATATTCCACGTATGGATGCAGACTAGGTGGAGAGTGACTTGCATACATATGCTTTGTGGATGGCTATAGAATATTTATTAAAGACTGGATGACTCTTTAAAATATAAATGTTACAGGGAAAATTACACGCAGTTACAGCAGACTGTTCCTCAGAGCCAATGGTGCACAAAGATTAGAGCATTTAAGATAATAATAGGAATCAATGAGAGAGATCGAAAACTCAGTAGTTACATCTCTTTGGAAAGCAAGTTACACAATGGAAAGCTCTGGAGTAATAACCGCACAAGATAGAAAGCATTTACTCCATTCACAAGATACAGTACTCTGGCCATTTAGATACTAATGCTGGGCCGGGGTAAGAGGAAACTATGTGAATCCACTTTAATCCCTCCATCACATGGCAAGTGGAATCCAGATAAGAGCAAATTTGCGGTGCAAAATCATAGAAAGGAGAAGGCTTGATGTCTCCTTGCTTCATCCCAAGTAAAGAAATAAGCCAGCTGGGGTGACACAATGCAGGAAATGACTGTGTCAAAACAGATGAATTAGCTGTATCGCTCAGCATCCAGGTGACAAATGGACTGTGTGTGTCTTCTGGGTTAGGAACGGCACCCATTGGCCTGAGGACAACACAGTCATACCCAGGGGTCAGCATACTTTCTCTGCAGAGGGCCACATGGAAAACATTGTAGGTTTTGCAGCCCAGATAATGATCTATGTCACTTTTAAAAGTCACTTTTAAATATATTCCATTATTAAAGGAGGATACGGTCTGGAGGTAAAGGCGGGCATCAGATGAATCGTCAGTATGATGATGTTAAGAAAGCAATAATACAGAATTCCACCCCCCCAAAAAAAAATTTAAGTGAAGCAATTTGTATTTGAAGGTCAGTAAGACCTCGTTGAAGAATTGGCATTCAAGCTGAGACCTAAAGGTGAGCTAGATGAAGAAAACCTGATAATATTTCCAAGCAGAGGGAATGGCCTTTGCCACGGCAGGAAGGCAAGGTGGGGAGGGTGGCAGCAGTGGCCAGGAGGTGGTCAGCCAGGGCTCGGGCATCCAGCACCCAAGTGTGTTGCTCCCGTGAGATTGTAAAAACAGTGAGTTTCTGTTCTGTCTCCCTTCCCTCGCTTGATGGAAAGTAGTCTAGGGACCAGGCAGGTAGGTGAGAGAAGTCAGCCCAGGATGGAAGTTTCACCATGGGTAATCTCCATGTAACTAATGGAGCTCATCTTTTCTCTCCACAGGAGTTTTTTGAGAACCCAGCTTTCCGTCCTGACGGTTTGAAACTCTACCCCACCCTGGTGATTCGTGGGACAGGGCTCTATGAGCTGTGGAAGTCAGGAAGATACAAGAGTTATTCCCCCAGCGACCTGATCGAATTGGTGGCCCGGATCCTGGCCCTCGTACCCCCGTGGACGCGAGTGTACCGCGTGCAGAGGTAATGTGTTACCTTTCCTGCCAGCAGTCATTAGTGACAAGTCTGTCTGTCCACAGTTTCTAATGAGAACAGTGTCACTGAAAATTGATGGATTTGAATTTTTTTCATTACAAACGGACACCAGGAATGCTCTCTGTAGATGGAGGGTCTGGGAACAAATGGGACATCAGGAATGCTCCCTGTAGATAGAGGGGTTGGGAATGATAAGACAGGTGTCCAAGCTGCTTTGCTATGTCTTGGGTATACATGTGTTCATCCGTCTACTCATTCATGAGCCAGGAGATGGATGGAGGGTGATGGTCAGCAGTGTGGTGTGGGGTTGCAGGAGCCTGTCACTCGATCAGTGTTTCCTCTTCCGGATCTGCTCCAGCCCAGATCCTATAGTGAGTGTAAGAGGACACACTATGGCCATATGTGTGTTATCCCTGTTCTAGAGCCTCTGAAAGAGTAGCAACAGGCATTCTTCACTGATACTAATGTAGGTATGGAGAAAGAGTTACCTGTTCCTGTTGGCATGAAGGAAATCATCTGAACTGTTTTTTTCTAGGAGAGAGAATCTGAGATCTCATTTTACAATCATGGTTTGTTTGTTTTTTTTCTTGTCTGTGCTCTGAGGCATTCGGGATCTTAGTTCCCTGATCAGGATCAGAACCATGCCCCCTGCAGTGGAAGTTTAGTTCAGTTTAGTCGCTCAGTCGTGTCCAACTCTTTGCGACCCGATGGATTGCAGCACGCTAGGCCTCCCTACCCATCACTAACTCCTAGAGCTTGTTCAGACTCATGTCCATCGAGTCAGTGATGCCATCCAACCGTCTCATCCTCTGTCGTCCCCTTCTCCTCCCGTCTTCAGTCTTTCCCAGCATTAGGGTCTTTTCCTATGAGTCAGTTCTTCACATCAGGTGGCCAGCGTATTGGAGTTTCAGCTTCAACATCAGTCTTTACAATGAATATTCAGGACTGATTTCCTTTAAGATTGACTGGTTTGATCTCCTTGCAGTCCAAGGGACTCTCAAGAGTCTTCTCCAACACCTCAGTTCAAAAGCATCAATTCTTTGACGCTCAGCTTTCTTTATAGTCCAGCTCTCACATCCATACATGACTATTGGAAAAAACATAGCTTTGATTTGACAGATCTTTGTTGGCCAAGTAATGAGTCTGCCTTTTAATATGCTGTCTAGGTGGGTCATAGCTTTTCTTCCAAGGAGCAAGCATCTTTTAATTTCATGGTTACAGTCACCATCTGCAGTGATTTGAGAGCCCTGAAATATAAAGTCTGTCACTCTTTCCATTGTTTCCCCATCTATTTGCCATAAAGTGATGGGACCAGATGCCATGATCTTAGTTTTCTGAATGTTGAGTTTTAAGTCAGCTTTTTCACTCTCCTCTTTTACTTTCATCAAGAGGCTCTTTAGTTCTTCACTTTTTGCCATAAGGGTGGTGTCATCTGCATATCTAAAGTTATTGATATTTCTTCTGGCAGTCTTGATTCCAGCTTGTGCTTCATCCAGCCTGGTATTTCGCATGATATACTCTGTATATAAGTTAAATAAGCAGGGTGACAATATATAGCCTTCACATACTCCTTTCCCTATTTGGAAGCAGTCTGTTGTTCCATATCCAGTTCTAACTGTTGCTTTTTCTCCTGCATACAGATTTCTCAAGAAGCAGGTAAGGTGGTCTGGTATTCCCATCTCTTTTAAGAATTTTCCACAGTTTGTTGTGATCCACCCAGTCAAATCTTTAACATAGTCGATGAAGCAAGAGTAGATGTTTTTCTGAAACTCTCTTGCTTTTTCAATGATCCAGCAGATGTTGCCAATTTGATCTCTGCTTCCTCTGCCTTTTCTAAATCCAGCTTGAACATCTGGAAGTTCATGGTTCACGTACTGTTGAAGCCTGGCTTGGAGAATTTTGAGCATTACTTTACTAGCATGTGAGATGAGTGCAAATGTGCAATAATTTGAACATTCTTTGGCATTGCCTTTCTTTGGGATTGGAATGAAAACTGACCTTTTCCAGTCCTGTGGCCACTGCTGAGTTTTCCAAAGTTGCTGCCATATTGAGTGCAGCACTTTCATAGCATCATCTTTTAGAATTTGGAATAGCTCAACTGGAATTCCATCACCTCTGCTAGCTTTGTTCATAATGATGCTTACTAAAGCCCACTTGACTTCACTTTCTAGGATGTCTGGCTCTAGGTGACTGATCACACCATTGTGCTTATCTGGGTCACAAAGATCTTTTTTGTATGTTTCTTCTGTGTATTGTTGCCACCTCTTCTTAATATCTTCTGCTTCTGTTAGGTTCATACCATTTCTGTCCTTTATTGTGCCCATCTTTGCATGAAATGTTCCCTTGGTAGCTCTGATTTTCTTGAAGAGATCTCTAGTCTTTCCCCATTCTATTGTTTTCCTCTATTTCGGTATTGACCATCTGGTGATGTTCATTTGTAGAGTCTTCTCTTGTGTTGTTGGAAGAGAGTATTTGCTATGACCAGTGCGTTCTCTTGGCAAAATTCAGTTAGTCTTTGCCCTGCTTCATTTTGTACTCCAAGGCCTAATTTGCCTGTTACTCCAGGTATCTCTTGACTTCCTACTCTTGCATTCCAGTTCCCTATAATGAAAAGGACATCTTTTTTTGGTGTTAGTTCTAGAAGGTTTTGTAGGTCTTCATAGAACCATCCAACTTTAGCTTCTTCAGCATTACTGGTTGGGGCATAGACTTGGATTACTGGGATATTGAATGGTTTGCCTTGGAAACAAACAGATCATTCTGTCATTTTTGAGATTGCATTCAAATACTGCATTTCAGACTCTTTATGAGGGCTACTCCATTTCTTCTGAGGGATTCTTGCCCACAGGAGTAGATATAGTGGTCATCTGAGTTAAATTCACCCATTCCAGTCCATTTTAGTTTGCTGATTCCTAAAGTGTCAATGTTGACTCTTGCCGTCTCCTGTTTGACCACTTCCAGTTTACCTTGATTCATGGACCTAACATTCCAGGTTCGTATGCAGTAGTGTTCTTTACAACATCGGATTTTACTTCCATCACCAGTCACATCCACAACTGGGTGTTGTTTTTGCTTTGGCTCCATCTCTTAATTCTTTCTGGAGTTTTTCTCCTTTCTTCTCCAGTAGCATATTGGGCACCTCCTGACCTGGGAGTTTATCTTTCAGTGTCCTATCTTTTTGCCTTTTCATTACTGTTCATGAGGTTTTTAAGGCAAGAATACTGAAGTGGTTTGCCATTCCCTTCTCCAGTGGACCACGTTTTGTCAGAACTCTCCACCATGACCCGCCCATCTTGGGTGGCCTTAGTTTCACTGAGTTAGACTAGGCTGTGGTCCGTGTGATCAGTTTGGTTAGTTTTCTGTGATTGTGGTTTTCAGTCTGTCTGCCCTCTGATGAATAAGGATAAAAGGCTTTGGAAGCTTCCTAATGGGGAGACTGACTGAAGGGGAAACTGGGCCTTGTTCTGATGGGCAGGGCCATGCTCAGTAAATCTTTAATCCCATTTTGTTAATAGGCGGGACTGTGTTCCCTCCTTGTTGTTTGACCTGAGGCCAAACTCTGGTGGAGGTAATGAACACAATGGTGATGTCCTTCGAAAGGTCCCATGCAGGCACTGCCTCACTCAGTGCCCCCGACCCTGCAGCAGGCCACTGCTGACCCACGCCTCTGCCAGAGACTCCTGGACCCTCACGGGCAAGTGTGGGTCAGTCTCTTGTGGTCACTGCTCCTTTCTCCTGGATCCTGGTGCACAACGTTCTGTTTGTGCCCTGCAAGAGTGTTTCCCCACTCCTGTGTAAGTTCAGGCAGCTCTATGGTGGGGTTAATGGTGACCTCCTCCAAGAAGGCTTATGCCATACCCAGGTCTGCTGCACCCAGCTCCTGCGGCAGGCCACTGCTGACCTGTACTTCCCCAGGAGACACTTAAACACACAAGGCAGGTCTGGCTCAGTCTCCTGCGGCCTCCTGGTGCACACAAGGTTTTATTTGAGCCCTTGGAGCATCTCTGATGGGTATGGGGTTTGTTTCTAAATGCAATTTCGCCCCTCCTGCCGTCTTGCTGGGGCTTCTCCTTTGCCCTTGGATGTGGGATATTATCTCTTTTTGGTGGAATCTAACATTGTCCTGTCAACGGTTGTTCAGCAGCAAGTTGTAATTTTGGAGTTTTCGCAGGAGAAGATGAGCACACATCCTTCTTCTCTGCCATCTTGTAGAGATACTGTAGTGGAAGAGTGGAGCCTTAACCACTGGACTGTCAGGGAAGTTCCACCCTGCCTTTTTTTTCTAACTAGAAACATAACACTGAAGATAAAATTTAAAAGCCATGAAGTTACCTATTTGCTACAATCCTGACAAAGCCGTTCCTGCATTCCCTGGTTGTTAAGGCGCATTTCCACCACCCTGCTCGAAACCACCCAGATTCTAATATTACCAGTAAAAGGCCAAGTGGGATTAACAAATAGATGTCCTGTCAGCTATCCTGTGACTGAGCACAAAGACTGTGCTACTCATAACATATAGCAGAACTGTCAACTACGGGAAAATCATCCAGGATGTAAAATAATGGATTTGCTTAAAGGTCAAAGGGTGTTTGGGCTTCCTAGGTGACTCGGTGGTAAAGAATCCACCTGCCAATGCAGGAGACACAGGTTTGATTCCTGGTTCAGGAAGAGCCTCTGAAGCAGGAAATGGCAGCCCACTCCAGTTTCCTTGCCTGGAGAATCCCATGGACAGAGCCTGATGGGCTACATGGGGTCGCAAAGAGTCAGACATGACTGAGCAACCAAACAAGAACAACATCAAAGAATGTTTACACATTTCTGCCACAACATATTGATTTCTTAAATTTTTATGATTTTTGGCCCACCATAAGGACCTAAATTGCTTAATGATTTCACTTTTTTTTAAAGTACAGTTAAAAATACAAAGGAGAAGGACTTCCTTGGTGGTCCAGTGGTTAAGACTCTATGCTCCCAGTGCCAGTCTCCGTGCTCCATGATCCTAAGTTTGATTCCTGGTCAGGGAACTAGGATCCTGCATGCTGTATGATGTGACCGTAAATAAATAAATAAATACACACCAATTTCTTTTTTTAAAAAATTACCTTAAAAAATTACTAAGGAGATAGTGATGAGAAAATTCAGCTGTCACAATTATTTGCATTCTCCTCCTTCTCTTTCACCTTTCTGGAACAATTCAGTCTAAGACATTAGGAGGTAGTGAGCCATGCAGGCGTCCGCATGGAGACCTAGGGAGCCGTGGGACCCAGAGGACGGGGAGGAGGGTGTTCTTGTGGAGGACTCAGTTGCGGGGTTCAGGCTGGAGCAGCCCAGATGTGAGGGGGGACATTCTCGCTGAGGCCTGCCCTGGCCCCTTTTGTCAGCAGGGCGAGGAGAGTGTGTCCAGGGGACCCAGATGAGGACAGAAAGAAAGGGTCAGTAACATGCAGGAGGTGGATCTAGTAGGTAGACAGTATTAAGGGTAATGGAGCTGGGGTTTTGTTATCTGAAAAGGGAATTTGTCGTTGTTGTGCAGTTGCTAAGTAATGTCCAGCTCTTTGTGACCCCATGGACTGTAGCCCTCCAGGCTGCTCTGTCCATGGGATTCTCCAGGCAAGAATACTGGAGTGGGTTGCCACTCCCTTCTGCAGGGGATCTTCCCAACCCAGGGATCAAGCCTGCTTTGGCAGGCAGGTTCTTTACCATTGAACCATCAGGGAAGCCTGAAAATGAAACTACAAATATGAAAAAGGAAAAAATTAGAATGTACCACATGGTGTTCTGGAATAGGGGATACTGGTGTGCACTTGCAGTTTTCAACCTGTGCGGTAGATATAGAAATAATTGTAACAAACAATAACAAATACAATATGTGCGTGTGGACATGTCCTTTTCACGGACTATTTAACAGCCATGGTTTTTGCAATTCTGGGCTGCTTGTTGGTGAGGTGGCTATTTGAAATGGCCTCTAACATACTACTGAAGTGTTGTGTAGTGTTCCTGAGTGCAAGAAAGCTATACCGGTGCCTTATGGAGAAAATACCTATGTCAGATTAGCTTCATTCAGACATGAGCTATTTGAGGCATGAGTTCAATGTTAATGAAGCATCTCTCCATCTGTTGAGAGAAAGAGAGAGTGCAAGACCGTATATAGAAACACAAATTTTAAAAAAAGTCACGTTTGATCAGCTGATGGAAATGCTGGGGCCAGAGGTCCACAGGAAGCTGGGATGGAGTCTAGGATTAGACAGTGGTCAAGTGCCACTGTCAGTCTCTGCATTTTGGCGGTTGCATTATGGTTATGTAAAAGAATATCCTTAAAAAAAAAAAAGAATATACTTGTTGTAGTAGATACTTAAGAGTATTCTGGGGGGCCACTGGGACATCTTGTTCCAAATTTACTTTTAAATACTTGAGGAATATAGTTATTGGTACTGCACTTGGGAATTTTTCTGTGACTTTGAGATTGTTTAAGAAAAAAATATGATAGAAAACAAAAATGCAGTAAATAGTGTTAACAACAGCAAAAGAAAAGTTTCCTTTGCATTTAACTGATTGGGGCCACCAGAGAAAAACGACTTCACTACTTCTCAGCAGTCAAGCGAGGCAACAAGTATCACAGAATAGACATTTCACAGCCATGGTCACCACAGTTGGCTTTTTTTTTCTTTTTTTTTTTTGCCAAGAGTAACAAGGCATAGCTGGGAAATCAGATGAAGAGTTTGCATCCTCCCCATTGTGTTTAGCTTTAAATTCCTTAATGCTCTAACCAGAGAGTTGCAAGCAACGAAGACATTGCTGTAACATTAAAAGCTTAATTTTATAGGTTTTATGAAATATCACTGAGGGACATTATCCTGGCTTACCATCAACTGAAAAAATAAGGGCTTTGAGAAAACAGGAGCAGCAAATATAATCTCTGCAGTAAAACTATAAAGGGGTCATGACAGAAAGAATTAAGAGTATGTGTTTTAGACCATCAGAAGGGCATAGGAGGAGAAAGTCTTGATATTATGCATGACTAGCATGAAGCTGATTAAAGAAACATCCATGTTCCCAGTTCTCCTGTCTGGACCCCATTACAGCTCTCTGGAGAACTGAACAGAAGAGGCCCTGCCCCCTTCCGCCCCCAGCCCTAATCCTAGAGGCCAGACTGTCAGAGGCGTTTCTGTATCAGTACATCGCTCACAGGCTTTACGTGGAACACACAGTACACGGGGGTGTAGGATTAAGCTTTTGAAGTGACACTCTCATTGCTTTACCAATATGTGGGTGAATTAAAACCTGATAGACTACTGTGAAACAAGAGGTAAAATCTCTTTAAAAATGTGGAAGTGGTAATGTCTTAGTGGATCTCTGGACAGTTTCTGTTTGAAGACAGTGATGATTCAGTTGCCAACAGTGAAGACCTTTGGTAGAGAGTCATCTAGAGTTTAGCTGTGTGGTCAGATTTTCATGCTCTGGGACTGATAATTCACTTAACTTTTTCTTTTTAGTTTATTTTTGATTTGGAGGAAGGTGGCTTTACACTGCTGTGTCGGTTTCTGGCGTACAACACCGCGAATCAGCCGTAGCCGTGTGTATGCCCCATCTCTCCCTTGCTCCCCTCTCCCTCCCCCCATCCCACCTCTCTCGGTCACCCTGTCTTACATAGCGACTTCCCTCTTAATCCTGAAGCCGATTATTTTCTAGGATTTTTAATATAAAGATAAAAACTATGATCTTGTTTTCCATGTTTCCATTAGAATTCTGGTTTTTTTGTGTAGCTCTCTGTGGACTTCCCTGTGACTCAAACGGTAAAGAATCTGCCTGCAATGCAGGAGACCCGGGTTCGATCCCTGGGTCTGCAAGATCCTCTGGAGAAGGGAACAGCAGTAGGTCTCCAGTATTCTTGCCTGGAGAATCCCATGGCGGGCTACAGTTTGTGGGGTTGCAAAGAGTCGGACATGACTAAGCGACTAACACAAGTATACTTCGAAATTCATTCAAGTTTGTTATATCTTGCTGTTTGTTTTTAAACCATTTTATTTACATATTTTCTTTGTCTATACTGCATAATATGATTCGAGTTTATTTTATATTGACTTGCTTTTTGTTATCAATAATCACTGAAGTTCTTGACCAGGCTGTTGTGGTGCCGGGGTGTAGGGTGTAATGTGGTACCGCTCTTCATTGATCCCAGCACATTTCTTTTTGATCATGTGGTTGTTTTTTTTGATCATGTGATTTTTATGCTTCTTCCCAACAAAGTTTGTAGAATAGTACTAATTATCCAGAACTTATATTTTCTTCTCAATTTTCAGCCATGTGTTTAATTTTTTTTTTGCAACACAACTATATTTATATCAACAGAATGATATTCCATTTATAAAGTACTATAAAATCACTTTCAATATATGTGGTATTAACAGGCTTACATTGTTTTTCTAAAACTTTTCTTGTATAAATGGGATGCAGTACATTTTGTTGTTGTTCAGTCGCCAAGTCATGTCCAGCTCTTTGCAACTCCATGGAATGCAATGAGCCAGGCTTTCCAGTCCTTCACTGATTCCCAGAGTTTGTTCAGACTCATGTCCATTGAGTCCATGATGCTATCTAACCATCTCATCCTCTGCTACCCTCTTCTTTTGCCATCAATCTTTCATAGCATTAGTCTTTTCCAAATATGCCACCCTTCGCATCAGGTGGCCAAAGTATTGCAGCTTTAGCATCACTCCTTCCAATGAATATTCACGGTTGATTTCCTTTAGGATTGACTAGTTTGACCTCCTTGCTGTCCAAGGGACTTTCAAGAGTCTTCTCCAGCACCCCAATTCAAAGGCATCAGTTCTTTAGCACTCAGCCTTCTTTATGATCCAACTCTCACATCCATTCATGACTCCTGGAAAATCCGTAGCTTTGACTATACAGACTTTTGTCAACAAAGTGATGTCTCTGCTTTTTAATACTCTAAGTTTGTCATCCCTTTCCTTCCAAGGAGCAAGTCCTTTAATTTCATGCCTGCAGTCACCATCCACAATGATTTTGGAGCCCAAGAAAAGAAAATCTGTCATCACTTCTGCTTTTTCCCCATCTATTTGCCACGAAGTGATGGAACCAGATGCCATGATCTTAGTTTTTTGAATGTTGAGTTTTAAGCCAGCTTTTTCATTCTCCTTTTCACCCTCAATCAAGATGCTCTTTAGTTTCTCTTCACTTCTGCCATTAAAGTAGTATCATCTGCATATCTGAGGTTACCACCAGATTAAATCTTCATAACAGGTGGCAGGTTTCATATTATTGCTACCACTTCTGGTATTTTATGCTTCTCTTTATACTATCGTCATCATCACTTCACAGTGTCTTGTATGATAGTATAATGAGTTCTCTCAATTTAACAGACAGTAAGTCTGTGAGGTACATTTTATACACTGGCAAATAATGCTTTTTGAATTCTATTTCTTGTCAATGACTTAAAAAATAATCTTCATAGTTATCATTTTAATGGCAGCCTAGTAATCTAGCATTTTAATTTGTCTCCTTCAGCAAATTGTTCCCTAACGTTAGACATTTAGGTTTCTTCCTGGTTTCTTCATCTCTTATCATTATTATTATCATCTTGGCCTCCACTCCATCTAAAATTCACGTGCATAGAACTTTTTACTTCTGTTGAAGTAACCTATTAGAGTAGTAGAACCCAGGAGAAAGATTACTCGTAACAAAGGATCTAAGCATTGTTGTTATTAGTTTTTATTCCGATTAACATACTTTCTGGAACAAGGAACGTATAAATGAGTGTTACCTTTTTTGCTGTGTATGTTGATATGGTTTTCCAAAGGAATTATATCAGATTAAATAGCAGTTTCTGGTTTTATCACAACCTCTACAGAATGAAATGGTTATATTTTTTATTTTATTTACCTAGGAGTTTTAATTTGCATTTCCCTAGTTATTAGTGAGGATTAACATTTCTCCCATGGAGCTGATTGTTATTTATGTCTGCTTACATCAGTTGTCTGTTTATATATAATTTGCCAGTCATGGAATTTGGATCGTAAAGAAAATAGATGGTGCTTTTAATTGAGATAGCTCAAAAAGAAAACTTGATAAATTTTACCTTTCAAAGGTCTTAGAATGATCTTCTCTTTCCTGGGGAGATATGAAGACTAGGAAACCAACAAAAGCCGTGTTCATGTTCACATAGTATGCTTAACACTTAACAATTTGGTAGCTGTGTTTTGGTAAAACAGCTTCATATTTCTGCATGAAAATGTTATACTCCATTTACTGCTATTTTTAAAGTTATGTTCAGATATAGCTAGAATATGATATATCTAGACTTCCAGAAAGAAATTTGTATCAAGAGCTCAGTGGTCAAATTTTGAAAGAGAAGTGCCAAGGGAAGTGTTAATGGGTAACTCAAGCATTACATGCAAATGTGTACCAGAGAAGGCTGAGTGTTTAGATGGTGTTAAGTGGCTGAGAAACCTTCTGATTTGGGAAAAGAGAATCACAGGGTTTTCACTCTGCAGTGTTTCTTCTAGCTTTGATTTTAAACTCTTTGAATAGTTCTGAAAATGTAGAAAACTGATATGGTCCAGAAGTACAACTGAGCACCCTCTCTCTGTTCATTTGAAAGCGGTTGGTTATGTCTTGCTGTAAAGAAACCATTGGCAAAGGAAAAAGCCTCCTCCCAGGGTGTTTAATCCAGGGGATTTTAATAATTGTAGTTTATTTTTGTTTTAAATCATAGTAAAGGAGAATTGTGTGTCTTTATGTTCTGTGCCTTTAGAAAACCTGGCTTATTCCTAGGTAGGTTCACCTAGTGTCAGCTTCTGCTAATTACAGACAATTTGCTTAGTGTTGACTCGTGAATCTAAACTCATACATGGAGAAGAAGTTTCTAGGAATGATTTTCTGGACAGGTATCAGAAGAATTGAACAAAGGAAGGAAAGCGGGAAGGAAGATATTTCAAGTAAAAACAATGTTTTACACTTGTCTTTTTAAAAAAATGACAATTTAGTGTTAGATTACCTGATAATTTTTTAATTGGCCATTTTCCTCACCCCACCTACCCCTCCTTTTTCTTTCTTAGCTATTTTAGTTTAAATTTTATGACAGTTGAGTCAGTAACGTCTAACTGGGTGTTTTTATGAAGTAGCACCCCAATGAATCATTCTGTATTGCAGCACGAAAGAGTGGAGGCAATGATTAAATGTAGAATTCTCTCCAGACACATGATGGAGCCACATTAAACTGCCGCTGCCCACAGGCTATTTGACAGCTGTCTGCCTTGATGTGACTTTTAAATCACTGTGAAGCATTAGAATGGAATACCAATTTGCAACCAAAAGATGTTTCTGAAGTATGAGGAACTTCAGACCAAAAAAAGCTCTAGACATCACTTTGAAAGACTTTTGATGAGCAATTGCAAATATTAGTACCGCTAAGCTTGACAGGTTACCTATTGAAATAGAAAAGTGAATATTCCTGAATGGAGTATCTCTTCAAGCCAAGAAAGTGAAACTAGACTGAAATTGAAAAACCTAAAAATAACTGAAACTCCCATCTAGATGAATGTAGCAAAGTCAGAGGGTCTATAATCTTACCTGGGCTTTGAAGTCCTGGAAGTCTGGAAGAGTGTTTGTTTATTACTCCAGGTTGCTTTATATACTGTGTTGCACATAGAAGATGCTCAATGTATATAGAACTCTCTCTCTCTTCATTTTCAGTGAAAATAAAATTTTATCTCTGAAAGTGGAGATGGCCACAGATCTATTCCCTAATGAGGAAAAACTTCCATCTGGTACACTCCAGTCATTTCACTGCCAAAGCGCATTAAAGCCATGTTGCATTTTGTAGTGACAGACATGAATGTAAGGACATTTATGAACTGTGAGAATCCTTGTAAAGCCCTGTGTTACCAGGTTTGCACTGACTTGTATTTTGGGGTGGCTAGTCCCAGCTTCAAGGGATGTGCAGCCTTGTAGTCTCTTAGGCCTTTAACTTGGCTTAATGCTCTGTTCTCATGATCTTGAAATCATTAATGATTTTTCTAAGAAGAGACCCTCTGTTCTTATTTTGCACTAGGCCCCATAAATGATTATCCAGCCCTGCTAGTAATTCTGTGTTTCCCTCTAAAGTTCTGCTTAATAGCACTATATGGTAAAACCTAATCCTCAGAGAAAAGTACTTGTAGTGAACATTTTAGTGTGTCTTTTAAGAGGACTGGTACATTATTAAACTCGTTTGTAGAGCCCGTCTTCCTTTGCCTTCACCTCCCCTTCCCATCATCACCAGCGGAGTAACACCCCAGAGGTGCTGACACCTCTTACGGGGAGTAAGAGTGTGATTGCACAGGTGACAGACAGTAGTTGGGAGGTTGGTTGCATTGAGCAAATGATTGTTGTTTGGTATAGCAAACACATAAGTATACCAAAACTAAGAGAGCCAGACTTTTCACTGAAGGGATTTACAAGCACTGAAAAGTAGAAAGCTGAAAAGATTACTGAGCACTGGATTAAAATTGTAATTATCAGCACGATCTCACAGCTTTTTAAATTGATATATAGAAATAGATATGTGTATTGTTGTTTTCAGTTGCTAAGTTGTGTCCGACTCCTTGTGACATCATGAACCGCAGCGCACCAGGCCTCCCTGTCCTTCACTGTCTCCCAGAGCTTGCTCAAGCTCGTGTCCATTGAGTTGGTGATGCCATCCAACCATCTCATCCTCTGCTGCCCCCTTCTCCTGCCCTGAGTCTTTCCCAGAATCAGGGTCTTTTCCAGTTAGTCAGCTGTTCACATCAGGTGGCCAAAGCACTGGAGTTTCAGCATCAGCCCTTCCAATGAACTCAATTCCTTTGAATTCCAATCAACTGAATTCTGAGTTTATTTCCTTTAGCATTGACTGTTTGATCTCCTTGCAGTCCAAGGACTCTCAAGAGTCTTCTCCAGCACCACAATTTGAAAGCATCAATTCTTCGGCACTCAGCCTTCTTTATGGTCCAACTCTCACATCCACACACTACTACTGGAAAAACCATAGCTTTGACTATATAGACCTTTGTCAGCAAAGTAATGTCTCTGTTTTTTAGTATGCTGTCTAGATTTGTCATACCTTTCCTTCCAAGGAGCAAGTCTCTTAATTTTACTGCTGCAGTCACCATCCGCAGTGATTTTGGAGCCCAAGAAAACAAAATCTGTCACTTTTTCCCCTTCTGTTTGCCATGAAGTGGTAGGACTGGATGCCATGATCTTAGTTTTCTCAATGTTGAGCTTTAAGCCAGCTTTTTCGCTCTTCTCTTTCACCTTCATCAAGAGGCTCGTTAGTTCCTCTTTGCCTTCTGCCATTAGGTTCTTGTCATCTGCATATCTGAGGTTATTGATATTTCTCCTGGCAGTCTTGATTCCAGCTTGTGATTCATCCAGCCTGGCATTTTGCATGTTGTACTCTGCCCAGAGGTTAAATAAGCAGGGTGACAGTGTACAGCCTTCCGTACTCCTTTCCCAGTTTGGAACCAGCTTGTTCCATGTCCAGTTTTAACTGTTGCTTCTTGACTTACATACAGGTTTTTCAGGAGGCAGGTAAGGTGGTCTGGTATTCCCATCTCTTTAAGAATTTTCCACAGTTTGTTGTGATCCACATAGTCAAAGGCTTTGGCATAGTCAATAAAGCAGAAGTAGATGTTTTCCTGGAACTCTCTTGCTTTTTCGATGATCCAACAGATGTTGGCCATTTGATCTCTGGTTCCTCTGCCTTTTCTAAACCCAGTTTGTACATCTGGAAGTTCACAGTTCATGTACTGTTGAAGCCTGGCTTGGAGAATTTTGAGCGTTACTCTGCTAGCGTATGAGATGAGTGCAAATTGTGCAGTAGTTTGAACATTCTTTGGCATTGCCTTTCTTTGGGATTGGAGTGAAAACTGACCTTTTCCAGTCCTATGGCCACTGCTGAGTTTTCTAAATTTGCTGGCATAATGAGTGCAGCACTTTCACAGCATCATCTTTTAGGATTTGAAATAGCTCAACTGGAATTCCATCACCTTCACTATCTTTGTTCGAAGTGATGCTTCCTAAGGTCCACTTGACTTCACACTCCAGGATGTCTGGTTCTAGGTGAGTGAGCACACCATCGTGGTTATCTGGGTCGTGAAGATATTTTTTGTATAGTTGTCCTGTGTATTCTTTTCACCTCTTCTTAATATCTTCTGCTTCTGTTAGGTCCATACCATTTCTGTCCTTTATTGTGCCCATCTTTGCATGAAATGTCGCCTTGATAGCTCCAATTTTCTTGAAGTCTTTCTCTAGCCTTTCCCATTCTGTTGTTTTCCTCTATTTCTTTGTATTGTTCCCTTAAGAAGGCTTTCTTATCTCTCCTAGCTGTTCTCTGGAACTCTGCATTCAGTTGGATATGTATCTTTCTGTTTCTCCTTTGCCTTTCACGTCTCTTCTCAGCTATTTGTAAAGCCTCCTCAGACAACCACTTTGCCTTCTTGCATTTTTTTTCTTTGGGATGGTTTTGGTCACTGCCTCTGTACAGTGTTACAAACCTCTGTCCATAGTTCTTCAGGCACTCTGCCTATCAGATCTAATCGCCTGGATATATTCGTCACCTTCATTGTATAATCTTAAGGTATTTGATTTAGGTCTGACCTGAATGGCTTAGTGGTTTTCCCTAATTTCTTCAATTTAAACCTGAATTTTGCAATAAGGTGCTCATGATCTGAGCCACAGTCAGCTCCAGGTCTTGTTTTTGTTGACTGTATAGAGTTTCTCCATCTTCATCTGCAAAGAATATTGTCAGTCTAATTTCAGTACTGACCATCTGGTGATGTCCATGTGTAAAGTCATCTCTAAAGGCAGTGATACCTCAGTAATAATGAGCACAGTGACTGCCCAGATCTTGGTTTTAAATACCATGCTCCCCTGAAAGGAAGCAGGACTGCTTGGGTAAATGGCCAGTTCTAGGGCGGGGGCAGTAAACATGTAAGATGAGCCTGGAACATCCTGTTCCAGAAAGTAAGGAAATACTCAAAGAATGTTGCAGATATGTCAGAAGGACCCAGAAGCGAGCCTAAATGCATGCCTACTGGCCATATCTAATTTAAGCAACAAAATAATGTTGATACCAGACTACAACTGGTTGAATAAAATAGGAATCTATGAGTTTATAAATTAGAGAAGGGAACATTCTTCCTTAAAATATAAGCTCAACTAATGCAGAAGAGATGGTAGAAATAATCACCAGTGATGACTTGTGTAGGGCAGGTGATGTAGGAAGGAGTCATCAGCAGATGGTAGACTGGTGGTCGGAGGGTCGGTGAGGAGCAGGATATCGGCATGGTGCTTGTTCTGTGTCAGCTCTCATACTGTAACAGGTATCCTTCAGCAATCCACCTAATAACACCTTGTTCACATTTTTGTGCTTTTTGTTGATTTTATTGTTTAAAATGTCCCCCGTGCATAGTGTTCCTAAGCACAAGAAGATTGTGATGTGTCTTACAAAGAAAACAGATGTGTTAGATAAGCTTCATTGCAGCATGAATCATAGTGTTGTTGGCCATATACGGCATTAATGAATGAATTCTGTGTTAAAGTGTCTTTGAACAGAAACACAGAACAAAGTGATATGTTGATCAATGGAAGAAAATGAACTGAAAGCTGATAGGAAGCTAACCCTCCCGTTTTTCACAGGAGCAGTGCTTCCATATTTGCTCATTCAGTGTTCAGGGCACATTATCAGACTTCACTGTAATGAATTACAAGAGTCAAATGTATCTCACGAAATGGATACTAACTGGTTGCCATTGACATTATCAGATTAATTTCATATCACATATAACAGTGTTTTACTTTGTTGTGAAACTACATGTATTTGTGAGTAATTTAATAGAATGTTGTTCAGTCGCTAAGTTGAGCCCAACTCTTGGCCACCTCGTGGACTGCAGCACGCCAGGTTTCCCTGTCTTTCACTACCTCCCGGAGTTGGCTCAAACTCATGTCCATTGAATTAGTGATGCTACCCAACCATCTCATCCTCTGCCTCGCTCTTTTCTTCTTGCCTTCAGTCTTTCCCAGAATCAGGGTCTTTTCCAATGAGTCAGTTCTTCGAATCAGGTGGCCAAAGTATTGGAGTTTCAACTTCAGCATCAGTCCTTCCAATAAATATTCAGAACTGATTTACTTTAGGATGGACTTGTTGGAAGGAATTACAGTTCCAAAGAAAGAAAGTTTATTTTACTAAAAAGTATAAGTAAAGCATAGATATTAACTAATCACTCTAAAATATATTTTTATGTGTCACTTTGAACTCCCTGGTATGTCCTTCTCTTAAAAGAATTTTGGCTTATCATTGCTTTATAGTTGCTCTCAGAGTCTATTTATTACGTGTAGTTTTTAATGCTAATTGATTAGCTTTTGATACTTTTGAATAAGTGGGGAATATCTTATTAGAATCAAATGGTGAATTAGCTAATTGTATTTATTTAATGTTTGAAGGGATAAGTGAAAAGAGAAGGAAAAGATTCAAGTTGATTCAAAAGCAAAAATGAGAAAACAAGATAATTGGTGTATCCTTCAAGTCTTCCTTCTAATCCACCAAATCTTAGACAAAATAAATTTGGGGCTTGTCTTTAAATAGGAGATCTGCTAAGCATATTCTTACTTCAGATTTTTTTTTTTTTTTTTTAGCTATTTTGTGTTAAGATACTGATTTTTATCTAGAAGGGATGTTGAGGGCTGCTAAAATGAAGCTCATAATTTCAACTTCTGATCAAAGTTTCCTTGTTGCCTGGCACTTAACACTATATTAAAGCCAGGAAATAAATTTTATCTACTTCATCTTTAGGCAAGTTCTTATTCCCTTCTAATGACGCTGTTGTGCTCAGTGACACAGTGGTGTCCAACTCTGCAGCCCCATGGACCTTAGCCACTCAGGCTGCTCTGTACATGGAGTTTTCCAGGCAAGAATACCGGAGTGGGTTGCCATTTCCTCCTCCAGGGGATCTTCCGGACCCAGGGAATGAACCCGAGTCTCCTGAGTCTCCTGCATTGGCAGGCGGGTTCTTTACCACTAGCACCACCAGGAAAGAGTCACTTCTAATTTAGACTTTTAGGAAACGGAGAGGGGGAAATATATTCTTTGAGACCAGTTGTCATCTCGGCCAGACTTTTAAGCTTCCTGGCTACCTGTCATTCAGCAACTCTACGGGAAAGTGTTTATAAGCTATAAATAAGTGCGTTAATACTTTTTATTTCTTCTCTTTTAAACAAATTCGATTTTGTAAAACAACAGCAACAACAATTTTATTTCCTGTTTAGTATAGCTGTCTCTTCAGCCAAAAATCATTACTCGTGGTTATTGGATATTTGTTTTGTATTTAGTAATCTTAAAAAGTGATTTCATCAGGTATTTCTTAAGAAAACCCTGCGTGATTGGTGAAAATCATAATTTCATAGATGGAAAAACTGGGAGGTAGACAAGCTATGAATCTGCTTTCCAGTTAGAATATTCAGCCTCTGTTTTCTTGGTCTGTTTTGTAGGAGTTTTTTGAGGGGGGAAGGGTAGTTCTCCTTTTTTAAAAAATTATCCCTGCCTTCCTGTTTTAGAGAATAACATATTTTGCAATATCTGATGTTTTTCTCCTGCAGAGATATTCCAATGCCCTTAGTCAGCTCAGGAGTGGAGCATGGTAACTTGAGAGAGCTGGCATTTGCAAGAATGAAAGACCTTGGAATACAGGTAAGAGTCTGACCATAACTGCAGAGATCAAAGTAATTTCAGACATGAAAACCTGTGATGCTATCACCTGATAAACTTACAGGTCTGGTCAAAGAGCTTTCATGCATTGAAGCCCTTCTTTCTGTACAGCATGTTGAAGCTGAAGTAGTGGTTCCACAATCTGCATCCCATCCCTACACCCCTCTGCTTTCTCCTAAAAGAGTGTGGGTTTGTCAATTTACTGGTTGTATTCTCTTGCCTACTGAAATTGCCAGCTATGTGTTCAGCTCCTTTTTTAGAAAACCTCTTTTCTTTTGAAATACTGAGTGTTTGATTCTTGACCAGTGGTTTTAGACAAATACGACCTTTGAAGAAACAAGGATGACGTGCTGAAATAATTACCGATGTTATTGTCCAGATATACCACTCTCCCTTGCCCCGCCGTGCCCCTGTGTCTTTTCATTTGCTTTTTTATTTCAGAAATATTTACTAAGCACCTCTTTTCTGCTTTCCTTTGAAGTACAAAGAGCCCAGGAATCTGCAGTTTTAACAGGCTCTGTGGATGATTTTGAAGTCACGATATGGTTTAAAACTCAGTGCCCTAGGAGCTATTTCTCAGAGCTGCTAAGAAGAAAGGCCAGGGAACTTCTAGGCCTGAGCCTACATCCTGGCCTCTGCTTTGAGCTTCTGATTCTCTTGGTCTGGTACGGAGCTAAGGGAGGTTGTCACACATAGTGTAGACATGGACCACTCTTTGAAAGGCATTGTTTTAAGGACTACATATCATGTTTGTGGACATACCCGAAACATTTTGTTCTCTTGGTTGATTTGTTATAAAGAAGTTTTTCTTTTCTTTCTTTTTTTTTTCCAAAAAACTGTCTAGAGTTTGTAAACATTATTGGCTTATTCTACCAAAATAATAATAATAATAATTTAAGTTCTAGAAAAACAGCAACTGCATGTACAGTAATTGTTGTTATTTAGTCGCTTGGTCATGTCCGACTCTTTGTGACCCCATGGACTATAGCTAGCTAGGCTCCTCTCTCCATGGGATTTCCCAGGCAAGAATACTGGCGTGGGTTGCCATTTCCTTCTCCAGGGGATCTTCCTGACCCAGGGATTGAGCCCAAGTCTCCTGCATTGGCAGGCAGTTTCTTTACCGCTGAGCCACCAGGGAAGCCCCGTGTACAGTAATGAATAGCCCCAGCAAGTATGTGACCGCTCTGCTCCCTGGGCCTCAGCTGTCCCAGTTCTTCAGCTCCTCCTCCTCTTGGCCTGGTTAGCCTGATAACCTCATCATCCAGCCATCATCTTTAACCCTGTACCCCTCTTAAACCTTGATAGCCTCTCATAAAGTAATCTAGCATTGAGTCTCAAGACTGGAATTCAGTCATAGCCAAAAGTTATCTAGTTTACCTAGGCAGTGTCTTTACTAGAAAATAAGGACACCCCAATCTCTCGTAAAAAGCATTCCCCTCCCCTCCAAGAAAGGACAAAAGCAGACAAGTGTTCTTTAGGAGCATGTGATATGGGTTCCCTGGGCATGGAAATAGCTTAATTTTTCTAGAACTGAATAATGAACTCTTATTTTTCTTGTGAAATTCTCTCCACATATACACCAAATACACTATTAGTAGTATGGCTGCAGGACATCATCAGCTTTCCTAGGGTGATCTTTTCTCACCAATGGAAAGCGTTAGAATCTTGGAAATGAGTTCTACAGTTTGTTCTATAGGGGAAAGTATCGCATAGGACAGATAACAGTCACTGTGAGGATTTTGTAATTATAAGTGTCAGGCTTCACAGCCTGCACACTGGGTCGTGGAGTGGAAGCAAGAGTTCCCTCCTGTAGCTTGGCCGTGCACACATCCACAGGCAGCTCTGTGGTTCCTGGGACATTCAGAGAGCCAGTCTGCCACCATGACTCCACGTTCAGACTCTATAGTGATAAAAGCTCAAGGTTCTTTCTTTCCCCTCCTTCCTTGCATTCCTTCCTCCCTCCCATCTTTTATTCCACAGAGCCCTTCTCTGCAAAAGATAGCAGTCTTAGTTTCCCTCTTTCTGACATTTCTAAAATTTGATACAAATATGGGGATGCTAAAAACATTAACTGCTATAAAGTGGTGAAGGTTTTCAAACATTAGGAATTCAATTGTTACTCTTCTATAGATATAGTTGGGAATTACACTTTCAGATACAGTTATATCTTCTGGGTAAAACTATGTTCAAATTTTTAGGAGGTATGTTCTTTATGTTCAATATTATGTATCAATCTCCTTTGGATTCTAAACTCATTTTAAAAACAATACAGTGCTAACTTCATATATTTCCAGTTTTGTTTTCCCCTATCTTCATATTTATTAAAAATGGCTTCATTTTTAAATTCAGTTCTTTTATCTCAATGTAAATTATGTCCAGATGTAATTTTGAGCCCAGAATTTGGTGGAGAGGTTTCAGTAAAAATTGTATTAATGACCGGTTTTATATTTGCCTCCCCTTCCCTCTTTCTTTTCTATTTTTTTCCCCATTCCTCCCTCCCTCCTTCCTCCCTTTTCTTCATTCCTTTTGCTTTGTTTTTTTCGCAGTGTCGTGATGTGAGAACCAGAGAGGTTGGAATCCAAGAAATTCATCACAGAGTCCGGCCATACCAGGTCACTGTCCTCACTTTATAGAGATGAGGTCCCGTCCATCACTCCTTGTCAGGCCTGGGCCTGGACCTGCTCATGCATCATGCTGTGTTTAGCTGCTCTGTCGTGCCCGACTCTGCCACCTCATGGACTGTAGCCCGCCAGGCTCCTCTGTCCATGGGGATTCTCCAGGCAAGAATACTGGAGAGAGTTGCCATGCCGTCTTCCCAACCCAAGGATCAAACCCAGGTCTCCCGCATTGCAGACGGATTCTTTACTGTCTGAGCCACCAGGGAAGCCCAAGAAAACTGGAGTGGGTTGCCTGTCCCTTCTCCTGGAGAACTTCCTGACCCAGGAATCGATCTGGGGTCTCCTGCATTGCAGGCAGATTCTTTACCAGCTGAGCTACCAGGGAAGCCCTATAGTTAGAACCAAAACCAAACTCTCAAAGTTAATGAATAAACTAAGAGCAAAGAGTCATTGAGAATCAGGTCAAGTCAGCAAAGCCAGATATGAAGGTCACTCAACGCTAGAAGGGCCAGGTTAGGAAGATCAGGTTGGAACTTCATTATAGATCAATACTATTCGACAGAACTTTCTACAGTGTTGGAAATGTCCTGTCATCTGTGCCACCTAATATGGAGTCAGCTACCAGTCACATGTGACAGTTAAGCACTTGAAAGGTGGCTAGTGCAAAGAAGGACTTACTTTTTAATTTTATTTAATGTCACAGTGTCAAAGAATTCAAATATAAATAGGCAGATGTGACTAGTGGCTACCTTCAGGTAAAGCCGAGTGGCATGTGCTTATCTCTGTGTGCAACTGTTGAGTTATTGCCCATTGGTGGTAATCAGGTGAAGAGATCACCCTCATCAACAGGGTTTCCATAAAACATATTTTTAATGAATTAACTTCTCTCCTGTAATGCCATCGTGTTAGCTACCTGCCAGATTTTTCTGTGGGAGCTCTCTTTCCTGTGGGAGCCTGTTTGAGAAAGACTAGAAGAGATGAGATCTGCAGCTGATATTTCTCTTCTGAAAATGAATTGACAGTTTTCACATCGCAGACCTTTTAAGGAAAAAGAAAACCCTGGCAGTTAGTTCTTCTGCCAAATTCTTGTGCAGTCCAGTTACTCAGCAAACAAGAAGCTGAGGAGGAATGTCAGCATCAATCTGACTGTTCACCCCACTGTGGGCCCAATCTGCCTGTTTTTGGAGGGCATCTGAGTGTGACCATGCCCACATACGTAGCTTTCTCTGTGTGTCAATTGCTCAATATTTGTGCAGAGTACAAGAGCCACTTGAGCAGGATGCAAAAGTTAAATCACCATGTAGAGTGCTAACACAAAAGCTTCCCCTAAAACCCTTCTCTGGTGACTGTATTTTCTTTAACCTGCTAATCTCACAGTTAGGCATACTGTTGGGTTGGCCAAGAAGTTTTTTTGGGTTTCTGCATAACATCTTAACGAAAAAACCCAAATGTACTTTTCGGTCAACCCAATATTTTAAAGGTCCTGTGGGATAGGGACACTTTTTCTTAAAATCCCATCAAGGAATGAGACCAACACATTTTTCCCCCAAAAAAGCAGGTTTTAATGGCAGAGGTGAGGACTAAAAATCATTGAGTATCTGACCGTTCTGGGACCCAGGGGTGCTCCCAAGAACTACATACACATAACGTATAATTTTACCTTAGCGACTTTTCATAGAGGCTGAGAGATTTAAATCCATGGAACTATTAACTGAGCCAAACCCTGTAAGAATCTTAAGGTTAATGAGGTTCAAATATTTATAAAATGGTAAAACAGTTTTCCTCTTACATCTTCTATAGACAAGGCACAAATTCTCATTTATAGTCAGTGCTATTGAGAGGAGACAAGTAAAAAGAAACATAATTTGTGATTATTTATTCTCTACCCATAATTATAGATATTATTTTTAATATATATAATTATAGAAATGTACTTTGTTTCTAATTCTTTTTTTAAAAAGTTTTGTGTGGCTTTTTATTGAAACAGGTTGAATTGGTGAGAAGAGATTATGTTGCAAACGGAGGCTGGGAAACCTTCTTATCGTATGAAGACCCAGATCAGGACATCTTGATTGGCCTCCTGAGATTGCGGAAGTGTTCAGAGGAGACATTCCGTTTCGAATTGGTTGGGGGCGTGTCCATAGTCCGAGAGCTGCACGTGTACGGAAGCGTGGTCCCCGTAAGCAGTCGGGATCCCACTAAATTTCAGCATCAGGTATCCTGGACTGCATTTCTGTTTGACTGTGGTTAAGAAGTTGCTCAAAGGAGGAAAAGAGAAAAGGGATGGGGCTGGGGGTGAGGGAGGACAGAGCAGAAGAAAAGGAAGAGCAAAGGAGAAAGGAAAGTGTAGAAATAGAGGAACCAACATTACTGTTGTTCAGAGAGGTTTTCTCTTTAAATTGTACCCTTTTGGGCATGAGGGAGGGGAAGAGAGACGAATTGAGACTCAATCAAGTGGAATATAATAATAGACTGAACCATAGGAAATTGCTATTTTTGAAAGTCAGAAATGATCTAATACCAGCAATTTTGTGTGATTCAGCTATTTTGGAATCGAAGGAGATGATAATGTGAAAGAAGCACTTATGAAATTTTAAAGCACTTTGTCAACGCAAACTAAGAGATAGTGGCACGCTACTCTGCTCCCGCAAACAACCTAAATAAATAACCACTTTTTTTCACTTTCAGGAGAGCAAGTTAAAACTGCTAATGGTGGATCTAGCATTAAACCCCCACATAGATGATTTAAGAATATTGCCTGGTTTCCAAAAACCTTTTAGAAACTGAAAGAGTGACTAATAATACAAGATTAGATGCTCCAGACTTTCATCACCTGGAGATTGCCTAGAACTTGTTTAAAAAGTGACAGAAATTGACAGGCAATTCCTCCCTTGCTGTGACTAGATTACATCACCCACAAAATACCTTGGGATGGCTTTTGTTGCAGAGTTATTCCTAGTCTGCCACTGAGTACTTTTGGTATAACTGAATCATTTCTTTCCTTATGCCTATAAATGGGTTTTTATCATTTTTTTAAAGAGTTCAGCAGCTACTGAATATCAGCCTTCTTGTTTTATGGACCCCTCTTAATGACTTCTCTCCTTCTCAGTTCCCTAACCCCCTTTATTGCTTCTTTGTAGGGCTTTGGCATGCTCCTGATGGAGGAAGCAGAACGAATAGCCAGAGAAGAACATGGATCTGGGAAAATAGCAGTTATATCAGGTAACTGGGGGTAGGCATAGGGGGAGGGCAAAGTTCATGATTCATTTACATTATTAACTTCGTGCCACAATTAGAAGTATCCCAGGCTGTTGCAGGGAGGGGGGCCCCTTCCAGGACCCAAGAGTGCGCTTTTGTCTGACACCTGGAAATCAGTTGTCCAAGGAGACACACATGCTGACAAAGCAAGAGACTTTATTGGGGGGGGGGGGTGGGGGGCGCCCAGGTGGAGAGCAGGAGGGTAAGGAACCCGGGAGGACCGCTCTGCCACGTGGCTCAGAGTCTCGGCTTTCATGGTGATGGGATTAGTTTCCAGGTTGTCTCTGGCCAGCCATTCTGACTCAGGGTCCTTCCTGGTGGTACACGCACTGCTCAGCGTAGATGGATTCCAGTGGGAAGGATTCTGGGAGTTTGGTAGGACATATGAACTGGCGTCTCCACTCTGCTTTTGGCCTTTCCCAAGTTCTTCCAGTTCATGGTAGTTTGTTATTTCCACGTTCCTGATCAGGACCTCCTGTTTAAGAGAACTCATGCACGTGGTTACTATTCAGGCCTGGCCAGGGTGGGCAGTTTTAGTCACTGGTTCCCCTGACAAGTTCTCTCTTGCCTCTGTTTATGATTATTATGTTCAGAATTGGGCAGAGCCGAATAGGGAAAGACTGGTGGTGCTTTGGCACAAAGAAATTTCCTGCAAGCAGTCAGGCGGAATGGAGTTTGCCAGATGAGTAATCTGTGCTCTCTCTTCCTCATGGCCTCTCCTATCTCCTCATGTGCCCTATCTTCATGGTCACCCTCCTGTACCCTATCTCCTCATGGTCTCTTGTGCTTCGTTGCCCAGTTACTCTGTCTGGGAAAATGAAATTAGATGAATGAATCTAAGAAAATCATAAGATGTAGTAATTGTCAGTATTGTTCAGAAAATTAAAATAGAACCTCGTTGCTAGTACAAGATGTTTCAAGCCAGAGTTTCTTACTCCTTAAAAATTGTTTTCAATGACTTTGTTCCTGGGGAACAGATTTCTTCCTCTGTTTGGAAGCATTCCACTTAACCTCACCTAGGGCGTCAGGTGATTGGGGAAGTGGGTGTGAAAAGTGAAGTCTGGTGTAAGTGGAGCAAAAAATAACATGACTACACCCATTCACTCGTACTCTTCAGCGTCATACCCTTACAGAATCTGCTGTTCTCAATAAGCAGCTAAAGTGGTGAAAGCCCTGATCAAGATTCAGCCTACTTTTCCCTCCAGCATTATTAAATGAAACTTAAAAAAAAAAAAAAAAAGTTGTTGCCAATCAATAAATCGATACCTTTGCCCAGATTTTAATGATTACAGTTATGAACATGTAATGACCCAGGCTCACTTAATCGATCATTTAATCTGGCTGTGGTTTTTGGCATTTTCCAGACAGATTAATAAAGCATTTTTTAATACTGCTAGCTCTCTCTATTTTTCTGTGTTACCTGGAATATTTTTTATTGACGTGTAGGTGATTTACAGTGTTGTTCTAGCTTCTGCTATACAGCAGAATGACTCAGTCATATACATACACACCTTATTTTTCATATTCTTTTCCACTATGGTTTATCCCAGGTTATTGAATATAGTTCCCTGTGCTATGCAGTAGGACCTTGCTGGTTATCTATTCTAAATGTGACCGTTCACATCTACCAGCCCCGCGCTCCACTCCACCCCTCCACCTCCCGCCTTGGCGGCCACAAGTCTATTCTCTGTGTTTTTTCTGTTACCTTAAACCCTCTAAAGAGGTGGGAATTCAATGAAGCTCACCTGATCGCTGCCAGTATTTGTAAGCAAAAAAGGTTTACTTCTCAATTGTTCAGCTTGTGGTTGACAAGAAGTCAGCCTTCCCTGGTGCCAGGAAAGGGCCAGACTGACTCAGAGCTCATTGTACATGTGCATCTGTGCATCACCTAAAATTTTAGCTGGCCTTTTCTGCCAGCAAACCGTCAGGGTTTTCAGTAGTACAGTGCTTTCCAAGCCTTACTGGTTTGTGAATCATCTGGAGATCTTGTTAAAGTGCAGATTCTGACTCGTTGGGTCTCGGTTGGAGCCTGAAGGCCTAGGTGTCTAACCGGCTCCTGGTAAGACCATTCTGATTGTCTTCAGACCACACTTTGAGTAACAGGGCTTTAGTATTCTCTTCCAAATGTAGTATTCTGTTTCAGATCACTAAGGTAAAGGTATTCTCTGTGACCCTGGCAGTGCCTGCATTCCCAAAGTCTGACATGCTGCCGTGTGATTTTCTGGCATCTGTGGGAACCTGATGAATTTTAAAACTGAAGGGCATCTGCATTCTATCACTTCTCTGCATTAGTTAATTTGCCTTCATGCTATCTATCTCTTTTTTGAAATGTTATCTGCAGAGAGGAGCCTCTGACTTGCCCGGGGACACATTCAGTTACCTGTAAGAACCTCAGTTTCTGTTTTTTGAACAGTGTCTTACTAAGTAGAAATCAGCATCTGTGCTCTTTCTAGGTTATTATTCCAATCTAAATAATAGCTCAATTTCAGATCATCTGCTTGTTGAACTTTTAAAATAACAAGAAGAGACTTGCTAAAAGATAACAGGGAAGAATCTTTCCCATTATTAGCTGTCAGAGGTAGACTACTGGATTTCTGTACGGGGGTTTCTCTTGGTCAGCAGGTTTTTACAGGAGCAGCCCTGGAAACGTGTTCTTGGTACTCAGGTGAGTGCTGTGGGAGGAAGTGGTACTTCCTGTCTCTGGTCTGTGAGCCCTCACCAGTGTCCTGTACTGAAGAATCCAGCTAGGGCCTTGACTTTCTGTTTGACCCAAGATCTGATCCCCCTTCAGATGAAAACATGAAGAACATTTACTCCGTGTGTGATGCATTGTATCTAATTTAGTAACATATTAGTGTTCTATTTGAGTTTCTGATTCAGACACCTGAGGTGTCCAGTATTCAGAGCTTCAAGGAGGGCAGATTCAAAGTGTTGGTGTTGGTTTCTAATCGTAATGTATTTCTTGGTTGCTTGTTTTCCTTCCCTCATTTGTTCAGTTGACTTTAGTCTTCCTGATTTAAGTACAATGCTGTGTGTGTGTGTGTGTGTGTGTGTGTGTGTGTGTTTTAATTAGTTTTTTTTGAAGAGTCAGTTATTCTCCATAAGTTGATCCTTAGAATGAAAACCTTATGATAGCACTGGTGCTTCTGTGCTGCATTTATTCCCAGTACTTCATTAGACGTGATGTATAAGAAGAGACACTTGGCAGGGGCGTTAAGATTCTGTTCCTGTATTGACAGCAGCTCTCCTTGTGATGATCTTGAATAATGTTGCTCGAATCTCCACAGACCTTTATTTCTTTACTAAAAATAAGTGTATTAGGTTACCACTTGCCATTCTAACAGTCTAGAATTCTGCCCCTTAAATAACTTCATCTCTTTTAGTTCTCAACAAGATCAATTGTGTTTTTACTGGTTTCATACTGAGTAGATTCTTTTATGAAACCATACCAGGAGACCCTTTAATTTCATTCATAATTAGTCTCAGTCTCATGCAGTTTGGGTATTTGATGATAGAAATGATGATAAAGTTTCCCGTAGGTAGCTGATCCTATCCATGGCATGAAGTGGATGCCGGTCCACTTCAGTCCCAACTGGTGACATTGTGATCTGTGTCCCACCTTGTTCCCCACCACCCCCTTTTCACGACCTTGTCCTTGATTTGTAAATCTGTCCTTGTTCTGGTCTGTAGGCTTTTGTATAACTCATACACAGGGGTGGCCTACATATTCTGTCCTGGCTTAACTAGCAGCTTGAAGAAGGGAGAGACAGATCGTTTATCATTCTGGTTACAGTGACTATAAGAGGCATGCATTTCTGTAGAATTCTTTTAATTACATTCTGATTCATTATGATTTCCCTTTATCTTGCCAGCAGATTGTTTCTGTTACTTGGATTTATAGTCTTTGATTCTGCCTCTGGACAATATGACTAACTACACAGTAGATCTGATTTGAATCACTAGTCAGAAAGACTCCTATATTCTGTTTTTCCATATTAAAATACAAATTGTTTTTTATTTGTTGTCTCAATATATTTCGTTTATAAAAGGTCCATGTTGTGTATTTCACAGCTGATTTATAAAAGATTAACTTGATATCTACATGAGAAAATTGAAAACCCATTTATCAACATCAAATGAAACACTGTCTCAAAGTGTCTTTTTTTTTTTTTTTTTTTTTTAATATTTATTTGGCTGTGCTGAGTCTTAGTTGCGGCACGTAGGATCTTTGATCTTCCTTGTGGTATGCAGGATCTTTTTTTTTTTTTAAGTTGGGGTATGTAGCTGTGGAATGTGGGGTCTAGTTCCCTGACCAGGTATCAAACGTGGGCCCCCTACATTGGGTATGTGGAGTTTTAGCCCCTGGACCACCAGGGAAGTCCCTCAAAGTGACTTTTAAGTTTATTCATTCTGCCTAAGTATATAAAATTGTCTTGGTAAACTGTGTGTTTTCAAATTAACCATCAACTCTAAATGCTAAAGCAATGATGAATTTCTTAATACCAGAATCGCTGCATTTCTGGAGTGTCTCCTGTATGCAGGGGCCCAGGGCTGAGAGGGCAGATAGAGGAAGGAGGAGATGATGCCCTGCCTCTGTAGCACGTGGACCAGAGCAGCCCACTCAGCCTTCACCCTGCAACTTGTCCATAACTGCAGAGAAAGACAGGTTTTTCCCTACTTAGACTATTTCTCAACTCAGGATTAGCTGCTTCAGCATGAGAAAATAATCTTTTTCTACATATAAAAATGGGTAAATCAGTAGTATGAGAGTAATCAGCTTATGAAATAATATGCAGGCAGGAAATAATAGTTAATCACTGCTAAATACCCAAGCAATTAATTAGTCCCTATTAAGTCCAAGTGTTAGAGTATCTTTCATCAACTTACTCATGTTGCTTCTATCAACATCCATTTGTTTAAGATGAACAAATCGTATCTACTTGAAAGCCATGATGTTTATCTACTTGGATGATCACCTTTCTCTCCTTTAAAAATGTTAGGATGGAGCAGTTTCTCTTCCCCCTCTCATAGTGTCAAGTGCAGAGATTTATACTGTAGAACCTAACCGTAACATTTGAAATGCCATCACTAATAATCACCATGGAAACTGGAGATCTCTGATGTCACACTGCCCGTACCATTTTTGAAAGGGCAAATATAACTGTCAATAGCCACTCTTTAAAAAGCCACTTAATACCCCCAACAAAATGACCTTTCTTCCTTTAGGCAGTTTTGGCTAGGTTTCAGATCCAATCGTGTTCCTTTTTAATTTTGCCAGGCTAATTGCTATGCATCAAGACGGACAGCTATTCCCCAAGCTCCCCCCACTACCTTCGTCATAAGCAGTATCCTATTTGTGTTCTTTCAAGTAGAAAATTAACATGGCCATTGGCCAAGAATTGCACCAGGCTGACGGATCAAACAATGATGATGAGAAATGAGGAAAATATCAGATTGTTTGATGACAGAAATCACTGAAGTCAGAGATCGATAGCCATTTTGTTTCAACCTATTAAAAAGGCAAAGAAGAGGGCAGGGGAGGCGAGTTTAAATATGTGATGAGCAGACTGAGTCACTGGGGGGATACGATTGTTCTAGATCGTGGAGCTCAGAGGCACACGACTCCACAGCCATGTCTGCAATCCCAACTAGTGAAAAGCATCATTGTGCCTGAGACTTACAGCGTCTGGTATGGCTTCCTGGAACTGAAATGAATGGTCTTGTGCCCCAGAAACACTGATTAACAAAATAATACTTGGGCAAAAGGTAACAATCATTTTGTTTCACTGGCCAGTGTTCCAGGCTGCACATGTCTCCCTCAGTTAGAGGTAAAGGTAGTTTTGTGCTTTGCATTATTATCTAGTTGAAAAAAAGGGTACATTTGTAACTAGATCTGTCTGGTAATGGACTCATAATCATTACTAAAATGCCTGGAAAAGCATTTCCTCATTTTGGCTCACCTATTTGCTAATGGACACAGGAAGCTTGCCAAATGCAAACCAGTATGTGCCACGTGTGTTAATATAGGCCTTCTCAGGAAGGAAGGGGAAAAGACTGTTTCATCTTTTCTAACTTCATAATAATTTATCCCTTTACAGTTTTTTCATAAATTATTCCCTGTGTGTAAGTTGATCAGTCGTGTCCAACTTTTTGCAACCCCGTGGACTGTGGTCCACCAGGCTTCTCTGCCCATGGAATTCTCCACGCAAGATTTCTGGAGTGGATAGCCATTTCCTTCTCCAGGGGATCTTTCCAACCCAGGGATCAAACCAGGTCTTCTGCATTGCGGGCATATTCTTTATCATCTGAGCCACCAGGGAAGTCCAAATTATTTCCTAATACTTCCTTAATGAAATGCATACCGTTAGGGTTCTGTATATTCCTCCTCCTCGTTCATTTTGCGACGTTAACAGCAATCATACCTAATGTTTTTTTGGTGCGTGTTCCACTGGGATTGTGCTGTGGTGGTGAATACCTTTCTTTTCAGAAACAACAGGTACAACATAAAATACTGCTTTACTACAACAGCTTGATTAATTTCAGCATCATTATTAACCAGACTAGCATTGATGACACAGAATACTCTTGCTTGATACCACATTAGCTAAATGCTTGCTCAGTGGTGTCTGTAAAGCAGCTGGACTGTGGAGGCATTGTCGCATAGCTCTCTTCAGGACTCTCTATTCCTTGACTTGATGTTTATTCATTTATTCATCTATTCATTTATAGACGAATCAGGTACCAGTTATACAGTGTATTGTACATCGAGTGCATTGGACCCGTCCCACAGTTGTTGGCATCACATGATTGTATTAATTAACGTTTTTTCAGATATTCCCAAATAGGCCACTAGTCAGCTTCCACTGTTTGGATCTTGCAGGCAACTGAATTTTTGGTGAAGTTTCCTAGGCAGGGGCACTTCCCATGTGGTGCTGGAGGTAAAGAACCTGCCTCCCAGTGAAGGATACATTAGAGACCTGGGTCCAATCCCTGGGTCGGGAAGATCCCCTGGAGAAGGGAATGGCAACCCATCCCAGTATTCTAGCCTGGCGAATCCCATGGACAGAGGAGCGTGGCAGTCCGTATGGTTTCACAGAGATGGACACGACTAAAGCAACTTAGCAGGCAAGCACCTTGGTCCATGTGTGGTGGGATAACAGGTTCCTCGGCAGAAGCTAGTGATGCCAGTGGAGATGCCAACATGGGAGCAATAGGATGCAGCAGGTGCTAGTGCTCTTCCCAGGTCCACGCTGTTGAGTCTTGTGTCGCGAAAACGTGGGCCTGAAAGTCTCGCAAGATAACCTTGCTAATTTAGTTGACACATGTACGTTTGTAGACTTTTCCTCCCCATTCTTGTTCCTCTTTGTTTATGGATATTGGGAATGATCGCTGTATACTTCTGCTCCGGTAGAGGAACAGAGTTAGAGTGTATGGTTCCTAAGAATATTCCTGAGTAGTCTAGGAACTTTGATATAAAGGTTTGCTTTTTTTGTTACATGCTTCACAGGCCCTTTTCTGAGGAAGGACACCTTCCTCAGAAGTCTAGCCTGCACTGGTCACCATCTGCTGTCTGGCACAAAGGCTCTTTTATAGTTCGTTGCAGTGTTAACTCCTAATCACTGTAACATTTGTGTGATTAGTAGTGTTCTTTTCTCTGAGTGTTTGACATTGCTCTAACCCATTCAGTTTGATAAAGCTCTTCTCTTTGGGATCAGTTAGAGGCAGGGATTTGGCAAATTCTTGCCGGTTGGATAAGCAGATAACTAAATAATGCTGGAAAATACTGATGCTGCCTTTTTAGTGGCCGCCAAGATACTGATATTATGGAGCCTCTTAGCTGGGACATTTCTGATTTCAACAGGACATCGTTGTTGTTTTCCAGTCAGTAAGTCATGTCCAACTCCATGCGACCTCACAGACTGCAGCACACCAGGCTCCTCTGTCCTCCAGGAGATTTGCTCAAACTCACATCCATTGCCTCTATGATGCTGTCTAACCACCTCATCCCCTTCTTTGTTGTTCAGTCGCTCAGTCATGTCCAACTCTTTGCGACCCTGTGGACTGCAACACACCAGGCTTCCCTGACCTTTACCATCTCCCAGAGTTTGATCAAACCCATGTCCATTGAGTCAGTGATGCCATCCAACCATCTTGCCCTCTGTTGTCCCCTTCTCCTCCTTCCCTCAGTCTTTCTCAACATCAGGGTCTTTTCCAGTGAGTCAGCTCTTCATATCAGGTGGCCAAAGTATTGGAGCTTCAGCTTTAGCACCAGGCCTTCCAATGAATATCCAGCATTGCTTTCCTTTATGATTGACTGGTTTGATCTCCTTGCTGTCCAATAGACTCTCAAGAGTCTTCTCCAGCCCCACAATTCGAAAGCATCAATTCTTCAGCATTCAGCTTTCTTTATGGTCCAACACTCAACATCCATAATGACCACTGGAAAAACCATAGCTTTGACTATACAGACCTTTGTCGGCAAAGTGATGTCTCTGCTTTTTAATAAACTATCTAGGTTTGTCATAGCTTTTCTTCCAAGGAGGAAGCGTCTTCTAATTTCGTGGTTACAGTCACCGTCCACAGTGATTTTGGAGCCCAAGAAAATGAAATCTGACACTGTTTCCACTTTTTCCCCATCTGTTTACCATGCAGTGATGGGACTGGATGCCATGATCTTCATTTTTTGAATGTTGAGTTTTAAGCCAGCTTTTTCACCCTCCTCTTTTACCTTCATTAAGAGGCTCTTTAGTTTCTCTTCACTTTCTTTTTTTTTTCCCTTTTTTTCCTCTTCACTTTCTAACTGTTGCTTCTTGTCCTGTACACAGGTGTCTCAGGAGGTGGGTAAGGTGGTCTGGTATTCCCATCTCTTTAAGAGTATTACACAGTTTGTTGTGATTCACAAAGACTTTAGCGTAGTCAATGAAGCAGAAGTAGATTTTTTTGGAATTCCCTTGCTTTTTCTATGATCAGGCACATATTGGCAATTTGATCTCTGTTTACTCTGCCTTTTCTAAATCCAGGTTGAACATCTGCAAGTTCTCTATTCATGTACTGCTAAAGCCTAGCTTGAAGAATTTTGAGCATAATCTTGCTAGCATGTGAAATGATTGTAATTGTATGGTAATTTGAACATTTTTCAGCATTGCCCTTCTTTGGGATTGGAATGAAAACTGACCTTTTCCAGTCCTGTGGCCACTGCTGAGTTTTCCAAAGTTGCTGGCATGTTGAATGCAGCACTTTCACAGCATCATATTTTAGGATTTGAAATAGCTCAACTGGAATTCCATCATCTCTGCTAGCTTTGTTGGTAGGAATGCTTTCTAAGGGCCACTTGACTTCACACTCCAGGTTGTCTGGCTCTAGGTGAGTGACCACACCATCGTGGTTATCTGGGTCATTAAGACCCGTTTTGTACAGTTCTTCTGTGTATTCTTGCCATCTCTTCTTAGTATCTTCTGCTTTCGTTAGGTTCATATCATTTCTATTCTTTATTGTGCCCATCTTTGCATGCAGTGTTCCCTTGGTATCTCTAATTTTCTTTAAAAGATTGCTAGTCTTTCCCCATTCTGTTGTTTTCCTCTCTTTCTTTGCATTGTTCACTCTAGAAAGCTCTCTTATCCCTCATTGCTATTCTCTGGAACTCTGCATTCAGCTCAGTGTATCTCTCCCTTTCTCCTTTGCCTCTCAAGTCTCTTCTCTTCTCAGCTGTTTTTAAAGCCTACTCAGATGACCGCTTTGCCTTCTTGCATTTCTTTCTTGGGAATGGTTTTAGTTACCACCTCCTATATAACGTTATGAACCTCTGTCCATAGTTCTTCATTCAGACACTCTACCAGAGCTAATCCTTTGAATCTATTTGTCACCTCCACTGTAAAATCATAAGGGATTTAGGTCATACCTGAATGCCGTTGTGGTTTTCTCTACATTCTTCAATTTGAGCCTGAATTTTGCAATAAGGACCTGATTATCTGTGCCACAGTCAGCTTGAGGTCTTGGTTTTTGCTGACCTGTATAGAGCTTCTCCATCTTCGACTGCAAAGAATCTAATCCATCTGATTTCAGTATTGACCATCTGGTGATGTCCATGTGTAGAGTCGTTCTCTTGTGTCCTTGGAAGAGGGTGTTAGCAAACATAGCAATGACCAGTGCATTCTCTTGGCAAAACTCAGTTAGCCTTTGCCCTGCTTCATTTTATATCCAAGGCCAAACTTGCCTGTTACTCCAGGTATCTCTTGACTTCCTACTTTTGCATCCAGTCCCTTATGAAGAAAAGGACATCTTTCTTTGGTGTTAGTTCTAGAAGGTCTTGTAGATTTTCATAGAATTGTTCAACTTCATCTTGTTCAGCATTAGTGGTTGGGGCGTAGACTTGGATTATTGTGACATTGAATGATTTGCCTTGGAAACAAACCAAGATCTTTCTGTTGTTCTTGAGATTGCACCTAAGTACTGCATTTTGGACTATTTTATTGCTTATGAGGGCTACTCCATTTCTTCTAAGGGATTCTTGCCCACAGTAGTAGATATAATGGTCATCTGAATTAAATTCTCCCATTCCCATCCATTTTAGTTCACTGATTCCTAAAATGTCAATGTAAACTCCAATTTACCTTGATTCATAGACCTAACATTCCAGATTCCTATGCAATATTCTTCTTTACAGCACTGGACTTTACTTCCATCAGCAGACACATCCAGAACTGGGCATCATTTCCACTTTGGCTCAGCCTCTTCATTCTTTCTCGAACTATCTCTCTGCTCTTCCCCAGTAACATACTGGACACCTACCAACCTGGGGGGCACTTATCTTTCAGTGTCATATCTTTTTGCGTTTTCGCACTGTTCATGGGGTTCTCAAGGCAAGAACACTGGAGTGGTTTGCCATTCCCTTCTCCAGTGGACCACGTTTTGTCAGGGACAGACGTGCAGGGACATGCCCTTCAGCCACTCCACGTAAGGACATGCCTGGTGCCCTGGTTTTCCCACTGCTGGTCTTCGTTGAGCATGTAAACCTTCACTGGCCGTCGGGTGTCGATCAACGTGCAGCCCGAAGTCAAGGCATATCAGCCTAGCTTAAACTGTTGTCTTGAACCAGTGGCTCACATTTCCAAGACCTTAGGTGATGGATTTAGATTTTAGCTTGTGGCCACAGGATGATGTTTGCTTATGCACCTCACTACCTCCCGAACCTTCCACTTACTCAGGTTGTCCATTTGGTAAAGGACCCACTGATGTTTGGTACACCAGTCAGAAGCCCCAGGTTTATACCCCGTGTGGTCTGTTAGCTCTTACTGCAAATCCTAATAATTAGTAGTTGTCATTTATTACAGAGGAACACATCACCCCAAAATTTAGTGGCTTAAAACAACCATTTTATTTGTTCAGTGATCCTGTGAGTCAGAAATTCAGCAGGGCATAGAGGAGATGGCTTGTCTTTGTTCCGTGATGTCCAGGGCCTCAGCCGCAGTGGCTTAAATGGTTGGCAGCTGCTGCGGTGACGCATCTGGAGTCTCTTCTAGGTGGCAGCAAATGTGCTCGACTGAGACTGTCAACACGAGCACCTTGATTTTTCTCCCACATGCTTGAGCTTCTCCTGGCATGAAGGTTGGCCTCTAAGAGGCTTATAAGTTGTAGAACATCTTATGTGCATTATTTATGGCTGTGTAACTTTTTAAAAAACCACAGATCTTAGTAACTGAAAACAAGAGTTATTTCACAGTCTTCATAGGTCAGGAATCTCGAAGGACTCCAGCTGGGTGCCTCTGGCCCAGAGCATCTCATAAAGCTGCAGTTAGGGTGTCAGCCAGGGCTATAACTTCAAAGATTCAACTGGGGTTGAAGGGTCCACTTCCAAGTTCGCTGTGTGGTCTTTGGCAGGCTTCAGTTCCTCACCGGCTGCTGGTCTCAGGGCCAGCGTTCCTCCCTAGGGCATGTGACCATCTCTTTAAGGCTGCTCATCACGTAGCTACCTGCTTCCCCTAGCAGAGTGATCACAGAGACAGATCGCTTTGAGGTGGAAGCCCTGGTCTTCATAACTTGGTCTCAAAAGAGAGCCAGTGAGTTCACCCCACCTTCAAAGAGAAGAGATTGTACATGACTGTGACTGCCAGTAGATTGTGAACTTTGAGGGTCATTTTATTTTTTGTTACTCACTTATGTATTTATTGGCTGTGCTGGGTCTTTGTTGCTGCACCGGCTTTTCTCTCATTGCAGTGAGCGGAGGGGCTTCCCTCTAGTTGCTGTGTTCAGGCCTCTCATGTGGTGGCTCCTCTTCCTGCGGAGCACGGGCTCTCAGCCTGCAGGCTTCAGTCGTGGCAGCGTGTGGGATCTCCCCGCATCAGGGATCAAACATGTGTCTCCTGTACTGGCAGGCAGATTCTCTACCGCTGAGCCACCGGGGAAGTCCTGAGGGTCACTTTACCTGCCACGATGTGGCTTCTGCCCCATTCTGCTGGTTAAGGAAGTCATTGGGCCAGCCCAGAGTTAAAGGGAAAAGAAAAAAAAAATGCCACTTCTCAAAAAGACAGGATCTGGTAGTGGCTATATTTGGATACTAAGTGATCAAATACATTTTTATTAACTTGTGATTAACAGGCATCCAGTCCCTTTCCACAGGAGACTTCATTTAACCTTCTCCCAGGATGGCCTCTCTTTGGGCACACCTGGATTCAAAGGTTCTAGTCTTAATCCTGATATGAAGATTTTCATACAGCCATCGCGGCAGCACAGTTACACCTAACTCGGTCCTAAGCAGAATCTGGCAGGCGGGCTCCACAGGTCACACCTGCATCTGACCTTTGTCTGCCATCTCTTCCATGAAGATATTACTCTGTTTCCCCCTACAGGCCTGTCTAAAGATCTGTGATGTTGACCTTTTATGTCTTCCTCCTAGGTTATGGAATATAAAAGACCAGTTTTGGACCAAGGGTGCCTGCCTTCCCTAGGGAGATCTGACCCTAATCCACATTCCTTCCTTCCCGTAAAAAACTGAAGATAGTTAATGCACCCACGTTTGAGAAAGTAGTAAATTGTATATACTAACATAAAATTTGTCGTTATAACAGTTTTAAAGTATAGGGTTCAGTGGCATTAGTTACATTCATGGCGTTGGGCAACCATCACCCCTATTTTCAAAACATTTTCATCACTCCAGGCAGAAACGCTATACTTATTAAGCAGCAATTTCCAATTCCCCCATCTCCCAAGCCCCTGGTAAGTTCTAATCTACTTTCTGTCTCTATGAAATGGAATCATACAACATATGTGTTTTCGTGTCTGGCTTATTTCACTTAGCATAATGTCTTCAAGGTTCAGCCATGATATACACATACACACACATACACACACTTACACTTCTGGGTTGTCTCCATCTTTTGGCTATTGTCAATGATGTTGCTATCATATTGACATGAATATCTATTTGAGTCTCTGCTTTCGGTTCCTTTGTGCCTCTATCCAGAAGTGAGGTTGCTGGACCACTGGTCCTTCTGCTTAACTTTCTGAGGAATCGCCAAGTCGTTTCCTACTGCTGCTGCATTATTTGATTTCCCATCAGCAGTGCTCAAGGGTTGCATTTTCCCCACATCCTCGTCTGTGCTTATCTTCCTTTATTTTTATAGCCATCCTAATGAGTGTGAAGCAACGCTGTACTTGTGGCTTTGACTTACATTCCCGTAATGACTAAACTGACGTCGAACATCTTTGTGTGTGCTTCTTTGTGTGTGTCCTTTTTAAAACTATTCAAATCCTTTGCTCATTTTGTAATGGGGTCATTGTCTTTTTGTTGATGAGCTGTAAGAATTTTTAATACTTGCTGGCTACTAGACTCTTAAATGATCTGTGATTTACAAATATTTTCTCCCATAGATATTCATAAAGATAGTAGTCTGTAGTTTTCTTTATAGGGTTTGCCTGGCTTTGATATCATGGTTTTGTTAGCATGTTAGTTTTTGATATCATGGTACATTTTTTGGATTTTTTGGGGAAGGATTAGTGGTAATTTTTGGTGCTAACACTAGGTTATCCAGTGTGTTGGTGTACATACTTTTTTTTTTTTTTTTTTTTTTTTTTTTGAGGCTGGAATTAAAGGCTTTTATTAGGGGTATACATGGCACTGTTACTGTTGATAAGACACTTTGACACTGTGACGCGCTTTATTATGGAAGCTATATAGTTCTGTACTGTAATCAGGCCATTTATAGATAATGACACTTTTGGGATTTGTCTAACCCCTTAAGCTAGTTATCAGTGAAGACTGGTATACAGGTCATCATTAACAAGCGTGTTTACACTTTATCCAGTGTTATGGTCCTTGTTTATTCCAATTGTGCTTCCTTTGGCAGACGGCTATTATGTTTTACTTTAGTACCATATTGTGGATGCCAGAGAACTTGCATTTGCCAAGGAATAATCTCCTGAGATGCAATGTCATGAAGGAGAATAGTGTAGTCTAACTCGATGAAGTCATCATTTCTTTGCACTTGCTTGACAGTTTGAATTTTTGCCATTTTATACCATGTGTTTTCAGTAGAATTTTGCCATATTATATAACCACTGGCAACCCAGGCTAAATGTCGAACTGGCTTCATTTCTGGAGGTACATTTCCAAAACTGTCTGGAATATTTTGTGCTTCTAGTGGTTCCTTCATGGACTTGAGTCTTTGATAAAATGTATTATCTTCTTCATCTGGGTTTTTTCCAATTTCTCCTTCAAATGTGAAGTTGACTTCTGGTGTAGTATCTTGTCCCATTGGAGGGTACAGTACTTCAGCTGTGCAGTTCACTGTAACTTCTTTTTGGATAATTTCTTCCACAGAAAACTTAAGGCGATACTTATGTCCTCTTCCTGGAATATCCTCCAGGCTGGCTTGCGTGACTGTCTGCACCAGAAACACCTTGTGCGGGGTCCCCTGCTGGTAGTTGATGCAGCTCTCGACCACCGAGGCCGCCCTGGCGGCCGGGTAGTGGGTCGGAGGGATTTCCATTCTTGCGGAGTCTTGGCTGGGCTGGCGAGCGTCCGCGTCCCCGTCCTGCCTGCTGCCGGGCAGCCCGGCCGGAAAAGCCCTCCCGCCGCCTGGGGGCCGGGCGAGGGCTGGGGCGGGGTCAGCGGCTCCTTCCCGCTCTCTCCTTCCCTCCTTCCGATTCTGAAAGCGGCCGCCTACATACATATTCTTATTGTTATTCATACTCTCATAATTCTTTTTCTTGCCGTAAAGTCAATACTAATGTTTCCTCTTTCTAATTTTAGCAATTTGAGTCTTTTTTTTTCCTTTGTACTTTCTTCCCCATACTTTATATGATTTCAGTCTTTTAAAATTTATTAATACTTGCTTTATGGTCTGATAACATAATCAAACTTGGAAAATGTTCTGTATCCACTGTGGAAAATGTCTATTCTGCTGTTGCTGGGTGACATGTTTTGCTAGGTCTCATTGGTTTAGTGTTGTTCAAGGCCTCCATTATTGAAGATGTGTCATGAAGACTCCAGCTCCTGTTGCAGAACTGAGTCTCCTTTCAGGTCTGTCCATTTTTGCTTCAGATACTTTGGGACTCTGTTGTTAGGTGTGTATATATAGTTTTTAAACCTTGATGAACTGAACTTTTTTTTTTTTTTATCAATTTGTGACTATAGCCTGGCAGACCACAGTCTACGGAGTTGCAGAGTCGGACACGACTTAAGCAACTTAGCATGACTTACGTCACTTAGCATAGTGTCCTCAAGGCTCATCTGTGTGGTTGCAAATGGTGTAGAAGTAGCTTTCCTCCTTTCTTATGACTGAAATATATTTCAGGGTGTAATTTTTTTTTTTTTAACCCATTACCCATTGACAGACACTTAGGTCATTTCCATATCTTGGCTATTTGAATAATGCTACCAATAAATATGGGTGTGCCTATATCTCTTCAACAGCCTGTTTTTATTTCTTTGGGGTATATATCCAAGTATGGAGTTTTCTGGATAACATGGTAATTCTAAATTTGGGAGGAACCTCCTTGTGGTTTTCCATGGTGGCTATACTGACTTCCACTTCAATAGCGGTATGTATACAACACTTGGAGAAGGAAATGGCACCCCACTCCAGTATTCTTGCCTGGAGAATCCCATGGATGGAGGAGCCTGGTGGGCTGCAGTCCATGGAGTCGCTTGGATACGACTTTCTTTCTTTCTTTCTCTTTTCTCAGTATCCTCACCAGCACATGTTATCTTTTGTCGTCTTCATGGTGGTCATATGGTTTTGACTTGCATTTCCATGATGGTTGGTGGTGTTGAACACCTTTTCATTTACTTATTGACCTTTTGGATAGCATCCTTGGAAAAAGGATGTTTCTTTAGTTCTTCTGCCCATTTTTAAAATGATTGTTTTTTGTTATCAGCTTGTATGAGCTTTGATATATTGTGTGTAATAACCCCTTATCCAATATATGGTTTGCAGATACTTCCGTTCTGTAGGTTGCCTTTTCATCTTGCCAGTTATTCCTTTTGCAGTGCGGAGCCTTTTTAGTTTGATGCAGTCCCACAGGGTGGCTTTTGCTTTAGTTGTCTGTGCACCTTTAGTTCTTTGTCCGTGGTTCCCTTTATCTCCTTGAAGGTAATTAATAGTCGACTTTGCCTAGTAATTCCAGCACCTAAGATCCCTCACACATAGTTTCTGTCATCTTCTCTTTTTCTTGTGAATGAGCCTTCCTTTCCTGTCTTTGGTAGTGAAAAAGTGAAAGTTGCTCAATCATGTCCAACTCTTTGGGACCCCATGGACTATACAGTCCATGGAATTCTTCAGGCCACAATATTGGAGTGGGTAGCCTTTCCCTTCTACAGGGGATCTTCCCAACCCAGGGATTGAACCCAGGTCTCCTGCATTGCAGGCAGATTCTTTACCAGCTGAGCCACAAGGGAAGTCTTTGGTATGCTTTGCAATTTTCTGTTTAGAACCACACACACTCAACAATAATAAAAGTCAGATTCTGTCCTTACTCAGGGATTGCCCTTGAGGGCTGAGTCATCCATTAGTATTTTTTTCAAACTATTTTTGCAAATTTGGTATTCTTTGTTGCAAGTGGTCACTGAAATTTCTGTTTCACTATCTCTGCAGTGGGCCTGTCACCTGATAGGGATTTCCTTAAAATGTCTGGACCTTAAAAAGAGGGGTAGTGGATTTGTAACGGTACCTACTTTAAAGATCTTCAAATCTTAAATAGATACCGTTACTGTCCACTCTGGCTCCAGCTGGCCACTGGAATGTGGTAGGTGGTTCTCTCTGCTGCCCTTCTACCAAATTCAGCAGCTTCTCCTTCATCAAGCACGCCCCTGGTTGCCGTAAGTACCTTGTCAGGTTCTGGTGTCCCCAAATAGTTGACTTTAAGTGTTTTTCAGCTACTGGTTATTTCAGTAGAGGGACTAAATTATAGAATTTTCTACTCTGCCATTTTCCTTCTTAAAATCTACCTTTTTTAGAAAAGGCTATAAATAGAAAGGATCCTTCTTCCTACCTGGTCTTTATCTTCCTGCCTGGGCTTTAACATGGCAGTTTTTAACTCTGCAGAAACACACTGATGATCCGGGTCATGAACAAAGTAGTGGGAAGGACCTGTGACCTCACAGACTTTCTGTGCTGGTGGAAACAGAGCCGCTGACTTTTGAATTGGATGACTGTAGGCCCTCCTGTGAAGTCATCAGACCCCCTGTGAAGAATAAACCGAAGAGCTATGGGATAACCCTCCAGCTTCACCCTATTTTAAGTTACCACAGTAGCTTCTATGTAGTCCCTACACCTGCTTTATAAGTTCCCTGGTTTTAATCTTGGTTCATTTTTACTTTGTTGTCTTGGTATGGTCATTTCAAAACAGATGACAACATTTAGGTTGCTGGGTAACCGATTGAATCTCATCTCCTAAGATACTCTGTATGTATATCTTCCAAGATACTCTCTGATGGAGAATAAATGTGCTGTGTTAATCACTTGTGATAACCAACTACTTTGAAGAGCTAAGATTATATGTGGGTAACCTACTAAGAGTTTCTTTTTAACAGAACAGGAAAAAAAAATTATCTTTGAAAGATGCAGGGTCATTGAGTTAATTGGCTCCTTTTCAACCAAAAGAAAAACGTTTTCAAGCAAAAAAGAAAAGGTTCAAAAGAAAAACCTTTCCCCAACTGTGATATCAGTGTGTATTGCTGAAGAGTGAAATATCACCATCCTACTAAGAGATCAATGAGATGTAATAAACTCTCATTTCAGTAGCAAATAAATGAAACTAATGAATATAGTTTCCTTGCATTAATGCCGCTAGTCATATATCAAGCACTCGATAAATGGTTGATTAATTGAACCCAAAAGCAATTAAAAGTTTTTTGAGTTTGTTTTTATTTCACTGATTTTTTTTTTAATTAAGTGATCATGAATCATTATCTCAATCTTTTGTATATAATCAGGAAAATCTGAAATTTAAGTATCAAAGGATAGATTTAGCGTATTTTCTCACTTTTTTCAACTTTGGCTCTAGGAATATGATGTGGGCTCAATTTTAATTCAGTAAAACACATAGCTAGCTGTGAAACACAGCCCCATGTAGTAAAAAGACAAGGTAGTAAAAAGACAACGGTAGTGTCAAAGAGCAGGAAAGAACTTCCAGGTTTCTAACTAATTTTCTTCAAACATGAAAATGTCTACATTATTCAGTTCAGTCGCTCAGTGTTTCCAACTCTTTGTGACAACATGGACTGCAGCATGCCAGGCTTTGCTGTCTATCACCAACTCCTGGAGATTACTCAAACTCATGTCCATCAACTCTGTGATGTCATCCATCCACCTCATCCTCTGTCGTCCCCTTCTCCTGCCTTCAGTCCTTCCCAGCATCAGGGTCTTTTCCTGTGAGTTAGTTCTTCACATCAGGTGGCCAAAGTATTGGAGTTTCAGCTTCAGCATCAGTCCTTCCAATGAATATTCAGGACTGATTTCCTTTAGGATGGACTGGTTGGATCTCCTTGATGTCCAAGGGACTCTCAAGAGTTTTTCCCAACACCGCAGTTCAAAAGCATCAATACTTCAGCACTCAACTTTCTTTATGGTCCAACTCTCATATCCATACATGACCACTGGAAAAACCATAGCTTTGACTAGACGGATCTTTGTTGGCAAAGTAATGGCTCTGCTTTTTAATATGCTGTCTAGGTTGGTCATCACTCCTTCCAAGGAGCAAGCATCTTTTAATTTCATGGCCACAGCCACCATCTGCAGTGATTTTGGAGCCACAAAAAATAAAGCCTGTCACTGTTTCCATTGTTTTCCCATCTATTTGCCATGAAGTGTTGGAACCAGATGCCATGATCTCAGTTTTCTGAATGTTGAGCTTTAACCCAGCTTTTTCACTTTCCTCTTTCACTTTCTTTTTTTTTTTTCCTCTTTCACTTTCATCAAGAGGCTCTTTAGTCCTTCTTTAGTCTTTCTGCCATAAGGGTGGTGTCATCTGCATATCTGAGGATATTGATATTTCTCCCGGCAATCTTGATTCCAGCTTGAGCTTCATCCAGCCCAGCATTTCTCATGATGTACTCTGCATATGAGTTAAATAAGCGGAGTAACAATATATAGCCTTTATGCACTCCTTTCCTGATTAGGAATCAGTCTGTTGTTCCATGTCCAGCTGTAAATGTTGCTTCTTGACCTGCATACAGATTTCTCAGGAGGCAGGTCAGGTGGTCTGGTATTACCATTGCTTTAAGAATTTTCCAGTTTGTTGTGATCCACACAGTCAGAGGCTTTAGCATAGTCAATAAAGTAGAAGTAGATGTTTTTGTGAAGCTCTCTTGCTTTTTGAGTGATCCAACGGATGTTGGCAATTTGATCTCTGGTTCCTCTGCCTTTTCCAAATCCAGCTTGAATATCTGGAAGTTCTCGGTTCACGTACTATTGAAGCCTTGCTTGGAGAATTTTGAGCATTACTTTACTAGAGTGTGAGATGAGTGCAATTGTGCGGTAGTTTGAGCATTCTTTGACATTGGAATGAAAACAAACTGACCTTTTCCAGTCCTGTGACCACTGCTGAGTTTTCCAAAGTTGCTGGCATATTGAGTGCAGCACTTTCACAGCATCATCTTTTAGGATTTGGAATAACTCAACTGGAATTCCATCACCTCCACTAGCTTTGTTCATAGTGATAATTACTAAGGCCCGCTTGACTTCACATTCCAGGATGTCTGGCTCTAGGTGAGTGATCACACCATCGCGGTTATCTGGGTCATGAAGATCTTTTTTGTACAGTTCTTCTGTGTATTCTTGCCACCTCTTAATATCTTCTGCTTCTGTTAGGTCCATACCATTTCTGTCCTTTATTGTGCCCATCTTTGCATGAAATGTTCCCTTGGTATCTCTAATTTTCTTGAAGGGATCTCTAGTCTTTCCCATTCTGTTGTTTTCCTCTATTTCTTTGCACTGATCACTGAGGAACACTTTCTCATCTCTCCTTGCTATTCTTTGGAACTCTGCATTCAGATGGGTATATCTTTCCTTTTCTCCTTTGCTTTTTGCTTCTCTTCTTTTCTCAGCCATTTGTAAGGCCTCTTCAGACAACCTTTTTGCCGTTTTGCATTTCTTTTTCTTGGGGATGGTCTTGATCCCTGCCTCCTGTATAATGTCACAAACCTCTGTCCATAGTTCTTCAGGCACTCTGTCTACCAGAGCTAATTCTTTGAATCTGTTTGTTACTTCCACTGTATAATCGTAAGGGATTTGATTTAGGTCATACTTGAATGGTCTAGTGGTTTTCCCTACTTTCTTCAATTTAAGCGTGAATTTGGCAATAAGGAGTTCATGATCTGAGCCATAGTCAGCACAGGGTCTTGTTTTCGCTGGCTATATAGAGTTTCTCAATCTTTGGCTGCAAGGAATATAATCAATCTGATTTTGGTATTGACCATCTGGTGATGTCATGTGTAGAGTCTTCTCTTGTGTTATTGGAAGAGTGTGTTTGCTATGACCAGTGCGTTCTCTTGGCAAAACTCTATTAGCCTTTACCCTGCTTCATTCTGTACTCCAAGGACAAATTTGCCTGTTACTCCAGGTATCTCTTGACTTCCTACTTTTGCATTCCAGTCCCCTATAATGAAAAGGACGTCTTTTTTGGGTGTTAGTTCTAGAAGGTCTTGTAGGTCATCATAGAACCATTCAACTTCAGCTTCTTCAGCATTACTGGTTGGGGCACAGACTTGGATTACTGTGATACTGAATGGTTTGCCCTGGAAACAAACAGAGATCATTCTGTCATTTTTGAGATTGCATCCAAGTACTACATTTCAGACTCTTTTTGCTATCAGGTCTACTCCATTTCTTCTAAGGGATTCCTGCCCACAGGAGTAGACATTATGGTTATCCGAGTTAAATTCACCCATTCCAGTCCATTTTAGTTCACTGATTCCAAAAATGTCGATGTTCACTCTTGCCATCTCCTGTTTGACCACTTCCAATTTACCTTCATTCATAGACCTAACATTCCAAGTTCCTATTTAGTATTATTCTTTACAGCATTGGACTGTACTTCCATCACCAGTCATATCCACAACTGGGTGTTATTTTTGGTTTGGTTCCGTCTCTTCATTCTTTCTGGAGTAATTTTTCCACTGTTCTCCTGTAGCATATTGGGCACCTACCATTATTATTAGGCCAGAGTTTTTCTTGCCTTGAAGAAGTCCAGGAGATAAAACCCAGTATATACTCAATAGAGGAAGAAATCGTTTAATTGATCAGATATTTATTAAGTCACATTACAGATTTCATGTTCTGTGTCCAGTTGGAATCACTAACCCAAGTTTCCCCATTTCTGTATGAATGAAGGATTGATTTATTTCCCCATTTAAATAAGCATTCATGTAGGTCAGATAGCTTAACCTTACCTTCTCTTTTTCATTTTTAAAAGTTGACAGTAAACTGTAATAAATAGACAACAAAGTTCATTAAGTGCTAAAAAAAAAATGACTTGTTTAACCAGTGCTCATTTGGGTCATGAACAGAACCACACCCAATACCCTTGTTAACCCCACCCAGTCTCAGTGCCCTCTCCCTCCTGCTTTCCTCCTTCCCCCAGGAGCCTCTTTTTTCCTATTTTCTTGGATGTTTCTTTTTATTTTCTACTCCCTAATTATGAATCATTTATATATATATAGTTTTGTTGCTTTTAATTTTAGTTAAGTGAGATCATTTTGGTGCATTTTTGTTCGGGTTATTTTGGTGCAACATTGTGAGATTGGGTCACATGGTATGTGGCTGTGTTCATTCATTTTCATTGATAGGCAGGATTCCATTATACACATGTCTCACAATTTACCTGTCTTACTGTTGTTGGATATTGGGTTAGCTTCCAGTTGGGATGGCACATAAACACACATCTGTATGAAATATATACCTAGGGATACACTGTTGGATTTCAGGGAATATATATGTGCAACTATAAGAATCTGCAAAGTGGTTTTCCAAAGTGCTAACATTTTTTACTCATATTAGAGTGTCAGTTGTTCAATATGATGTGTTTATAGTGGTGTTTCTTCATAGTTTTAATTTACATTCCCTGATGACTAATGAAGTTGACTACCTTTTCGTAAGCTTATTGGCTATTCAGATGTTCTTTTTTCTGAAGTGTCTGTGTATGAGATATATGTTTTCAAAAATCTACAAGATACTGTTATTAGTACTGTTATAATTACTGTTACGTACAGTCAATATTTATTTAGATTTACTGGTGTATTTACCACTTTCTTTGTTCTTCAGTCCTTGCTGCATCTATCTAAGGTTATTCACCTTCATTGATATATAGGATTCCATGATGTAGATATATCACAATTTACTTGTTTTATTACTGATGAGTATTTATTTGGGTAATTTGCCAATATTGTTTTCTTTGTACCTGAAGAATTTATTTTAGTAAAATTCTGTTGGTAGCAAATTATTCTAATTTTAATTGTATGAAATATTGTATTCTGGCTCTTCATGAAGTAAGTTTCGGTGAGTATAGCATAGGCCTTGTGTTTTCTATCAGTCCCTTAAAGCTGTCTTTCCGCTTCTTCCACGGTTAAGAAGTCAGATGTCTGTCTTTGAGGGTCTTCTCTGGCTGCTTTTATGATTTTTTTTTTTTAAGTATCTTTATTTTTAGATTGTCTTTATTTTCTCTAGTTTTACTATGATTCTAGATATGCATTTCATCTTCTTGGGATGGCTTAGGTTTCATTGAGTTTCTTTAATTGGTGGTTGACTTTTTAAGTTCCAAGTAATTTTCATTCTCTGATTCTGTCCTATTGTCCCCCTCCTCCCTCACATCCTGGGACTCCAGCTAAACATGTTAGACCTACTCATTGTATCCACTGTGTCTCAAGTCCTGTACCCCCACCCGTTTCTCTATTTCCCCATGCTTTGTAGTTGAAGTTTCTTCTGACTTAGTGACTAAGCAACAACAGTACAAAGTTAAGTCTTATCAGATTCTTGCAGCCCCATGGACTGTAGCCCACCAGGCTCCTCTGTCCATGGGATGTTCTAAGCAAGAATACTGGAGTGGGTTGCCATTTCATTCTCCAGGGGATCTTCCACTTTACTAATTAAGTCTAACCTACCATTAAACTCATCCATTGATGCCTTAGTTCTTAATTCTCTGAATTCTGGTATCTTTTTCAACTCTGTGACATCATGTTTTATAGTTTCTTGTAGCTTTTAAATGTTCTTAACTCCAGCATCTATCTCCATGTGTGTAGTAAGCAGAACTTCTCTACAACTGTGTCAGATAATTTCCAGTGTAGAGTCTCTGCAGTGTCTTTTCTTTAGTTGTCTTGTCTTGATGTGTACCTACCTCACTGTTTTGTTATTTGCTGAGCATTTTATGAGAGAATTTGCTTTCAAGAATACTTCAAGACGTCGATGATGGTTGCTCCTCACCTTCCTCATACCGTAGAGGACAGCCCTTCGTGGAGGGAAGAGATACAGGGTGTTGCAGCTGGTTCTCTGCCTCTGGTAGCCACGTGCCTCCTCCCATTCTGCTTGCATCCAGCTGGCCTTTGTGGATCCAGCTGCCCTTTCTGGGTTGGCATCACCACTGAGGCAGAAAAAGCGCTACTCCCTTCTCAGAGCTCACATATTCTCCCTATTTCCTGCCTGATAATCAATAGCTGTTGGGTATTTTTCTAGTGGAAGCATTTTTAGTTTTGTGTACATTTTTTAACTGTCTGCAGCTAAAAAGTTGGTCCTAGCCATTTAGTCTGACATAAGCCTGAAGTCACCTTTTCTATAAGCTTAAATACTCCTAGGGCTTCCCAGGTAGTGGTAAAAAAAAAAACCCACCTGCCAATGCAAGAAAACGTTAGAGATGTGGGTTCATTCCCTGGGTCAGGAAGATCCCCTGGAGAAGGGAATGGCAACCCACTCCAGTATTCTTGCCTGGAGAATCCTGTGGACAGAGGAGCCTGGCGGGCTACAGTCCATGGGGTCACAGAGTCGGACACAACTGAGCGACTCAGCACACACTCCTGCCTGGTTTCCATCAGTGTTCCATCTCTGTTGCTTTTCCCCCCAAACCTCTAGATCATATTTCTCTTCATTTTAAAAAGGGTGACCACATTTATCAAATGATTTAAACAGTACACCCCTTTCCAGTGTAAGAGGGAAGGCTCACATGTGTAAGAGCCGTCTGTTAACGCAGGCAGGCAGTACAGAACTCTGTGACCAGAACTCTGTATGTAAGTATTCTGGTTTTTACTGAGCCCTTGTCAGTGAAATGGAGATAAAGCACTGTATAAAACAAACATGGTGACCTTATCAGAGGACAGGGAGAAGCTGGACACAGAGAAGCGAGGTGATTGAGACAAGTCAGCTGCGCTTTCTGTGCAGGAATGAAAATGGATGTGCTGTTATCAGGGCTGACGAGATGTTCACAGCCAGAGCAAGGCAAGCGGGGTCGGGCATCACCCACAACACGGGTGCCAGGCTCCTTGGGGGCACACTGCATCCACGGAGGCAAGCTGGCTCTGAATTACGGTTCTTGTACTTCAGTTGTGTGACCTTGAGTGCGGACGCTTTCTGAACCCCTCGTGCCTCCCAGGATAGTAACCTCAGTCTCGGTGGGGTGTGTCCAGCATCCAGCGTGCGTGCCTGGTGTGGATGTAAGGGCTCCGAGTGGCCCTCCTCTAGCTCTGTACTGTACACTCAGCTCTACGGTTGTTGCTGCTTTTATTTTGAGAGGGAGTTAGTCAGAATTGTGACTGTGTAACTAATTGTGATTCTGACAAGCGGGGTTGAGGCTCATTTCCTGCTTCTGACTTATTTTCTCTTTTAAAGGAAAAATGTGTTTATTTTCATCTTCTAAGCTTCACTCTGGTATCGGATCTACCCCTTAGAGGGAAAGGGCAGTAGTAACGTGGAGAAAGCAGAGTGTCAAAACCTAATCAGGTATCACCTTGACTAGTTGACTCCTTTTGCCTGCTTCCTCTGTTTATGTAAAAATAGAATGCATTTTTTTTCTAATACATATCAGTAGAACTTAAGGGCTTCCCTGGTGGTGCTAGTGGTAAAGAATCTGCCTGCCAATGCAGGAGACTTGGGTTTAGTCCCTGGGTTGGGAAGATCCCCTGGAGAAGGGAATGGCAACCCACTCCACTATTCTTGCCTGGAGAATCCGTGGACAGAGGAGCCTGGTGGGCTACAGTCTCTGGGGTTGTAGAGAGTCAGACACGACTATTCACACACAGCACAGAATTTGAGTAAACAGGGAGGTTTATTCCATTTTCATCTTTGATTTCACCTTTTTAAGGTTCTGTGGCCCGTGGCTGAGGCAGTTGGCCTGTACATTTTGGGTAATTTCCTGTCTTTCATCAACACTTAGAGTAGCTGAAACTGTGTTAAGCTGAAATGGTACACATCTTTCAAAGGGAGAGGTGATGAGGAAGCAGAGGCATTTTTGTCCACCTTCAGGTGCTAGAGGCTCGGAGGCATCTGGTGTCATTTCCTTCTCCGGAGGATCCTCCCGACCCGGGGATCAAACCTATGTCTCTTGCATTGGGAAGTGGATTATTTACCACTTGACCACCTGGGAAGCCCATGCAGCTGCAGGCTGATGGTTTAATCAAAGCAAAGAACAGTGCTGGCTCTGGGCAGGATGAGAGGAGCAGAGGGCGGTCAGGTCAGCACTTAGTGGGAAAGCTGTTTCTGCATTGTGGCCTCTGGGCTTATTGCTCCAAGGCCGACTGCCCAGAGCACCCAGTTCCCGGTAAACCTGGGGGAGATGCCTCCAGTTCGTGGACTGCCCCCTCCTCCCTGTCCTCGAGGCTGTGCTGCCCGCCGTGGGCTCTGCCAGCCGGGCACCCTGAGGACAGCTGCACAGAGGTCAGCTGCTCACCCTCCAGCCCAGGGATGGGCAGAGCTGCACGCAAGCCTTCGGGTAGAGAACCCGCTTACTTTGGAGACAGCCCACTGCCTGCTTGTCCTCAAGGGCAGAAGCCTGTGAGACAGCTGCCCACGTCAGTCCAGGCGCTCGGCTGACGTCAGCTGTGAGATGTAATTGCTTTTTCTTGGCTGTCTCGCAAGAGGAAAGTTACTGTGACGAGGAGCCCTGCTAACCAAGGAGAGCAGAAGGGGCAGAGCGTGGCCTCCCCCCACCCCGGGGATGGTGCGTTTTCCCTTCTAAGCTGGCTGAGAATGCTAATACTTTCACCAGCCTGTTCTGCAGAGGGTAGAAACAGAGGAAAATATTTCTTTCAAGAAACAGGAGGCACAGAGAGATACAAATGGGGAATATTTTTGTTTAAGTAAGAGGTGAGAGTCCAGGCTGGCTAAAGGTCAAACTTCTTTCCCCAAAATACTGATAGCTTCCCTGGTGGGCCGGAAGTAGACTTTCCATCTCAATGCTACTGATGTTACTGAAAACAAGGATCGGAGCTTGAAAGTGTGCCTTTGCTTCAAAAAGGTACATAGCAAGCAAAGCCTGAATGTGTCTCCTCCCTCAAGTTAGTAATGGTTTGCAGGCCCCATCTTCTGTATTAGGGCAGAAGCTGGGAACTGGGGAGTCTGGGTGCTCAGTGGGACTTTCTGTTGTTGTTGCATTGGGTCAGTTACAGCGAGGGCTTCTCTCTAGTTGTGGCACTCAGGCTTAGTTACACCATGCCATGTGGGATCTTAGTTCCCCAACCAGGGATCCAAGCCACAGCCCCTGCATTGGAAGATGGACCCCAGGGAGGTCCCTCAGTGGGACTCCTAACTGAGGAGCACTGAGCTGTGCCCCAGTAAAGCTGTTCGTTAACCAGCACACTGGGAGTGCACCAGATCATGGGACTTTGTGGTTGTCCAGGGGTTGTTGAATCCTGTGCTATGTGTAAGGAGTGGCTTCTCTCTTACCTCCACAGCTCTTTATGGTGGACAGATGTAGGCTGGGGCATGCCTGGGGAAGTAAAGCTCTCTGACCAGCTGCACATCTTCAGTCTGGTGCACTGTAGCCCACCAGGCTCCTCTGTCTTCAGGCATGAATACAGGAGTGGATTGCCATGCCCTCCTCCAGGGGATCTTCCCGACTCAGGGATCAAACCTGCATCTCTTACGTCTCCTGCACTGGCAGGCAGATTCTTTACCACTAGCGCCACCTGGGAAGCCCTCAATCTGGTTTTAACTGGTAAAGAAGATGGTAAAAATTACCATCATCTTTATTTGAAAGAGGAGATTTAAACTTGATTCCAGTGACTGAGCTGAGCAGAATCAAAAGGAAACATTAAATCTATCTTGTGACCTCATGTAGGTAGGAAGCTAGAAGCAACAGAAGTCTGATGGATGAGTTGGTCATTGTTGAAGCTGGGTACTGGGTATTTGGAGGTTCCGTCTACTATCACCTCTACTTTTGTTGTTTGAAATTCTCCATAATAGATTGTTTTAAGCCCATGGACAATGACATCTGTTCTGTAAAATTAGAAGTATAAAAAGCCAACCTCACACCAGTCAGAATAGCTATCATTAAAAAGTCTACAAATAATGGATGCTGGAGAGGATGTGGAGGAAAGGGAACCCTCCTACACTGCTGGTGGGAATGTAAGTTGTAGCCACTCTGGAGAACAGTATGGGGGCTCCTTAAAAAACTAAAAATAGAGTTACCATGTGATCCTTCAGTCCCACTCAGGGGTGTATATCTAGAGAAAACTAATTTGAAAAGATACATGCAGCCCAGTGTTCACTGTAGCACTGTCTGCAATAGCCAAGACATAAAAGCAATCTAAATGTCTGTTGACAGATGAATGGATAAAGGTATGGGGAGTGTGTGTGTGTGTGTGTATACAAATACACATTCACTCACATACATACAATAGAATATTAGCCATAAAAAAGAATGAAATATTGCCATTTGCAGCAACATGGATGGACCTATATAGATTATCATACTAAGTGAAATCAGACAGACACCACTCATATGTGAAATTTTTAAAAAATGACACAAATGAACTTATTTACAAAACAGAAATAGCCTCACAGAGAAAACAAATGTATGGTTACTAAGGAGGGGAGGGATAAAGTAGGAATATGGGATTAACAGATACACACTACTGTATGTAAAATAGATATCCAACAAGGACCTACTGTACCACACAGGGAGCTATACTCAACGTCTTGTATGTGTGTATACATAACTGAATCACTGCACTGGATACTTGAGACTAACACAATACTACAAATTAACTGTACTTCAGTTTTTTAAAAAATCCACTTATAATTGTAGAAATCAGGGAGCTATTGTTTAATAGATAGACTTTCAGGTTTACTGCTATAGACTGGATGGTGGTGAGCGTTGAGCAACAGTGTGAAGGTACTTAATACCAGTAAATTGTACAGTTAAAAATGGTTAAAATGATAAGTTTATCTTACGTATTATTACAGTGTCAAAAAGTACCAAACAAAATGGCTTCCACCAAACAGAAAACATTTTTCACAACCGCTTCCTAGGTAAGCAACTTTAAGACTGGCTACTTCATGATTCAACAGTATCGAAAAGGACCCAGGGTGTCTTCAGCTGCCCACTCTGCCAGCCTCCACCCACCTGCTTCATCCTTAGCCAACTCCCTCGTAAGCTACCTGCCCCAGCCAGAAATTTCTTTCCAACAGACTCACAGATACAGAGAAAAAACAAGTGGTCACCGCTGGGGAGAGGCAAAGTAGGGGTAAGGAACTAAGAGGCACAGACTACCATGCATGAAATAAATAAGCTACAAGGATAGATTGTATAGCACAGGGCAGCAAGCCAGTATTTTATCATAACTGAAACTACTCCATTTAAAGAATTTTGAGGGACTGTGTTGTACGTGTGCAGCTAGTATTATGAATCAACTATACTTCAATTAAGAAAAAAAGAATTTCTTTCCAAAAGAACATACATGAAAAGAGAAAGAAAGGCTTCCAGAATCATCACACATCACTCAGCATCCCCACTTGATTGTCCTAACAGCCATTTTACCTGCAGCACGGCCGAAGCCAATCTCCTGGTGTCCTCCCCACCCCCTCTCCCTGCATCTTTCAGTCTCACTAACTGGCAATTCATTCTTCCTCCAAATCTATCCTTATTCAGCCAAAAATCTTAGAGCCATCTTGGGCCCCTCTCTTCACACCCATCAGCAGATTCTTCTAACTCTCCCTTTTGCGTATTTCACGGTTTCAGCCACTCTTCACGACTTTGATTCTGCTTTGGGCCACCTCCATCTCTTACCTGGATTGTTGCAGTAGCTTCTTAACTGGTCTCTGTTTCTGCCCTTGGTTGTGTGTATCTGTGCTTAGTCGCTCAGTCGTGTCTGACTCTTTGCAGCCCCATGGGCTGTAGCCCACCAGGCTCCTCTGTCCATGGGATTTCCCAAGGGAGAATACTGGAGTGGGTTGCCATTTCCTCCTCCAGGGGATCTTCCCAACCCAGGGATTGAACCCTGCATTGCAGGAGATTCTTTTACTATCTGAGCCACCAGGGAAGCCCCCTGCCCTTGGTTACTCACTCACTCACTGAACAAATACATGTAGGCATTGTTCCAGGTACTAGCAATTCTGCAGGTAAAAACCCTGCCCTCCTGGTACTTTCCTTCTGTTCTCAAAATAGCATCCAGAGAGATCTCTTTCAAAGGTAGGTCAGTCATGTCACTTTCCTGATCAGAATCCTTAAATTATGCTACAGTATGTGCATTGCAGCTGAAGTGAGGAAAAGCTTGTTTTAATCTTAGGGTGCCTCTGCCTAAACGCTGTCATGTCACAGAGCAAAGTTCAGTTTGAATGCAAACTTTAAAGTGGAAGAAAGGATGACAAAAGTCATTTCTAGCATGTTTGTGTGTTTCTAGTATTCTAGAAACAGAAAGCTCTGCGCTGAATGACTTCAGAGACATCTGTGTGATACACTGATCACTCTGGTAATGGTTTCTTAACCACCTACCTCTCATCCTTTTTCCTTATTTTGTTGAATTCTTTGTATAAATAGAGCTGTCAAAACTCATGGAACATCTATTAAATGGATGTACACCCTCATGGAATTTTTTTTAACCCAACTATAATGTACATGAATAAAGTACAATGTTTTCAGTATACCATGTAATTTGTGTGTGTGTGTAAGTTCCCATGTATTAAATAACTTCTAACCCAGATCAAGATACACCATTTTCAGCACTCCAGAACACTCCCTTGTTCCATCTGTCAATCCTTATTGTCTTCCAAATATAACCAGTATTCTGACCTTTATCACCATAAAATTAGTTTTGCCTGTTTCTGAACTTTCACTGATGGACTCATACATCTGATTTCTCTCGTGCAAAATTAGATCTGTGAGATTCATCCATGGTGTTGGAGGTGGCTCTAGTTCCTGCTTTCCTGTTGCCTCACTAGTATTCCACTGTGTGAACATCCTGTACTTTATCCATTCTACTGTTGATCGGTATTTGGATTATTTCCTATTTTGGATGTTATGAGTATCCTGCCTTTTGTCGGCTATAAGCATTTGTTTCTCTTTTCACTCTGGGAATGTGACTGCTGGGACATAGGACCTCTTACAGATACAGAACTTTAGGAGATAATGCAAACACTAAAGTGGTTGTACCCTCTGACGGGGACTTCCCAGGTGGCGCTAGTGGTAAAGAACCCGATTGCCAATGTAGGAGACATAAGAGACTTGAGTTCGATCCCTGGGTCAGAAAGATCCCCTGGAGGGGAGCATGGCAACCCACTCCAGTATTCTCGCCTGGAGAGTCCCATGGACAGGGGAGCCTTGCGGGCCACAGTCCATGGGATTGCCAAGAGTTGGACAGGACTGAAGCGACTTAGCACGCACGCACCTACCCCCTGAGAGGCATGATATGTCTTCCTGGATCCAGTGGGTCTGAGCAGCCTGACCCATTATTTGTTCATGTTTCTGTCTTCCCCCAGCTCCACCCCAAACCACAGTGCTGAACAGAAATGGTGATTAGAACACAAAAGACAAGGTGAAATTGTACAAGTAATCCTAGGATTCAAAGGGAAATTCTCCAGTGACCTCTTACTACACGACAATTCTGTTGTTACCTCCATCACATCAGCTTCAGTTCCGTTTTCATGATACTTGAAAGATTTTGAAAAGGGATGGGAAACAAAACACGACGGGAAGGCTGTTCCTAAATGGCAAATGTTCGGGCTAAAGAATGAGGTTAGACTGGAGAGGGCTAGCAATGGCCTGATTTCACACACAATATTGATCACTGGGAATACAAAGTGATGAACAAGATACATAGAGCTTCCACCACAGGGGCAGAGGGGAGGTCAGCCAGCATCACAGGGCCCCGCGGTGAGAGCTGTGGGGCAAAGCACTGAAAAGAAAAATGCCAGTGTCTTCCTTTACATTACACACAGTAAAACTACAACACTACTGACACCAGAAATAGTGTTTTCCACACATCGTGTGATTCTGTGGCAGCAGCTGGCTGGCCCACAATTAACTCAGTTCTCACACTAGCTCCCTAGAGATGGCGTCAGACCCCACAGGTTATGTGTTCAGTTCCCAAGACCGCCCCCACTTTGGATGCGAATCCCAAGTCTAGATAGTCAGCATGCCTCTGACCAACCAGTTCCAGATCAGAGGATCCCACGCCACTCCCCAGGGTTTAATTCATTTGCTAGAGAGCACAGCATGGGCCAAGCCTGGAAGCTAGATAAAGAGCCAGACATGGAGGGAACTAAAACTTCATCAAGGCTGAAGCATAGCGTTTCCAGGGAGAATAGTAGCAAGAGATGAAGCTAGAAAAACCATCAGATATCAGATCATTAGAAGTTTTAAAATAATAACAAGCAACCAGTGTTTCAGAAGAATCAACTTTTTCCAGACTCTTGGACTTAAGCACATCTCAAGGACCATCTCATTTACCATTCACCATCCTTAAAACATAGGTACATTATTACAGATGATAAAATGTAGGTGCAGGGAAATTAAATAATTGGCCAAAGCCACAGCCCTTAAAACGACAGGTCTAGGCCTTAAACCCATGTCTAACTGATCAAAAGCCCATACTCTTAACCACTCATATAGATAATTGGAGAAGGAAATGGCAACCCACTCCAGTATTCTTGCCTGGAGAATCCCAGGGACAGAGGAGCCTGGTGGGCTGCTGTCCATGGGGGTCGCACAGAGTCGGACATCACTGGCGCGACTTAGCAGCATAAAGATAATACCACATAAACCATGCTTTATCCTCCTGGGAGCTCAACTTCTTATATGTGTTCATGTTTTATTAGAGAGACACCATTTACAATAATTTTCTCAAATGGAAGTAATATATAGATTCCTTTTCAAGAAGAAAAAGTTTACAGACCTTTAGTAGTTGACTTAAATCACCTAATGTTCCTTAAAACGTAGGCAAATAAAATGTCAGCGTAAGTTCCTAGTGCTTAAACTGCTTGTATATCAGAATAAGTACACCAAATTAATCTCCCCCAAAATGTATAAAACAAGGTGCAGATTAAGTACCACTGATTTCATGTCACTGACATTGTTTTGCGGAAACGGTCGCTCTGGAGGAGTGAGTGGCACTGACACTTCTCTGGGTCGGGGCATCAAGCCTGCGGAGACCCCACGTCCCACACCTGTCCCCTTGTCCAGGCAACCACGACGCCGTCTGGCTTCACTCGGAGTGTGGACACCGCACACAGTAGGTCCACCACTCGCCCTTCACCTGCAACGTCTAACGCGGTGCTGCCTGATGCCCACGGATTGTAAACCCATCAGCTCGGAAATGCAGTTTCTATGCTTTCAGTGCAGCTTGAATTCAGAATTCATAACAGTTCCAGACTTACCTAAATGAGATTCAACCTGGACTGGACTCTGGTCTGTGAGTGAGCGGGATACTGAAGGAGGACACCCCAGAGGGACGCAGGCGCTGGCTTTTCAGGGTTACTGAAGTCACACTTGGGCGTCCCAGGCGGCAGTGGTTGTAAAGGACCTGCCTGACAATGCAGGAGACATAAGAGGTGCGGGTTTGATCCCTGAAGTTAGGAAGAGCCCCTGGAGGAGGGCATGGCAACCTCCTCCAGTTTTCTTGCCTGGAGAAACCCACAGACAGAGGAGCCTGGTGGTCTATGGTCCATGGGGTCACAGAGTCGGACACAACTGAAGTGACTTGGCACACATGCAAAGTTAAGCTTAATAGAGATTCTGACTTCTGTTTTTTCTGCTTCTTCACAGGTGTTGGCACCAGGAATTATTACAGAAAGATTGGCTACAGATTGCAAGGTCCATACATGGTAAAGACGCTAGAATAACACCACACCAGTCCACCTTGAGGCATCTCCTCCCTAGCAGGAAACAGATCCAGGATGTCTTGAAAACTCAGCACAGAGGCTGAGCAAAGCAAATGGACCTCCCTGAGCCCCTGGCAGGAGGCTCCCCCTCGCCCTGGAGCCTGGAAACCTTGCTTAGGGCTGGGTCGGGCTTCTACTAACCAAGCCCATGGAGCCTGGACACTCAGACCCCCCCACAACACCCGCTCCTGCATGTTCTCAAGATGCCACCTGTTTTCGAGGCTTAACTCCTGTATCTAGTTTCTCAGTTTTGCATGAGACTTGCAAGTGACCTAACCGTGACTCAGGCAAAGAGACAAAAAGCAAGTTAATCAACTCATTTGGACACCACGATTCATGAACTAAAACTGGCTATGTCACTTAAGGAGTAAACTTAGGGGTAGATTATTTATATAGAGTGTAAACAAAGAGTCGTGTTGGGATCGTGTGAAAACTGTCAGACATTGATCTCTGTCCTGTTACTATAATACGTACGCATTCCAGCACTAGTTTAAAAAATGAGCTTTCGTTTTAAATGGCAATCATTGTCGTTCCTGCGCTGCTGTTTGAAATAACTGTGATCGGGAGAGAACAGGTGAGGGTTCAAGCTTGAAACCAGCCTTTCTCGGTTCACAGGCTACCATCTACAAAGGGCCATTACAGCCATCCATGTATTTCAGGATTTTTATTGCCTGTACTTCCCTCACACTTGACAACTGCAACACACCGTGGGCGGCACTTTCGTCCAGAGAAGCGTTTGACGTCCCCGTTGGGCTGCCCTGAGCAGGCTGTCTGCCGCACACATGTCTGAGCTTGTGTGTCCCTAAGTCAAGGCATGTATCCACAGCCACTCTTCCCTGCATTTTAATTCTTTCAGTTTTAAATGGAGAAAGGTCAGAGTTAAACTCATATATGAAAGTTAAAAAAAAAAATACTGGAAACAGGCCCAAATCTAAAAATAGGAGAAAGATCGGCTTTTTCAAAGCAGCATCTTCTAGGACTGCCTCTCTGTGACTTCCAGGTAAGCTATTAAGTACACTCAGCCTGGAAAGGGTCTGTTCTTAAGAGCGTGGCTTAACCTGCATCCTTGGGATTCGGTGGCATTTTACAAAAAGGTTTAGTAAAGAGAGTTGATTCCTCTAAAGGTTTGAAAAATAAAATCTTCAACACAGAAGGAAGAATCATGTAAGGCTTTTTCTCTCCTCTCCCTGACACAGGGACATTTGCCATGAGTTTACAGGTTCGGGTTTCTTATCTCCGGCACTGTCCATTTCCTCCTGGGTGCTGTTTGCCTTCTTGTTAAAATGCCACCAGGCAAATGGCATCAGCTCCCTTTTCAACACGCTGCGTAACTCCAGAGTTACAAGCACCATTTAGGGAATTCATCTACTCCTCAGTTTTGAACCAAACTGAGGACACTAGCCCCATTTTAGTGTGGACACTCTTTACTTCCAATCACTGTGTCCTTTTCTTTACTAATTAAAGCAGACCCACAATGGATGTCAGATAGGTCACAAATAAGCTGCTCTAGTTAGCATGAAATTCAGGTTAACTCACGTTTAAGCAGAATGCCTTCCCCTGACTTCCGAAGACTGTTCTTGGCATCTCTGGTGCCTGGCAGTTCTAGAGATGTGTGGTCTTGATCAAATGGACTGCCTCATAAGAAACATCAGCTAGGCGTTATCCCTTCAGCCTCAGCATGAAGCCTATAAAGCTGCAGTTTGTGTGTCTGATCTGTATTGAGCAACTCCTTAGCAACCACCTCAAGCCCAGTCAGCTAGCTCTGCTTTTGAGTTTTTGTTAAATCACTTGGGGAGTTTGTTTTGTTTTTTTTTTAAATCAAGCCCTTATCAAAAACAGACAAATCTATTTGCATTAAAAATGAGATTTTAAAAATTCATTATTGCAAAGTAAAAGAGCCTGGTAGAACTCACTGTTTCTCAGACTTGGGAATGAATGTGGAGTCCTTTTAAAGGAATAAATTCCTACTGACCCAGAAGAATCCTGAGAAGTACGACTTAAAAGCCAAAACCTATTCTATGAAGACATCTTTCAAATTGCAACTTTTCATTTCCAGAGGTTTTTATGGTATTTTATAAGGTTATCATCTAATTAAAAATGAAATTTGGGGAATTCCCTGTTGGCCCAGTGTTTAGGAGTCAGCACTTTCACTTGCCATGGGCCTGGGTTCAGTTCCTGGTTGGGGAACTAAAATTCTGCAACCTGCAAGGCTCAACCCCCCCCCCCCCCCCAGAAAAAAGCCGTTTTGTTCATAAAGAACTTAGACCCCCTAACCCGATAAAACAGCTCAAGATCTAGGTTCTGAAAACCTGGGCTCCTCTGTTAACTCTGAAGCTGTGAGCAAGTCCCCTCCCATTTTTGAGCTGCCCTCTCCTCATTTGTAATGAATGCCCACCCGTCAGAATGAACGGAATGTTCTGATGTGGTCACATTTGATAGATGCTGCATAAACCACGACATTCTCTATATAAACCATCCTCACTCCAGTGAAGTGGCTTCTCAATGGGTGTGTGACCTCGAGCAAGAAAACTCTGCCCGTCAGCAAGTTTCCTGTCTGTAAAATGGATCTGATAAGTTTCTCCCTCGTGCAGTAGCTGTCAAGATTAAATGCGCTCACACATGTCTGTTTCTTCAATCAAGGCCTGTGGGACATAAAACACACTACAAGTACTGCCTGTTATAGCCAAGATCTGACAAGTGCAGTATCCTGTCCCCCGCCTTTTTTTGTATTTACTTGTTTATTTACTTATTTGGCTGTACCAGGTCTTATTTGCAGCATGAAAAATCTTTAGTTGTGGTGTGCGAACTCTTAGGTGCAACGTGTAGAATGTAGTTCCCTGATCAGTCAAACCCAGATCCCCTGCATTGGGTGCACAGAATCTTAGCCACTGGACCACCAGGGAAGTCTATCTGGCCCATTCTAACATGAGAGTTTCTTACCTGCTGGCAGTAGAACCTGTTTTTTGTTTTTGTTTTGTTTTTTGGCTAGAAATCTCTCAATTTTGCTAGAGGCCAGTGTCAGAAGAATAGCATCACTGGGCTCTGAGGCCTTCTTTCTGAGGATGTTCTGACTGGTCCTTCTCTCTCATTCACGTAAGTCCAGGGTTACAAATTTCAACTCCATGCTTTGAGGGACAAGAAGCTAGCTGAGACTCTGCAACAGCAAAAAGCATTTTCACGTGTCACTGTGATTCTGGGAGCTTCGTGGAAAGCTGGCCAGCATCAGTGTGGACTGCAGTCTCTCCTGTGTGTGCACAGATAGCCATGTCCACTTAGGGAGCCCTCAAGGGAGTCTGGCCACCTTTGGGGCCAGGGAGGAGGAGCAGTGCCTCCTGTGAGCATCAGTCCTGTGTACCAGCTGTACCTCTGTGTCTCATCCTGTGATGGCTGTCCCCAAAACTAAGCATATGGACCTTTGAAAGAAACTGATTTTAACATAGACAAATAACCTGATATGTGTAACGGAGCTTCCTTGTGGCTCAGTGGTAAAGAATCCATCTGCCAATATAGGAGACGAAGGTTCAATCCCTTGGGTCGGGAAGACCCCCTGGAGAAGGAAATGGCAACCCACTCCAGTATCCTTGCCTGGAAAATCTCATGGACAGAGGAGCCTGATGGGCTGTAGTCCATGGGGTCGCAAAGAGTCGGGCACGACTGAGCGACTAACACTTTTACTTAGTGACTAAATAACAATAAGCCAGTAACAAGGGGAAAAAACTACTTTCTATGTCCAAATATATAGCTTTATCTCCTCCCTGTTTCTCGACAAGCCTCGAATACCCTCTGTCCACCTGGAAAACGCCTCCAAGTGGGGTAACTACCATCTGAGCCCCGCCACGTGCTACTTTGCTATCTCAGTCACCCTCATGCCGCCTTCACAGTCAACACTCATCCCCCTCCTTTAATAAATGAGGACACGGGCTGGTGTCTGCCTCACTGGGCCCAGTGCCAACAGCACCAGCCCTGAATGTCCACAGATCGTGTATACGGCCGCATGCACGGCGCCCACGGAGGAGCCCAGCACCGCAACCCGGAGCTCAGTCACTAAGTGGGTTTAGGATCCAAACCTGAATCACCGACTTGGCCTTTCTCACTCCACCCCACGTTTCTGTTTTTAGGGGGGAAAATGTTTCCAGTCAGCCTGTTTAAAGAGAACGCTAACAAGTATCGAGCAACCAGTCTGCTTTCATATTATCTCAGCCTCACAACAGACAACCTGTAACCGGTTTCTTTCACCAACCAGGTTTTCCCAAGTGCAAGAAGTGGAAAGTCATGATGTCATCAAGGGAAAATGCAGACCAGAGGAAGTCTGTTCTTTCCATTTAAGTGTGTTTTTTGGTCCCCAAAATTATATATGCTCATAGTAACAGGTTGAAATGAAACAGAAAGGCAGAAAATAACCTGACATCTCACCAAGAGACAGCGGGAAGCCCTGTGATGATTGCTGTTTCATGCAATCGCACATGAACGCACACAACAAATCAACTTTACATGAAATGGTCACACAGTGCATGTCAGCTTGTAACTGTCTTTATCCCACAAAATGTAACTACCACCACCATCTTCCTGTGTCAATCACATGGATCTCGGCAAAGTCCTAACCACTGGACCATCAGGGAAATCCCTATCTCATTCTTTTTAATGACTACCTGAATTCCCATTGTCTGCAGACACCACACTTTATTTCATCGGGTCTCTCATATTCTTTTCTATTCTCACTGTCACAATAGCTGGAATCATCGATGAAGAGAAGGGGCTGCACACACATGTTGACTCAATACTAAGATATGCTTTCGTTGTTTTTTTTTTTAACAAGCATTGACCATCCAGAGCAGGCTTCTGGGTCCCCCCCTGTGGTCCTTCACCCCCAGGGCTTTCCATCCTTCATCTGTAGCCCAACTTCCAGGAGTCAGGAGAGGAGCAACCTGCCTGGGGCCTGGCCTTGCCCCAGCAGAGGCAGCACATGTGTGGTTGGGAGCAAGTCCCATCATGAAGAATGCCAAGCTTGGTGCAGTGGTAAAGAATCTAGGGTCTTAGACCACTGCATGCTTGGGGTGCTGGGACAGCAGCCAGGATTATTTACATCTACCTGATGAAAGGAAAAAGAAAAGCAGAGACAGTACTTTGCCAACAAAGGTCTGTCTAGTCAAGGCTATGGTTTTTCCAATAGTCATGTATGGATGTCAGAGTTGGACTATAAATAAAGCTGAGTGCTGAAGAATTGATGCTTTTGAACTGTGGTGTTGGAGAAGACTCTTGAGAGTGCCCTGGACTGCAAGGAGATCCAACCAATCCATCCTAAAGGAGATCAGTCCTGAGTGTTCATTGCAAGGACTGATGCTGAAGCTAATACTTTGGCCACCTGATATGAAGAACCAACCCATTGGAAAAGACCCTGATGCTAGGAAAGATTGAAGGCAGGAGAAGGGGACAACAGAGGGTGAGATGGTTGGATGGCATCACCGCCGACGCGATGGACATGAGTTTGAGTAGACTCCGGGAGTTGGTGGTGGACAGGGAAGCCTGGCATACTGCAGTCCATGGGGTCACAAAGAGTCAGACACGACTGAGCAACTGAACTGACTGAGGAAAGGAACCCATGCATGCTAACTAGCACTGAGACTGCCTCATCTCCCCCAGCTCAGTGTCAGAGTGCTGGCGAGATCGCTCCCCCACAGGCCAGAAGCTGAAAGGCAATTTCAGGGACGTCACTGGTGGTCCAGTGGCTAAGACCCCATGCTCCCAATGCAGGGCGTCCAGGTTCGATCCCTGATCAGGAAACTGGATATCATATGCTGCAACTAAGAGTGTGCATGCTGCAACTAAAGATCCTGTGTGCCACAACTGAGACCCAGCGCAGACAAATAAACAAATAAAATATTTTTTATAAAAGAGAGAAAAGAAAGGCCCTTCTAGAGAATAACCAGCCTGAGAGGAAGGACTTAAAAATACAATCATAGAGAGTTCCTCAAGAAGCAACCCAGATGGCCACTCCACACAAAGTCAGTAAGCCCTGCTCCAATGGGCTGAATGTTCGTGTTCCCCAAAAATTTATATATTAAAGTCCCAACCTCCAATGTGGCTGAATTTGGAGATCAGGCCTTTGTGGGGGGTGGGTAATTAAAGATGAGTGAGGTCATAAGGTGGAACCTTGATTCAACAATATTAGTGTCCTTAGGGACTTCCTCGATGGTCCAGTGGTTAAGACTGCACGCTTCCAACACACAGGGCACAGGTTCGATCCCTGGTCAGAGAACTAAGATCCCACATGCTGCGCCACACGGCCAAAACATTTTAAGAATTAAATAAATTTTTTTAAATCCTCAGAACTGGAAAACGTAAGTTTAGATAGATATGTTTAATACATTATATAATTACTATTTTAAAATATTAAATATATATATATGCGAAAGTGAAGAAAGTGAAAATATTGCTCAGTCGTGTCTGACTCTTTGTGACCCCATGGCCCATAGCCCGCCAGGCTCCTCTGTCCATGGAATTCTCCAGGCAAGAATACTGGAGTGGGTTGCCATTCCCTTCTCCAGGGGTCTTCCTAACCCAAGGATTGAACTTGGTTCTCCTGCATTGCAGGTAGGTTCTTTACCATCTGAGTCACCAGGAAAGTCCGTATATCTGTGTGTGTGTTCTTTTAAGAGGAGATGACAGAGGACAGTGGCATCAGGTGACACAGGCCATTCCTATAAGCCTTCGCTGTCCCTCAAGAAGAACGACTAACAAGCATTCACGTGCAGGTCACCACTGAGAGAACCCTGGAACACAGGAGTGAGACCGAAGCAATCCCTGTTCCAGACACCAAGACAGGCCACATCAGAAGTGCTGAGAGGAGCCGCTACACGCTGGCTACACTACCCCCTCCCCAGGCTGGCACAGCATCAGGCAGAGAGGTTGCCCCTGAGCCTGTAGCTCCCCAGCGGAAAAGAAGCCTAGGGTGCATACCCAGCTCCCACTGTGGGTCCCTTGGGAGCCCCCACTCTGGTTGTGCCCCACAGGGACTGCAGGAGAACTGGAAGGACTTGACCCCGGGGCATCTGATTGTGATGGGAAGTGGGGAGGGGCCGGCAGCAACCAGCAGAGTGAGTCCTCCCTGCAGTGTCCAAGGAGTAGTCCCAACCTCTGCAGCTGCTTTGTTCATCTGCAGAGCCCAGGTGGGCACTGTCTGATCAGGGAAATCGGCAGGACACAGGCTGGCCTGTTTTGGGTTCTCAAACGAAGAGCTTGGGCATCCCTGGAGGCTGGTCTGCCCTGGCCCAGGCAGGGGAGCTGAATCATGGCCCAGCCTACTGCTGAGTGGAGCTCCCAGCCCCTCAGAAAGCCTGATCAGAGACACCTAGGCAGCCTGGGAGTCCAGCAGCACTTAAGCAGAGCAGAGGGTATGGCTGGCAGAGCTGATGACCTTCAGAGTGAAGCCAGTGGCACCAAGTGACCAGGGAACTCTGGGAGTGGGTCAGCTTGAGGCAAGACCATGACCAGAATGGCTTGCTGGGCTTAGAGGATTCCCCTCTTTGCCCAAGTGGGTGAACTAATCCATAGCCCTGCTCAATGCTGAGTGTAGTTCCTGGCCCCTTCTGACCAGAAAGCCTGAAGGTTAACACCCAGAAGCTATGTAATCCAGCAACCCTCAAGCAGAAAATACACTAATCTGGCAGAGCTGATGGTCTGCAGAGCAGAGTCTTGCTGGCCTTGGAACTGGGCTCCCACTCTACCTGGGAAAGAAAGCTAATTTGTAGCCCCGCCCACGGTTAGATACAGTCCTCAGCCCACCCTATGTGCATGCATGCAAAGTCACTTCAGTCATGTCTGACTCTTTGTGACCTTATGTACTATAGACTGCCAGGCTCCCCTGTTCGTGGATTCTCCAGGCAAGAATACTGGAGTGGGTTTCCATGCCCTCCTCCAGGGGATCTTCCTGACCGAGGGATCAAACCTGCGTCTCTTACATCTCCTGCATTGGCAGTTGGGTTCTTTACTGCTAGCGCCACCTGGGAAGCCCTCAGCCTACACTACCAGGGAACCCAGCCAGAGCACGTGGGAAGCTGCATAGCTCACCCAACAACCTGACTTATAGAGGCACTTGAGCAGAAAACACACCAGTGGTTTTCCCTGTCTACAGAGCAAAACCAGGTCCCATCTGGCCAGGGAAATCAGAGCAGTCTTACCTGATTCAAGTCTCCCAAAGAATAAGCCATTCAGGTCTCAGGGCCCATCCTGCTGCCCCACCAGAGCAGGGATGCTAATTCATAGCCCCATCTGCTGCTGAACAGAGTAGTGTACCCAATCCTGACCATCTAGTAAACCTGACCAGAAAACTGAAGAATCACAGAGCTCATCCTGCAACCTTGCATAGGCAGAAAACCAAACTTTTGCAAGGAACCAAGAGAGCAATTCCATCAGTTCTCAGGCAATGGCACAACTCCATTCTGCCATCTCAAGGCTCAGGCAGTGGTCTCACCCCAAAACAGACCCTGTTAGCAGGTCTCACCCACCCAAGAACATTACCAGCACACATATCCAAAAACCTAGAGTTGACCAGTGAAGAACTGTCTCTGTCAAAGGGAACTTGTAAAGTCTGGAAGAGGAGACCACTTACTCAGATGGACAAATACCAACATAAGGAATCAAGGATTATGAAAAAATCAAGCAAGCATGACACCACCAAAGGAAACCAATACAGGTAATAATAACTGACCCTAGAGAAATAGAGATCTATGAACAACTGTCAGACAAAGAATTCAGAACAATCCTCAAAGAAGTTTAGTGAACTATCAGATCACACTGATAACTAAATGAAATTAGGAGAACAATGCATGAACAAAATGGAAAGTTCAACAGAGAACTAGAAACCATCAAAAGAAAACAAACAGAAACCCTAGAACTGAAATATACAATGACTAAAGAAAACAGGACTGAAAAACTCAATGGAGAACTTCAAAAGAAGATTCACTGTGCAGAAGAAGGAATCTATGACCTAGAAGACAGGATGTCCTAATTTATCCAGCCAGAGGACTAAAAGAAAAAAAAAAAGAAAAATGGTGAAGACCCTATTCATTATGAGAATTCCAGAGGAAAAAGAGAAAGGAACAAAAAGTATATTTAAAACAATAATGACTAAAAGCTTCCCTACCCTGGGGAGAGAAGAGGACATCCAAATGAATGATGACCAGAAGACCCCATATGCATTGAACATGAATAAGGCTACACCAAGACATTTTAATTGTCAAAAGTCAGACAAAAATTTTGAAAGGAGGAGGAGAAAAGAGAGAAGTTTCATATAACGAAAACCCCATAAAGTTTTTCAGGCCAGGAGAGAATGGGATGACATATTCAAATTATTGAAAGGGAAAAAAAAAAAAAAAAACTGTCAACCAAGTATTCTATGCCTGGCAAAGCTGTCCTCCAGAAAAGGAGGAGATATAAAGTCTTTCCTAACAAAAACTGAAGGAGTTCATCAACTACCTGACAAGAAATTGACCTACCTGACAAGAAATGTTAACAGGAGTTCTCTGAATGAAAGTAAAAGAATGCTATTTAACATACTAAAAACACAAGAAGATACAATAAAACTTGTTAGTAATGATAAATACACAAAGTTAGATTTTGTAATATGATAGTGGTGGTGCATAATTCACTTCAAGTCTTGGTTAAAAGTTAAAGAAACAAATGTAGTTTAAAAAAAAACATAACTACAATAATCTGTTATTGTTTACACAATATTTAAATTTATGTAAACTGTAACATCAATAATCTAAATTGTTAGAGGGAAGAGAAGTGAAAGTGTAACATTAGGAATGCTACAGAAGTTTTTATCAGCTTAAAATACTGTGTTATAATTTTAAGTTGTTTTATGTAAGCCCTATGGTAATCACAAGGGAAAAACCTGTAGTAATTAGGCAAAAGAATATGATAATGAAGTCAAAACATACTGATACTAAAAGACCTCAAAACACAAAGACAAAAGGATAAGAAACAAGGAACAATTGACCTACAAACAGCCAGAAAACGGTTAACAAAGTGGAAATTGTACATCTTTACTATTAATAATTCTTTTAAAGATAAAGGAATTAGATTCTCAGGTCAAAAGACAGAATAATTGAATGGAATTTTTGAAGAAAAGGTCCAACAATATTCTACCTGCAAGAGATTCACTTTAGTCTTCAAAACTGAGAGTTTATGTAAAAGATATTTCAAGCAAATGCTAACCAAAAAAAGCAGAGGTAGATATATCAGACAAAATAGACTTTAAACTAAAGTGGTAAAAAGAGACAAAGATAACAATTGTAAAAATTTATGCAACCAACACTGGAGTACCTAAACATATAAAGCAAAACCTAACAGAGGTAAAAAGGAGAAATAAACAGCAATATAATAATAATTGTGGAATTTAATACCCCACTCTCAACATTGGATAGTTCATCCAGAGTCAATAAGGAAACAGCAGATGCGAGAGGGTATCAGAGGGCAGACACACTAAAACCATAATCACAGAAAACTAGCCAATCTGATCACAGGACCACAGTCCTGCCTAACTCAATGAAACTAAGCCATTCCGTGTGGGGCCACCCAAGACGGTGGTAATGGTGGAGTAATGGTGGAGAGGTCTGACAGAATGTGGTCCACTGGAGAAGGGAATGGCAAACCACTTCAATATTCTTGCCTTGAGAACCCCATGAACAGTATGAGAAGGCAAAATGATAGGATACTGAAAGAGGAACTCCCCAGGTCGGTAGGTGCCCAATATGCTACTAGAGATCAGTGGAGAAATAACTCCAGAAAGAATAAAGGGATGGAGCCAAAGCAAAAACAATACTCAGTGGTGGATGGGACTGGTGATAGAAGCAAGGTCTGATGCTGTAAAGAGCAATATTGCATAGGAACCTGGAATGTTAGGTCCGTGAATCAAGGCAAATTGGAAGTGGTCAAACAGGAGATGGCAAGAGTGAATGACGACATTCTAGGAATCAGCGAACTAAAATGGACTGGAATGGGTGAATTTAACTCAGATGACCATTATATCTACTACTGTGGGCAGGAGTCCCTTAGAAGAAATGGAGTAGCCATCATAGTCAACAAAAGAGTCCGAAATGCAGTACTTGGATGCAACCTCAAAAACAACAGGATGATCTCTGTTCGTTTCCAAGGCAAACCATTCAATATCGCGGTAATCCAAGCGTATGCCCCAACCAGTAACGCTGAAGAAGCCGAAATTGAACAGTTCTATGAAGACCTACAAGACCTTTTAGAACTAACACCCAAAAAAGATGTCTTTTTCATTATAGGGAACTGGAATGCAAAAGTAGGAAGTCAAGGAACACCTGGAGTAATAGGTAAATTAGGCCTGGGAGTACAGAATGAAGCAGGGCAAAAGGTTAACAGAGTTTTGCCAAGAGAACACATTAGTCATAGCAAACACCCTCTTCCAACAACACAAGAGAAGACTCTACACATGGACATCACCAGATGGCCAACACTGAAATCAGACTGATTATATTCTTTGCAGCCAAAGATGGAGAAGCTCTATACAGTCAGCAAAATAAGACCGGGAGCTGACTGTGGCTCAGATCATGAACTCCTTATTGCAAATTCAGATTTAAATTGAAGAAAGTAGGGAAAACCACTAGACCATTCAGGTATGACCTAAATCAAATCCCTTACAGTTATACAGTGGAAGTGAGAAATAGATTTAAGGGATAGATCTGATAGACAGAGTGCCTGATGAACTATGGATGGAGGTTCATGACACTGTACAGGAGACAGGGATCAAGACCATCCCCCAAAAAAAGAAAGGCAAAAAAGCAAAATGGATCTCTGAAGAGGTCTAACAAAAAGCTGAGAAAAGAAGAGAAGCAAAAAGCAAAGGAGAAAAGGAAAGATATACCCATCTGAATGCAGAGTTCCAAAGAATAGCAAGGAGAGATAAGAAAGCCTTCCTCAGTGATCAGTGCAAAGAAATAGAGGAAAACAAGACTAGAGATCTCTTTAAGAAAATCAGAGATACCAAGGGAGCGTTTCATGCAAAGATGGGCACAATAAAGGACAGAAATGGTATGGACCTAACAGAAGCAGAAGATACAAAGAACAGGTGGCAAGAATACACAAAAGAACTGTACAAAAAAGACCTTCACGACCCAGATAATCACGATGGTGTGATCACTCACCTAGAGCCAGACATCCAGGAATTCGAAGTCAAGTGGGCCTCAGGAAGAATCACTCCAAACAAAGTGGAGGTGATGGAATTCCAGCTGAGCTATTTCAGATCCTGAAAGATGATGCTGTGAAAGTGCTGCACTCAGTATCTCAGCAACTTTGGAAAACTCAGCAGTGGCCACAGAACTGGAAAAGGTTTTCATTCCAACCCCAAAGAAAGGCAATCCCAAAGAATGCTCAAACTACTGCACAATTGCACTCATCTCACATGCTAGTAAAGTAATGCTCAAAATTCTCCAAGCCAGGCCTCAGCAATACGTGAACCGTGAGCTTCCAGATGTTCAAGCTGGTTTTAGAAAAGGCAGAGGAACCTGAGATCAAATGCCAACATCCGCTGGATCATCGAAAAAGCAAGAGTTCAAATAAAACACCTATTTCTGCTTTATTGACTAAGCCAAAACCTTTGACTGTGTGGATAACCACAAACTGTGGAAAATTCTGAAAGAGATAGGAATACCAGACCACCTGAGCTGCCTCTTGAGAAATCTGTATGCAGGTCAGGAAGCAACAGTTAGAACTGGACATGGAATGATAGACTGGTTCCAAATAGGAAAAGGAGTACATGAAGGCTGTATATTGTCACCCTGCTTATTTAACTTATATGCAGAGTACATCATGAGAAACGCTGGGCTGGAGGAAGCACAAGCTGGAAGAAATATCAATAAACTCAGACATGCAGATGACACCACCCTTATGGCAGAAAGTGAAGAAGAACCAATGAGCCTCTCGATGAAAGTGAAAGAGGAGAGTGAAAAAGCGAGCTTAAGGCTCAACATTTAAAAAACTAAGATCATGGCATCTGGTCCCATCACTTCATGGCAAATAGATGGGGAAAGGGTGGAAACAGTGGCTGACTTTATTTTGGGGGTCTCCAAAATAACTGCAGATTGTGACTGCAGCCATGAAATTAAAAGATGCTTACTCCTTGGAAGGAAATTTATGACCAACCTAGACAGCATATTTAAAAGCAGAGATATTACTTTACCAACAAAGGTCTGTCTTGTCAAGGTTATGGTTTTTCTAGTAGTCATGTATGGATGTGAGAGTTGGACTATAAAGAAAGCTGAGAGCCAAAAGAATTGATGATTTTGAACTATGATGTTGGAGAAGGCTCTTGAGAGTCCCTTGGACTGCAAGGAGATTCAACCAGTCCATCCTAAAGGAAATCAGTCCTGGGTGTTCACTGGAAGGACTGATGTTGAAGCTGAAACTCCAATACTTTGGTCACCTGATGCAACGAGCTAACCCATTTGAAAAGACCCTGATGCTGGGAGGGATTGGGGGCAGGAGGAGAAGGGGATGACAGAGGATAAGATGGTTGAATGGCATCACTGACTCAATGGAGATGAGTTTGAGTAGACTCCAGGATTTGGTGATGGACAGGGAGTCCTGGCGTGCTGTGGTCCATGGGGTCGCAAAGAGTTGGACACGACTGAGCGACTGAACTGAACTGATCTGATAGACCCATTAAGTAAATCACTTCAGTCGTGTCCAAGCCTACCAGGCTCCTCTGTCCTTGGGGTTTTCCAGGCAAGAATACTGAAGTGGGTTGCCATGCCCTCTACAAGGGATCTTCCCAACCCAGGGATAGAATCAGGTCTCCCACATTGGCAGGTAGATTCTTTCCCATCTAAGCCACCAGGGAATCCAACAAAAGCTGCTAACAGTGTAGACATACCCAAAGGACATAACATATACAGAACACTTTATCTGACAACAGAAGAATATACATTCATACCCAGTGCACGTGGAACATTTTTTAAAATAGACCAAACGTAAGTTCACAAAATAAGTCTTAGCAAGTTCAAGAAGACTGAAGTCATACCCAAGTGGCTTCTTTGACAACAATGGTATGAAACTAGACATTAATAACAGGAGGACAATTGGAAAATATTTCAGAAATACTGGAACTTAAACACTCTTCCAAACCTATGAATTAAAGAAGAAATTAGAGTGGAAATTTAAAAGTGTCTTGAGACAAGCAAAAATGAGACATGGCATACCAAAACTTACAGGATGCAACAAAAGCAGTTCTAAGAGGGCCATAGCAATAAATACCTACATTAAGAAATAAGCAAGATCTCAAATTAGCAACCTAACTCTATGTCTCAAAGACTTAGAGGAAAAAAAAAGAATAACCAAAACCCAAAGTCAGCAGAAGGAGGGAAAATAAAAATCAGAACAGAAATAAAATAGCAGGAAAACAAAAGATTAATAAAACTAAGACTTGGTTCTTTGAAAAGATAAAATTAACAAACCTGAAAACGGAGACATTACAACTGACATCTTATGAGAGATCATAAGATGCAACTATGAACAACTACATTTCAACAAGCTGGACAACCTAAAAAAAAAAAAAATCTTACAAACAAACTTCCAAGATTGAATCAGGAAGAAACTGAAAATTTGAACGACCCCCAGAGGAATCGGGTGGAGAGGGAGGTGGGATGGGGGACCGGGATGGGGAATACGTGTAACTCTATGGCTGATTCATACCAATGTATGACAAAACCCACTGAAAAATAAAAAAAATTAAAAAAAAAAAATTTGAACGACCAATTGCTAGTAAGTAGATTAAGTCAGTAACCAAAAACCACTCAAAGATGAAAAGCCTGAGACCAAATAGCCTCACTGCTAAATTTTACCAAACATTAAAAAATTAATTCCAGTCTTTCTCAAAGTCCTCCAAAAATCAGAGGAGAGGACATTCTCAAACTCATTTTACAAGCCCAGCATTACCGTGATACCAAAGCCAGAAAAAGGCACTATCAGAAAACTACAGATCAATATCCCTGATGAATATAGATATTAAAAAGTGTTAATAAGATACTAGCAAACTGAACTCACATTAAAAGGAACATTCACCATGATCAAGTAGCATTTATCTCTGGGATTCAAGAATGGTTTAACGCATGTAAATCAGTCAATGTGATATATCACATTAATAGAATGAAGAATACAAAATCATATGATCATCTCTATAAGTGCAGAAAAAGCATTTGACAAAATTCATCATACATTCATGATAAAAAATTCTTAATAAATTAGGTATAGAAGGAACCTAACTGAACATAATAAAGGTCATAAATAACAAGCCCACAGCTAACATTATATTCAATGGTGAAAGGTTGAAAGCTTTCTGTCTGATATCAGGTATAAGAAAAGGATGCCCACTCTTACCACTTCTATTCAACATAGCACTGGAAGTCCCCACCAGAGCAATTAGGCAAGAAAAAGAAAAAGTATTGGAATTTGAAGGAAAGAAGTAAAATTGTCTCTATTTTCAGATGACATGATTACATATATAGAAAATCCTAAAGATTTCAAAAAAAACTGTTAGATCTAAGCAATGAATTCAGTAAAGTTGCAGGATATAAAATTCATATACAAAAATCAGTAACATTTCTATACACTAACAGTGAATTATCTGAAAAAAGACATACCCATCTCATTTATAATAGCATCAAAAACAATAAAATAGGAATAAATTTAACCAAGGAAGTGATAGACCTCTGTAATGAAAACTATGAGGCATTGATAAAGGAAATCAAAGATATAAATAAATGGAAAGATATGCTGTGTTCATGGATCAGAAGAATTATTGCTAAAATATCCATATTACCCAAAACCATCCATAGATTCAATGCAATTCTTATGAATTTTCCAATGGCAGTTTTTAACACAAGTAGAAAAATATCCTAAAATTTATGTGAACTACACACACACACACACACACACACACACAAACTCAAGTAACTAAAGCAATCCTGAGAAAGAACAAAGCAGAAGACATCACATTTCCTGATTTCAGGCTATATTGTAAAGCTACAATAATCAAAACAAAAACAGACTGAAAACAAAAACAGACACATAGACAAATGGAACAGAATCAAGAATCCAGAAATACACTCATACTTACTCAATCATCTAATGTTTAGCAAGGGTGCCAAGAATACTTAATGGAGAACAGATAGTCTTTTCAATAAACAGTGTTAGGAAAATTGGGTATTCACATAATAGCATCCTGGTGTGCTGCAGTCCATGGGATCGCAAAGAGTCAGACATGACTGGGTGACTGAACAACAATAACGTAAGAATGAAGCTAGACCCTAAACTCACACCTCACCAAATTAACTCAAGCCAGATTAAAGACTTAAATGAAGACAAGAACCCATAAAACACCTAGAAGAAAATACAGGAAAAATCTCTTTGACGGGGGTCCTGGTAACAATTTTCTGGAAATCACACCTAAAGAACCAGCATCAAAATAAAAATAAACAAGTGAGACCATTCAAAACAAAAGCCTCTGCACAACAAAAGAAATTATCATCAAAGCAAAAAGACAATGTATAGTAAGGGAGAAATCTTTGTAAACAATGTATTTGATAAGATTTAATGTCCAAAATATATAAAGAATCCATACAATTCAAAACCAAAGCAAAACAAAAAACCTGCAAATAATTCAATTGGAAAATAGATAAAGGACCTAGACACTTTTCTGAAGAATATAATCGGCCAGCATGTACATGAAAACATACTCAAACAAAAAAACAATGATATATCACCTCATACCTGTTAGAACAGCAATCATCGAAAAGACGAGAGATAACAAAGGCTGGTAAATATGTGGAGAAAAGGGAAGCCTCGCAAACTGTTGGTGGGAATGTAAGTTGGTGCAGCCACTGTGGAGAACAGTATGGAGCTTCCTCAAAAAGCTAAACTCTACTATATGATCCGGCAATTCCACTTCTGGGTGTATATTCAGAAATATTGGAAAACACTCATTTGAAAAGATACATGCACCACAATGTTCATAGCAGAACTATTTACAAAACTAAGATATGAAAACAACCTAAGTTGTATCCGTCCATCAGCAGATGAATGGATAAAGAAGATGTGATACATATATACAACAGAATACCATGCAGTCATAGAAAAGAATGAAATTTTGCCATTTACAACAATATGTGTGAACTGGAATGCAAAAGTAGGGAGTCAAGAGATACCTGAAGTAACAGACAAGTTGGGCCTTGGAATAAAAAATGAAGCAGGGGAAAGGCTAACAGAGTGTTGCCAAGAGAACGCACTGGTCATGGCAAACACCCTCTTCTAACAAGAGACGACTCTACACATGGATGTCACCAGATGGTCAAAACTGAAATCAGATTGATTACATTCTTTGCAGTCGAAGATGGAGAAGCTCTATACCAAAAACAAAACACCAAAACAAAACAAAAACACCAAAAACAAGACTGGAAACTGACTGTGGCTCAAATCATGAACTCCTTATTGCAAAATTCAGACTTGAACTGAAGAAAGTAGGGAAAACCACTAGGCCATTCTAGTATGACCTAAATCAAATCCCTTATGATTATACAGTGGAAGTGACAAAGAGATTCAAGGGATTAGATCTGATAGACAGAATGCCTGAAGAACTATGGACAGAGGTTCATGACACTGTATAGGAGGCGGTAATCAAAATCATCCCCAAGAAAAAGAAATGCAAAAAGGCAAAATGTTTGTCTGAGGAGGTCTTACAAATAGCTGAGAAAAGAAGAGATGCTAAAGGCAGAGGAGAAATATAAAATATATCCATCTGAATGCACAGTTCCAAAGAATAACAAGGAGAGAAAAGAAAGCCTTCTTAAGTGAATAATGCAAAGAATAGATATGGGATAGAATATCTATCTAAAACAATAGACTGGGAACCAGGTGGCGCTAGTGGTAAAGAACCCACCAGCCAATGCAGGAAACTTTAAGAGACGCAGTTCCATCCCTGGGTGGGGAAGATCCCCTGGAAAAGGAAATGGCAACCCACTCCAATATTCTTGCCTAGAGAATCCCACAGACAGAGGAGCCTGGTGGGCTACAGTCCATGGGGTCACGAGGAGTTGGACACGACTGAAGTAACTTGGCACACAGATATCTCTTCAGGAAAATTAGAGATACCAAGGGAACATTTCGTGCAAAGATGGGCACAATAAAGGACAGAAATGATATGCACCTAACAGAAGTAGAAGATATTAAGAAGCATTGTCCAGAATACACAATAGAACTATACATAAAAGATATTAATGACCCAGATAACTACAATAGTATAATCACTCACCTAGAGCCAGACATCGTGGACTGTGAAGTCAACTGGACCTTAGGAAGCATCACTTCAAACAAAGCTAGTGGAGATAATGGAATTCCAGCTGAGCTATTTCAAATCCTAAAATATAATGCTGTTAAAGTGCTGCACTCAATATGCCAGCAACTTTGGAAAACTCGGTAGTGGCCACAGGACTGGAAAAGTTCTAATTTCAAAGAAAGGCAATGCCAAAAATGTTTCAAACTACCACGCAGTTGCACTCATTTCACACACTAGCAAGGAATGCTCAAAATCCTTCAAGCTAGGCTTCAACAGTGATATGAACCAAGAATTTCCAGATGTACAAGCTGGATTTAGAAAAGGCAGAGGGACCAGAGATCAAATTGCCAACATCCACTGGGTCATAGAAAAAGCAAGGGAATTTCAGAAAACCATCTACTTCTGCTTCATTAAGTATGCTAAAGCCTTTGTGTGAATCAAAACAAACTGTGGAAAATTCTGAAAGAGATGGGAATATCAGACCACCTTACCTGCCTCCTGAGAAATCTGTGTGCAGATCAAGAAGCAACAGTTAGAACTAGACATGGAACAATGGACTCGTTCAAAACTGGAAAGGAGTACGTCAAGGCTGTATATTGTCACCCTGCTTATTTAACTTAAATGCAGAGTACATCATGTGAAATGCCAGGATGGATTAAACTCAAGCTGGAATCAAGATTTTGGGGAGAAATATCAATAACTTCAGTTATGCAGATGACACCACCCTAATGGCAGAAAGTGAAGAGGAACTAAAGAACGTCTTGATGAAGATGAAAGAGGAGTGTGAAAAAGCTGGCTTAAAACTCAACATTCAAAAGATGAAGATCATAGCATCTGGTTCCATCACTTCATGGCAAATAGATGGGTAACAATCGAAACAGCGTAAGACTTTATTTTATTGGGCTCCAAAATCACTGCAGACAGTGACTGCAGCCATGGAATTAAAAGACACTTGCTCATGGAAGAAAAGCTGTGACAAACCTAGGCAGTGTATTAAAAAGCAGAGACGTGACCTGCTGACAAAGGTCTGTCTAGTCAAAGCTACGGTTTCCCAGTAGTCATGTATGGATGTGAGTGTTGGACCATAAAGAAGGCTGAGTGCCAAAGAATTGATGCTTTGGAACTATGGTGCTGAAGAAGACTTGAGAGTCCCTTGGATAGCAAGGAGATCAAACCAGTCAATCCTAAAGGCAATCAGTCCTGAATATTCAGGATTGGACTGATGCCAGAGGAAGGACTGATGCCAGAGCTCCAATACTTTGGTCACCTGATGCGAAGAGCCAACTCATTGGAAAAGACCCTGATACTGGGAAAGATTGAGGGCAGGAGGAGAAAAGGGCAATAGAGGAGATGGTTGCATGGCATCATCAACTCAATGGACATGAGTTTGAACAAACTTCGGGAGATAGTGAAGGACAGGGAAGCCTGGTGTGCTGCAGTCCACGGGGTCGCAAAGACTCAGACACAACTTAGCGACTGAACAACAACAACAATATGAATGGATCTGGAGGGCATTACGTTAAGTGAAGTAAGTCAAAGACAAAGATGGTATGGTATCACTTATATATGGAATGAAAAAAATACAGGGAGCTAGTGAAGATAGCAAAGGAGAAACAGACTCACAGATATAGAGAACAAGCTAGTAGTTACCATTGAGGAGAGGTAAAATATGGGTAGGGAATTAAGAAGTAGAAACTACTATACTATTTATAAAATAAGTAAGCTGTAAAGATGTACAACACAGGGAATATAACCAAGATTTTATAATAACTATAAATGGAATATGATGTTAAAAAAGAACACATGTCAAAGATTTTAACTAATTAATGAAGTAAACAGGAAGATGTTAAAACCTATCAAAGACCAACTGAGAAGCCAGATATGTACATATAGTTAATTTAATTATGGGTTAAATAAAAAAATGGTAAATATCCAACAGAGTCATTAACCTTTCAGGTTATCTATTCTTCTGGACAGAAATTATTTCCATCTCTATCTGACAGCCATCTGCAAGTTAACTTAACCTCTGCCCTAAGGGCTTGTGAAATATCTAGTCAACAGAATCAGGCCTAGCATCCCTTTGATGTCATGCCTCCTCCAGGTGATCTTCCTGACTTGACCCAGGGATCAAACACCTCTTACATCTTCAACGTTAGGGGGTTCTTTGCCAGTTGTGCCACCTGGGATGCTCAAATAATACCTAGTAATCTCTCCTTCCTATCTCCAAGTTTCAGATAACTTTTCCTACAAAACACCAGACATGCAGTACAATTGACAAAGCACAAAGCAATGGGAGACTAAGTCACTTATCTCAGAGTAAGAACAATCTTTTTTCTCTTTTATGGTAGCTATAAATGGAGTATAATCTTTAAAATTGTGAATCACTATATTGTACACCTGTAACTTACATCATATTGTACAGCAACTATACTCCAATTAAAACATTATAACTTATTTATTTGCTGTGTTGGGTCTTAGTTGTGCCACGTGGGGTCTCTCCTGGCCGTGCTGGCTTAGTTACCCCTCGGCATGTGGGATGTTAGCTCCCTGACCAGAGATTGAACCTGCATCCCCTGCATCACAAGGTGGATTCTTTAACCACTGGACCACCAGGAAAGTCCCAAGATCAACCTTTTAAAAAATAAGTTTAAAAAAAAGCTGGGGTTTTGATCTCAAAGCTATAGGGGATTAATATAAATGAATGAAGTAGCTTTAAGAAAAAGATCAACAGGGACTTCCGTGGTGGTCCAGTAGTTAAGAATCCACCTTCCAATGCAGGGGATGTGGGTTCGATCCCTGGCCAGTGAACTAAGATCCCGTGAGCTGCATGACTGCTAAGCCCATGTGCCACAACTAGAGAAGCCTGTGCACCACAACAAAGACCCAGTGCAACCTAAAATTAAAAAAAAAAAAAAAAGGACCAAGAAACAAAAGTATAGTAACTTATGTGTAAGTACATCCTTCACACAGAACGTGATGATATTCTTCCTGCCCGCAGAGTTTGAGCTGAAGTCCCCAGCCTGAGGATGTTAATGGCAAAGACCTCTATTTGTACAGAGAGCTGGGATTTAACAGACTGTAAGGCTTTAATACGCAAGAACCAGTAAACTATAGCCAGTAAACAAATAACCCAGTAAACTAGAGCAGAACCAGTCTAGCTGGACACCCCCAGCCTAGAAAGAGAAGACTGAAAGGGGAAAGGAGAATTACTAGAAGGGAATTCGCAGGAGGAGAGGGGGGAGGCAGGGGCCTCCCATGACCCAGCTGAGAAGTCTCCAGGAAAAGTGATGAGCAGGAATGCGACCCTTCGGGAAGGGGCCCCTGAGGTCTCCCTCCAGCTGTAGGGATCACTGGGACCATCTTGACAGACGGGAGTCTGGGTAGGCACAGAGGTACTTGCAAAGGTCTTTCCAGAACCCAGAAGCACACTTCATGTGTTTAGAGTCAAGAGGCGCCCAGGGCCCCCATCACAGCACCTCCTGTCACATAAGGCTTTTACCCTTTTCCTCTGTGCCCTTCGCCCTCCTTTGAGGAGCCCATAGCAGGACAAAGGCAGTGTGACAGAGCCAAGTGGAGCCATGCCAGACACTCCATGCCCTTTCCTCACACCTGGGGGAGGGGACCCACCGGGAACTCAGCATGACATCACAGTGCTGACTTAGTCTAGCTTTTTTTGTTTCTTTGCAGCACACAGGCATAGTTTCTTCACAGCATGAGGGATCTTAGTTCCCCAGCCAGGGATGGAACCAGCATCTCCTGCATTGCAAGGCAGATTCTTAACTACTTGGCCACCAAGGAAGTTCTAGACTAACTTTTAAATGTCTGCAAAGGAGATTTTTACAGCTAAAACAGAAATACCACGGGTCTGTCTGAGATGTCATGGGGCGTCGGGGGCTGAGAGGGAGACTGATGGTATCATATGAAGGTACTGGTGACAAAAATAATAATAATGAAACTGCTCCTTGACAGTGCCCGCTGAGCTGGTCCCTATAATGAAAGGCAAAAATGGAAGCTCCAGCAGGGTTCCTGAGATGGCAGTGATCCAAGTGAGGTGCCAGAACTCAGAGCACCAGACACAGATCTGAAATCTCGTCCTCACATCAGGAGTGTGAATCAGATGGGAGATGAGGAGAAGATTCTGGAAAAGGATTGTGTAGAGAGACACCCACCCCCACCCCTCTCCCCTTTCCTCAAAGAGGGAGGCGCCTGAATTTGGTTTCAGCAGTCCTCTCCGTGAGCTTGCTCTGTGCTCTGCCTGCTCGTGCACAGTCTGGCCCTCCAGGGAAATCTAGAAGGTTCTGACAGCCCCTCCAAGGAAAGTGAGAGGACCAGGGGGAGGGAGGAGGGACAGGATTTGTCTATATGCAGATGCACAAGTGTTCCCAGGGGCCAGAGGTGAGCCTCGTGGAGAGAAGTCAGCATGAGGTTCCATGGCTGTGATCCAGAAGGGCTTCCCAGAGGGGCAACTAGGTCTCTGCCAGAAGAAGCTGAAAGCACCCCCATCTCCCTAGGGCTGCAGAAGGAGCAAGCGGCCCACCAGCAAAGACATGCTGTCTGCCGGCCCAGAGAGCACACAGCCAGATTAGGACAGGCCTCCCCACCCGGACTTGTCTCCAGTCCCAGCCCTTCATCCTGCATGGGGCAGGGAGGCGGCCCAGCATCCCACTGTGGCAGCACAGCCTCCTCCCACACCGGGGAGAGAGTGGAGCTCACAGCCTCGAAGCGAGGCTTTTATACAGGACAGGACATTCTCATAGTTGAAATGAGACTGTTTTCAGGACTCAAGGGCACCTTATAACCTAAGAGAGGTCATAAAAGTCCCTAAGAACCTCCCATCAACTGGGCTCGTTCAAGATAGTAGTGAGAACCTACAGACTGTTACAAGTGAAGTCAGACAAAGACAAATATCATATGACATCGCTTCCATGTGAAATCTAAAAATAATGGTACAAATGAACTTATTTATGAAACAGAAATAGAGTCAGATGTAGAAAAGAAACTCATGCTTACCAGGGGATAAGTGGAGGAGAGATAAATTGGAAGACTGGAATTGACATATACACACTACTGTATATAAAATAGATAACTAACAAGGACCTACTGTATCATAGGAACTCTATTCAATACTCTGTAATGACCTATATGGGAAAAGAATCTAAAAGAATGTGTGTGTGTGTGTGTATATATATATACATAACTGATTCACTTTGCTAAATAGCAGAAACCGACACATGGTAAATCAACTATATTCCAACCAAAAAAATTGTTTAAAGAATTCATAATAAAAATATATATTACAGATATGGCTATATAGCAATAACATTCTTCTTATCCTGCTCCATCCCTCTGGGCATTCAATTAGCATGAGCAACACTCAACTTCTATTTTAAGTTGAAAATTGAAGAAAACTGAGTAATGAATATTTAACTACCATTTTTGTTTTAATCATTTGTTGCCCCCTTAGAAAAGAGACATTTTTTTTTTCAGTACCAAGTGTGGAATTTGACAGTGCTCTGTAACTGGAGAATGCCAAGGCTTCAATCTGTGGGCAAAAAATGTTGCCTGCCTTGCTGGTAAACAATAAATTAGGCCAGTCATCAAGCCAGCAGCCATTGCAGCCACCTCGACAGTGTGCCCTGAGGGGAATTAAGAATGGAGAAAAACAGGATCCTGGCCCTAAAGAGCTAAAGTATGAAGGTGAGAGCTTTAGTTGCTCAGTCGTGTCCAACCCTTTGTAGCCCCATGAACTGTAGCCTGCCAGGTTCCTCTGTCCAGAATCCTCCAGGTAAGAATCCAGGGGTTGAACCCAGGTCTACTGCACTGCAGGCAGATTCTTTACTGTCTGAGCCACCAGGGGAACCCAAGATAGTTAAAGTGCAGATCAAAGAAATGATTTCAACCAGCCCAGACTCTTGCATCTTCCCAAATATAAAAAAGCACTAAAATCATTAACTTCAGACACCTGGTTTTTGTGATTAGCAGTAATCCTTTGATGTCCCACTCCATTTTTTTTAAAATCAAAAACTCTTCTATATTCTGACTCCTCATTTATCTCTTCAAAGCAGTCCCTCAGAGCTATGTGAGAGTATGCCTTCCTGGGCTATAGTCCTCAGTAATTCATGCATGCTCAGTTGCTCGGTCATGTCTGACTCTTTGCAAACCCATGGACTGCAGCATGCCAGGCTTCCCTGTCCTTCACTATCTCCTAGAGTTTGCTCAAACTCATGTCCTTTGAGTTGATGATGCCATGCAACCATCTCATCCTCTGCTGCCCTCTTCTCCTCCTGCCCTCAGTCTTTCCCAGCCTCAGGGTCTTTTCCAGTGAGTTGGCTCTCACATCAGGTGGTCAAAGTACTGGAGTAGCTAGTAGCTCAGATGGTTAAAAAAAAAAAAATCTCCTTGCAATGCAGGAGACCATCTGCAATGCTGGGAGACTCAGGTTCAACCCCTGGGTGAGGAAGATCCCCTGGAGAAGGGAATGGCAACCACTCCAGTATTCTTGCCTGGAGAATCGCATGGACAGAGAAGCCTGGTGGACTACAGTTGATGGGGTCGCAAAGAATACTGTAGTGGGTTGCCATTTCCTCCTCCAGGGAATCTTCTAAACCCAAGGATCGAACCCATGTCTCCTGTGGCTACTGCATTGGCAGGCAGTCTTTACCACTAGCACCACCTGGGAAGACTTCAGTAATGCATGATTCTCAATTTTTAGGTGGGACATCTCTGTTTCAATTGACAAATACTTAAGAAAATCTACAGAAGCCTAGGTGAAGGCATTCAATGAAAGGAAAACCTGCTGCAGGGAGGGCCATGAGGATGAGCAAAAGCAGCTGGGGCGCAGGAACACAGAACTTTAGGCCAAGGGAATCTCACGAACCTGCACAGAGAAGTCATAGAGCAGAGTGCACTCTAGAGGGTGGACGAGGTGGGGGGGGGGGAGGGTGCAGCCTGGGATGTTTTATCACTACATGCTGTCAACTGAAAAAAAATGCACAACCTAAAAATTGAGAAAGTGAAAGTGAAGTAGCTCAGTCGTGTCGGACTCTTTGAGACCCCGTGGACTATAGCCTACCAGGCTCCTCCCTCCATGGGATTCCCCAGACAAGAATACTGGAGTGGGTTGCCATTTCCTTCTCCAGGGGATCTTCCCGACCCAGGGATCAAACCTGGGACTCCCACATTGCAGGCAGACACTTTAACCTCTGAGCCACCAGGAGTCAGCAGACTTGCTAGGGACTTAAGCCAGGGAAACAGCCTCTCAGATAGCTCAGAGGGACTGTTCTGTCCTTTTTTTTTTTTTTCCCTTTGGCTTATGTTTTTCTTTTTTATTTGGCTTACTTTTTTTTTGTACTTTTTTTTATTTGGCCATGCCATATGACATGTGGGATCTTTAGTTCCCCTGCCAGGGATCAAGCCCACCTGTTGTGCATTGCAAGCACAGTCTTAACCACTGGACCAGCAGGGAAGTGAAAGAGGGGGCTATTCTGAAGAGGTAGAAGAGCCAGGATAAAAGGAGCTTTTGCAGAACAAACAAACAAACAAACAACAACAACAAATCACAGTGTCGAACATCAACTAAAAGAAAAGACAGACATCTCAAGTTAATGAATTTAATGCTTTTCTATGTATAGGAAGATGCACGAGTCTGGGCTCATTGAAATCATTCCTATGATATGCACCTTATCTAGAGCAAGTATCCTGTTTTCTCCATCCTGAATCCCCTCAGAGTGCCGGCTTGTGGCCGCAGCATCCTTTGTGGACTGATGAGGCAGGTGGTAATCTTCCTCCACAGTGAAAAGACCAGAGTTAGAAGTGGGTTGAAGAAGGTGAAAGAAGACATCTGAGAACTCAGAATGCAGCAGCAAATGGACAACGGAGGGGGCAGCAGGTCCACAGAGCTGCATGCAGTGACAAGTCCTTGACTCCCCCACTGCTGAGATGCAATGACATGAGTTCTTACAACCGCATCTGAGTACAGAAGGCAAGTGAGCAGAACCTGGGGGCTCACCCTTGCCCCTCCAGGCCCTAAGTGGCTCCAGTCCCAGCACACTCCCTTCACCTCCGTGTCCCCAGAGCCCTGCACTCAGGTAGCCTCAGGAAGTGTTTGCTGGAGAAAAGGCCAGATAGGTAGTCACTCTCCTGCTGTGGAACTGTCTGATATTATTAGAGAGAAACTGAGCCGTCTCAGCTCAGGGTGTTGTCATCAATGTGTTGTTTCTCTCTTAATCTTTCTGCATCTGTCTCGCCAGACACAAAAATAACCAAAGCTGTTTTCTATTTTAGTTTGCATTTACCCATGGACTGTAGCCCACCAGGCTCCTCTGTCCATGGGGATTCTCCAGGCCAGAACACTTGAGTGGGCAGCTGTTCCCTTCTCCAGGGGATCTTCCCAACCCAGGGATCGAACCCAGGTCTCCTGCATTGCAGGCATATTCTTTACCATCTGAGGCACCAGGGGAGTCCTATTTAATATTGTAAGTCAGGGAGCTTTTACTTTAAATGTTTTAACAAAAAAGTTTCCTATGCTATAAAATGTCAACATGGAATCTCCTACTTAAATTCTGGGGAACTTTTTCCCAGTATTTTTTCTCTCTCTCCAGGATCACAATGATTCTTCCTGCGTTCCTTGGACTCAGACAACGTTTTATGTTAGACAAGTGAGCATCCCCACCACCCTCCTGTCACCTCTCTAGAAGAACAACAGCCTCTGCTCTGAGCTAAGGCATGTTGTGAATCCATTAGTGACCATCAAGTTCCCTTTTTGTGGGCTTCAGTCACCCTTTTCCAATTGCGTACTTGACATTTCCACTGTAATGGCCCAATGTCACCTTAAGTCATTGAAAATTAAGCCTAAGTCCCTCCACTCCCACGAAACAGCTGCCCTGCCTGACTTCTACTTCTGCTAATGGTTCCGATAGCCTCCCAACTCCAAATTCTAAGTTCATGGTCATTTTGGACTTTGCCCCACCCCCCCACAGCCGATGGAGCTAACTGTTAAGTTTTTTCCTCAACTTTTCTCTAGCATGCATCTGAATTGTCACCACCTTGATCATTTTTTAGGCTCACACTACCTCTGCTCCTAACCTATCTACTTGCCTTCATTTTCTCTCTCCTTCAGTCTGACTGATCAGATTAATCTTCCTGTAATAGCCCTAAAAATAATAAGAGCCAACACATACTAAGCACTTACTATGTGGCAGATTCTGTTCTAAGATCTCTTGGCATCTATCTGTTCATTTAGTACTCACAGCAATCATTTTGTTATTCTAACTTTACAGATGAGAAAACTGAAGGCACAAGGAGGTTAAGCAGCCAGTCCAGGAACACACAGTTAGGTGTGGGGGGCATTAAGATGACATACGGGCCTGTCCCTGCCACACTGTCTACAGAGTGTTGACCAAAAAGTACCCTCCTCCAGAGTGGCTCCTAAATCACTCTCTGCCATACTCATGTCAGCGAGACTCCTGTCTTTCCCTTGGCCAAATACCTCTGGTACTTCTCCTCTCCTGTCCTCCTAGGCCCACCTCCATCCTCTCTGCCCTCCTGACCGGTCCTTCCAGGCACAATGGCCTGAGCCCTGCTTCCGTCCCATCTGAGGCCATCATAGCCGAGAGGTATCGGAGCTGTCTCTCGGCTCTGCTGCTCTTGTCGATTCCATTGCAAGGCAGTTGCCCACAGGACCTTCCCTCTTGGAGTGTATGTGCTAAGTACAACGTTCTGGCCTCCTGTGTGATGAGGCCATTCTGGCTCAGAAGACGTTTTGAGGTGGCAGGATCCAAACAGTCATATCGCAATACTGGGTTGACCATAAAGTTTGTTCAGGTTTTCATACCATCTTACAGAAAACCTGAGCGGTCTATTTGGTCGACCCAATATAAACACACTGGTGTTTTCACTTTTTTTTTTAACCTTATTATATTTCATTTTGGGGGCCTTCCCTGGTGACTCAGCAGTAAAAGAATCCACCCGTCAGTTCAGGAGATGCAAGAGACGTGGGTTCGATCCCTGGGTCAGGAAGATCCGCTGGAGAAGGGAATGGCAACTCACCCCAGTATTTTTGCCTGGAGAATCCCATGGGCAGAGGAGCCTGATGGGCTATAGTCCATGGGGTCACAAGAGAGTTGGATACAACCTAGAAACAACAACAATTTCATTTTTAATAATGAAGAGATATTAATAGACATCCTTGACCCTCACCCTTTCCCCGTCTCTCCATCCCTCTTTGATCCTGGCTTTTGCTCAAGGATGGAGTCGGGGGGTCTGTGGTACACATGACGTGACTTTTTTTTTTTGCTTTCTTAGCTACTTTTTCTACTAGGATATACACACACAGCACAAAATTCCAAAGGTATAAAGGATATATCATGAAAAATAAGTCTCCCTTACTACCTGTCCCCAGTCACCTCATCCTCTCCCAAAGGCAACTACTCAGCTTTTCAGAGATATTCCAGACATGCTCAAACATAAAAATATATGTGCTTCATGTTTTTAAAGATTAAAGTTTAATAATTTGTTTTCTGACACTGACATAGATATTAAGTCGTAGTCTATATAGACTACTGGGATTTCCAGGTTGCTTAGTGGTAAAAAATCCACCTGCCAAGCAGGAGAAGTGGGTTCAATCCCTGAGTTGGGAAGATACCCTGAAGAAGAAAATAGCAACCCACTCTTGCCTGGGAAATCCCATGGACAGAGAAGCCTGGTGGGCTACAGTCCCTGGGGTTGCAAAGAGTCAGACATAATTGAGGGACTAAAACAACACACACTACTATATATAAAATAGATGACCAACAAGGACCTATGCTAGAACACAGGGAGCGCTACCCAATATTCCATAATGACTTATATGGGAAAAAGAAACCTAAAAAAAGAATGAATATATGTATATGTGTGAGTGATTCATGTTGCTGAACAGCAGAAAGTAATACAACATCACGAATCAACTCTACTCCAATAAAAATTAGTGAAAAAATAAAAAATATTCTGACGTTGGGGCAATTAGTATCTCATCAGTGTCGTACTGCAGTGCTGCAAGTTTTAGAGATCTGTTGCACAGAATGTGAATATACTCAACACACTGAACTGCAATTAAACTTGATGAAGACGGTAAGTCAAATGTTATGTGTTTTTTACCATACTCTAAAAAATGATCCTGATGTCAAAATGGCAGTATTGATGCAACCATGCACATCCCTTCCCAACTCTGTAAAGCAACTGTCTTTTTTCTGTACCTCTGCTCCATCTTCCCCAAGGCCCAGTGCTGGCCCAGTGTCCGGGCTCAGAGCAGACACTCAATAATCTTGTTTGGTGGAGGGTGGAGGTACCAGTGAAAACCACAGTCCAGAGCAAGGAAGGGCTCTGAGTGAGAGATGGAGTGGGAAGAGGGGTTAAAGAGAAGGGCAAGACAGAAATAAACAAGGAGAGAAACCCAGACAAGGAGAAAAGTACAAGGCTGAACTGTATTGCTTCCTGTGCTCACCACCTCATTCTTCCAGTGCTAGGATGCGCCAAGGTAGAGGCCCCCGTGTTCCTTTCTGTTGGGGTCTCACTCACCCCAGCCTGACCTCCTGAGCTAATGGGCCCCGACTTGGTCCACCTTCACTGCGGTTTGCTCATTTTGCAATTGGCTCTGCTTAGCTTTCCCAGTGCCATGCCCCCAAACAATCACCATCCCTTTGAGAAATTGCTTCTGGGATGACTCAGAAGGAGCCATAAAGCCCTGAATCACCACTGCCCCCTCCTGCTCTGCTCCGTAGCCTCTGCTTCATGTTTTCCCTTCCAGAGACAATTTAGGATCTGTTTCTGTGCTCTTAGCCCTGAACAATGGCTGCCACTAATGCAGACTGAACTGAAATCAGCAGTAACCCTCTCCCTAACTCATTGTTTACCCGAAACTGGCTGTCACTGATAAATGCCCTGCCTGGCCTGGCTACTAACCAAGTTGAAAAAGGAAAGCAAATCAGATCAACAAGAGAACAGATCTGTACTTGGCTGAGGCCCACGCTGCCTCTAAATGATAAGCAAGACATTCATGCCCCTGACTGAGACTGAAAATGATTTCTCTGTGTTTAAAAACTGTTTAAGAAAGATTTTAAGTGATGTAACTTTGAAAAGGCCAACATGGAAGGGAAATGAAATACTCCTTTAAAACATGTGAATTTTTATAAATGCCCAGTAATTCACATGCAAGAAATCTAGACAGAGGCCTTACACGTTTCCCCCAAATTTGCCTTAAAATGAATCAGAGACCTAAATGTGAAATACAGAATTACCAACTCCTAGAAGATAACATAGAAGAAATCCTAAAGACTTTGGGTAGGTACTGGCTTTTTAGATATGACATCAAAGGCATGATGTGTACAGGAAAGAAGTGATAAGCTAGAATTCATTAAAATTAAAAACTTCTGCTCTGCAAAAGACTCTAACAGAAGAATGAGAAAATGAGCCACAAACTGGGAGAAAATATTTGCAACAGACACATCTGATGAAGGTCTGTTCTCCAAAATATACCAAGAACTCCTAAAACTAAACAATTAAAAAAAATTTTTTTTTGGAGTAGGGCAAAAGAAATAACAGACACTTCAAATAAGATATACAAATGACAAATAAAGACATGAGGAGACACTCAATATCATACATCATTGGGGAACTGAAATTAAAATAACAATGAGATATCACTATACACCTACTAGAGTGGCCAAGACCTGGCACGTTGACAACACCAAACGATGGAGAGGGTGTAGAGCAGCAGGAACCCTCGTTCACAGCTAATGGGAATGCAAACTGGAACAGCCACTTGAGAAGACAGTTACGAAGCTTACAAAACTAAGTGTTCTCTTAACATACAACCCAGGAACCATGCTCCTTTGGTATCTACCGAAAGAAGTTGAAAACTTATGTCCACCCAAAAACCTAGACATATGAATGTTTATAGCAGTTTTATTCATAATTGCCAAGACTTGGAAGCAAATCAAGATGCCCTACAATTGCTGAATAGATAAACTCTGGCTTATTCAGAAAACAGAATATTTTTCAGCACTGCAAAGCAATGAACAGATGTGGAGGAAACTTAAATGTATATTCCTAAAGGGAAAGATTATTGTCACCCTGCTTATTTAACTTCTATGCAGAGTACATCATGAGAAACACTGGGCTGGAAGAAGCACAAGCTGGAATCAAGATTTCGGGAGAAATATCAATAACTTCAGATATGCAGATGACACCACCTTTATGGCAGAAAGTGAAGAGGAACTAAAAAGCCTCTTGATGAAAGTGAAAGAGGAGAGTGAAAAAGTTGGCTTAAAGCTCAACATTCAGCAAACTAAGATCATGGCATCTGGTCCCATCACCTCATGGGAAATAGATGGGGAGACAGTGGAAACAGTGTCAGACTTTATTTTGGGGGGCTCCAAAATCACTGCAGATGGTGACTGCAGCCATGAAATTAAAAGACGCTTACTCCTTGGAAGGAAAGTTATGACCAACCTAGATAGCATATTAAAAAGAAGAGACATTACTTTGCCAACAAAGGTCTGTCTGGTCAAGGCTATGGTTTTTCCAGTGGTCATGTATGGATGTGAGAGTTGGACTGTGAAGAAAGCTGAGCGTCGAAAAATTGATGCTTTTGAACTATGATGTTGGAGAAGACTCTTGAGAGTCCCTTGGACTGCAAGGAGATCCAACCAGTCCATCCTAAAGGAAATCAGTCCTGGGTGTTCACTGAAAGGACTGATGCTGAAGCTGAAACTCGAGTACTTTGGCCACCTGATGTGAAGAACTGACTCATTGGAAAAGACCCTGATGCTGGGAGGGATTGGGGGCAGGAGGAGAAGGGGATGACAGAGGATGAGATGGCTGGATGGCATCACTGACTGGATGGGCATGAATTTGAGTAAACTCCAGGAGTTGGTGATGGACAAGGAGGCCTGGCATGCTGCGATTAATGGGATCACAAAGAGTCAGACACGACTGAGCGACTGAAGTGAACTGAACTGAACTGAAAGGGAAAGAAGGTGATCTGAAGAAGTTACATACTGAAGGATTCCAAATACAGGACATTCTGGAGTGGGGGTGGGGAGTCAAAGACAATGAAATGATCACTGTTGGCGAGGAATTAGGAGGGAAGATGGATGAACAGGTGGAGCACAGAGGATTTTTAGGGCAGTGAAACCATTCTGTATAACACTGTAATGGTGGATACATGTCCTTATACATTTGTCCAAACTCTTAGAACAGACAACAAAAAGAATGAACATCAATGTAAACCACAGACTTGGGTGATGGTGATGTTCACCATAAGATGCATCGATTGTAACAAATAGACCACTCTGCGAAGGGATGTTGATAGTGGGGGAGGCTGTATGTGGGGTAGAGGGCATATGGGGACTCTCTGTCCTTTCTGCTCAATTTTGTTATGAATCTAAAACTGCTCTAAAAGCTTAAGTCTATTTAAAAATCATAAGAGGAGGACTTCCCTGGTGGTACAGTAGATGAGAGTCCACTTGCCAAAGCAGGGAACATAGGTTTGATCCCTGGTCCAGAAGAATTCCATATGCTGGAGAGCAGCTATGCCCCTGGGTCACAACTATGGAAGCTCACACGCCCCAGAGCCTGTGCTGTGCAGCAGGAGAAGCCAGTGTGATGAGAAGCCCACACACCACAACTAGAGAAAGCCCACGCGAGCAATGAAGACCCAGCACAGCCAAGACATAAATAAAATTTAAAATCATAAGAGGAAAGATTGTAAGAATAAGTTAATTCTCAAGGTCATATTGTTAAAAACAATAAATATCCTTACTATAAACAACCCCAAGAATGACCACACAAGGTCCTCAGGCCAGGAGGCACAGGTTCTCAACACATCATCTCAATCTCAGCACATATTCTCTCTTGGATCTTTTGGGATGTGGGCACTGTGCTCTGAGTTTTTTTTTTAATTTGGGTTATAGTTGCTTTACAAGTTATGCTGGTTTCTGCTGCACAACAAAGTGAATCAGCTGTATGTATACATATATCCCCTCCTTCTTGCACCTCCCATTCCCCGCCCCACCCCCCCCCCAAGTCATCACAGGGTACCAAGCTGAGCTCCCTGAGTAACACAGTAGCTTCCTGCTAGCTTCTATTTTACACATCGTAGTGCACATGCATCAGTGCCAATCTCCCAATTTATCCCCTTCGCCCCCCACCCCCCCGTCCACATGTCCATTCTCTGCATCTGTGTCTCCATTCCTGCCCTGCAAATAGGTTCATTTGTACCATTTTCCTAGATTCCACATATTTGCATTAATATATGATATTTCAAGCTGTAATTAAAAATCACCCAACAAACAAAAGTCCAGGACCAGGTGGCTTCACAGGCAAATTCTATCCAATATTTAGAGAAGAACTAACATCCTTCTCAAACTCTCCCAAAAAATTTCAGAGGAAAGAATACTCCCAAGCTTATTCCATGAGGCCACTGTCACCTGGATACCAAAGCCAGACAAAGATATCACAAAAATAGAAAATTACAGGCCAATATCTCTGATGAACATGAACACAAAAATCCTCAACAGAATACTAGCAAACAGAATCCAATAGCACGTTAAAAGGATCAAACAGCATGATCAAGTGGAATTCATTCCAGGGATGTAAGGATTCTTCAATATTTGCAAGTCAGTCAATGTGATACACTATTTTAACAAATGGACTTCCCAGTGGTAAAGAATCTGCCTGCCAAATGGGAGACACAGGTTTGATCCCTGGGTCGGGAAGATCCCCTGGAGAAGGAAATGGCAACCCACTCCAGTATTCTTGCCTGGAGAATCCCAAGGACAGAGGAGCCTAGAGGGCTACAGTCCATGAGGTAGCAAAAGTGTCAGGTACGACTTAGTGACTAAGCAACAACAACAACGTGTTAACAAACTGTTCGGACTTCTTAAACCAAGCCGTCATGGTGTGGTACAGTGATGTCTTTTTTAAATTGATTTCCTCCTCATATTTTCCCCTTGCTCGTTCTTCCCCATTCTAATAGACTCCATTCTTAGTTTCAGGATGTAAATTTTTATCACCATTTCCTTGGTTGAATTAACAAGTGGATTGGCTAGATTGTGGAAGACATTAGGGAAACGGAAGCTGGAACCAGGGGGAATTAGATGCTCTGTATTAGAAGACTCCATGCAAGGCCCATTGGTTAATCATGTCTTTATGGATCCCTGGGACCAGTGGTCAGAGCAGGATAATTCACATAGCCAAGGGCATTATTTACACAATGCAAGTGAAGAGAACAAGTGCGGCCATTAAAGAATAAAAAGGATCTGACCAGCAATCTGTACAGATGTACGCCTTCAGATAACTGAAACATATAAGTCAAACTAATTTGCATGTATGTATGTGCATGTTGGGTTATACACAAATTATACACAAAAGAAAGTATGCACTCATGGGCACATAGGTATATTGAAAAGATCAGAAAAACTTCTCCTGAGTATGTATCTTTAGCCAAAATGCAAAAGACGATATTTTCAATTTTTGTCATTGTCATCACATTAACAAGCAAATTACACTGTAACACCAGCTAGTGTGTTTCTCAGATAACAAGTTGTGCACTAACACATAGCTTTTTATGTTTTCTTAAAGTATTCTGTTTTATTTCTTCTAAAATTATAAACAGAGCTCGACATCAATAATTATCGTGATTTTTTTTTGGTCCTTTTGAATCTGGAATATTCACCCACTTCAAGTGGTCAAGTCAATGATTTTTAGTAGATTCACAGAATTGTGCAAACATCACCACAGTTGATTCTGGAATGCTTCATCTTCACAAACAGAAACCTTGTACCCACAACTATCACCCTCCTAGGCCCACAAACCCATCACTCCTAAGCAATCACTAACCTGCTTTCCGTCTCTATAGATCTGATTATTCTGGACATTTCATATAAATGAAATAATATGTGGTCTTTCATTACTGGCTTCTTTCACTTGGCATTATATTTTGGAGGTCCATCCACATTGTAGCATATCTCAGTACTTCCGTCCTTTTTATGACTGAAAAATATTAATTTAGATGTATAGATTATGTTTTGTTTACCCATTCATCTGTTCATGGACACTTGGATTATTCCCTCTTTTGACTATTGTAAAGCTGCTATAACAATGATGAACAAATACCTGCTTGAGTTTCTGTTTTCAATTCTTTGGAGGTATATACTTACATTAGAATTACTGGATTATGTGGTAATTCTATATTGAGTTTTTTGAGGATCTGCCAAACTATTTTTCATAGTGGTTATACCATCTAAAATCCCCACCAGCAACAGGTTCCAGTTTCTCCACATCCTCACCGATACCTGTCAATTTCCTTGGTGATGGTGATGATGGTAATGACCACGGAAGCCTTTTAAGTGGGTATAAAATAGTATCATCCTGCAGCTTTGATCTCCTTTACCCTGATGACTAATGATGGTGAGCATCTTTCCATGTTCTTACTGGCAATTTGCAGATCTTCTTTGAAAAATATTTACTCAAGTCCTCTTCCTATCATTAAATGAGATTGTCTCTTTATTGTGAGCATCTTCCCATGTTCTTACTGGCAATTTGCAGATCTTCCTTGAAAAATATTTACTCAAGTCCTCTTCCTATCATTAAATGAGATTGTCTCTTTATTGTGAGTCCATTTTTCTGACTGGTCCTTGTTTTCAGCCCAAGTTGTCATGTATGTTATAAGAAAGGCCAGGAGGTTAAATTTCACATCCCTCACTGCCAAGACTCCAGTAAGATGGCAAATTTATTCTGAACTATGCTGCTGCCCTGCACTGCTCTGGTCCCCTCAAGTACAATTCTGTCATTGTTACATCATCTGGGGACTGAGTGACCTGACATTCACTTTATGCACCACTGTAAGAGAGGTCTAGTCAAAGCATGATCACTGCTTAAAGGGAGCTTGATGGAAGGAAGATTATGGTTACTTCCATGAAATAAAGCATCTAATCCTCCCCTATTAATAAACTACAATTAAAGAAAAGAATTTTAAATTCATACCTACCCCAGAGGAAGTAGTCAGTAATTTTTGCCTCGTTTGCAACTTAATTGTGATTATATGAGGAAAAAATCTGATTGGTTCACTGCTAATTGCTGAGATGTCAGAGATACATTCCAAGATGAATGGCATTGAACTATGGGGCCCACCCCCACTCACCTGATGGAAGCTACTCCGTTAACAGGGATCACAGTGTTTTTCAGAGCAGGTAGATGTGTGGCCTGCATCAGAAGCACTGGGGATGCTGGGTAAGAATGCATATTCCCAGGTCCTGCTCCAGCCTGGAAACATACTTTTTGCAGGTGGGCCTAGGAATCTGAATTGTAACCTCTGTTTCCTAGGCAGCTTCTCTACATAGCACAGTATGACAAAATGGAACCGGAAGGCTTTTATCAGCCTCTAAGGGAACTGGCAAGCTGAATGTGCAGAAAGAATAACAACTTTGAAAGTCTTTAGATTAAGTACAAATAGGTATGTTAAGAATTTCTCCTTCAAACAGGTCCTCAAGATCTTTTTAAGTGTTGTCAGGTTAGAATTATCCTGATGATCTTATTTCTAGTTGTGTGTGCCTCTGTGCCAAGTCACTTCAGTCATGTCTGACTCTGCATGACCCCATGGACTGTAGCCCGCCAGGCTCCTCTGTCCATAGGATTATCCAGGCAAGAATACTGGAGTGGGTTGCCATACCTTCCTCCGGGGGATTTTCTCGACCCAGGGATCAAACCCACATCTCTAATGTTTCCTGCACTGGTAGGCAGGTTCTTTACCACTAGTGTGACCTATTAAACTACAGAGCAGCCTAGGGCTACACCAATATGCATTAACCGTGAAATACTGAAACCAAATATTTGACTTAAATACAACAACAGAACCCAAACAGGGTTTGGGGTTTCTAGGCAAGAAAGCCTTTCAAACAGCTGCTGAGCAAGGGAGGGAGGGGATGCAGAGAGGAGGGAAGAGCAACCAAGAAACTTATTTAACTTATATGCAGAGCCCATCATGAGAAATGCCAGGCTGGATGAAGCTCAAATTGGAATCAAGATTGCTGGCAGAAATGCCAATAACTTCAGATATGCAGATGACACCACCCTAATGGTAAAAAGCAAAAAGGAATTAAAGAGCCTCTTGATGAAGGTCAAAGAGAAGATTGAAAAAGCCAGCTTAAAACTAAACATTCAAAAAACTAAGATCATGGCATCTGGTCCCATCACTTCATGGCAAACAGATGGGGAAAAAATGGAAACAGTGGCAATCTTTATTTTCTTGGACTCCAAAATTACTGTGGACAGTGACTGCAGACATAAAATTAAAAGATGCTTACTCCTTGGAAGAAAAGCTATGACAAACCTAGACAACATATTAAAAAGCAGAGGCATCACTTGCTGATATAGGTCTGTGTAGTCAAAGCTATAGTTTTTCCAATAGTTATGCATGCATGTGAGAGTTGGACCAAAAATAAGGCTGAGAGCCAAATAACGCTTGCTTATTGATGAGCCAAATTGATACTTTCAAACTATGGTGCTAGAGAAGACTCTTGAGAGTCCCTTGGACAGTAAGGAGATCCAACCAGTCCATCCTAAAGGAGATCAGTCCTGAATATTCATTGGAAGGACTGATGCTGATGCTGAAGCTCCAATACTTTGGCCACCTCATGCGAAGAGCCAGCTCACTGGAAAAGACCCTGATGCTGGGAAAGACTGAGGGCAGGAGGAGAAGGGGACGACAGAGGATGAGATGGCTGGATGGCATCACTGATTCAATGGACATGAGTTTGAGCAAACTCCGGGAGATGGTAAAGGACAGGGTGGCCCGGCGTGCTGCAGTCCGTGGGGCTGAAAAGAGTCAAACATGACTTAGCGACTGAACAACAAACCAAGAAACAATAGTGCAGCCTTAGGGCAGAGTCCTGGTTCCACCTCAAAGGATACACATAGCACTATTTTTGAGCTCTTCTGCAGAACTAAGTTCAGTTCTGTTCAGTCGCTCAGTCGTGTCTGACTCTTTGCGATCCCATGAATCGCAGCACGCCAGGCCTCCCTGTCCATTACCAACTCCCGGAGCTTACTCAAACCCATGTCCATCGAGTTGGTGATGCCATCCAACCATCTCATCCTCTGTCATCCCCTGCTCCTCCTGCCCCTAATTCCTCCCAGCAACAGGGTCTTTTCCAATGAGTCAGCTCTTCACATCAGGTGGCCAAAGTATTGGAGTTTCAGCTTCAGCATCAGTCCTTCCAACGAATGCCCAGGACTGATCTCCTTTAGGATGGATTGGTTGGATCTCCTTGCAGTCCAAGGGACTCTCAAGAGTCTTCTCCAACACCACAGTTCAAAAACATCAATTCTTCTGCTCTCAGCTTTCTTCACAGTCCAACTCTCACATCCATACGTGACCACTGGAAAAACCATAGCCTTAACTAGATGGATCTTTGTTGGCAAAGTAATGTCTCTGCTTTTTAATATGCTATCTAGGTTGCTCATAACTTTCCTTCCAAGGAGTAAGCATCTTTTAATTTCATGGCTGCAATCATCATCTGTGTGATTTTGGAGCCCCCCAAAATAAAGTCTGAAACTGTTTCCAGCTTCTCTCCATCTATTTGCCATGAAGTGATGGGACTGGATGCCATGATCTTAGTTTTCTGACTGTTGAGCTTTAAGCCAACTTTTTCACTCTCCTCTTTCACTTTCATCAAGAGACTTTTTAGTTCCTTTTCACTTTCTGCCATAAGGGTGGTGTCATCTGCATATCTAAGGTTATTGATATCTCTCCTGGCAATCCTGAGTCCAGCTTGTGCTTCTTCCAGCCCAGCGTCTCTTATGATGATGTACTCTGCATATAAGTTAAATAAGCAGGGTAACAATATATAGCCTTGACATACTCCTTTTCCTATTTGGAACCAGTCTGTTGTTCCATGTCCAGTTCTAACTGTTGCTTCCTGACCTGCATATAGCTTTCTCAAGAGTCAGGTCTGGTGGTCTGGTATGCCCATCTCTTTCAGAATTTTCCACAGTTCATTGTGATCCACACAGTCAAAGACTTTGGCGTAGTCAATAAAGCAGAACTAGATGCAGAACTAAAACTCCCACTAAATGGAAGGTGTTCCAGAGAGATGATCACAGCTTGATAATCTCAAAGTTCATCAGAGAATCACCTGAAGTCAGGTTAGAGAAGTGCAAGCCTTGCACACATTTTGACTTTTATCAGCAACTCCAGCCCTTGAACCGTCGCTATAAAACTTCTTACCAAATCCTCCTGGATGGGGACATACAGCTTTTCAGGGCATAAGCCCAGTGTCCCCTTTTTGCCTGGTGAAGCAACAAAGCTATTCTTTTCTACTTCACCCAAAACTCTGGCTATAAGATCTAATTCAGCACTGGTGCCAGAGGTCAAGCTTCTGGCATCAATACCATTTCCAGTATTTCCAACATATACCTACTTTAGAGGACATTTTTCTCTCCCTGTCTCTCTCTCATGCAATGAAGAGAGCAGAAATAAACACATGTTCAATAACAAGGGGATGCCAAGCTGGCCCACTAAAACAATGGAATATATGCACTTATTAAAACTATATTTATGAAGACTACTTAAAAAGTGATATTGAGAAAAAACAACCTACATAGGCTCTGGTGATTATAATTCTGTATTATAGAAAATACAGATACAAAACAGTCAGAAGTAAGTTTCCAAAAATGTTAATAGTGGCACTCTCCAAGTGTTAAGACTATAACTAGTTTGTTTTCTTCCTACTGTTCAAACTGTCCAGCTTTAAAGATCATATCTTCTTTTTAAAATGCAAAAACTTTTTTTTAATAAAGGAGGCATTTTATTGCCATGAATAGTTATCACTTCTCAGTGCAATTTTCTTTCAGTGAAAAGGAAAAAAGAAGAATGAGCTTTTTTCTTTCCTTTTCCTGAGAACAAAAAAGATAAAGAGAACAGTGAGCAGGCCTGAACATTCCTAGATTTTTTTTTTAACTTTAACCACTCCTAACTCTGCATGTCTGTAAATGGCTTTTCTGCCCCCTTACTGCAGAAGCTACCTATTTTCCTTTGACTCTATGCTAAATATATCCTGTATCTGGTGTTTACCATTACAACACCCTTCCCCTTGTTACATATCAGAAAGAAGGCTGCAGAGCCACGGAACAGCCAGACTCAACTACTGGGTTACTGATGCCAGTTTATGACTGTCTTTGAAACAATGCAAGAGGAAAAAAGTCAAGATCCTATCACCTTTGTTCCTCTTCACCAACACCTGCCTGGGAGCCCTTATGTTATATAAGTTCCTAGACTCCTCATGGAGTGGGGGCACAGTTCTTGAGGCATGAGTCTACTGTGTTCCCCTCTCTGCCGGCTGAGAATTAAAGCTACCTTTCTATTTCCTCCAAACTCTGTCTCCGTATTTTTGTGTATTTGGTTTCAGTGGGCAGAGAAGGCCAAGATTTTGGCCAGTGGCACAGCCATCTTGCCTGCAGCACAGTTCATCTAATCAGAAATGCAAGGAAGTCAAGTCCTCCAGAAATTCAGTACTTGAGTTTTTCTCTTTCAGTCTCCACGGGGCTGGTTTCCCTGGGGCAAAATGCCAAGGACTTTTGCCAAACTGAAGGATATCATCTTGACAGAGTGTACTGCTTCCTGAGATAAAATTCAACAATTGAACAGGGTGGAATCAATTCATTAGAAAGTAAAAGTTGTGAAACTTGAGTTCTGAGCTCTGCTCTGCTCTCAGCTGCCTGGCTGATGTTAGGAAAATCACTCCTGCTCCCCTGCCCTCCATTTATTTGAAAATGAAAAGGTTTTGAAACCAAACAGGATCCTGTGGGACTTCTGGGCATGATAACCTTACTGTGCTTCCCTCCCCCCATTTCTTGTTCATAGGAATTAGCCTACAGCCTCCAGGACCTTCCCTGAGTTCCAAAGGGCAGCTTCAAACAGTTGCTAATCAGGGAAGGGAGGAGACACAGAGGGAAGGAAGGAGCAATAACAATATATCTGAACTCTTTTGCAGAACTAAAAGTCCCAACTAATGGAAGATGTCTGACTGTGTGGATCACAGCAAACTGTGAAAAATTCTTCAAGAGATGGGAATACCAGACCACCTTACCTGCCTCCCGGGAAATCTGTATGGAGGTCAGGAAGCAACAGTTAGAAGTGGACATGGAACAACAGACTGGTTCCAAATCAGGAAAGGAGTACATCAAAATTGTTTATTGTCACTCTGCTTATTTAAATTATATGCAGAGTACATTGTGCGAAATGCTGGGCTGGATGAAGGACAAGCTGGAATCAAGATTGCCAGCAGAAATATCAATAACCTCAGATATGCAGATGACATCACCCTTATGGCAGAAAGTGAAGAAGAACTAAAGAGCCTCTTGATGAAAGTGAAAGAGGAGAATGAAAAAGCTGGCTTAAAACTCAACAGTCAGAAAACTAAGATCATGGCATCCAGTCCCATTACTTCTTGGCAAAAAGATGCGGAAACAATGGAAATACTGACAGACTATTTTTCTGGGCTCCAGAATCACTGCAGATGGTGACTGCAGCCATGAAATTAAAAGACGCTTGCTCCTTGAAAGAAAAGTTATGACCAACCTAGATAGCATATTAAAAAGCAGAGACATTACTTTGCCAACAAAGGTCCATCTAGTCAAAGCTATGGTTTTTCCAGTAGTCATGTATGGATGTGAGAGTTGGACTATAAAGAAAGCTGAGCACCGAAGAATTGATGCTTTTGAACTGTGGTGTTGGAGAAGACTCTTGAGAGTCCCTTGGACAACAAGGAGATCCAACCAGTCCATCCTAATGGAAATCAGTCTTGAATATTCATTGGAAGGACTGATGCTGAAGCTGAAACTCCAATACTCTGGCCACCTGATGTGAAGAACTGACTCATTGGAAAAGACCCTGATGCTGGGAAAGATTGAAGGCAGGAGAAGGGGATGACAGAGGATGAGATAGTTGGATGGCATCACCGACTCCATGGACATGAGTTTGAGTAAGCTCCAGGAGTTGGTGATAGACAGGGAAGCCTGGGGTGGTGCAGTCCATTGCGTCACAAAGAGTCGGACACAACTGAGTGACTGAACTGAATGGAAGATGTTAACTAATTGAGGAAGCATTCTTCACTCCAGAGAGATAGTCACAGTTTGATAACCTTGAGAACCACAGAAGCTCATCAGGGGGCCACCTGAGACCAAATTAAAGGAATGAAGACCCAGAACACAACTTGATCCTTATCAGCACCCCCACCCTTGAAATACTGCTATAAAGTAAGTGTTAGTCGCTCAGTCGTATATAAAACTCCTCACCATATCCTCCTGGATGAGGACGCAGTTTTTCAGGGCACAAGCTCACTGTGTCCCCCTTTGTCTGGCAAAGCAATAAAGCTATTCTTTCCTATTTCACCCCAGACTCTGAGATTAGATTCAGCACCAGTGCATGGAGGCCAAGCTTTGGCATCAGTATGACTAGATCTATAAGGTCTCTCCAGGTTTAATAGTCTGCAAATCCCACTTACAGAGGTCACCAGCTCAAGGAGATCTCTGTTTTGTAAAAAAAAAAATACCTCTTAAGTGTATGGGTGTATAGGGGAGCATGAGCAGCAAGTCAGAAGGACTCATCCTCAAGAAATTATAGACAAAGAGCACAAAGGTATATGAGCGGTGATATTCCTCAAGTGTTGTTTCAACAGTGAAAACAATGTAATTTTCCAGCAGTACAGGAAGAATTGAATAAATTATGGTATAACCAAAAGTGTAATATTTGGTAGTCATTTAGAATTGTGTAGATCTCTACCTACTGACAGAGAAAGTTATTCATTACATGTTAAATGGAAAATCTACTTATAAAAATCTATAAAATATACCTTCTGGGAATATGTGGATCAACACAGTTCTTGAAAAGTGAATATTGATTATTTTGTGGTGGTGGTGAAACTGCTAATAAGATTTTTCTTTTATCTGTAATTTCGAATTTTCTACACTAAACATGCCTTACATGTGTAATTCAAATACACAGGGTAGACCAGTCTGGGTTCTTCAGAGTAGCAGAACCAAACAGAACCAATAGGAGACCAGATAGCTCTCTCTGGAGAGAGAGAGAGAAATTCAAAGATACAGACAAAACAAAGAGAGACAGGCAGAGAGAGAGAGAGAGAGACAGAAAAATATACAAAAATATACACACAGAGAGAACCAATAAGACAGAAATACATATTCACAGGATATAGATGTTTATGTATGTATAAAGAAATATATTTTAAGGAATTGACTTGTGTGATTGTGGGAGCTGGCAAGTCTAAAATCTATAGGGAAGGCTGGCAGGCTGGAAAATTGGGCAGGAGTTAATGTTGCAGTTTTGAGGCAAAGTTTCTTTGGAAAATCTTAGGTTTTGCTCTGAAGGCCTGTAACCAATTGGATGAGACCCACCCACATTGAAGATGTTAACCATATCCACAAAATATCTTCACAGCAGCACCTAGAGTCATGTTTGATGAAATAACTGGGTAATGCTGCCCAGCTAAGCTAACACACAAAACTAACCATCACATTTAAAAAAAAAAAAAAAAGGTTGCTCCATTGTGTCCAACTCTTTGCAACCCCATGGACTGTAGGCCACCAGGCTCGTCTGTCCATGGAATTCTCCAGGTGTAGAAGAAACCCTGGTGGCTCAGACAGTAAAGTGTCTGCCTGCAATGCAGGAGACCCGGCTTCGATCCCTGGGTTGGGAAGATCCCCTGGAGAAGGAAATGGCAACCCACTCCAGTACTCTTGCCTGGAAAATCCCATAAATGGAGGAGCCTGGTAGGCTACAGTCCATGGGGTCACAAAGAGTCAGACAGGACTGAGCAACTTCACTTTCACTAACTGGAGGGAAAGGAGCAGGGCACAACTTTTGAAAGAATGACATAGCCCAAGGACACAACATAAACTGTTTAGAATCAACTGGGACCAAGACTAGACCTTGATCCTCAATCAGAAGTGAAATGACACACTCAGAGGTGCCATGACAGTTCCAAGGCACCATTAAAAAACCAAGGAGTGGGCGGTGGCCCAAATCCTGGAAATCTCCATCCCTTCCCCAAAACTGCTGGAATAACCTCCCACCCATTAACATATGAAATTACCCAGTTTATGAAAACTAACCACGACACATCTGGTGGCCGTGTCGCCCTCTGCGATGGCCCACACTCTGTCTGTGCAGTGTGCTTCTCTCTGAATCTGAATAAACCCACTTCTAACCTATCGCTTTGTCTCTCACTGAATTCTTTCTGTGATGAGACATCAAGAACCTCAGTTTCATTAGGTCCTGAAACCAGGTGCTGTGGGTTTGGGCTGGGTTTGAGTCCCAGCCACACGGCTTCAAGTCCCAAGCAAGGTTTTGGCTGGGTTCAAGTCCCAGCTATGTGGGTTTAAGTCCCAAACTGTGTTTTGGCTGGGTTCAAGTCCCAATCTGTGGTAAACGGTTTCACAGGCAAGAATACTGAGTGGGTAGTTCTCCAGGAGATCTTCCCAACCCAGAGACTGAACCCAGGTCTCCTGCATTGCAGGCAGATTCTACCAGGGAAGCCCAACCACTACATAGCATAATTCTTTTCAAGTGATGAAGTAAAACAAGATGGAGACATTTTAATTCAATGGGATCCCATCAGGCCCAGACCCTGCAGTCTGGTGTGATGAGGGGCTGTTCCTCCAAAGAGAGCCTGCAGGGGTGGCTCTTTCCAAGATCTGTGGTGGATGGTTGGGCAAGTGTGGGAGGAGGGAGGGGCCTCAGGTAGGAGGAGACAGGAGATCCAGCAGAAGGTGCATGGAAATGATCCCTCCCTGAGAATCCTCAGTTACCATGGTTGTGAGATATCTGTGAGCCTGTTACAAGGAAAATTCAGTTCTGATCCATGTTGAGTCTGTTTCTTTTACTTTAACCTTTGCTTCCCATTGCTTTTGTTCACTATAAGGATACTGTCTATACATAATGGCCTGTCTCAGGGAACCCTGCCCCTCTGCCTGAATGTTAAATCAAAGTGCCTTTGTTCAGGACCCTGACTACCTGTGGATGCCTGCTGGTGGTTTAGTTGCTCAGTTGTGTCGGACTCTTTGTGACTCCATGGACTGTAGCCCACCTGACTCCTTTGTCCATGGGATTTTCCAGGCAAGAATACTGGAGGGGATTGCCATTTCCTTCTCCAGGGGAACTTCCAGACCCAGGGATTGAACCCAATCCCTGTACTGTAGGCGATCTCCTGCATTGCAGGTGGGTTCTTTACTGACTGAGCCACCAGGGAACTGGCCCCTGTGGACGCCTACAGGAAGAAAATTAACCCATCCTCTCCCTGAAACTGGCCTTTTCAGGAGACACTTGCAAGATTAATGACCTTTTTACTTCCTTACCTTCTCCCACTCTCTGTTCTGTAAGACTCTGGCTTCCAGCCCTTGTAAGATGATTATTTTTAGACATTAGTCTGCCTGCTTCTCAGTCTGCCAGCTTTCCAAATTGTCTCCTATTCACTGGTCTGTCATGAGGCAAGCAGAGCGGGCTTGGACTTGGTAACAAACCAGAGCTGCCCATGTGGCAGCTGGCACATGGATGGCAGGAGAAAGCAATAACAACAACAACAACAAAAAAAACCAAGAGGACAGAGAGTGGAAGGAAGCTTAATGCCCCAGGCTGTGGAAACGAGCTGTCAGCTACAAATCAGTGCTTGCCAAGGGCATATGCCATCTGCCCCTGCAGAGACTGAACCCTGGGCCACTGCAGCTGTTGACCTTCAAGACACCCTGAAGCGAACTCAGGGTGGAGAATGAGGCACTTTGTGCTCCAGGGAAACTGATGGATCAGGTCTTTAGATAGTTAGACATTTTCAGGAACTGACTTCATGATCCCAATCCTTGCATCTCCTTATATCTAGAAAAGCACTAAGTCCCTTCATGACGACATCAGTTCCTCACACTAGCAGAAAGTCTTGAAAGTAAGCGCTTGATTGCATTGAACTCCCCCTTCACTGAAATGTTATATATTGACCTCCCCCTCACTACTACTTTGGAGTAGTTTCTCAAAACTTTCTGAGGTGCTCTCTCCTGGGCTTCCATCCTCATTTTGCCCCAAATAAAATTTAACTCACACTGTGCATCTTTTTTAGTCAACAGGGTCAAGTTCCCACAGGGGTGCGGGAGCAACCAGTGATATCAGTTTTTACAAATCAAACCCAGATCAGCTGGCCTTGCAAAGTTCCTTTTCTCCCCCCATGTTGGTGACAACCAAGTTGTGATGACCCCAAGATGAAAGAGCAGATAAAACCATGGAGAGTCTTGCAATGCAGGCATGGAAAAACCTCATTGTCCTTCCCTCCCCCATGTTGTAACTGTTAATGGTTTTCAGGCCCTCCTGAGCAGTATAACCTGTCTCCCCTCCTACCCCACTGGGAGAAGGTATTTGCTTTACTCTTCCCCCACCCAGGAGACGTGCCTCATCCAATCAGCAAATGACCTCAAGACCCCTTTCCCACTCCTTGTACCCTGGGTATAAAAGTGGACTAAGGACCCCTGTTCAATGTCAGTTCTCCCTGGAGCTGGCCCACTGTTCTATCAGCATCTCCCACTCTAACAAACTTAATTTCCCTCTCTGTCTCATGTCTGGAAATTCTTTTCCAGCTCGCACACGGACCACGACACGAGTGGCACAGGCTGACACTGCTACGTTCTATATAGATTTTTCAGTCATGAGCAGTTCTAAATTAACCAGTGGGATGATCTTGCTGAGTGAAGGAACAGGAGGGTCAGTGGGGGTCTAGGGTATTGATGTGATGTTTCAGCAGCACAAAAGAGGCCAAAGAAAGACGTTAGGCAAAGTCCAATTATAGAAGCACCTGCAATGATTCAAAAGTACCAAATAAAACCTTGCTGCTTCATTTGGGAAAATTACAAGACAAAACTGAACAATCTTTTTGTCTCTCAATAATTTTGGCAAGTAGGAGAGAAAAAGAGATGGTTTCTTTTCCATTTCTCAGTCCTGGCAGATGAGAAATCTCCATTCACGGAACAGACAGTCCTGGCCAATTTTCTTGTATCTCTGTGCCTTTGCAAACTTTCAGAGGCACTGTTTCCTCTTCACTTCACACTGTTTCTCCAATGAGCATGAATTACTTTGTAATCACGAAGGAAAAAACAATTTACATTTTAAAAATCTGGCAGGGCACTCCTGCTTTCAATATGGTATTTGAAGACACATACTTCACCTCCCCTCTAATGTACAAACCCTTTGAAATGATCCAATAAATAGTAATATGGGGGAAATATGTATAGCAGGGCTGGGAAATAGACCATTCTAATGGCAGAAAGTGAAGAGGAACTTAAAAGTCTCTTAATGAGGGTGAAGGAGAAGAGCGAAAAAGCTGGCTTAAAACTCAACATTCACAAAACTAAGATCATGGCATCCAGTCCCATCACTTCATGGCAAACAAAAAGAGAGAAAAAATGGAAACAATGACAGATTTTATTTTCTTGGGCTCCAAAATCACTGCAGACAGTGCCTGCAGCTGTGAAATTAAAAGACACTCCTTGGAAGAAAACCTATGACAACCCTAGACAGCGTATTAAAAAGCAGAGACGTCACTTTGCTGACAAAGGTCTGTATAGTCAAAGCTACGACTTTTCCAGAAGTCATGTACAGATGTGAGAGTTTTACCATAAAGAAGACAGAGCACCAAAGAATTGACACTTTCAAACTGAGGTGTTGGAGAAGACTCTTGAGAGTCCCTTGAACTACAAGATCAAACCAGTCAATCTTAAAGGAAATCATCCCTGAATATTCATTAGAAGGACTGATGCTAAAGCTCCAATACTTTGGCTACCTAATCTGAAGAGTCAACTCATTGGAAAAGATCCTGATGCTGAGAAAGATAGAGGGCAGGAGGAGAGGGGGATGAAATGGTTGGGTAGCATCACTGACTGGATGGACATGAGGTTGAACAAACTCCAGGACCTAGGGAAGGACAGGGAAGCCTGGCGTGCTGTAGTCCATGGGGTCGCAAACATCAGTGGAGCAGAATGGTAACCAAGAGGGACCCTATAGGACTTTCCTAGGACAGGCCTTTCCCCATATTCTCTGCTTTAGCTCCTCTCGGAAGTACCTAGATAGTAGTGTTTCATGCCTATTTCCTGAGTTGTTTCTCAGGTGTGAAATCCCCCCACAAAATGGAAGATATCAACTACTTGATGACTATGAGCGCCTAGGCCCAGGCCTCCTGGAGCCTAAGGACTGATTAAGTTAACCCCTGTGACATCACCCTGTTTCCTCATCATCAGCCTATCACAGAGTTGCGCACAAAAGTATCCTGCAACACGCCCTGCCTCACCTGGCTTTTCAAAGTGTTTGGGAGAGAACTTCTCTGGTGCTCTAGTGGTTGGGAATTTGGCTGCCAATGCAGGACACGTGGGTACAACCCTTGGTCCGGGAAGATCCCACATGCAGGGGAGGGGGGCCCAGCTAAGCCTGTGGCTACAACTACTGAAGCCCCCGCGCCCTAGAGCCCATGTGCCACAACAAAAGAAGCCACGGCAATGAAAAACCCAAGCACTGCAACTAGAGAACAGCCCCCACTCACTGCGACTGGAGAAAGCCCGCATGCAGCAACAAAAACCCAGCACAGCCAAAAATAAATAAATAATTTTATTCTAAATAAAGTTTTTTTTTTTTTTTTTTAATGCTTGGCATAAATTCTGGGGAGCTGGGGGTTTTAAGGCATAAGCCACCCATCTCCTTGCATGGCCCTGCAACAAATCTTTCTCTGCTCCAAACTCCATTTCAGTTTGGCCTCACTTGTGTGTTGGGCACACTACCTTGCATTAACAGAATTTTGAGAACTTTCCAGAAATCCTGAAATAGGTGGGAGGAGGGAGACATATTGGGAAAGAATAAACTAGTACCCTTTTCTGGAGGGTGATTTAGCAGTATATTAATTATAAATGTACACATTATATTTGCAGCCACCCAGCCCCTGAGAATTTATCCTAAAGAAATAATGGGGCAGATGTACTAAGATGTGTGTAATGATGATAGCTGTAGTTTCGCTTTTATATGTATGTGTCTTCAAGGCTTATTAAACTTCACTTCTGTCTTTCAAAGCATTCCCCATTCATACGCTCACTCTAGAAGTGGAAACCAATAAAAGAAAATATTTCATTACCATTATTATGCAAATATTTCCCCATGCTGGGCTGCATAGTGTGTTGGAATTACATTAATTTCTCTATGGATTTAATTTTACATCACCAAGCCACTTGAAAGAGAGTATTTCTAACATCAAGGAAAAGTAACACACTCTATTTCCACACCCCATTAACTCCTTATAATTATGTCACATTTTATGTTGCCTTATATATTTCTTGTGCAGTTTTATCCCTTCTAACTTTCTTTCCTTTAATTATTTGTGGCTATATTCTCAATATTTTTTCAACCTGTTAGGCATGCTCTAGCTTAGGCAACCTAGACAGCATATTAAGAAGCAGAGACGTTACTTTGCCAACAAAGGTCCATCTAGTCAAAGCTATGGTTTTTCCAGTAGCCATGTATGGATGTGAGAGTTGGACTGTGAAGAAAGCTGAGTGCTGAAAAATTGATGCTTTTGAACTATGGTGTTGGAGAAGACTCTTGAGAGTCCCTTGGACTGCAAGGAGATCAAACCAGTCAATCCTAAAGGAAATCAGTCTTGAATATTCATTGGAAGGACTGAAGCTGAAGCTGAAACTCCAGTACTTTGGCCACCTGATGTGAAGAGCTGACTCATTGGAAAAGACCCTGATGCTGGGAAAGATTGAGGGCAGGAAGAGAAGGGGATGACAGAGGATGAGATGGTTGGATGGCATCACTGACTGGATGGACATGAGTTTGTGTAAGCTCCAAGAGTTGGTGATAGACAGGGAAGCCTGGCATGCTGCAGTCCATGGGGTTGCAAGGAGTCAGACACAACTGAGTGACTGAACTAAACTGAATGAAGCAAGCAAGCTCAGCATTCTGTGCCCCCGGCCCTGGTCCTTTTCTCCCTTATGGGCTGGAACTTCCAAAGTCCACAGCATAGCCATCTCCCAGGACTTTTCTTCTTAACCTCCCAGAACATTAATGTCATGTTTTCCTTCTTCTTGGTTTCACATCCTTTTTCTGGAGAACACCCTCAAGTAATTTCCTAAGAAAGGTAGATAAATAAAACTAGAAGTGAAAGAAGGAACACAACTCCCAATGCTGCAGGAATAAAAGATATGGATCAACTAAATAAAAAGACAAATCTATGCTATGAGAGAAAATATTTGCAAACAGTGCAAACAACAAAGGCTTAATTTCTGAAATATGTAAACAGCTCATGTGCTGTAGCCAGGAAAAAAAAAAAACCTGATTATACTTCTTTGTAACTAGCAATTCAGCTTGTTAACTGATTATAGGATGATTTGGTTTTCAATTTTCTTATCAATTTTGATAGACTCTACTTTTTAAAGGAATGGATCCATTTCAACTAATTTTTCAAATTTAATAAATTTGAATATATTCTCTATATCTTTTTAAATTGAAATATAGTTGATTTACAATATTGTGTAACTGAAAACGCTAAACCAGGAACCTCAGTCCTAGAAGCTTTGCTGATACACCTGGGCTTCTCAATGACTCAGTCCTAAGCATAAATCAGCTTAGGAGAACCTCCATCCATTCAACACTGTGGCTGACTCAGCCTCTAGGTAGCTGTCAGTAATCTGAAACAAAGAGAGGCTGGAGGGTGAGAAAGCAAACAAATAAGGCAGGCTTGAGAACCGTGTTGAGAACCATGCTGTCCAATACAAGTTATGAGCACCAGGAATGTGGCTAATCAGAATTTAGATGTACTGTGAGCGTAAGAGAGCAGATTTTAAAGACTTGATTTATTTTTTAAGGTAAAATATTTCACTCGCAATTTTTTCATAGGGGTGACACATCCAATTAATATTTTAGAAGTGTACTATCACCAAAAAACCCAACAAACTTCAGGCCCAAAAAAACTTCAGGCCTAAGCTTAAGAGGCTGCAACTGTAATGTGAGCATAAGAGAGCAGATTTTAAAGACTTGATTTTTTTTTTAAGGTAAAATATTTCACTCGCAATTTTTTCATAGCGGTGACACATCCAATTAATATTTTAGAAGTGTACTATCACCAAAAAACCCAACAAACTTCAGGCCCAAAAAAACTTCAGGCCTAAGCTTAAGAGGCTGCAACTGTAAGATTTCAGACCTTTAAACTTGCATTAGCCAGAAATTTCCTCCCACACATGTTTCTGCTTCTGGGCTCTCAGAACTTTAAGGTAAAATCCCCAATTGATACTACAATATCTGTGACAAATACCTTTGATTCAAACTTAGGGAATATAAAACACCTGAAGGAATTAAGAACACGATAGAGAAAGTGGGCTACCCGAAACACATTTTGTTTTTACTAATCAAATTCAAAACAATAGACAAAAGAATATGTTAAGAAGACAATTTCTTATAGCTTGAGACTTAGAGATTTTAAGAGTTTTTAAATAAAAGCTCTGTAAATATGCTTGCTGGACCCCAGCAAGTAAAGATGGAGGCCTTTCAGATTCGCACAAGCTATGACCCCTTGGTACCCAGTAACTTCTAGAAAACACGCTAGTGAAAATATTAAACTATTTGCTGCTATGCACCAGCCTCTCGGCTGGTGGTACAGCCAGTTATGAGAGCTCATATCTCATTTTCTTTAAGAAATACCTTGGTTCTGGAGCAGAGCTTCCTGAGAGCCCTCCTTGTACAGTTATGTGAATCAGGACTGGGGGAAGCAACATCTCAACAGGCAGGAGGTCAGCACGTGGCCGTGTGCAGGATGGAGGGCCTGCCGTGGCCCAGACATCAGAAACCATAGCAGTGGGCTCTCATCCAGGCTCCTGCTGAAAGAGTGAAGAGCTTCACAAAGAAGGCCTGTGATTGCTGGTTTTAAAGAGCCCAAGTTTCCTTTTTTTAAAAAAAAAAAAAAGCACAAGGAATTGTAGCAAAATATACTGAATGGAAAAAGCTATTGTGCCTTTTAGAAGTTTCCATTAAATAAATTTGTTTGGTGGGTTGCTTTGGTTTCGCAGCTCATGGTGCCTGGCCTCCAGCAGACTAGCATTCAGACATTCACTCTGTTCCGAGGCCTAGGTGTGGGCCCTTTGGAGGGTCTGCGGGGCTGGGCAAGATGGAGGAAGAGCAGGCAAGCTCTGGTTCTGAGTTAATCAGAAAACCCTTCGAACCTTCAGTCTAAAGTCTGTGACTATAACTTGCTTCCTCCCTCCCTTCCTTTTCCTTCCTTCCTTCTTTCTTTTCCCCTTTTCTCTTTTTCTCCCCACACATCTCTCCTCTCCCCCCTCCCTCTCTCTCCTTCCTTCCTCTCTCCCTCCCTCCCTTCTTAGCTCTCCTTTTCTTCCTTATTTATTTAGCGAGAACCTCCTTACGTCCTTGTTTCAAGGTGTTCCAATCACATTTTGTACTTCTCTACCCAGGTCTACTGGTGGTCATTTTGATATTAAATTCTTTAAATGCATAGAGAGCAGAATACAACGCAGCCAGAGGTCACAATATAGATGCTAGTTAGTAATCAGTGCTGTGTTGTTGTTGAGTCACTCAGTTATGTCCAACTCTGCGATCCATGGACTGTAGCCTGCCATGCTCCTCTGTCCATGGGGTTTTCCAAGCAAGAATCCTGGAGTGGGTAGCCACTCCCTTCTCAGGGGATCTACCCAACTCAGGGATCAAACCCATGTCTCCTGTATTGGCAGGAGGATTCTTTATCACTGAGCCACAAGAGAAGTTCAATAATCAGCATAGGATTCGTATAATAAAGGGTTTTGCTTTTTTTTTTTTTTAATGTTTCTTTTGCCTTTTTGGAAAGTACACGATAACCCTCTGAAAGATGAGCTCACTCACATGTGAGAGAAAAAGATGCATTGTTGAGCCCCAGAATTCAACTGATCTCTGGAATTCTGTTCCTTCTTTATCCTGTTGGGCATTCATCTCATCTTAGTACTCATTTTCAAATTCACATAATTTTTCCAGGACAGATATCCAAGTAGAAAAAATCTTTTATCAAGATCACCCTAGAAGACTTTGTCTATGTAAATTTCAGAAAGGAAAGGGGTATGAGGCATGTGCCAGCTGCTTGGATGAATATGAAGATGGGACCAACTCAGCATCCTTTCCAGTTTCCTCATTTATCACTGCAATCATGTACTTGGAGACTCTTGATTAAATATATCTCCAAACTAACTACCTGTCCCATCTGTAAACAAAAAACAGCGTTCCACCTGAGAAAAAATCAGACTCTGACACAGAGTGTTCATAAAGTTTCCATCACAGCCCATAGACCTTTAGCTTGGGCAGAACTTAATTGTTGTGAATCATGTCCTCTCAAAATCCATATATTGAAGTTCTAACTCCCTTACGTCAAGAATGTGACTGTATTTGGAGACAGAGCCTTTAAAGAGGTAATGAAGGCAAAATGAGGTCACTGGTGGAACTTTCCTGGTGGTCTGGTGGTTAAGACTTTGCGCTTCCAATGCAGGGGGCGTGGGTTCCATCCCTGGTTGGGGAATTACGATTCCCACGCCACATGGCCAAATAAACAAAATATAGTAAAACATTTAAAAAAAAAAAAATTGAGGTCACTGGAAAGTGAAAGTGTTAGTCGCTGAGTTGTATCTGACTCTCTGTGATCCCATGGACCCCGCTGGGCTCCTCTGTCCATGGAATGCTCCAGGCCAGAATACTGGAGTGGGTAGCCGTTCCTTTCTCCAGGAGATCTTCCAGACCCCAGGACTGAACCAGGTCTCCTGCATTGCAGGTGGATTCTGTACTGTCTGAACCACTGTGGTGGGCTCTAAGCCAATGACTGGTGCCTTCATAAGAAGAGATTAGGACTCAGATCCATCGAGGGTAGATCAGGTGAAGACACAGGGAGAGGACGGCCACCCGACACAAGTTGAGGAGAGAGACGTCCAGTCCTCTCGACATCATGATTTTGGACTCCAGCCTCCAGAACGTGGAGACAATAAATGTCTGCCGTTGAAGTCCCTGGTGTGTCACACTTTGTTATGGCAGCCTAGCAAATGAATACACTGGTCATCTGGGGCTCCGTGGAAATCCTACTCTTATCAGAACACAACAGAATCCTCAGGCTTCAAGGAAAACAATACGGAGAAGTCCAAAAGTCCTGACACAAAGTGATGTCAACACAGGGTCATGGTCCAGCCGTAGCCGGATGGGGGACAGGATGACAGGGTAGCAAGTGCTGTTTGACCTTCAGAGGCTGATCAACTTGTTTCCTTTCAAAATGCTCATTTAGGAATGCCACTAGATTTATTCCTCCTTCAAGGATTCTGTAAAATAACTTAGATCAGCATTCTATAATCAGATTATTGACAAAAGGGTTTTGATCAGGTGTAGGACTGAACTTCATTTCAGTATTTAATACTAAATGCAATTTTTTCAAGTAGAATTGTTTTTAGAGTAGTTTTAGTTTCATAATAAACCTGGGTGGATGGACTTCCCTGGTGGTCCAGTGGTTAAGAACCTGCCTTCCAATGCAGGGGACATGGGTTAGATGCTTAGTCCAGGAAGAGGCCACATGCCGTGGGACAGCTAAGCCCATGTGCCACAACTACTGAGCCCACACACCACAGCTAGAAAGTAGCTCTACTTGCAGCAACTAGAGAAAGCCTTTATGCAGCAATGAAGACACAATGCAGCTGGAAAAAAAACCTGAGTGGAAGGTACAGAAACTTCTCATATATCCTCATCCCCCCACAACCATCACAGCCTCCACCACCAAGAGAAACACATACTCAACAGCTGTCTTTCTCCTTTCTGTTCCCAAAGCAAGAACAGGTTGTGTTTGGGACAGATTTTGAAATAGTGGTAATTTAAAGATTTTTCAGTGCTATTGTGTTATGCATAAATTTGATTCAGCAGCTGAATGAATACACTGACTTTTACCTCCTAAACGTCAGTATCCTTAGGGTTTTGTAGGTGTCCCCTAGAGAAGGAAATGGGAACCCACTTCAGCATTCTTGCCTAGAGAATTTCATTGACAGAGCAGACTGGCAGTCTACAGTCTACGGGGTCACAAAGAGTAGGCCACGACTGAGCACATCGAGAGAAAGAAATACCACCTGGAAATCCAGAGGTTCAGCAACTGCTCTGTTGATACTAAGATGAGCTCATCTTAGGACCATCAGCTCAGCTGTTTCCAGGCAAACTGTGCACCTAGAGTATGGGAACTGAAAACAAGGGCTTATGCTTAACAGAACTTGTGATATATGATGTATCCAAACAATATACTGTGTGTGCTTAGTCGCTTAGTCATGTCTGACTCTTTGCTGACTCTGGACTGTAGTCCTCCAGGCTCCTCTATCCATGGAATCCTCCAGGCAAGAATACTGGAGTGGGTAGCCATTCCCTTCTCCAGGGCATATTCCCAACCCAGGGACTGAACCCAGGTCTCCTGTTGATAGATTCTTTAACATCTGAGCCACAGGGAAGTCCAAACAATATCATATCAAAAGCTAAATCATGTCATGTGCAATTGTAACTCTGCAGGACATGTATGCATATTTCACCAAATGCCAAGTTTCTATGTGGCTGTGTTTGAAGCTATGTACAACAAACACATTTTTTTCTTCTTTAAGTAACAGTAAAACAACTTTTTAAATAAAATGTCAGAGTCCTTCTTGTATCTCATGCCATTCTTTCTATGATAGTGATTAACTGGCTTCTGCCTCGTTTCAGCTGAATATCAAATTTTTGTCCTTAGGCATTTGGAGATCAACAAAAATAAATATGCAGCACATCACAATGAAATCCACTTTTTCCAAGCACCCATTCTCCTGCAATGTTAAAGAAGCTGGGATTTTTATTTCTAATTCAGTTCAATACCACTGAGATGCTGAAAGGGCTCACATGCTCAGAGTTCCAGCTCTGCTTCCCCGGTGGTGCCCAGAGAATGAGACTGAGGGGAATACGTTTTTACTCTCCCCTGCCGTGGGGGCATTATCAAAGTGCCTGCCATGCTGCAGAGACTGAGTCTGGGCATCAGAGGCTCAGTAGTTGTTGTTCAGTTGTGTCTGACTGTGACCCCATGGACTGTAGCCCGCCAGGCTCTTTCCATGGGATTTCCCAGTCAAGTATACTGGAGTGGTTTACCATGCCCTTCTCCATGGGATCTTCCCCACCCAGGGATTGAACCTGTGTCTCCTGCATTGCAGGCAGATTCTTAACCACTGAGCCACCCGGGAAGCCTGTCAGAGACTCAGACATGTAAACACAAACTAAACTCTCTCCACGGAGAAACAGATCTCACACACCTGGGGGAGGAAGCTGCCAGGGGCTCACTGAACTCTCCTTAGGCTGCTCTGAAAGTTCCTGAAATCGTGCGGTTTTGTTTCTCAGAGGATTCATGTGTCTAGTTAAGCAATTTCCCTTACAAAATAAAGCTAAGAATAAATAGGGTTTAGACCCCAAGAGAATCTTTCTGTATCTCTTCCTTGGTTAGGACAACAAAACCTGATTACAGTGAAAGAAACTGCATGAGTCACCAGGTTGGCAGAATCAGAGGTGATATTAAGAAATAATTTCTTTGCTTTTGTTTGTTATTTTCCTGCCATTACTTTAACCTGTGAGCCTGTGCTCTGCAGGCCAGAAAAATTCTCGACTGAGGCTGCCCCAAAAGGAAAAGAACCATGAAGAAACAATAGGGCAAATTCTTTCTGAATTACACGGGACTGAATGAACTGATAAAATATGATTTATAACTTTGACTTTGGAAAATAGAGTAGCTTGAACCTGTTTTCTAGTAAACCCTTTTCTCTTATGCTGAGACCTACAACAATTTGATAAAATATACCTTTGTAAACAAAGATTTAAAAAAAAAATTTGCCTTTAGGTTTAGAAAACCGCAAATTCTGCTTCTACCTCAATTTTCTTCCCCGATGAAATAACCAAAACCTGGACAAAATACACGAAAAATGGTTTTCAAGACAGTGGGCATCAGACAGAGAAGGACTGTGATTCCTGAGATAGGAAATAGACAAAGCAAGCCCTACAGTGGCTCCAGATGAAGCCTTGAGAGTTTCGAAGACACCGTAGAGGGAGGGGTCCAAGGGGTAACTGGCAGACTCTAGGATGGAAAGGCAGGTCTGAAAACCTACAGAGCCTAAGGCGGCTAGACTTTGCAGAACACACTGCTGCCCAGGGAGAGAAGTTGGAGGCCTGCAGGGGGTCACCCTCAAGTGTCCAGCAGAGCATTGAGCGGGCACCCATGTGAGGACACTCCGTGACTGGGAGAGACCCACAGGAAAGGATTAGAGGGAAAAATGCCCTGTGATTCCTCTGGGCCAGGAATGGGGCCCAGGATTCATGGCAAGTTAGATATCAAAGCTTGAGAGCAGGGATTTCCTTGGTGGTCCAGTGGGTTAAGAATCAGCCTTGCGATGCAGGGGACATGGCTTCCATCTCTGGTCCAGGAAGACTGCACATGCCGCAGGGCAACTAAACCCACGTGCCACAACTACCAAGCCCGTGCTCTAGAGTCAGTGAGCCACGGCTAGAGAATCCATGTGCTGCAACCAAGATCTGATGCAGCCAAAAATAATTTTAAAAAAAATCTTGATAGCAATAGTTTCAGATAATAGGATGCCCCCAGTACAGCACCCTTCTTTCTCAATCTTTTCCAATAAACAGTATTCAGTTTCACTAATAGTTTGCATTTTGCATGTTTATTTCCCTTCTCGTTAATAAGCATATATTTGTTCAATTCTTTCATCTATATACCTTTGACTTTAGTTTTCTTTTTCTAGCTTCTTAAGGTGGAAGTTTAGGTCACTGATTTTAAGCCCCTCTTTGTGTCTAATAATAAAAGCACTTAACACTTGAGTTTTAAATAGCTCTTTAGTGTCATCCCTCAAATTTTAAGGGACTCAGTTTACATTCTCATTTAGTTCAAAATATATTCTAATTTTCTTTGTGACTTCTCTTTTTTCCCCATGGATTATTTAGGTTTTATTTCTAGCAATTCAGTGATATGCTGCAAATATTTTTGTTATTGCATGCTAATTATTTTATATCAGAGAACATATCTGTATATTTTTATTCTCCGGCATATAGTCTATACAAAACAGTCTATCTTGTTGAATATCCCCGGTATATTTGAAAAGCAATACTCATTTTTAATCAAAATTTTATTCAGAGCTGTTCCCCCAAAGGAAGAAGACAGGGCCCAGGAAGCAAGAGGTGGCATCATTTACCATCACACTCAGTGGCCCACATGGGGAATTTTGGTTTCTGTCCCTCCAGCTCTGGGCTCTGCAACTGATGGCTCCCAAAAGGAGGACGCCTCTTCCAGTGGACAGAGCAGGACTCCGCTGAAGTTGAGGCGGTGACTGCTACCTGTGCACCTCTGCTGCTAGTACCCAGGCACCACCAGGAAAGAAGGGGAAGCACCTTTCTGGCAGGGATGATTGACACAGACTAATAAAATGCAGGTGGGGAGCATCCACTTGAACACCTCTCGGCACTCCCTTGTCCAGTTTAGACACAACATGAACAAAGGCAGGAATTCCAGCCTGTGACGGGCTTAGTGACCAGGGCTCAGAGCCCCTCAGAGGGAGAGTCTGCATTATGCCAGCATAATACAGCGAAAATGCCAGCCAAGGTTGAATACAGTGAGTAGTAGCTGCTGTTCAGTCGCTCAGTCACATCTGACTCTCTGCGACCCTGTGGGCTGCAGCATGCCAGGCTTCCCTGTCTTTCACCATCTCCCTGAGTAGAGGAAGGGGATAATGAATGTCAGCATGGTCCAGGGGTCAGTTCAGAGATGGATGCTGTAGTTCATCCCATAAACCTTCTGCTTGTAAATTTCCCCCAGGAGAAAAACTATGCTGGTACCCTGACGTAGCTCTTCCTGGAACACAGATGGAGAAATAGATCCAAGTAGTGTGGCAGACTGTAGTGGATACTATATTGCGTTACCAGATCCACAGTTATAGGGTGGGGATAGAAGGGGTATCTACTGGCAGAGAGCATTCACCTATCAGTCCCTGAAGAAGTTGTCTCAGCTGCAAAGAGCTGCCTTGCCTGAGATCATATCACTTCCCAGAGCAGCCCACAACCAGTGACTGATCAATGAGGGAGTATAAAGACCAGGCCATTTCAGTCCCACTTGGGAGAGCTCAGAAGGCTTATCCTAGCTTCAGAGCAACATATGGGGTTGCCCATAGCTGTCTTTGGGCCTGCATCACAACTGGACATCTTCTTCTGTCCACTCCCAGTCAAAAGTATTGATCCCAAGGGCACTCCTTAGCCAACTTCCTGCATTTCATAGTTTGCTCCCCAGGAATCCAATCTACAGCACCAAGATTGCGCAAGATTGTAAGTAGAGATGCTGGCTTTCAATGCAGGTAGTGTGGGACTTCCCTGGTGGCTCAGACATTAAAGAATCTGTCTACAATGCAGGAGACTTGGATTCTATCCCTGGGTCATATCCCTGGGTCAGGAAGATACCCTGGAAAAGGGAATGGCAATCCACTCCAGTATTCTTGCCTGGAAAATTCCACGGACAGAGGAGCCTGGCAGGCTATAGTCCACAGGGTCACAAAGAGTTGGACACAACTGAGTGACTAACACTTTCACTTTACTTTCAGTGTGGGTTCATAGGCTTACTCATAATGACTACAGTCTATGGCTGGCCTAAGCCTGAACCTCAGAATTAATCCTATGAGGAAGAAAAAGAGTAGGCGAAATCCTTAGCTAACTTTAAATCTGAAAGGACTGAGAAGTCATTGAAGGGGTTTGAGTTTTTTAGAAGCGGCTTGACTAAATTTTGATCAGGTAAATGAAGCTTGAGATAGAAATTATAGAGAAACAATTAAGGGTTCTTTGCATATTTGAGTCTTAGAAGCCATACCCATTGCAAAAGATTTAGCATCAGTGAGCTTTCACTATTAAAATTAGAGCAATAATCAGAATTACAGTGCTTATACAGTAACATAACCATTTCTGTATTTTCCCAGGAACTGTCAAGTATATCAGCCCACAGAAACGTTTCTGTGCCTGAAACATCAATGCATGAAGTTAAAGAGAAAATATCTCTAAGTCATCCAGTTTGAAGTCACTCTTAGTCCTTTGTGGTAGACTAAAACAAGGATCCCAAAATGATACGCATGTCAGATCTGGAACTTGTGAATGTGAACTTATTTGGAAAAAGGAGTTTTGCAGATGTCATTAAGTTAAGGATCTGGAGATGAGGATTATCCAGATAAACCCTTAATTCAATGACAAATGGATTTATGAGAAAGGCAGGGGGACAATGGAGACAGACCAAAGAGGGGGAGGAGACACAAAGAAGAGAAGGCGATGTGAAGGTGGCCGAGACTAGAGTGATGCCCTCCCAGCCCAGGATAGTGGGGGCTGCCACCAGAAGCTGGTAGCTTTCAGATCTCTGGTCCCCAGAACTGTGAGAGAATACATTTCTGTTGTTTTAAGCCACCAGGCTTGCAGTAGTTTGTTACCGTAGCCATGAGACACCCACACATCCTCCTGCCTTCTGTATCTGAATGCATCCTTGACTGCTGGTGAGATTTACAGATTTATGTTCCTCAAATGGCCAAAGAAAATAGTTGAAATAGCTCAGCATCCCCCAGGTGTAAGCGCTATGGGTACAATCGCTGTGTAAAAATTGCCCACCCCTGAGAAGACAGCAGCATTGATCTACCCGTGAAGATGAATTACAGCTCCTTTCCTGAGAGTGTGCCCAGTGGGGCGGGGGTGCATAGATTTTTTTACATCCTGAGTCTATTTCAGTCACATCGATGCTGAAGGTCAAACAAACTAAAAACCCATAAATAGTCAGTCTTAGATCCAAAGAATCGATCTTGCTGGCATTCTGATAACAAAATAAAAAGTAAACCATTGATTATTCCATGACGTGTAAATAACTAAGGCCAAGCAGGGAGTTAGACCTTGTTCTTTTCCCACCTTAGAAAGAGTGCTGATAAACTGGTGAGGATATCTGAATAAGCAAGAGGACACTTCTAAACAAAGTCAAGGAGAGATACTGGTCCTCTCATTTAGCATGGTAAGAGATTCATTTCACGGTGCACCATCCAAAAGTAACATTGTCTGAAGAGCTATTGTTCTTCCTCCTCAGGGAGTGTACAGAAGGATCCACGCTATCTGTAGAGGTTCAGAAACCTCTCAGGAGGGACTCAGGAGCCTCAAAGCTCTGCACCTTTTCTCTGGGGAGGGTGGGGGCAGATGGAGGGAGGAGTGAATTAACGAATAAAGAATGAGTTTCTAAAGGCTTTAGAGAGAATTCCCAAGTGATGGCCAATTCTTCAGTGCAAAGGCTTAAGAGTGAACAGGCAGAAAGGAGTAAGTATTTTACTTAAGCCTGCACAATTCTGAAAGGCAGATGTTCTTGCCCCCACACGATAGAGGAGAAAACAGAGGTTCAAGAAGTTAAGAGACTTGAGGTCACAGCAAGAGATGAAGCCAGGATTACAACTCAAACCGGTCTGACTCCAAAAGCTCGGCTCCTTGAACTCTACCCCAATTCCCCAAGGCCAAATGTAAATATACAATAGAAAGGGGGTTGAATAGAGGACACTCCCTTGGGAGAGAAAACAGTAATATCTGTCTGCCTCACAACACATGAGGTAGGGATCAAATCAGATAATTTATTCATCTATTAATATATTCATCTTCATATATTTGGGTTATATCAGTAAGAACATCAGACATGGAAAAAGGGATTAACAACAAAGTCCTACTGAATAACACAGGGAGCTATATTCAACATCCTATGATAAGTGAAACTGAAAGTCTCTCAGTCGAGTCCAATGCTTTGTGACCCTATGGACTGTAGCCCACCAGGCTCCTCTGTCCATGGAATTCTCCAGGTAAGAATACTGGAGTGGGTAGCCATTCTCTTCTACAGCGGATCTTTCTGACCCAGGGATCAAACCCAGGTCTCCTGCATTGCAGGTGGATTCTTTACCATGAGCCACAAGGGCCTATTATGAAAAGAATATGAAAAAGAATGTATATATGTATAATTAAGTTACTTTGCTGTGCAGCGGAAATTAACACAACATTGTAAATCAACTATACATCAAAAAATTTTTAAAAGGGAGGTCCCTGGTGGTCAGTGGTTAGCACTTGGCACTTTCACTGCCTTGACCCAGGTTTAATCCCTGGTTAGGGAACTAAGATTCCTGCAAACTGTGCAAGCAGCCTAAATAAATAAATAAACTGGGGGAAAGAAGAAAGATGAAAAAGGCAGAGTTGTCTCTATCTTTAAGAAGTGTGTAGTTTAGAAGGGGAAATTTGAAATGCAGAAATAATAAAGTAAGGATGGTCTGAGCAAGTGAACTGAGTGAGAAGTCCATCACAGAAACTCAGAAGGAAGAGGCTGCATTTAGATGGAAGGTGGCATGTTTATACCAAGGGGGAGGAATTCGGTCATTTGAGGAAAGGAAATTTCATGCTAAAGAAAGTACACATAAAGTTAGCACAGCAAGATGAGATATGAAAAGGCTCTGAGATTGTATAAAATGCAAAGAATTATCTGGAGAAAAGCCCATGTAAAAATATATATTGGACAGATTCCAGCTGTTGTAACATCCAGGGACAGACCTCATATATAGGAGAGAATTAATTGGTCTCAGCTCACCAGACCATTATAGATCTTAAGTTGAAACAGATTCTTTAGAACCCCAAAATACTGTGCATGCGTACAAAGTTGCTTCAGTTATGGCCGACTGTGAAACGCTATGGTACTATATTGTAATTAAATTTTAATCAATATTTTATATAATGCATTGGTTTGGTTCATTTATCAAAACAACTATAGGAAAATAAGCATAATAATAAACTAAAAATTATAGTACAGAAAAATTTGGGTTATGAAGACTATGTCAAAACATAAACTATTGTGAGATATAATATGCAGTGGACGCTTCTGATTCTAGGAAGATGGAGCAGACATACTTTTCCTTATCCCTTCTGCTAAGTGCAACTAAAACTCTAGATACTACCTGTGAAACAAACACAAGAAGACGCTGAAGGGTGGAGAGAAGATACCCCACTATGGAGGGACTTTGGTTCCCAAGGACCCTGGTAGTGAGCCCTTTGGGTTTTCTCTTTGCCTCACGTATGACAGACTCGGAGCTAAGAAGCTGTCAACTCAGAAACACAAATGGGTGCAGATAGAAAAAGTCCCACACCACTCCTGCCCCAGAAAGCTTGCTCTTTCTAGCTAAAGGACCAGAAAAAGGTCAATCTAGTGAAATGGAAAACATTATAGATAACAGCTGCTCTACTCCAGACAAATATTATGGGGAAAATCTTGTGGTCCCACCCACACACACCTATGCCAACAAAGGTCACATACTGGAAGATTCCTTTTATATGACATTCTTGAAATGAGAAAATTATAGAATTGGGGGAGGGAGGGAGTTATAAAAGGGCAACATGAGGGACCTGTGTGGTGATGAAATGAAAATGTTCTGTACCTTGACAGGATCAGTGTCAATATCCTGGTTGCTATGTTGTAGTAGGATTTTTAAGATATAATCATTGGGGGAAAGTGAATAAAAGGAACATTGGGTCTCTCTGTATTATTTACAACTGCAGGTGAATCAATTACCTCACAATAAGAACTAAAGCAAAAAATTCAGTGGAAACCAAACATGTGATGATGCCCACAACAATTACAATTGTATTAAAATGGGCAAAGACTGGAAAGAATAGACAAAACTGAAATTGGCTATACTTGACGTAGAACTACAGTGAATTTTCCTCTAAAAATTTTAAACTGTTATTATTCCACCGTGTCATTAAATTTTTGTCTACCATATTTTGGAGGCATTCTGGTGAATGGTTCAGTATTGCAAATATCAGGTTTTACTTTTTATTGTAAGAGTAAAATAAAATTGACCCCAACTTAGTCCGTGCGTGAATGAGTCCTGCAAAATCTATAAGCCTCCAGTTTCTTTAAGGGTTATTTTAATATTTTAAGGCCCTCTACGAAATAACTTTTTATTTTAAAATGTTTATTTATTTGGCTGTGTTGGGTCTCGGTTGCAGCACGTGGGATTTTCACTGTGTCCTGTGGGGATCTGTCACTGTGGCACATGCACTTTCAGTTGTTCCACGGCGTGGGGAATCTTAGTTCCCAGACCAGGAATTGAACCTGCCTCCCCTGCACTGCAAGGTGGTCCTAACCACTGGACCACCAGGGAAGTCCCCTAAGTCTCATTTTCTTTGAAATATTAATAGCGTCTCTCCTAGATGACTCAGAGCATCATTAAATGAGGCTCCAACTGGTAAACTGTTTTCAATCTGTAAACCCACTGTAAAGTTGATGGAGCATACAGTGTATAAGGTCGTCCCCACTCTAGATAAATCTAATGTCCATAACTTCATTGACTAGAGTTGACTGAAGCTAGGAGTTAATTCTATTTACATAATTATGGGCTGGATTGTATCTCTTCAAAATCCACATGGTGAAGTCATAACTCCTGCTGCTGTTCAGTCACTCACTTGTGTCCGACTCTCTGCAACCTCCATGGACTGTAGCACGCCAGGCTTCCCTGTCCTTCACCATCTCCTGGAGTTCGCTCGAACTCATGTCCATTGAGTCAATGATGCTATCTCCTTCTCTTGTCGCCCCCTTCTCCTCCTGCAGTACCTCAGGATGTGACTATATTTGGAGACAATGTCTTTAAAGGGGTAATTCAGTAAAAATTAGGTCACTAGGGACTTCCCTGGTAGTCCAGTGGCTTAGACTCCTCGCTCCCAATGCAGGGGGCCTGAGTTCAATCCCTGGTCAGGGAACTAGATCCCACGCACCACAACTAAGATCAAATACCTCTATGCCACAACAAAGACCCGTAATGTCCAACTCTTCAGGACACCATGGACTATAGCCCGCCAGGCTCCTCTGTCCATGGAATTCTCCAGGCAAGAATACTGAAGTCAGTAGCCATTCCCTTCTCCAGGTGATCTTCCCAACCCAGGGATCAAGCCCAGGTCTCCCACACTGCAGGCAGACTCTTCACCATCTGAGCCACCAAAGAAGCCCCAACTAAGACCCAGCGCAGCCAAATTAATATTTTTTTTAAATGAGGTCATTGAAGTGGGCCCTAATTCAATCTGACAGGTGTCTTCATAAAAAGAGGAGATTAAGACACAGACACACAGAGGGATGACTGTGTGAAGACACAGGGAAAAGATAGCCACCTACACGCCAAGGAGAGAGGCCTCAGGAGAAATCAACCTGGCCACTGCCTTGATCTTGAACTTCCAACCTCTAAGAGCTACGAGACAATACATTTCCATTGTTTAAGCCACACAATCTATGGAGTTTGTTGTGGCAGCCCTAGTAAATAAATACATCTACCATTTTATGTCTGCCTGTTAACTAGTGCTATACCCTAACCCAGGATGTAGCCTGAACTCGGACCCCAGTCAACCTGGGTCAATTCCATGGCTGCCATTTCCTAGCTGTGTGACTGGGGGAAACACTGTCTCTGATCTTAGTTTCTTCATACATGAAAAGTGGCTTTTTACCTCACAGGGTTAAATAAGGATCCAATGAGACTGAATGACATGAAGTCAAGTTTAAGAAGTACCTGATACCTGCAAGGCACTAAGTATGTATTTGTTTCCCTGCCCTTATCTTGGGCTTCCCAGGTGGCTCAGTGGTAAAGAATCTGCCTGCAATGCAGGAGACTCAGGTGTGATCCCAGGTCGGGATGATCCCCTGAAGTAGGAAATGGCAACCCACTCCAGTATGCTTGCCTGGGAAATCCCATGGACAGAGCTTGGCAGACTACAGTCTGTGGGGTCGCAAAGAGTCAGACATGACTGAGCGACTGCGCATGCACACATGTTCTTATCTCAAAGATCTGCTGTTATTGTTCAGTTGCTAAGTCATGTCTGACTTTTTGTGACTCCATAGACTGTAGCATGCCAGGCTTCCCTGTCCTTCACTGTCTCCTGGGGTTTGCTCAAATTCATGTCCACTGAGTCAGTGACGCTATCTAACCATCTCATCCTCTGCTGCCCTCTTCTCCTTTTGCCATCAATCTTTCCCAGCATCAGGATCTTTTCCAATGAGTCGGCTCTTCACATCAGGTGGCCAAAGTACTGGAGCTTCATCAGTCCTTCCAACAAATATTCAGGGTTGATTCCTTTAGAATTGACTGGTTGGATCTCCTAGCTGCCCAAGGGACTTTCAAGAGTCTTCACCAGCCCCACAGTTTGAAAGCATCAATTCTTTGGTGCTCAACCTTCTTTATAGTCCAACTCTCACATCCGTACATGACTACTCAAAAAACCATAGCTTTGACTATATGGACCTTTATTGGCAAAGTGATGTCTCTGCTTTTTAATATGCTGTCCAGGTTTGTCATAGGTCTGCTTAAAGATTCCATATTCCCAGGTAGATATGCACTTTCACTTGTAGACTGCTTGGTACTTTCACATAGCTTCACATTTTCATCTAAATTTCACTTGATTTTCAATTACAATAGAAAGGGTAAACATAACCCTATTTTACAGAGAGGAAAAATGACATGATTTGGACAAAATACAAAGCTAAATATAAAAGAGACTAGAATCCAAACTTTCCGCTTTTTTGTCACTATAGAAGGATGCAAGTTCCAAATGTGGAAAGTTCCAAAGTTCCTATCCTATATTCCAAACAGGGTAAGAATATCTATCTTTAGAGGGATGGGGAAGGGGGCTGGTGACTGTGTTTGTAAAATACTCCCAAACTAACAAAAACATTTGACCTATTAATTCCACTTTGGGAAACAGCCTCCAAGAAAACCCAAAGGAAAAACACTAATTTATACAAAGAGGTTCACAATGGTTTCACAAAGAGAAAAGTTTGGCCATTCCTCTAATGCCACTCACCTCCCCCCATCACCCCTGCCCCCCGTACCTCCTGCCGTGGCAAGTCCCACTACTCCCCACCAAAATTAGGGAAATGGTAAAGGAAATTACAAATCAATATGCTGGACCATTCTGAAGCTATAAATAATGTCAAATAGATAAATTATTTTAACACATGGAAATGTGTTTGAAAAAATAACAAGTGATAAAAGCCCTACACATGATTGGACCCGCAGAGGGTGCATCTGTACAAACATTAATCACCAGCACTGACAGATTCACAGTGAAACTGATGCAACAGAAAGAATATGTTTCATTCATCAGATTCTTTAATCTATAAAGTCACTTAAATTTTTAAAATGTAATGCCAAAGGAGTTCTTCCAACAAACAAAGGGGGACAGTAACTACTTTAACCACCTCTCTGCCAGGTAGAGGTGTGGAAAAAGTCCATCTAAAGACTTCCCTGATGGTCCAGTAGTTAAGACCACACTTCCAATGTAGGAGGTGAGGGTTCTATCCTTGGTTGGGGAAATAAGATCCCACATGCCCTGCAGCCAAAAATTAAAGTGTTAAAAAAAAAAAAGTTCCTCTAGTAGTAAATTTACCAATTATCAAATAAGCAGAGCAAGCAGGAGAGGTACATCTAAAAGCTGCATTGAGGACTGTCCAAGGAGCCCTGAGCAGGCACAGCCTTGTCCTCCAAAGCCCAGAATTCTGTGACTGAGTCTCCCCCTCATTTCTCTTCCACAAAGACCTCCTCTCAGCAAAATACATCTGAGGAAAAGAAATTGGAATAGGATGCCTCACTACAAGTGTACAAGTGTAGGAGTTTTCTCAAATATTTTTTTCCTTGTATGGAGGCAAGGGGACCTTGAGAAACTGAATTTTGAGTCTGAATTTTGACCTGGCTTGGCCCAAGGCTAAGATTTTCAAGTTAGCCCTGGACCAAGTTATTTAATCCTCAGTTTCTCCCTCTGCAAAATGAGAATCCCACCATCAAACTGCTGGGGTGATATGAGTATAAACCTGTGAAAGACTCGATAACAAAAAGAAAATCACTCCATCCTGCCCCCCCTCACCCTTCCCTTGCCATATCCACAGCTCCCAGCGCAGTTTTCAGTACCCTGCTCCTCAGCTATGCTTCTCCCAGTAGATATTTTCACCGAGGGGAGTAAGGCCGTGAGAACGCACTACCTCCCAGAAACGTCTCTCGTTCTGTAAAAGCCTCACATGAAGGAAACTATACCCACCAACAAGGAAGAAACGAGTTTTCTCCAGAAAAAGGAAGAAAATAAACGAGCGTACTTTCTCACACAGGCCTTGCCCGGAGTTAGGTACCCACCAAGAACAGGGTGACTGGTTTCTCTACCAACCACCTCCCCTGGAGTGAATGGACCAGGTGGATGTCCAGGCACTTGAGTTCCACTTCCGGTCCTGGTGTGGGCGGAGCCTCCGGGTTGATTGCCAGTGAGGCTGAGCCTTCACAATCCCAACAGCCTAAGGGGTAGCCCCGCCCCCCAGGTTCATCCAGACTCATTCCTCCAAAATATACTTTGGTGGTTTTTTTTTTGTTTTTTTTTTTGTTTTTAATTACTTGGAGGCTAATTACTTTACAATATTGTAGTGGTTTTTGCCATACATTGACATGAATCTGCTTCTCCTCAGAACCTTCTCCAACTCTTCTCCCCTTATTTCTAAAAGAAATTCTGCCCAGTTCTTCCGCTTGACCTTCACAAGCCTCCATGACTGGCCGCACCGTCCGTGTCCAGCCTTATCCATTACACCCTGAGCTCCATGGGGCTCATTTCTCAGTCGTCTCCCTCTAGCCATATTCACTTCCACCTCAAGCCTTGGCTCTTGCTTTTCTTCGCTTCTCCTTCTTTCCATGCAACACCCACATGCCTATTCAAGGTCAACTTTATTCTCCTCTGAAGGCTTCCCAGACCACTGCAATCCCCCCTTTCCCAGATTTGTACACCTCAAAACCCCCCAGGACTCCCATGTCATGGAATGATGATTCCCTTGGCTCAGAGATCAGACTTCACTGCCTCACCACCCCCGGGACTCAGAAGGTTCACAACACATCTTCTGCTGGTGAGAAAAGCTTCTTTCAAAATAAATTAGCAAACAAGGACCCAAGGGATTTTTTCCCTGAAAGGAGAATTAAAGGATTTGTTTGAAGATTCTTTTTCATTTAAAAACGTACAGGATCCTAGCTTGGGGCTTCCTCTGAAAGCAAGAAAAGTACAATTTCTTTTTAAAAAGCAAGCATTCCATTTTTATGGATCAAATCTGGTCCTCAGGGTAGATACTTAGTAAAAGATATTTGTAGTATTTTCTCTCAGGTTAACACCAGAGATAACTGGTTAAGATAACAGCGGAGATCACACTGGAGTGCGTTTAAGTTTCAAGAGGAGTGAGGAAAGGAGGTCAAAGTGGAGGAGGACTAGACACCCACACACTGACTAAAATGAGTCCTGGAAAACTATCTTGTGAAGATCATCATAGAGGACTTCCCTCGTAGTCCAGTGGTTAAGACTCTGTGCTTCCAGTGAAGGGGGCATGAGTTTGATCCCTGGTGAGGGAACTAGGATCTCATATGCCACATGGCAGGACCAAAAAAAAAAAAAAAAAAAAAAATCATCACAGAACAGATTATATGCTTCATGGAAACTACATCATAACTGGAAATTAATTGAGCACCATTAATATACCATGAAAACAAAGATTTTAAATATTTCTCTAATTATTTACAAGAAATATTTATGCAAGAATTGGCATAAGTGTATCGTAAATAATTATGGTGTATGCTGATGAAAAGAGGGGTTCATGGTATGCCCATAAACACATAGATGGACAAATCTACTTGTATCACAAATTTTTATCTACAACTAACATATTTGTCGTAGTAACTGTAAAAACTGAATGAATAACAACTTTCCTTCTTGGTATTTGGACAAGTTTTGAGAGAATGGTTTATGGTCCAGGTATCGTAAAGAGTTCATGGGGAAAGTTTGAAAAGATGTAGCAAATGGAGGAACTGATGCTTTCAAACTGTGAGGCTGGAGAAGACTCTTGAGAGTCCCTTGGACTGTAAGGAGATCAAACCAGTCAATCCTAGAGAATATTAACACTGAATATTATTGGAAAGACTTCTGCTGAAGCTGAAGCTCCAGTACTTTGCCCATCTGATGTGAAGAGCCAACTCGTTAGAAAAGACCCTGATGCTGGGAAAGATTGATGGCAAAAGGAGAAGAGGGCAGCAGAGGATGAGATGGTTAGATAGCATCATTGACTTGGTGGACATGAATTTGAGCAAACTCTGGGAGATAGTGGAAGACAGAGGAGCCTTGCATGCTGCAGTCCATGGAACTGCAAAGAGTCAGACATGACTTAGCAACAACAGCAAATGAACAACAACAGCAAATAGAAATATTGAAATGATCTGGTTGATATCAGAGTTTGTAGGTAGTAAGCAGAGCATGTAGGGGTGGCAGGAAAAATGTGAAAGCCAAAGCGAGTGCCCCAAATTATTTTGGAAGGAGAAAAGAAAACAAAGAATTTTCCAAACTTTAGTAAAAATTTTGGTGGTAGGAGGAGAGAAGAAGCAATATGGGTACTGGGGTGACAGCAGTTCACATTCTTTTTGAGAGGTGGTGAACTTTATATATCTATTTGATTGGACTCTGGTGCCTGGTTATTTGGTCATACACTATTCTAAATGCTTCTGTGAAGTTGTTTCTAAGATATGATTACATTAAATCAGTAGGCTGTGAGTAAAGCAGATTACCCTCCAATGTGGTGGGTCTCATCCAATCAGTTGAAGACCTTAAAGGAAAAGACCCGTTTCCCAGAGAAAAAAGAATTCTCCTCTAGAGTACAGGATAGAAACCCTACCTCAGGTTCCAGTCTACCACGCTGTGGAATCCAGATTCAAGGTGGCCCTCCTCCCCAGCATCATGAAGGGCCTGCTCTCTGCGGGGACAGTATTAAGTGCTGGGGCACAATGATAAATGAGACAGGCCCTACATCTCCGGCATAGTGGTTTGTCCTACAGATATCAGACTCGACAGTGCCCATAATCACATGAGCCAATCCTTACAATAAATCTAGATAGACAGATGGATAAATAGGTGGGTAGGTACATAGAGACAGAGATACAAAGAAAGAAAGAAGGATCCTGCCATTTCTGCTTCCCTGGAGAACTCTGACTAATACACTTTTCTAGCACCAGTGGGCCCAAAATGAGCAACTTATACAAAGAGGGGCCTGTATAGCAGAGAAGCTCCAAAAAATGAGGGAAACCATGGCCATGGACTCTAATACATTCCATCAATAGCTCCCTCTTCCAAAGACAAGAAGAATTTTCTGAGGTTATTGAACAGCCTTGGACACCGCACTTTTTAGAAATAGGAGCCATCACTCAGAATCATTGCCCCAGGAGACTATCAACGAATCATGCTGGGCATCAGTAATCCCATGGTAGAATGATACCATGGACATTTTATATGAATCAGTCAGATGACTCAGAAACGAGGCCAGCTCACCTTGCTGTCTTGTTCCTACAAGGCCCTCTCAGAGAGATGTCTTTAGTCCCTCCTGGGATCAAGTCCCAGGGATCATCAGGTAAATACCTCACTGTCAACCATAGGTTTAAGGCAAGAGCAGAAGGTCAAGCCAGAGAACCTGATTCCACCGCTTTCTGACCTTGGGAAAGGACAAGACAAAACCTGTGTTCTCATTTGTAAAATGCAGATAATTACCAGGCTCACAGGATGACTGAAGCACAATATGAGTCGAAACTGAAACAAGCGGCTCACTCCAACTCAGTGCTGTTTGCAAGACATCTCCTAAGACACCTCACTCAGAGAGTAGGCCCCTACTCAGGGCCTAGAGTAGGGGTCCCCAGAGTCACAAGGAGAAGCTAATTTTTACATCCCTTAAAGTACAGTTCTCAGGGAAACAACTGGCCAAAACACAGTGACTAACAATGAATTCCCCGAGGAAGGACAAATTGGATTCTGGCAGGAGAAGCATCTCAGCAGGACTGGGACAGGAATATTGACAGCGGACTCTCCAAACTAGGAAACCTGCAATCCTTAGTAGAGGAGAGTGGGGAATTTGTCAGGCTCCAAGATGGTAATGACAACAAGCCACGCCACAATTGTTAACAGGTCTCATTGTCGGTGATCCCTTTCATTGTAATTAGACTCTATTTTTTTCTTTTACAGATAAAGAAGCTAAGGCTCGGAGACACTGAGACTCGGCCAAGCTGAGACTGTGAGAGAGGAGCTGGGGCCCACACACAGGCCTGTGTGACGCTACACCTGTCCTCTCCCCTCAACCTCTGTCCTCCTCCTCAGCATCATGAAGGCCTGCTCTCTGCTGAGACGGTATTAAGTGCTGGGGTACAGTGATAAATGAGTCAGGGCCTAAGACTCACAAAGACAAGAAACAGGGAAATTTATTCTTTTTATAAAAGGATTGTTGCTGAGAATGATCGAAAGTGAACAAAACAGGCTTGCTTCCCTGCTGATCCAGTGGTTAAGACTCCACGCTTCTACGGTAGGGGGCACAGGTTTAATCCCTGGTCAGGGAAGTTCTGCATGCTGCAGTGGTGCAGCCAAAATAAAATAAAAATAGAATATAACAAAAAATAGAGCAGGGACTTTGCTGGTGGTCCTAGGGGTTAAAAATCTGCCTTGCAATGCAGGGAATGCAGGTTGAATCCCTGGCTGTGGAACTAAGATCCCACAGGCCTTGGAGCAACTAAGCCCATAAGCCACAGCTAAAGCCCATGTGCCACAGCAACTGAGGTCCAGGCACCGCAACTAGAGGGTCTGTGCGCCACCACAAAAGATCCCCCATAACACAACGATGCTCCCGTGTGTCGCAGCTAAGACTTGACACAGCCAAGTAAATAAATAAATGCAAAACTAATATTAAAAGGGTTTCCCTGGTGGCTTAGAAGGTAAAGAATTTGCCTGCAATGTGGGAGACCCAGGTTCGATCCCTGGCTCAGGAAGATACCCTGGAGAAGGGAATGGCAACCCACTCCAGTATTCTTACCAGGAGAATTCCGTGGACAGAGGAGCCTGGCGGGCTACAGTCCATGGGGTTGCATAGAGTCGGACACAATTGATCGAATTTTAGTTTCCCATATATGTGAAACACTTTCAGTTTCACATAAATTTTTTTTAATAAGAAAGTGAACCAAACAGCCCACCCCCAGGGACCTTTCACCTAATCAGGAAACAAGCACAAAGGTGTGAAGTCTTGCAAAGGAGAAAGGCAGGATGCTTGGGAACATGGAATAGACAGGAGGGGGTTGGGATGAAGCAAGGACTTCTGGGAAGAAGCGAGGTGAAGCTAAGAACTGGGAGAGGAATAGGGATGTGTAGACAAGGTTAGGGTGGGCAAAGAGCAGGTTCAGACTCCAGACTCAAGGAGGGACACAGAGGCTGTCCTGAGGTAAGAAAGGGGCCGACACCTCCAGAATGAGACCCAAACACCTCACCGCTTCCATGCGGCCAGCCAGACGCACAAGGACAAAGGCTGTCAGGGCCAGTCTCACTCTAGAGTCCCAGCTTAAAGCAAGTTATGTTAAAAGAAAACAAGGAGGGACTTCCCTGGTGGTCCAGTGGCAAAGACTCCACACTCCCAATGCAGGGGCCCTGGTTCAATTCCTGGTCAGGGAACTAGATACCACATGCCACAACAAAGACCTGGTGCAGCCAAATAAATGATTTTTTTTAAGACAAAAAACAATATTTAAAAAAAAGAAAAGAAAACAAGGACATGCCATAGCACAGAGTGTGAAAATCTGTACATATTTTGAAATCAGCCTGAGCCTTGGGAGAATCCCCAACTTGGAAGTGGCCCCCCTGACTCCCTGTTTATCCTCAACCCCACCACTGGAGACACACATCCTACAAAACTAATTAAAGCCATGCCCTCACAGCAAATATATATGGTTCAACATATTGACTTCAAAACACTTGATTTCAAAGAACTAAATTATTGGCCATTTCCCCCATGGGTACCTGTGAATACAGCTGTCAGACTGAATGTCACTCAGAACTCCTTGGGGTCAAAGGCTTGCATTCAGTGGGGAAGTCTAAATTGCTCAGTCTGACAGGTTCCTTCTTTTCCTTCCTGCCTAAAGGAATCTACAGCCCACACTGGGATTCTTGAGCCTTGCTGGACCAAAAGAAGAGCAATGAGTAAAAGTGGTGTGCTTATATTAGAAGTGGCAGAAACCATCAGTGATTAAATTTACAAGTCAGTTTCAATTTTGAGAATATGAACATCAAAGCCCATTCAATATCAGATGGAGCCAATAGCTTAAAAATTCCATCAGAAAGAGTAGGGACTTGGTAATGATGGAAGAAGCTTCTCCCATCCCTTTCCTGACAGTAGCCCAGTGAGCTGGGTAAAAATGCAGATCAGATCCATCTCCTCTGCTGAAACCCTTACATGTACAATAGAACCATGCCTTCAAGGCCTGATGCTTCTTTTTCCCCAGCTCACCATCCCTAGAACACCAATCTCTCAGCTTATATCACACCAGCTCCTTCTGCCTCTGAGTACATATATAATCTGTTCCTCTACCTGCAACATGCTTCCCCACCTAGCATCCCTCCCTCTCAGCCTAGGTGCATCCTCCTGAGACAGGCCCCACCTAATTCCATCTAGGCAGCATCCCCAGCTGTTAGTCCCCACCCCCACACCATGAATTACCTTCAAAGCACTGACAATAATTTTTCACCTGTTTCCTTGTGACTAAAATGTCACCCCCCACTAAAATGTCAGCTCCCCAAGCACAGAGGTCTTTGCCTGTCTTGTCTCCTGTCCTTGTAGGAAAAGACGCAGTTGTTATGAATTTTGTGTTTCTTATAATCTGGCTTTTTTTAAAAAAAAGAGCTTACTACCTATGACTACAGCCATGAAATTAAAAGATGCTCACTCCTTGGAAGAAAAGTTATGACAAACATAAACAGCATGTTAAAAAACAGAGACACCACATTACCAAGAAAGGACTGTACAATTGAAGCTATGGTTCTTCCAGTAGTCATGTATGGATGTGAGACTTGGACCATAAAGAAGGCTGAGAGCCAAAGAATTGATGCTTTCAAACTGTGGTGCTGGAGAAGACTCTTGAGAGTCCCTTGGACTGTACAGAGATCAAACCAGTCAATCCTAAAGGAAATCAACCCTGAATATTCACTGGAAGGATTGATGCTGGAACCACCAGGTCCTCCCTCACAAGACACACAGAAGCTGAGGACTCATGGAATAAGCTTTCCCAACAGGAAGTCACCACAGATGTTAGTTAAGATGAAGCACTTATTGGATACTGAAGTAGGCTGGATCTCTAATCCAATACCATTAGATATATGTCCTCTTGTAGTTGAGGAAATCTGAACACAGACCCTCACAGAGGGATGCACAGAGAGAAGGACGCCATGTGATGAGTGTCACAGAGACTGGGTGATGTATTTGTAAGCCAAGGATCGCTAGCAAGCACGAGAAGCTAGAAGAAGAAAGATCTTCTCCTAAAAGTCTCAGAAGGAGTACAGCCTTGCTGACACCTTGATTTTGGACTGCTAGCCTCCAGAACTGTGGGAAAATAAATTTGTGCTGTTTCAAGTCACCCAATTTGTAGTACTTTGGAGGCAGCCCTAGAAAACTAACCATTTTGGTTTGGGCCTTCCTCGTGGCTCAGACAGTAAAGAATCTGCCTGCAATGCAGGAGACCTGAGTTCAGTTCCTGGGTTGGGAAGATCCCCTGGAGAATGGAACGGCAACCCACCCCAGTACTCTTGCCTAGAGAATCCCATGAACAGAGGAACCTGGCAGGTTCCATGGGGTTGCAGAGAGTTGGACACAACTGGGTAACTAACACTTTCACACAATATATGCAATATACACATATAATATACATCATATGTACACATAGACTATTAAATATATAAACACACACACATATATATAGTCATTATATGTGTGTGTGTGTGTGTTTGTGTGTGTATAAACACTTAGGAAAAGTCCAAACATGACAGAAATGTATAAAATGAAAAGCAAAAGTCTACCCTTCCTTCTCAATCCCCAGCCCCAGAAGTAACTACTGTTAACAGTACCCTTCTCATATATTTTCAAAAAGGTTTTATGCATATATCCAGATGTGTATTATAGGTGGGGTAAGCAAAATAACCCTAACCCTAGGGTTAGCCCCCCAGAGATGCCCATGTCCTAATCTTCAGAACACTGGACCTTACATGGTAAGAGGGACTTTGCAGGTGGATTAAATTAAGGATCTTGAAATGGGAAGTCTGTCTTGGACCATTCAAATAGGCTCAAGGGAATCACAGGATTCCTTATAGGCGAGGAGGAGGGTCAGGGTCTAAGAAAGACTTGAAGATGGTACACTTAAAAACAGAGGAGCTTGGACTTCCCTGATGGTCCAGTGGTTAAAAACTACACACTTCCACTGCAGGAGGGCGTGGGTTCAATTCCTAGTTGAGGCTCCCACCCAAGAAAAGCTAGAGGAGCCAAGGAATAAAGGGATACAGGCAAGAAAATGAAATCTCCTCCAAGAGCAGAAAGAATGCAGCCCTTCTGGGGGTTAACCCAGAGAGGGTTTAATCCATTTTGGATTTCTGACTTCCAGAATTACAGAATAAATTTATGTTCTTTTAAGCCTTTAAGTCTGTAGTAATATGTTACCACAGCACTGTTGTTGTGTTTAGTTGCTAAGTCATGGCCAACTCTTTTGTGACCCAATGAACTCCCTCCAGGCTCCTCTGTCCAACGGATTTCCCAGCAAGAATCCTGGAGTGGGTTGCCATTCCCTTCTCCAGGGGATCTTCCTGACCCAGGGATCGAACCTGTGTCTCCTGCATTGCAGGCAGATTCTTCACACTGAACCATCAGGGAGACCCAGCAGCAACAGTGAGCTAACACAATGCCTGTGAGAATGACATGGCGGGGGCGGGAGTGAAAGAGAAAGTCGCTCAGTTGTGTCTGACTCTTTGCGACCCCACGGACTATACAGTCCATTGAATTCTTCAGGCCAGAATACTGGAGTGGGTACCCTTTCCCTTCCCCAGGGGATCTTCCCAACCCAGCGATCAAACTCAGGTCTCATGGCGGGGTGCGGGGGGGCAGGGGGGAGATAGTGATATGGGGTTGGGGGTGATGTGGTGGGAATCCTTATTTCAGACAGGAAAAAAATGTTTCATGTCTATAATCCCTCACCAGCTTGAGCAGGATGCAGCCTGGAGAAACAGAAATGTTTTGCTTAAGAAAAGAAGAACCAGAGAGAGAAAGGAGCTGGCTCAGAAGGAGCTGGCAGGAATGAGCTTGGGTGGGAAGGGGAGGAGCTGGAGGTGATGAGCTGAGTGATTTAAGAAGAATCAACAGCTGAGGTGAGAGAGAGGCCATGAAGTGACTAAATGGGATTTTTTTAAAATGTTCATTCATTCAGCTGCACTGGGTCCTAGTTGCAGCTTTAATCTTCCTTGTGGCATGCAGGATCTTTAGCTGTGGCATGCAAACTCTCAGTTGTGGCATATGGAATCTAGTTCCCTGAGCAGGGATCGAACCTGGATCCCATGTGTTGGGAGCTTGGCGTCTTAGCCAGTGGACCACCAGAGAAGTTCCCTAAATGGGATTTTTTTTAATTAAATTTCAGCGTGTAGCAACTGTTATAACGCAACTGTTATAACCCTCTCTTCTATCTCTCCAGGCAATTTGGGTAAAGTTTACATTATTTACTAATGTTCTGTGGAATTAGAGTTGATTTAGGAAAAGCAACAAAGAACTAATCCAGTTTCAGTGAGTTCAGGATTTCAAAGTGAGCCTGTGGGGCTCAGCCACAGGGTGAATTAAATATCAATTCTAGAACCAAGTCTGGAAGGTCCCTCAGCCCAGGTCCAACATGGCAGAGACCCCCCTGAGCTTGAGGGGATAGGGGGGCGGGTCTCAAGGGAGAACCTGGAGGAACAGGTCTGAGGTCAGCGTGGCAGACAGGAAATCCCCTGCAGGTGATGAGAGGTTTTGGCCAGACAGGCAGACAGAAGCAGCGTTGTGGAAACTCGGCAGAGGGGAAGAAGCCTAAGAAACTCCTTTCTGAAACCCCAGAAGCTGGTGTTTCATTAACCACACACCCTGGATGTCTTAATTCTCTGAGAAATCAAATTCCTCAGTAGAAGGAGGAAGGGGATCCAGGGAGATGTGACAGTGTCTCTGCTCTGTGTCCTGTCCTGCCCACGGGGCCGCAGTCTGGCTGAGGACAAAGTGTGGCAGTCAAGGCTGAAGCTAGTTTAGAGCCTGGGGACTCTGCAGCGATGGCAGGGTTGGGAACGGTCAAAAAAAAGTCCTGAGAGTTTGGGATGGACATGTACACCCTGCTATAATTAAAATGGACACCAACACGGACCTACTGTATAGCACAGGGAGCTCTGCTCAATGTCATGTGGCAGCCTGGATGGGAGGCGAGTTTGGGAAGAATGGACACCTGTATGTGGTTGGCTGGGTCCCTTTGCTGTCCATCTGAAACTATCACAACATGTTAATTGGCTATGTGCGTGTGTGTGCGCTAGGTCACTCAAATGTGTCCGATTCTTTGCAACCTCATGGACTGTAGCCCGCCAGGCTCCTCTGTCCATGGGATTCTCCAGGCAAGAATCCTGGAGTGAGTTGCCATTCCATTCTCCTGGGGATCTTCCCCACCCAGGGATCGAACCTCCATCTCTTTTGTCTCCTGCATCTGCAGGCAGGTTCTTTACCACTAGCACCACCGGGAAGCCCAATACAAAATACAAGTTCCTTTTTTTAAAAAAAGTCCCTGAGAATGTGTTTCTAGTCTCCCATTTCTATTCTAACGGTGGATTAGAAACTTTGACCTCATCATTCTCAGCCTCTCCCACCCAGAGGAGGTATCTGCTTCCCTCCCCCTGAATCCAGGCTGACCTTGATGCTTGCTTTGGGCAGTGGAAAGTGTAGAAGTGGCCTTGAGTGAGTTCTAGAACTGAAGAGGCCTGCAGCTCCCTCTCTCTGTCTTTTTACAACTGTTATGTACAGAAACCGACGTTCTCCTGCAGGAGAGAGGCCATGTGGAGGGAGAGACCCTGAAGGATGAGAGGCCGTGGGCAGAGAGCAGTCACAGGAGAGAGACCCAAGACTCCCCAGCTGACTGTCCCACGCAGCTCCATCCACACAAAGAGCTCAGATTGGATCCCCACCAGCACCGCATGGAGCAGAGACAAGCTGGAGCCCCTGAGTTCCACTCACATCCCTGACCCACAGAGTCATAAGTGACAAGAGGTCGTTTTTTGCCCACAGAATTCTGAGATGCTTTGCTACATGGCAGTAGATAACTGATCCAGGGTGACAGAACAACGAGACAAAAATACAGCTCATTTAACTGAGAGTTTTCAGGGCCCCATCTTAGAAAGCAAACAGGAAGTCAGACTATAACTGGGCCATCTGACTCTGCTTGTCAACTCAATCAAAAAAAGTGAAATCTAAAAAAAAAAAAAAAAAAAGGTGAAATCTGACACCAAACTTTTTCAGTTGAAGTAGAATGGATCTATATTGTGTTAGTTTCAGGTGTACAATAAAGTGATTTGGTTTATATATATGTATATATTTCATGATTCAGAATATGTATATTCTTTTTCAGGTTCTTTTCCATTATAGGTTATCACAAGATATTGAATATAGTTCCCTGTGCTATAGAGTAGGACCTTGTTGTTTAGCTATTTTATATATAGTACTGTGTATCTGATACTAGATTTTTAAGGGACAATCTTAAAGAAAAAAGCAGTTCATGGGTTTTACAAGGTATAGCATACAGAAAGCTTCCTAGTATCCTCTTTAGAATCTCTCTTTATGAAATGCTTTTCACTAATAGCAGTTGCCAAAAGTTGTTCTTTCTCCCACTCTCTCATGACATATATATACATGTGCGTGCACCCACACACAATTCCCTACCTCCCTGCCACATCACTCTCTGCACTTCATCCTCCGTCCTTGGCTGTCACCTCTGTGGCCAGGGACCCTCACTGCCTCCCAAAGCCTCCTAGGAAGCACTCCACTCCCCAACATAATGCACTCACTGGAATTTGCATCTTTCTTTGTTGACCCTATCTTCTTCTTCTATCTTGTTCTACATAGGTCTGATTACCTCACTAGTTTATTACCTGCTTAAGACACAGTCTTATTAATCTTTTTTTATTTTCAATTGAAAGATAGTTGCTTTACCGTACTGTGTTGGTTTCTGCCGCACATCAACATGAATCAGCCATAGGTATACATACACCCCCTTCCCTTCTAAACCTCCTTCCCGTGTCCCACCTCATCCCACCGCTCCAGGCTGTCAGAGCCCTGGTTTGAGTTCCCTAAGTATTACAGCAAATTCCCACTGGCTATCTATTTTACATACGGTAGTATACATGTTTCCATGCTACTCTTTCAGAGTATCTTATTAATCTTTGTAACCACGACAGGATCTAGCTCAATATCAGGCACATGGCAGGCATTCAATAGATATTAAGCAAATCGAATGTAATTTGAATTAAGTCATCGATTCAGGTCCATTCCAAAAAAAAAAATTAACATTTGCTGAGCTAAACCAGGGATATTTGCATACTGAGCCTGTCCAAATTGGAAGCAACATCAAATACTAAATTATTTAAAATATAAAAATGATTTCATAGTTTATACAAAAAAAGTAATGGATTTTGTTTAGTAAGTGATAATAGGAGGATAATCTTTTCTTCTACTTTTCAGTGTTTTCCTAATTTTCTTAAATAAATATGTGGTTCTTCATAATAAAATTAACTTTTAAATAAGCAAATCAGAAAACAGAAATTACAGTGTCACTATGTTTAGCCCATTGGATGCATTTTTTTCAAAATGGTGTTAAGGCAGATGTATTGTTTCTTCAGCCTGAATCATTCCCCAGTTTCCTGACTGTGAGCTAAATATTCTACTGAAGAGAGAAAATGACATGTGGTCCAACTCTCTGATAGACATGACTAAAGCATCTAAAAGCCAGTCAACCTACTTATCCAGTTGGCCAGCTTCTCTGTTTTCAACATATCCTTGGAATTTCATCCCAGTCCCAGGTTTATGGGTGAAATTCTCCCATCACATGTCACTCCCCATCCATATGAATGATCAAAATGGCTCTAGTTTCATTATTTGACATCTTTCCAAAATTAAACTTCCAGAAGCACCTCTGTTCTTATTTTGGGAGTGTTCATCTTGATCTCTTTCCTTGAGAGTGAAAGTCGCTCAGTCATGTACGACTCTTTGCTATCCCATACAGTCCATGGAGTTCTCCAGGCCAGAATACTGGAGTGGGTAGCCATTCCCTTTTCCAGGGGATCGTCCCAATCCAGGGATTGAACCCAGGTCTCCACATTACAAGTGGATTCTTTTACTGTCTGAGCCACCGGGGAAGCCCAAGAATACTGGAGTCAGTAGCCTATCCCTTCTCCAGGGGATCTTCCAGACCCAGGAATCAAACCGGGGTCCACTGTATTGAAGGCAGGTTCTTTACCAGCTGAGCTATCAGGGAAGTTGTCTTATTAATAAATTAAAGTAAAATCTTCACTCTTCAACCTGCCATAAAAACCCTTCACCACCTGGTCCAGTCTGCCCTTTCGGGCTCATCTCTAGGTTCTCCCTGGAATCTTGTCTCTCAGCGTAGCTGGTAGAGCATCCATCTGTTTCAGAATCACCTGGATCTGGTTAAAATGCAGACTCCTGAGCCCATCCACTGAAGCATAATTGAAAATAGGTTCCCTAGGTGATGTTCTGGTCCAGCAAATCTTGAGATTTACCACCACAGAGCCGAAAGATTGCTCACCATTCTTCCAACATGGTATGTGGTTTTGTACCCTCTGCCTGGAACACCCCCTCTTCCTCTTTTGCTGATGCCTGCTGATTTTTGAGACCTCACTTAATGTCACTTGCCCTGTGAAGCCTTCACTGTTGTTGTTCAGTCACTAAATTGTGTCCAACTCTTTGCAATCCCATGGACTATAGCCGACCAGGCTCCTCTGTCCATGGGGTTTCCCAGGCAAGAATACTGGAGTGGGTTGCCATTTCCTTCTTCAGGGGATCTTCCCAACCCAGAGATCGAACCCAAGTCTCCTGTGTCTCCCGTATTAGCAGGCAGATTCTTTACCACTGAGCCACTTGGGAAGCCCTGAGCCTTCACTAGCCCTCTGAATATAGATGGAGTACTCGTGTCCCTCCACAGTTCATCTGTTCAAGTCCCAACTCCCTTGTGGCTGTAATTAAGGTTACAAGAGTTCATAAAATGAGTTCCTAGTCTGATAGGATTGGTGTCCTTACAGGAAGAGACACCAGAGAGCTCACTCCCTTTCTCTCTCCGCTCACACACACAAAGAACTGGTCATGTGAGCACACGGTGAGATTGCTGCTGCCTCCAAGCCAAGAGAAGGGGCCTCAGAATGAAATATACCTTGCCTGCACCTTGAACTTGAACTTCTCAACCTTCCCAACTCAGAGAAAACAAATTTCTGTTGTTTAAACTGTGTGATCTATAGTACACTGTTGGACAGAATAAATCATCTCCTCGACTGGTCCCTCACACTTATCACTGTACTGTCATTCACTGGACCCTTGTGTGGCCTCTGCTGGACAGGAGCTTTGTGAGGATAGAGACACCCTCGTCACCCAGCACAGGGCCGCATCAGAGCTGAGTGCAGTGGAGGGGAGGGGAGGCTGGAGGTGAGTTAAGGCCAGGCCATAAGGGTATCGAGGACAGTCTAAACACAATTTAGACTGGCAAGACCTTGAACTTTCAAAGCCCAAATGACTGTGTTTCAATCCTGCATTTGTCCTTACTTGCTCTATGACTCAAGGAAGTCACTCAAGTCTCCCTGAATCTCTCCTTCCTCATCTGAAAAATGAGGATGGTAGCACCTGCTTCCCAAGTGAGGTGCCAGATAAAATGTAGGATGTCCAGTTAAATTGGAATTTCAGATAAATAACAGTTTTTACTACAAGCATATTCTATGTAATGTTTGGGACATACTTTTACTGTGAAAATAATATTTTTTTCCTCTGTAATGACCTATATGAGTAAAGAATCCTAAAAAGAGTGGACATATATAGATAGATAGATAGATAGATAGATTATATATATCTATATTGATTCACTTTTCAGTGCACACTTGAAACTAAAACCACATTGTAAATCAACTATACTCCAATAAAAATTTGAAAATATATATATTTCTCTGAAATTTAACTGACATGAAGAGTTGACTCATTGGGAAAGATCCTGATACTAGGAAAGACTGAGGGCAAAAGGAAAAGGAGGCGGCAGAGGATGAGATGGTTAGATAGCATCACCAACTCAATGGACAGGAATCTGCTCAAACTCTGGGAAACAGTGGAGGACAGAAGAGCCTCGTCTGCTGCAGTCCCTGGGATCGCAAAGAGTAGGAAATGACTTAGCAACTGAACAACAACAAATCCTATTTTTTTTTTTTTTTTTTTTTTTACTAAATCTGGGAAGCTCTCCAGCGGTATTATAAAGATTAAAGAAAATGATTACGAGGGGCTGTCAGTGGCATACATCCAGCAGGTGCTCTGTGGTGGTACTTATTAAACAACAGGACACCATGAACATTACTTGAGCAAGAGGATGGCAGAACCATCCATCTTAGAGAGTCTAAATTTAGCTCTGGCCAAAAACAATTATTTGAGGTTTCTCAACAGTGCCCAGAAGTAGAAAGTTGAGCTCATTTAAAATATCTCACGTTAGTGGCTTTCAATTATAACTTCATCTTTTGCAGGTTCTGCCCCAGCAACTTTGTAATCTAGTGGTTTTTGAAGTGTCTGAAGTCTCAGCACATAATGAATGGGGATAATCATCCTCTCCCAGAATGCCTTGGCTTTGATGACACAGTGTCAGACATATGGCCTGACTCGAATGACAATTGACTAACTCATTGTTTCTGCTCAATTAACTTCCAGCCCTAGGGAGCAGTACCCAGGTTTTGAGCTCCCATCTCCTGACAATCCCCTCACCCCATCAACAGCCCCAGATCTCAACCCCAAGCTTTATGTGAACAGTGGAATACATCTTCCTTTCATACATGACTATTGCAGCAAACAAAAAATATAATAAATTTGCAGAGAAATCATGTGAAACTTAAAACAGGTGTATTTTTCTCTCTCTCCACCAAAAACACAATGTGAGATGGACTCCACCAGTCATTTCTCGCCTCTTTCCTGGACATGGGGCTGCACAGCTTGAGACAGACTCTGCCAGTTTCCCTTATAATCCAGTATGTCCACAGACTTGGTCCAGCCCATGGACTGTAGATGAAAATGTCATGTGTGAATTTCATGGACATGTTGAGAATGGTACCTGCTACTCTGGGCTCCCAGATGAGGTCATGGTACAGAAGCTGCCCACTTTTCCCTGGACTAACTCGATACAGAAGAATAAACTGCTATGTTCTTGAAGTCATTAAATGTTCTTGAGTTGCTTTGTTACATCAGTCTCATGTTTACTCTAGCGAAAATGAAAGATGAGTCGTGTCTGACTCTTTCTGACCCCATGGACCATAGCCCACCAGGCTCCTCTATCCATGGAATTCTACAGGCAAGAATACTGGAGTGGGTTGCCATTAATTTCTCTAGAGGATCTTCTCAACCTAGGAATCAAATCCGGGTCTCCTGGATTGCAGGTGGATTCTTTACCACCTGAGCCATCAGGGAAGCCCACGTTTATTCCAACTGTGACAAAATTAGTCTGTGTAACTCGCTTTCCTCACATCAATTACAGGAGTGAAATCCAAATGTCTTGATCAAAGCCTACAGGACCTTGCATAGTCCAAGAGCTCCCCCTGCCTCCACAAATGTGATGCCCCTGCTTTTTCTGCTTCTGCCTCCTTTCCAACTCCTCTTCAGTCAGTCTCACTTGCTGCTATGGGCTGAGTGTTTGTGTCCTTTCCAAATTTATATGTTGGGGCTCTAATCCCCAGTGTGGCTATGGTTGGAGGTGGGGCCTTTGGGAAGTAACTGGGTTTGGGCAAGGTCATGAGACTGGAGCCCAGGATGGAATTGGTGCCCTTATAAGTGGATGAAGAGCACTTCCCTGGTGGCCCAGTGGTTAAGAATCTGCCTGCCAATGCAGGGGATAGATCCCAGGTCTGGGAAGATCCCACATGCTGCAGAGCAACTAAACCTGTGTCCACAACCACTGAGCCTGTGCTCCGCAACAAGAGCAGCCGCTACAGTGAGAAGCCTGCACACCTCAACTAGAGAGGAACCCTGGCTCACTGCCACTAGAGAAAGCCCACAGGCAGCATTGAAGACCCAGTGCAAAAGTAAAATAAACAAAAACTATTTTTAAAAGAACTTAAAAAAAAAAAATGATAAGTGGATGAAGAGATCAGAGTACACTCTCTACCAAAGCAGTCTTCTGCAAGCCAGGAAGAGGGTCCTCATCAGAACCCAACCATAGCCTCCAGAATGATGAGAAATAATCTCTGCTGTTTAAATCATCCAGTCTCTGGTTTTTGTTACAGCAGCCCAGGCAGACTAAGACGCCCAGACAACAGCTCTAAAGTAAGTGTCTCAACATCTACCTCTCCACCAGCTCTATTGATTTCCTCCCCAGCATGGCTCCCGCTCTGTAATTTTCCTGGTGATGTGTTTTTGCACTCCATCATTGTCTCTGTCACTGTGTGCGCCCCCGAAGAGCAGCAGTGTTACCTCTCTCGCCCCCACTGTGCCCCCTCACGTGGAGCAATGCTTGATACACGTCCATAAAAGTGTGTCTGAATGGACAAGAATTTGAGCAAACTCTGGAAGATAGTGGAGGACAGAAGAGCCCGCTACATGGGGTCGAAAAGAGTCGGACATGACTTGGTGACTGAAAAACAACCATACATAATGAATTATTGATTATTTAAATACAGAGAGCTAGAGACAGAGATATAAACAAACAGGCCCATAGAGCTAGGATGACTCAACAAGGTTCACAAAAGTAGAGATTGCAGGACCAGACACAGATGTCATCCCTAAAAAGGAGTTTTGTAAGGGATAATTTTAAACATTATTTCTAGGTAATGACTGTGAGGGTGTTTCTGGCTGAGATTAACATTTGAACCAATACACTGAGTAAAGCAGATGGTTGTCTCCCCAAATATGTAGGACTCATTCAATCTATTGGAGGCCTGAATAAAAGAATAAAAAAGTAAAAGGCAGAGGAAGGAAGAATTCACAATCTCTGCCTGAGTGCTTAAGCCAGGTCCCCATCTTCTCCTGCAGTTAGACTGGGACTTACACCATCAACATTCCTGGTTCTCAGGCTTTAATGCTCAGACTGGAACTAGCCCATTTAGCTCCCCTGGGTCTTCAGCTTATGACTGTACATCAAGGGACTTCTCAGTTTCCATAATCACGTGAGCCACTTTTTAAAATAAATTAATCTCTCACTCTCTAGATATCTCCCTCCCTCTCTCTCCTTCCCTCCCTCCTCTGCACCACTCTCCACCGAGGGGTCTTAGGGCCCCAGCAACATGGCTGTGACACCCACCTACTAGACTTATCCGACAGACAATGCAAGGCCCTCGCAAAACCAAGACCTGGGAGGAGCGTGGCATTGACCTGAGATTGGCGGTTGGGAACAGACAACTCAGGCAGAGCTCTGCATGGCGGTACCATGAGTCACAATCTAACACATATGGGGGACTTCTCTGGTGGTCCAGTGGTTGAGAATGGCCTGCCGCTGCAGGGAACCCAGGTTCAAGGGTTCAGAAAGATTCCACGTGCCTCGGGGGCAACTAAGCCCATGCACAACTACTGAGCCTGTGTTCTAGAGCCCAAAAGCCTCAACCACTGAGCCCTAGGGCCTGTACTCTGCAACAAGAGAAGCCACTGCAATAAGAGCCCACACACTGCAACTAGAGAAAGCCAACACATAGCAACAGAGACTCAGTGCAGCCGAAAATGAATCAGTAAATAAATAAAATTTAAAATGAACGGGAAGTGTCTCTGTACACGTGAGACCTGCCCCCCACCCCAAGGCACTCTTTGGGGAATCCCAGGAAGCCTCAAAGGGAAGGGGATTCCTGAAAGATCACTGGGCAACTGGGGATTAATGCTGATGACGGTCCTGGAGAATCAAATGCCGGTGAGATTCTATACAACTATGTGAGTGATGCTTGTGATACAAAATCCCAGTCATTTAAAAACATCCCAACAAAGGTCACAGCATATAACCATAAAATATAAGAATAGCAATCTTTTGGAAGAAAGAAGGGGAGAGGAGGCGTTCATTGGAAACATTCTACAGTATCCTGATGGGCAAATACGCACTCATCTTTGAGGTGATAATAAACACATACATCAACTCCTTGTACACAGCCTTGTTAGCATCATGCTGGTGACAGACATTCTGAATAGTTGGGATCTTAAGGAAATCAAGGCAAGTTCTAGTTAATATCATCATACTCAGTTGTCAAAATACTTTTTGATGCTATAAACTTTGTGTGCATTGAAAATTGTATATAGATATTGGCTCCATTTGTGTAACCTACTTACATTTAATTCAGTCCTCACACAAAAACTGTGTATTTGCTGCTCCCAATTTAGAGATCAAGCAACTGAGTCTCAGGAAGATGAATGTGTAGGCTAATCTACATAATTAGAACAGAATGAAAATTAAGCCTTGGACAGTCAAACTCCAAGAGTTTTTCCACTCTGTTACACAACTTTCCTCTCCAGATCATCTATCCCCACCTTCTTGTTCTACAGATGAAAAAATTCAGTTCAGTTCAGTCACTCAGTCATGTCCAACTCTTTGTGACCCCATGGACTGCAGCACACCAGACCTCCCTGTCCATCACCAACTCCCGGAGTTTACTCAAATTCATGTCCATTGAGTTGGTGATGCCATCCAACCATCTCATCCTCTGTTGTCCCCTTCTCCTGCCTTCAATCTTGCCCAGCATCAGGTTCTTTTCCTATGAGTCAGTTCTTCACATCAGATGGCCAAAATATCGGAGTTTCAACTTCAACATCAGTGTTTCCAATGAATATTCAGGACTGATTTCCTTTAGGATTGACTGGTTGGATCTCTTTGCAGTCCAAGGGACTCTCAAGAATCTTCTCCAACACCACAGTTCAAAAGCATCAAATCTTCAGGGCTCAGCTTTCTTCACAGTCCAACTCTCACATCCATACATGAATACTGGAAAAACCATAGTCTTGACTAGATGAACCTTTGTTGGCAAAGTAATGTCTCTGCTTTTTAATATGCTGTCTAGTTTGGTCATATCTTTTCTTCCAAGGAACAAGCGTCTTTTAATTTCATGGCCACAGTCACCATCTGCAGTGATTTTGGAGCCCAAAAAATAAAGTCTGTCACTGTTTCCATTGTTTCCCCATCTATTTGCCATGAAGTGATGGGACCAGATGCTATGATCTCAGTTTTCTGAATGTTGAGCCTTAAGCTAGCTTTTTCACTCTCCTCTTTCACTTTCATCAAGAGGCTCTTTAGTTCTTCTTTGCTTTCTGCCATAAGAGTGGTATCATCTGCATATCTGAGGTTATTGATATTTCTCCTGGCAAACTTGATTCCAGCTTGTGCTTCATCCAGTCCAGCGTTTCTCATGATGTACTCTGCATATAAGTTAAATAAGCAGGGTGACAGTATACAGCCTTGACGTACTCCTTTTCCTATTTGGAACCAGTCTGTTGTTCCATGTCCAGTTCTAACTGTTGCTTCCTGACCTGCATACAGATTTCTCAAGAAGCAGGTCAGGTGGTCTGGTATTCCCATCTCTAAGAATTTTCCACAGTTTGTGGTGATCCACACAGTCAAAGGCTTTGGTATAGTCAATAAAGCAGATATAGATGTTTTTCTGGAACTCTCTTGATTTTTTGATGATTCAGTGGGTATTGGCAATTTGATCTCTGGTTCCTCTGCCTTTTCTAAATCCAGCCTGAACATCTGGAAGTTCATGGTTCACATTTTGTTGAAGACTGGCTTGGAAAATTTTGAGCATTACTTTACTAGCATGCGAGATGAGTGCAATTGTGCGGTAGTTTGAGCATTCTTTGGGATTGTCTTTCTTTAGAATGAAAACTGACCTTTTCCAGTCCTGTGGCCACTCCTGAGTTTTACAAATTTGTTGGCATATTGATTGCAACACTTTCACAGCATCATCTTTCAGGATTTGAAATAGCTCAACTGGAATTCCATCACCGCTACTAGTGATGCTTCCTAAGGCCCACATGACTTTGCATTCCAGGATGTCTGGCTCTAGGTGAGTGATCACACCATTGTGGTTATCTGGGTACTGAAGACTTTTTTAATATAGTTCTTCTGTGTATTCTTGCCACCTCTTCTTAATATCTTCTGCTTCTGTTAGGTCCATATCATTTCTGTCCTTTATTGAGCCCATCTTTGCATGACATGTTTCCTTGGTATCTCTTGAAGAGATCTCTATAGTCTTTCCCATTCTATTGTTTTCCTCTATTTCTTTGCATTGATCACTGAGGAAGGCTTTCTTATCTCTCCTTGCTGTTCTATGGAACTCTGCATTCAGATGGGTATATCTTTCCTTTTCTCCTTTGCTTTTTGCTTCTCTTCTTTTCGCAGCCATTTGTAAGGCCTCCTCAGGCAGCCATTTTGCTTTTTCGCATCTCTTTTTCTTGGGGATGGTCTTGATCCCTGTCTCCTGTACAATGTCACAAACCTCCATCCATAGTTTATCAGGCATGCTGTCTATCAGATCTAATCCCTTGAATCTATTTCTCATTTCCACTGTATAATCATTAAGGAATTGATTTAGGTCATACCTGAATGGTCTAGTGGTTTTCCCTACTTTCTTCAACTTAAATCTGAATGCGGCAATAAGGAGTTCATGATCTGAGCCACAGTCAGCTCCCAGTCTTGTTTTTGCTGACTGTATAGAGCTTCTCAATCTTTGGCTGCAAAGAATATAATCAATCTGATTTCAGTGTTGACCATCTGGTGATGCCCATGTGTAAAGTCTTCTCTTGTATTGTTGGAAGAGTGTGTTTGCTATGACCAGTACGTCCTCTTGGCAAAACTCTATTAGCCTTTACCCTGCTTCATTTTGTACTCAAAGGCCAAATTTGCCTGTTACTCCAGGTGTTTCTTGACTTCCTACTTTTGTGTTCCAGTCCCCTATAATGAAACGGACATCTTTTTTGGGTGTTAGTTCTAGAAGGTCTTGTAGGTCTTCATAGAGCCATTCAACTTCAGCTTCTTCAGCATTACTGGTCAGGGCATAGACTTGGATTACTGTGATACTGAATGATTTGCCTTGGAAATGAACAGAGATCATTCTGTCATTTTTGAGATTGCATCCAAGTACTGCATTTTAGATCCTTTTGCTGACTATGATGGCTACTCCATTTCTTCTAAGGGATTCTTGCCCACAGTAGTAGATATAACGGTCATCTGAGTTAAATTCACCCATTCCAGTCCATTTTAGTTCACTGATTCCTAAAATGTTGACATTCAATTTTACCATCTCCTATTTGACCACTTCCAATTTGCCTTGATTCGTGGACCTAACATTCTAGTTTCCTATGCAATATTGTCTTTACAGCATTGGACTTTGCTTCTATCACCAGTCATAAGCACAACTGGGTGTTGTTTTTGCTTTGGCTCCATCTCTTCATTGTTTCTGGAGTTATTTCTCCACTGATCTCCAGTAGCATATTGGGTACCTACCCACCTGGGGAGTTCACCTTTCAGTGTCCTGTCTTTTTGCCTTTTCATACTGTTCATGGGGTTCTCAAGGCAAGAATACTGAAAAAAATTAAGATTCCCCAAAATAGGTGACCTAGTCAGGGAACATGGCCAGTGATGTCTGAGTTGGTTGTAGAGCACAGGTGCCCATCTTGTTCAGGGTGTCAGTGTCCTCCCAGCAAAAATACCAGGAACAGGACTTCCCTGGTGGCACAGTGGATAAGAATCCTCCATCCAGTGCAGGGGACACGGCTTCAATCCCTGGTTCAGGAAGATTCCAGATGCCATGGAGCAACCAAACTCATATACCACAACTACTGAGCCTGCATGCTCTAGAGCAACAAGAGAAGCCATCACAGTGAGAAGCCTACACACCACAACTAGTAGTCCCTGCTCATTGCAACTAGAGAAAACTCCATGCAGCAGCACAGCCAAAAAACAAACAAAAAAAGATACCAGAAACAAAAGCATGGTAGTTGAACACACTGGGTTTCTCACACCTTGCAGGGAGGGGGACCATACACCATGGAAAACCATGGGGTGTCCCAGGAAGAGGGTGATGAGAAAGGGGTCATGATAGGATTTGGGTTTGTGTCAGGTGATGTGGGTGAAGGTATAAGCAAGGCTTCCCCTGTCAGGAAGCAGAGGCAATTCTATGACTGGTCATCTTCAGAAATCTTATGCAGGAGGAAGACTAGACTGAGTCTAAGCTGTAAGTGGTAATGAAGCAGCAGGCACTCATAGCAGCTGGGAGGTGGGGCATTAGTCTTCTTTTGCTTTATAACAAATTACCACAAACTTAGTGGTGATGAACAGCCCCAATTCACTATCTCACAGTTTCTGTAGGTCAGAAATAAGACAGTTCAGGAGCTCACTGGAGGAGGGCTGTGGTTCTATTCTTGGGCACAGAGTGCCCCTCCACGATCTCTGACTATTGGTGGGATTCTCTGCCTTGCAGCTGAAGGACTGAGGTCCCCATTCCCTTCTGGCTGCTGGTCAGGGGTGATTCTCTGCTCCTCAAGGCTCCCTATGTTTCTTGCCACATGAAGTCCTCAGAGGCAGTCCCCCGCATGCATGTTTGCTCTCCTCCAGGCCAGCAAGAGAAGAGGCCTTGACTTCCTCTTCTACAATCAGCCAGAGAAAACTCTCTGCTTTAAAAGTCCTGTGATTAGGTCAGGGCGCCTGAAGGACAGGGAAGCCTGCTGCAGTCCATGGGGTTGCAAAAAGTCAGACACAACTGGGTGACTGAACGACAACAAGTAATCTATCTTAAGATCAGCTGATTAGGGACTGTAATCACATTTGTAGTCTTTTTTGGTTTTTTAGACCATGTTTCACGGCACGTGGTGTCTCAGTTCCCCAGTGAGGGATTGAACCTCTGCCCCCTGCAATAGAAGCACTGAGTCTTAACCACTGGACCGCCAGGGAAGTCCCTGGAAGCACATTTGTAAAATCCCTTTACAATAGTACCTAGACCCATGTTTTTTGAATAACTGGGGGAAAGGTGTGTACATACCAGGGGCCAGGAATCTTGGGGGCTAAGGCAGCTTAGAATTCTACTGGCCACAAGGGATGCTTGATGTTTTATGGTTCAAACAGTGCCCATGTGTGGTCTGTGACCAGACATGACGATGGAGTGCTATTGTTTTCATCTCAATCCAGCTCGGACCCAGAGTGTGCCCTGTCTGAAGCTGATATGTATGAAATGTGTATGTTCAACTGGGGAACACCAGGCCTTGCTGATGGTACCAGGCAAGCTCCTGGATGTCAGGGGCTACTCCTCTCTTTCTCAAAGGGAAGGTGCTGATAGCATCCAACAGAAAAGTGGGAAGGGACGTGAAGGGCAGATCTCAACAGAGAAAAACCCAGATAGCCAGCAGACATGTGAAAAGACACAAAATGTCTCTATCAATGAGGAAAGTACTAAGCAAAACAATGTTGAGCTGCACTCACACCCATCAGAGTGGCAAAACACATAAAATCCGATGATGAAAAGTTTGGCAAAGGTGAAGAGAGAGAGGGATTTCCCTGGCAGTCCAGTGGTTAAGGTTCTGCACTTCCACTGAAGAAGGCACACATTCAATCCCTGGGAACTGAGATCTCAGCATGCTGCGTGGAGCAGATTTAAAAAAAAATAAAAGCTATTCCCTCTTATGTCTGAGCACACAGTCAGATTATCTATCCCAGTCTCCTTTGCAGTCAGGTGTGACAGTGTAACTGATTTGGGTTCAAAGGAATGAGTGCAAGTGATGAGCACCACTTCTGGTCTGTCTTCCATCCTCTTTGCCCATCAGGTGGATGCCAGAGCTCAGGGTAATGAAAGAAGAGCAGTTCTTAACACTATTTACAATACCTAGGACATGGAAGCAGCCTGGATGTCCACTGACAGATGAAGGGATAAAGAAGCTGTTGTGCATATACACAATGGAATATCACTCAGCCATAAAAAGAAATGCATTTGAGTCAGTTCTAATAAGGTAGATGAACTTAGAGCCTATTATATAAAGTAAGTCAGAAAGAGAAAAACAAATTTTGTATATTAATGCATACATATGGAATCTAGAAAGATGGTACTGATGAACCTATTTGCAGGGCAGCAATGGAGATACAGTCAGAGAGAACAGACTTATGGACAAAGAGGGTGGGGAGGAAGGAGGGGTGAGATGAATGGAGAGGGTAGCTTGGAAGCATATACACTACCATATGTGTATGGACAGCCAATGGAAATTTGCTCTATGACTCAAGGAACTCAGACTGGAGCTCTGCAACAACCTAGAGGGGTGTGAGACGGCAGGAGGTGGGAGGGAGGTGCAAGAAGGAAGGGACATATGTACACCTATGGCTGATTCATGCTGATGTGTGATAAAATCAAACCGACATTGTGAAGAAATTATCCTTCAATGAAAACAAAATAAAATTTTAAAAAAGAGCTGCTTTTTAGCCCACATCCCTGGAAAAAGAACTCACACTCCCTTCCCAATGATTGGACTTTACACTAGTAAGAAATAAGCACCTATTTTTAAAAAAAGACGACGAGAAACTAGAGCCTGCTCTTTAGTCACTAAGTTGTGTCCAACTCTTTGCGATCCCGTGGACTGTAGCCCTCCAGGCTCCTCTGTCTGTGGAATTTTCCTGGCAAGAATACTGGAGTGGGTTGACGTTTCCTTCTCCAGGGCATCTTCCAGATCCAGGCATTGAACCCGCATCTCCCAAGCATTTCTGGCATTGCAGGCAGATTATTTACTGCTGAGCCACTAAGGAAATCTATAAATGAATCCATACATATTTGCCTAAAAGGACACGCATAAGAAAGTTGATTGTATGGAATAGAAAGAAAAGTTCCCCCAAATGAAAATAAGCCAATGCCCATCCATAGGAGAATGAATAAATTGTGTGATATTCAGACAATTCAGACACCATATGGCATTTAAAAATGAAAGCACCAGAGCTACATTTATCAACCTTGAATAAATCCCAGAACAGTTTTGAGCAAAAGAACCAAGAGGCAGTGGGACATTTACAAGAAGATACCATTTATATCAACTTTTCAAATGGCCAAAACAACACTTTATAATTTTTATGAATACATAGCATATGTGGAAAATACATAAAAACATGAATGAAAATGATAAAGGGTAAATTCATGAGTATGATCTCCTCTGGGGAGAGAGGGAGGGAAAGGAAAACATCCAAGAAGGATAGGCAGCAGGCTTTCGTTTTTTCTGTGATATGTTATTTCTTTTAGAGAATTTTTTCAGCAAAGATAGCTTAATATTAAGATTTGATCAATGACCTGGGAGAACAACATCGAAACATGTATATTATCAAGTGTGAAACAGATAGCCAGTCCAGGTTGGATGCATGAGACAAGTGCTTAGGGCTGGTGCGCTGGGAAGACCCAGAGGGATGGGATGGGGAGGGAGGCGGGAGGGGGGTTCAGGATGGGGAACACATGTAAATCCATGGCTGATTCATGTCAATGTATGCCAAAAACCACTACAATACTGTAAAGTAATTAGCCTCCAACTAATAAAAATAAATGGAAAAAATAAATAAATATATACCAGAAAAATAAAAGATTTAATCAAGCTGGATAATAGGTATGTGGGTTTTCATTATATTCTTTTTTATTCATTGTTTGAAACAATAAAGTTTCTCTTTGATTTGAGTGGGAAGAGGCAAGTTTATTTTTCTAAGTGGGGACAGTAGGGAAGAGCAGTGAGGGAACCACAAAATCTAGGTTGGAAGAACTAGGCCTGTAGGGAAGAGGCACAGAAAAGGATACAGAATCTTTTCAGGACCTCCTCCAAGAAAGCCTTTCTTGCTTCCCAGGTGGCACAGTGGTAAAGAATCCAGCTGCCAATGGAGGAGATGAAAGAGACCCGGGTTCAATCCCTAGATCAGGAAGATCCCCTGGAGAAGGAAATGGCAACCTACTCCAGTATTCTTGCCTGGAGAATCCCAAGAACCTGGGATTCTCAAGAATCCCAAGAGCCTGGTAGGCTACAGTCCACCAGGTCACAAAGAGTTGGACACAATTGAGCACCTGAGCATGCATGCACGCACCCACGATCCAACCTCCAGTTCTGGGCTCCTGTAATGCCCTGTCACCTATCATTACATTTAGCATAGTCCAAGGAAATGGTCTGTTTTCAGTATTCCTAACATCATCCCATCATTCTATGTTTGTAATATATATTTTTCAGATATTTATGTAGAGAGATATATAGATTACAGATACAGCTGATACATAAAGATGGTCGTCTCAGAGGGGATAGGACCAGGTGATTTCTACATTACTATATACTTTGGTAAATATTTATGTATTTGGCTGTGTCGGGTCTTAGATGCAGTGCACAGGCTTCTTTGTAGTTGAGGCACATAGACTTAGAGGTTGCAGAACACGGGGTTAGTTGCCCCATGGCATGGAGGATTTTAGTTCCCTGACCAGGAACTGAACACTTGTCCTCTGTGTTGAAGGCAGATTCTTAACCCCTGGTCCACCAGGGAAGTCCCTATTATATAGTTTCTGAGATTTTATTTATTTTTAATTGGAGGGTCATTGCTTTACAACATTGTGTTGGGTTCTGCCATACACCAATATAGATATACACAATATAGATATACACAATATAGATATACAGCTATAGATATACACATGAGCTTCCCTCTTGAGTCTCCCTGCCCGCCCCACCCCTCTGGGTCATCACAGAGCACCAGCCAGCTCCCCGAGCTGTAGGGCAACTCCACTAGCTGCCTGTCTCACACACGGGGGTGAATACGTGTCAGTGATCTCTCTCAAGCTGTCCCACCCTCTCCTTCCCCCACTGTGGCCCTAAGTCTGCTCTCTATATCTGAGTCTCTATTCATCGGTACCATTTTTCTTATATATATGTGTGTGTGTGAATACACAATATTTGTTTTTCTCTTTCTTACTTCACTCTGTATAACAGGGTTCACTAAAACTGACTCAGATTCATTCCTAACTGTGATGCATTGAAAGATGTAAGACAAAACAAAATAAAAGCTGATGGCCCAATGGGTCACGTAACTTTTCACAAAACCACAGAGCCTTATTATAGGTATAATCTTTTTCTTTTACTTTTAACCTTCTTTATTTACTTTTTATTATCACAGCTTGACACAGAAAATACATTTATTCAATTTTTGTTCCTGCTGGGAAGACCATTAATTTTTTGGCTTTCTCTTGTAAAGAAATCTAGTTATGACAGTATGAGAAAGGAATGAGCAATCAAGGAAGGTTATTAAACATGTCCGTGGTCTCTGGATTTCCAAGCATTCCAGATACAGAGCAAGTTACATAGGAATTAAATAGTTTCGATTGCTCGAATCTACCGTTATCAGATATGTCGCTAATACAGTTTGGCCTGGAGAGAATCCCTTCTCTTTGCTTTTTTCTTTATCCCTTTGATTATGTAAATGTGGTCAGACACATTACAGTCATAATAGAAACCATCTCCCAGCTATTTGCTTCTCTTCCTCAGCCATCAATAACCCCATCCTGAAGAACCCCTTGCTCGTCCCTTCCATCTCTCTCTTGAATCAGCGCCCTCTAGCGGAGTCTTTGCTCTCTCGTCTTCACTCCATCTCTGACTTACTCCATTCCGTCTAGTTTCTGCGTTCAGTATCACTGATGACATTATAGGTGTGACCTTAAAGACATCTTGTTCTAACTTCATCTAATGCCAGAGTCCTAACGCTATCCCCAATCAACTTCCAACCACTGAGGACATCAGCCTCTCTCAGGTGAAGTCATCTTATCTTTGGATAGCTTTCTTGCAAATTCTTTTCTTTTGTTATTGTAAAATCTGGCAACCTAACTCCAGTTTCTACTCCTTAGGGCCCTAAATAAAAGATAACCTCCCTCAGAGTCTTCCTTCTGGTCCAAAATGGAACTTGGTCCATCATGTAAAGCCCTGTGCAGCATGCTGAGGACAGTCAAGGACCACAGGACTAAGAATGAGGAACCTGGACCCAGGGATGCAAGCACACATCTAGAGGAGACAGGGATGGAGCCTTCCACCCAGGCAGCTGAGAAACTCTCCAGAGACCTTCTCGCCACCTTGATTTAGCTTTCTACTCCCTACCAAAGCTCCAGGCCTGGTTCCCTCAGATTCCTGCGGCCAAAGGAGAGATGACAAATAAAGGAGGAACAGAGTAGGATTGAGCTAAACTGATTCTCTGATGATCATCATTCTTTGTTTCCAGGTTCTGTTCTAGGTGCTTCTATTTAATCCTCACAATGGGGTAATCCTGCTTACGTGGTGGTGGTGGTTTTAGTTGCTGGGTCGTGTCCAACTCCTGTGACTCCATGGACTGTAGCCCGCCAGGCTCTCTGTCCAAAGGATTTCCCAGGCAAGAATACTGGAGTGGGTTACCACTTCTCCAAATCCTACCTATGAGGTAGGCAGCCATCTGTCCTATGACAGATACCTGTCCTACCTATGAGGTAGGTCTATTATCTTTTCAGGAGGGATGAGAAGACACACAGAGAGAGGTTATGGGATTTGGCCAAGGCTGTAGAGCCAGAATTTGAGGTTCTGGCCTCAGAGCCTGTGCGCTGAACCCCTTTGCACACTCGGGCACAGAACACCTAACACACAGCCTGCATGGTGGCCCAACGCCGGAATGAGGGACACCAGGACTCTACCTGACTGCAGGAGAATGGCAGGACAAGGAATCCAAGTCAGGGGACACTAGACACTTGGCAGAGCCAGACCTATTTGCAGAAAGCAGCAAACACCAAATCAAAGCCCCTGGGCCCTGGCATGAGGCCAAGGCCACTTCCAAAATGAGGAGAACTCTGTCTACACTCTGGACAGTATGTAAGACTGCATCTGTGCTATGGCTATGTGATGCATAGCGTGTGGTGAGTGTGTGTGTGAGATCAGAATAAATGTTTGTTGTCCAACTCTTTGCGACTCCATGGACTGTAGCCTGCCAGGCTCCTCTGTCCATAGAATTTCTCAGACAAGAATACTAGAGTAGGTTGCCATTTCCTTCTCCAGGGATCTCCCTGACTCAGGGATCAAACCTGCATCTCTTAAATTGGCAAGCAGATTCTTTACCACTGAGCCACCTGGGAAGCCTGGAGTAAAGATTAGAGCTGCTTTAGACACAACTCAAATGGTAAAACCTAATTAGAGCAACATTAACTTGTGAAGTAGCAGCTAAAGTTTCTGTACCTTGAGCCAACAATCTCTGTCACCACTGACAACAAGGATTGGAGACCCAGGTGAGAGGCAGGAGCTCTTCCCTTATTACCATGAACCCTACAGTCTGCTCACTGAAGTTACCTTAAGACACAACTGTTTCATTGTTCGATTCCTTGGCCCAAGTCTTTGTCAATTTCGGGAACCAATGAGTTTTAGAAGCCCAAGTAAATTCAACTCTCAATTCACAGTTCCAAAGTAGTGAGCATGGGCTGGACAAGTAACCACCCAGACCTATACTTCATCCCTATTGCTCTGCAGGAACAAATTTGGTCTTGAGTCGAGTGTGCCAAGAGAAAGCCAGAGTGAGTCACCGTTTCATTTTCATCTGTAAGCAGCATGGTTCCTCTCACTTCTACAAGACACCCAGAGTGAGAGACGGCTGTTGCTGTGCCGAGTGACTTAGCTCTTGAGATGTTGCTGGGCCTTGGTTGAGTGACTTTCAGGGAAGCAGCTCCAAGAAAGAGTTTCAGGGAGAGCTTTGCTTTGCTGTTTAGCAAACAAGACATTGCTGTTCAGATATGATCGTATCTTGGGAATTCAGAGAGCAGTTCAGTAGAGGGAAGTGTGTGTGTGTGTTTGTGTGCACGCACGTGCATGTGTGTGCATGCATGTTCAGTCATATCTGACTCTTTGCAGCCCCATGGACTGTAGCCTGCCAGGCTCCTCTGTCAATGGGATTTTCCAGGCAAGAATACTGGCGTGGGTTGCCATTTGCTCCTCCAGGTGATCTTCCCAACCCAGGGATTAAACCTGCATCTTTTGTCTCTCCTGCATGGGCAGGCAGATTCTTTTACCACTGAGCCACCTGGGAAGCCCCACACAGACCTTAGGAAAAATTAAATCATTTTTTTTTCTGTTGTTGTTTCTTTCACTTTCTGATATCATCTTCAGGGACATGCCACAGTGAAAGGTTACAACTGCCTGAAATGAGAATTCTTCCCTCTACTGAACCGCTCTCTGAATTCCCAAGATACGATCATATCTGAACAGCAAAGTCTTGTTTGCTAAACAGCAAAGCAAAGCTCTCCCTGAAACTCTTTCTTGGAGCTGCTTCCCTGAAAGTCACTCAACCAAGGCCCAGCAACATCTCAAGAGCTAAGTCACTCGGCACAGCAACAGCCGTCTCTCACTCTGGGTGTCTTGTGGAAGTGAGAGGAACCATGCTGCTTGCAGATGAAAATGAAACGGTGACTCACTCTGGCTTTCTCCTGGCACACTCGACTCAGGACCAAATTTGTTCCTGCAGAGCAATAGGGATGAAGTGTTCATTGGCTTGAATGTGAGCAACCGTTTCAATAGAGAGAGATTTCCAAGCCACTGAGTCTAGAGTAGCCTGGGGTCCCCAACCAAGAGGCATCAGGTAACAGTTGGATAAAGACAAAATAACAAGAGAAAGAGCTACACATATGATAAAAAGAACGAAAAGGAGAGAACATCCAAGAAAGTAAGACATAGTGTGGCCAGCAAAAGCAAAAAACTCGGAGGAGAAGTAAGGGGAGAAGACAGACATTTACATGAATCCACATAAAGAAATACACCAGGCCCCTACCTATGAACCTTCGAGTTGAGAACTTTCAAAGATGTGAATGCACAATCACAGGTCTAATCGTGTAAGTTAGTTCACGTGTCTGGTGGACATTACCCACAGGCTGTGAAGCAGCTAAGCCTGTGAGCCACACTACTGAGGCCTGTGCACACACCCAGAGCCTGTGCACACACCCAGAGCCTGTGCACACACCCAGAGCCTGTGCTCCACAAAGGAAAACACCAAAAGGAGAAGTCTTTGCACCGCAGTGACTGCGTGAAGGAGCCCTTGCTCACTTCAACTAGAGAAAGCTCACATGCAGCAACAAAGATCCAAGGCAGTACCCCCCTCAAAGTGGTTAATTAATTTTTAAAAGTAAAATTTTAAAATGCACATGTTCTTTCCCGGCAGCTCAGCTGGTAAAGAACCCATCTGCAATGCAGGAAACCCCGATTGGATTCCTGGGTCGGGAAGATCCCCTGGAGAAGGGATAGACTGCCCACTCCAGTATTCTTGGGCTTCCCTGCTGGCTCAGTAGGCAAAGAATCTGCCTGCAATGCAGGAGACCTGGGTTCAATCCCTGGGTTGGGAAGATCCCCTGGAGGAGGGCATAGCAACCCCCTCTAATATTCTTGCTTGGAGAATTCCCATGGACAGAGGAGCCTGGCAGACTGCAGTCCACGGGGTCGCAATGAGTCGGACATGACTCAGTGACTAAGCACACACGTTCTTTCCACTAAAAAAAAAGAAAAGAAATGAGGGGAGAAGAAAAATGACAGGTAAGGCCTGGAAAGAAATAAACAGACATAGTAAGAGCCAGCCAGGAATAGACACACAGAGGTAAACGCAAAAATCACACACAACCACTGGCAGAGGTCCCGTCTTAAAATAACCCCAAACAATCAGTCAAAACACTTGGCGGCAAGTATATCATTGAGATGAACATCTTTTAAGGAAGACAGCAGATGAAAATCCACAGATTTACAGTACAATTTCATCCTGCTTATGTAAGTAAGCCATTCCCAGTGGAAAAGCCTGAACAGAGGGCCCTGGGGCTCACACAGCTAATAGAATCTTGCACAAGTGTTCCTGCCCTTGAGGAAGAACGGGTGATCAGCCACAGTTAACAGCGGACCATTTTGCTTCAAGGTAACATCGTATGTTTTTTCCCACCCACCCTCTTCCCTTAGTGTCCAGTAAGCATGTACACAGCATCCTCTAGAATGTTCCAGTGAGCACCAGCCAGGGGAGAGATGTGGGTGGGAATGTGGAACACAGGCAAGGCTTGAGGGATATTTCCCCTCAACGATTATCAGGCTTTTTCCTCATACCTTTTGGAATATTTAATTTTCTGTATCTAAGCTCTATACTGCTGATAAATACAGAAGGCTCTCCCTGTAACCTGGTACACGTGTGCTAAGGTGGTTTCAGTCGTACCCAACTCTTTGCAACCCCATGGACTGTAGCCCACCAGGCTCCTCTGTCTACGGGATTCTCCAGGCCAGAATACTGGAGTGGGTTGCTATTTCCTCCTCCAGGGGATCTTCACAACTCAGGGATAGAACCCATGTCTCTTAGGTCTCCGGTTTTGGCAGACAGGTTCTTTACCACTAGTGCGCCCTGGGAAGCCCGGTTACCTGGTTACTCACCTCTGTTTTTTTCCTGGCTTCACCATACCTACTCTAAAGCTCTAACTGGTTTCTAGTAATAATATTGGGCTGGCCAAGAAGTTCATTCAGGTAAAGTGAAGTGAAAGTTGCTCATCTGTGTCTGATGCTTTGCGACCCCATAAACTATACAGCCCATGGAATTCTCTAGACTACAATACTGGAGTGGGCAGCTTTTCCCTTCTCCAGGGGATCTTCCCAACCCAAGAATCGAACTCAGATCTCCTGGCATTCCAGGTGGATTCTTTACCAGCTGAACCACAGGGGAAGATCAAGAATACTGAAGTCTATCCCTTCTCCAGCAGATCTTCCTGACCCAGGAATTGAACCTGGGGTCTCCCGCATTGCAGGTGGATTCTTTATCAACTGAGCTACCAAGAAAGCCCTGATATCATTTAGGTAAGATCATATGGAAAATCTGAAGAAACTTTTTGTTCAGCTTGATAGTTGTACCTATCCTCTGGAAAATACTCAATAATCATGGTGGGGGGTGGAGGCTTCCCAGGTGGCTCAATTTTAAAGAATTCACCTGCCAATGCAGGAGAGTCAGGTTCTATCTCTGGGTCAGGAAGATCCCCTGGAGAAGGAAATGACAACCAACTTAAATGGCAACCAACTCCAGTATTCTTGCCTGGGAAATCCCATGGACAGAGGAGCCTGGCAGGCTACAGTCCATGGGGTTGCAAAAAGTCAGACACAGCTGAGTGCACACACACATCAATCATCAGAAAGTATTCATATACAGAGTAAAGGATGTTCACAGAAATATTTTGAGGAAGATAGGGTCAAATGTGATTTTTTCTATTCTATGAAAGGAAGCCCAGAAGAAACTCATGGAGACTTGTTCAAGGTCTCAGAACCCAGCCAAGGTAGAAACAAGACACGAATTTAGGCCCCCCATCCAGCACCCTTCTCTTCCCATTATATATCCTTGGGGTGGCAGAGCTTTTGTTCTCACACATTTTCCCTCCTTTTGCTTCAGATCTTTGTTATTGTTAAATGCATTTTTATTGAAATATAATTGCTGTACACAATCTTTGTTGTTTTTAATTGAACTATTACAATACTTGAATCCCTACCTAGATCCCATCATCCTTTCTCCCTTTCCAGAGATAACCACTCTCCTTAACTCTGAATTTGTCATTTCCACATATATTTGATAGTTTCCATTACTAGACTATATACACACACAAATAAATTCCCTAGTGGTTCAGATGGTAAAGAATCTACCTGCAATGCAGAAGACCTGGGTTCGATCCCTAGGTTGGGAAGAACCTTGGATAAAGGAATGTCAAATTCACTCAGTATTCTTGCCTGGACAGAAGAGCCTGGCGGGCTATAGTTCATAGGTTCACAAAGAGTTGGACATGAATAGCAACTAATACATCCTGTTTTGTAGATTTCAAAATCACTTCTATTATTCCACAACTTTTTTATATTTTAATTTTTATTAAAAAATTTTAATTATGAAAATGTGATAACACATTTATAGGAGACTTGGAAAATGCAGAACAAAATTACATATAGTTCCACTATATATTACAATTGTTTAAGTAGATAAAGATTTTTAGTTGGAGTTTCATAGCCAAACTCTCAGAAATTAATAGAATGAATGTAGAGAGAAGAGGAAGAATATAGTAGAACTGAAAAGCATTATGAACCAATTCGATATACTTAAGATTTACACAACTTTCACACAACAGCAGGATACAAATTCTATTCAAGTTCCCATAGACTATAAACTAGGAGACCCTGGGACATATCCAGAAATATAAGAGCAGCTGCAGAAACTTCATGGTCTAAAGGTATTGAAATCCACAACTTGCTTTCTTCTTTCCATAATCATTTTTGAGCTTTGTCCATACATTAGTCCTAATTCATTCATTTAAGCTGCTACTGGTATCCCAAAACTCATCCCTTTTCAACAGCCAAAAGCCATGCTGAAAGTCCAACGTTTCCCTTCTTTCCACCCTGAGAACTGGGCATCAGAAAATGGGACCAGATGGGCCCAGTGACTTCTCCTGGGCTTCCAGCAGGCTCATCCCCTGCTACGTTACAGCCTTTACTAATTTCCATTGGGGCTTATCCCAAGTGATTGGATTAATGAGACTGTTGATATTGTCATTTTACTGCCATCTTTGTAATTAGTTCTCAGTGGAAATTGTTCTAGTCATGATCCTTCTCAGTAGGAAGAAGTCAAGACCAAATTCTGGGAATAGAGCTTTTCGAAACTACATGAAGCAGGAAATTTGAAATGGAAACTGACTCATTCCTAGTTGAGAAGACCACTGAAACCAGTAAGTAAAACTAAAGTAAAAGTTGTGGTTTGGGATTGTTGGGAAAGCATGTGTATGTAGAGATGCCATTTTCTAAAAATGTTCTGATGAAATAATTAAACAAAACAGTCATTATTTGAACACTCATTTGGGGGGAAAACCCTAGAAATTCTATGGCATAGCAATGGAATAAAATGGCTTTTTTCTTGAAATAGATGCTCATGGTCCGTGCTTCCCTTTAATGCTGCAGTCAGCCTTACTGATAGCTATTTACAAGCCCATCCCCCCCTATTGCAAATTTCATGATGTTGGAGTCCATTGCTCGCTGGAGCCTGGCATACGGAGCTCGATTTGTCAAATGAACTGGTGAGTAAACACAGAAAAGTAGCACCAGTGAAGTCCTATTGGCATTTAAAAATCTCCTAGAGGATGTCCATGGGAAGAAGAATCACGCCAAGCCACCAAAATGGCTACAGAGCAAGCTCAGATACTGCAACTACAAAAAGAAGGGGCAGAAGCACTTCTATAGAGTGAAGAAGCCAAGTCCATTCACTCAGCAAACACCAGCTGAGTACAGGGCCTGAGGAGAACAGAAATGGTCTAAAAGGAAGGAAGGAAATAGTTACAGAACATCGACTTTCAAAGCTTATTAGATACAATATTTATCACACAGAAGAGCAAGTACCATCTCTATCTACTTACAAAGATACCAAGTCTCAGAGAGGCTGCCTACATAACCACTACCATTTAGCTCATCAGTAGTAAACCCAGGGGACTTCCCTGGTGGTCCTGTTGGTTAAGAACATGCTTTCTAGTGCAGGGGACACAGGTTCAATCCCTGGTTGGGGCACTGAGATTCCACATGCCACAGGGCAACTGAGCCTATGTGCTGCAATGAAGACCCAGTGCCTCCAAACTGAAAATAAACAGGTAGCAAGCCCAGGATGCAAGCTTATTTCCATCTGATCTGAAAGCCAATGGACTTCCATAGAAACATGGCATCTCCCCAAGGCGAGGGATGGTTCCTGACTTTGAGGATCTTATGGTCCAATAAGAGAGATTATTTTGGCTTAAAAAGACTAATTAGAAAATAAACACAAACAAGAGATTGAGATTTCAGCATTCCTTACATTCAGTTGTAGTAGTCAATCAAGTTAATTTCAGCCTATTACATTTTGCCTACAATTTTTTTTCATATCTGCTAGAAAAACACCGTGTCAATGTTCTCAGTTCTTCTGTGTCGTCTACCTAGGATACTTTCTTTACTAACCGCACTCGACCACGTGGCTTACAAGTTTGTCATGGACAGGTTCACTTTGGGATCACCCAGAATCTGAAACCCTGTCCAACATCTGGCGAACTCCCAACCTGATTAATTTTAGTGAAAGGCAGAGCCCACCTTCCACTATAGAGGCCAAAAATGTCAACTGCTCTTGTTAAGTAATTAGCCTCCAACTAATAAAAATAAATGAAAAAAACAAATTGTCAACTGCTCACCTTCTGCCTCCCTTGCAGCTAGAACACAGCCCACGCTCTGCCAGTCAGGCACACTCACCCCAGACTTGGAAATACAAGTAAGTGAGCAAAGAAGCAAAGATCACAGATTATTCTGTCTGGAAGTTTAATAAGATTGAGGCACTAGGGTGAAACTGAGCAGAACTCTGTGAGGCTTTCTGTGTCCCCCACCTGTTTTTAGGTAACAGACCCCAGCCTCCATGAACTTCCCTGAGTTCCAAAGGGCAGATTCCAACAGCTGCTACTAATCATGCAAGAGAAGGAATGCAGAGACAAGGGAGAAGCAGCCAATAGTGCAGCCTTGGGCAGGCTCCTGGTTCTACCTACCTACCAAAACCCCCAACAAATGGAAGATGTTAACATTCTTCATGCCAGAGAAGACCACCTGAGGCCAGATTAAAGGAACCAGAGAAGCTCATCATGAGATTAACTGAGACCAGGTTAAAGGATGCAGACCCTGCACACACTCTAATCTTATCAGCAACCCCACAACTGAACCATTGCTATAAAACTCCTCACCAGGAAAAAAAAAAAACCAAAAAAAAAAACTCCTCACCAGATCCTCCCAGGTTGGGACACACAGCTTTGGAGGGCAGGAGCCTGCTGTGTCCCCCTGTGCCTGAAGCTTCTACTTCACTGGAAACTTGCTCTCTGAGATTCAGTTCAGCACCAGGGCACAGAGGCCGAGTTTGAAGCATCAGTAGTAGCTTAAACAATAAAGGCTTAAATTGTATCATATTTTTTAAAAATCATGTGATCCAGTCCCATCATTTCATGGCAAATAGATGGGGAAAATGGAAACAGTGACAGACTTTATTTTGGGGGGCTCCAAAATCACTGTTGACAGTGACTGCAGCCATGAAATTAAAAGACGCTTGCTCCTTGGGAGAAACGTTACAACAAACCTAGACAGTATTAAAAAGCAGAGACATCACTTTGCTGACAAAGCCCTGTATAGTCAAAGCTATGGTTTTTTTCAGTAGTCATGCACAGATGTGAGAGTTTTACCATAAAGAAGATAGAGCACCGAAGAAGTGATGCTTTCAAACTGTGGTGCTGGAGGAGACTTTTTTTTTTCGGTTGTCCTGGGTCTTTGTCACTGTGTGTCGGCTTTCTCTAGTTGTGACGAGCAGGGGCTACTCTCTAACTGTGGGGCATGGGCTTCTCACTGTGGTGGCTTCTCTTGTTGTGGATCACAGGGTCCAGTGTGTGCCGGTTCCATAGTTGTGGCACTCAGGCTTCGGTGCCCCTCAGCAGGTGGGATCTTCCCAGACCAGGGATTGAGCCCAGGTCCCCTGCACCGGCAGGTGGATTCTTAACCATTAGACCACCAGGGAAGTCCTGGAGTCTTGAGAGTCTTTTGGACAGCAAGGAGACCAAACCAGTCCATCCTAAAGGAAATCAACCCTGAATATTCATTGGAAGGACTGATGCTGAAGCTAAAACTCCAATACTTTGGCCACTTGATGTAAAGAGCCAACTCATTGGAAAAGACCCTGATGCTGGGGAAGACTGAAGGCAGGAGGGGAAAGGGGCCACAGAGGATGAAATGGTTGGATGGCATCATGGACTCAATGGACATGAGTTTGAGCAAACTCCAGGAGATAGTGAAGGACAGGGAAGCCTGGCGTGCTGCAGTCCATGGATTCACAAAGACTCTGACACAACTGAGCAACTGAACAACAACATTAAAAAAAGAACTCTGGAAATCAGAATGTCAGGGTTGGTATAGAAATCCAATGAGGCTGAAAGCACAGGCCCCTTCTTCATGTCCTGCCCTTCCATCCTTACTCATCACCGCATTGTTACAAGGTAGCTATTGCAGCTCTAAGCACTCTAAGCATCTTGTCTGCCTTAAGGAAGGGAGAGGGAAGAGATGGGATCCATCATACATTCTTTTTATTAGAAAAGCGAAGCATTGCTCTGATAAAGCAAGACTCATCCTAAAGCAATGAATCCATCATGACTCATTACTTGCAGTTGGACAATCCCTCCCACTCCCACCCCTCCAACAAAATTTGAGTTCCTTTAGCTAGAAAGAAAAGTCCAAAGGAAAGTGGGTTGACTGTTTATCAATCAACCAGCTGTGTGTACCAGTCACTCCATTAGTCCAGCCAATGTCTCCGTATCTGACCAGTCACAGTTGAGTTCAAAGTCCAGGATCTCAGACCCAAACATGCCTTCTCAAGGTCTGGTGACCTGGAAGCTTTGAAACCACACTGTGTAATTCACTCAGTAGAATTCACCCAGTAAACAGTGACAGGGAAGGCAGAGAATAAGTGAATCGGCATCGTCCAGAAAAGAGGAGAACAGAAAGCACAAAGCAGGCACCCGTCCTAATTCCTGCCGTTTGCCACTGAATGGGGTAGATATTCTGGTTGGCCAAAGAGTGAGCTCCTTGGTGGGTTAATCCAGAAGTCCCAGGTTCTGCTTTTGGAATGCGCCTCTTTGTCCGCTGGCCTCTGTGATCGCTTGTCCTGGTGTCTGAGAGAAACTTCCAGGCCAGTTGTCTTCACAGCCTCCTCTAAGAGGTGCCTTGCAGAAGACAGCCTTCTGGGGGGTATACGGCTTTCACAGTCTTTTTAAAATTGAAGCAAGTAATTTTTACTATTATGAGTAAGAGTACTGTGTACATTCTGTGCAAGTTTTTCTATGGATATCAGAGACAATTTTTCACTTAAGAGACTGGAAAAGATCAAAAACTTTGATAACAGGCTACATCGGCAAGCCAGTGCAGGCAGGCACTTTCTTTTTTTTTTTTCAGGCACTTTCATATATATGCTGACAGGAGCATAAACGGCAGCTCCTTCCACGGAGGGCAATTTGACTAAATATATTACTCATATGTACATATGAGTAATTGTGTGATATATATAGCTAGCTATCTATATACATTTGGCTATATACATACACATTACTCATGCGATATCTTTTGACTAATTTCACTTCTAGGAATTGATCATACCAATGAATTCACATAAATAAAATGATATTTCTCTAAGATTACTCACTGCAGCTGTGCTTCTTAAGCACAGGATTAAAAACCACCTAAATGACAGTCAATAAACGACAGTTAAAGAAAGCATGGTACACCCATATGATGACATCCTATGCAACTATAAAAAGAAAAAGAATGAAAGAATGAAAAAGCTCTTACTTTAGGTCTCTTAGAAACAAGGTTGAATTTTAAAAACAGGTGCAGAACAGTGTGTACAGGACACTAAATTTCTTCTATGTCAGAATGAAAGGAAAGTGACAGATCTCTGGGAGGACACACAAGTAACAGATAACAAAAGATGCCTGCTGGGAAGGGTTTGGGTGGTTCTGAACACGGGTGGGAGTAAGACTTTTTTACTGTGTTTCCATTCTTTTGTATTTGAGCCATATGAACATGCTAGCTATTTAAATTTTTTAAATTGAAGTCTAGCTGATTTACAACGTGGTGTTCGCTTCAGGTATACATCAAAGAGATTCAAAAGAATATTTATATATTCTTTTCCAGATTCTTTTCCCATATAGGTTATTACAAGAAACTGTATATAGTTTCCTGTGCTATACAATAAATCCCCTGGAGAAGGAAATGGCAACCCACTCCAGTATTCTTGCCTAGGAAATTCCGTGAGGAGCCTGGAGGGCTACAGTCCACGGGGTCACGAAACAGACACAACTTAGTGACTAAACAACAATACAGTAAATCTTAGTTGTTTATTTTCTACATAATAGATTGTATCTGTTAATCCCAAACCCCTAATTTCTCTCTCTCTGCTACTCCCCCTTTGGTAAACATAAATTTGTTCTCTATGTATGTGAGTCTATTTCTGTTCTGTAAATAATCCATTTGTATATTTTTTTAAGATTCCACATATAATTGATATCATATGATACTTGTCTTTCTCTGACTTACTTCACTTAATATGATAATCTCTAGATACACCCATGTTGCTGCTGATGGCATTATTTCGTTCTTTTTTATGTTAACATTCCATTGTATATTCCACATCTTTATCCATTCATCTGTTGATGGACATTTAGGTTGTTTTCATGTCTTGGCTACTGTAAATAGTTGTTCTATGAACACTGGGCTACATGCATCTTTTCCAATTAGTTTTTGTCTTTTCTGGATATAAATCCAGAAGTAAAACTTCAGTTCAGTTCAGTCACTCAGTCGTGTCCCCACGGACTCTTTGCAACCCCATGGACTGCAGCATGCCAGGCTTCCATCATCAACTCCTGGAGCTTGCTCAAACTCATGTCCATCAAGTCAGTGATGCCATCCAACCATCTCATCCTCTGTCATCCCCTTCTCCTCCTGCCTTCAATCATTCCCAGCATCAGGGTCTTTTCCAGTGAGTCAGCTCTTCACATCAGGTGGCCAAAGTATTGGAGTTTCAGCTTCAGCATCAGTCCTTCCAATGAATATTCAGCAGTGATTTCCTTTAGGATGGACTGGTTGGACCTCCTTATGGTCCAAGGGACTCTCAAGAGTCTTCAACACCACAGTTTAAAAGCATCAATTCTTTGGTGCTCAGCTTTCTTTATTGTCCAACTCTCACATCCAAACATGACTACTGGAAAAACTATAGCTTTAAATAGGTGGACCTTTGTTGACAAAGTGATGGCTCTGCTTTTTAATATGCTATCTAGGTTGGTCATAACTTTTTTCCCAAGGGGCAAGCATCTTAATTTCATGGCTGCAGTCACCATCTGCAGTGATTTTGGAGCCCAAAAAATAAAGTCTGTCACTGTTTCCATTGTTTCCCCATCTATTTGCCATGAAGTGATGGGACCAGATGCCATGATCTTCATTTTTTGAATGTTGAGTTTTAAGCCAACTTTTTCACTCTCCTCTTTCACTTTCATCAAGAGGCTTTTTAGTTTCTCTTTTCTTTCTGCCATAAGGGTGGTATCATCTGCATATCTGAGGTTATTGATATTTCTCCTGGCAATCTTGATTCCAGCTTGTGCTTCATCCAGTCTGGCATTTCACATGATGTACTCTGCATATATATATCAGAGTATGTTGGAACCGGGTGACAATATACAGCCTTGATGTTCTCCTTTCCCAATTTGGAACCAATCTGTTGTTCCATGTCTGGTTCTAACTGTTGCTTCTTGACCTCAAATACAGATTTCCCAGGAGGCAGGTAAGGTGGTCAGGTATCCCCATCTCTTGAAGAATTTTCCACAGTTTGTTGGGAACCACACAGTCAAAAGCTTTGGTGTAATCAATAAAGCAGAAGATGTTTTTCTGGAATTCTCTTGCTTTTTCTATGACCCAACAGAGTAAAACTACTAAAAGCTAATAATGAAAATTTTAAATTAAAAATTTGATAGGCCAATGTTTATGGCAGCATTATTTACAATTGCTATAGGACAGAAATTACCCAAAGGTCCAAATGAATGATCTAACAAAATGTGGTCTATCCACACAATGGGGTATTATATAGCCTTAAAAAGGAAAGAAATTCTCCACGTGCTACAACATGGATGAACCTTGAGACATGATGATGAATATAACAAGCTGGTCAGAAAAGGATGAGCGCTGTATGATTCCACTTACATGAGGAACCTAGAGTAGTCACACTCATAGACAGAAAGTAGAGATGGGGTTACCACAGACTGGAAGGAAGGGGAAGAAGGGCTGTTTTTACAAGCACATAATTTCAGCTGGGGAAGATGAACATTTCTGGAGATGGATGGTGGTGATGGTTACACAACAGTGTGAATGCACTTAATGCCACTGAACCACACGCTTTAAAATGGTTGAAACCATATATATAACTGAATCACTTTTCTTTACACCTGAAACTTAAACAGTATTGTAAATCAACTATAATCCAGTAAAATTTTTTAAAATAAATAAATTTCTAAAAGGTCAAAGTAGCCTATTTTATGTTATGAATATTTTACCACAACAAGAAATTTTTAAATTTGGTAGCCCATATGAAAAGTCATTGAAGAATTATACACTTTAAAAGTATAAATTATATCTCAATAAAATTTTTTTTAAAGCCTGGAGGCTTCCAATTTATTTGCTTCTGCTCATGTAAGTATGAGTTCACAATCAAAGATTTTGCTTAAACAGAAACTATAGCCTGAAAAATTGTACCTTTTACATAAAACCTCCTATGTTCTACCCATTGCTCTAGTCCAGAATTTCTTAAACTGTGGTCCCTGGACCACCAGCAGCAGCAGCATCTGGGAACTTCTAGAAATGTCCATTATCAGGCCCCACTCCAGACCAACTGAATCTAAAACTCTAGGTGCAGGGCCCAGCAATTTGGGTTTTAACCAACCCTGCAGGCGATGCCAACGCTTGAGAAGCATGTCCCTAGCATGACCTATGACTGATGATGACTGGGATACAGAGCCTTGTATTAATGAAGACAGGCACTGGACTGCTCTTAATTGAAGCCAAGAACTAACAAGGGCTTAAGCAGATGGTTTATCTCTCTCCCACATAAGACAGCAAGGAGATCAAACCAGTCAATCCTAAAGGAAATCAACCCTGACTATTCATTGAAAGGACTGAAGCTAAAGATCCAATACTTTGGCCACCTAATCCAAACAGCCCACTCATTGGAAAACACCCTGATGCTGAGAAAGACTGAGGGCAGGAGGAGAAGGGGGCGACAGAGGATGAGCTGGTTGGAGGGCATCACTGACTCCATGGACATGAGTTTGAGCAAACTCTGGGAGACAGTGAAGAACAGGGAAGCCTGGCATGCTGCAGTCCATGGGGTGGCAGAGTCAAATACAACTTAGCCACTGAACAACAGCAACATGTTAAGTTCAGAGGTGTGGTGTCGTGGTTCTGCTCTGTTCACTGGAGATCTGAGCCCCTACCATTCTGCTATAACACACTTGGCTTTTATTTTTCTATTTTTTAATTGAGATATATTGATGTACACTGTAATTTACAGGCGACAACATAGCAACTCACAATTTTTAAAGGTTATACTCCTTTTGTAGTAATAAAATATTGGCTATGTTCTCTGTGCTGCTTAATATATCCTTGTAGCTTATTTATTTTATACATAGTAGTTTGTGCCTCTTCATCCCTACCCCTGTCTTGCCCCTCCCTTCTTACCTCTTCCCAGTGGAAACCATTAGTTTGTTCTCTATATCTGTGAGTCTCTTACCTTTGGGTTGTACTCACTAGTTTGCTGTATTTTTCAAATTCCACAGACAAGTGTTATACAGTAATTGTCTTTGTCTGGCCTATTTTACTTAGCATAATACCCTCCAACTCCACCCAAGTTGCTGCAAATGGCAAAATGGCATTCTTTTTTATGAATGAGTAGTACACAGCCATTAAAATGTTAAGTAGTACTCACTTGACTTTTAACCGAAGGTCACCTCATGATCTGAAATGGGGAGTGCAGTGTCATCATTACAACTAAGTGCAGCCAGAAAAATGGAAAAAAGGAACAACAAAAAACCAAACAAACTATAAAACTGAATTAGCTCTCTTTAAAATAGCCTCTCCAACAGTGTGAAGATTTCTTAAAAAACTGAAAATAGAACTGTCATATGACCCAGCAATCCCACTGCTGGGCATACATACGGAGGAAACCAGATCTGAAAGAGACACGTGCACCCCAGTGTTCATTGCAGCACTGTTTACAATAGCCAGGATATGGAAGCAACCTAGATGTCCACCGGCAGATGAATGGATAAGAAAGTTGTGGTACATATACACAATGGAATATTACTCAGCCATTAAAAAGAATGCATCTGAATCAGTTCTAATGAGGTGGATGAAACTGGAGTCTATTATGCAGAGTGAAGTAAGCCAGAAAGAAAAAACACCAATACAGTTTACTAATGCATATATATGGAATTTAGAAAGATGGTAACGATGACCCTAAATGCAAGATAGCAAAAGAGAAACAGATGTAAAGAACAGACTTTTGGACTCTGTGGGAGAAGGTGAGGGTGGAATGATTTGTGAGAATAGCATTGAAACATGTATATTATCATATATGAAACGGATTGCCAGTCCAGGTTTGATGCATGAGACAGGGTGCTCAGGGCTGGTGCACTAGGATGACCCTGAGGGATGGGATGGGGAGGGAGGTGGGAGGGGAGTTCAGGATGGGGGACACATGTACACCCAAGGCTGATTCATGTCAATGTATGGCAAAAACCACATTGTAAAGTAATTAGCCTTCAATTAAAATAAATAAATAAAATAGCCTCTCCAGAAATTCTCATGTCTCACTGACAAAACCAAAATCCCAGGTTCATAGCTACCAAGGGGGCTGAGAAATGTAGTCCTAGAAAGCATTGTACTCTGCAATGTGATACTAAAGAAGAATGTAAAATGGATTTGGGGATAAATAACCTTTAATCTCACTAATAGTGGTTAAGGCTTCTGCTGACATTGGCTTCTGCTTGGCATACCAATTGGCGCTCCCAACCCCTCCAGGCTCCAAATCATAGAAATTTCAGTTAATGTAGGCATCAGGCTACAGGAAAAGAAGATCTCTCTTTAAAAAGTTCTATTTTCTTTTCTCTCTCCTCTGAATTATTCCTTCTTTTGTAGGACTATGCTGAAATCTAGATGGAGAGGAATAACACAATATAGCATCCATGGACTTCCCTGGTGGTCCAGTGCTTGGGAATCTGCTTGCCAATGCAGGGGACACAGGTTTGATCACTGGTCTGGGAAGATTCCACATGAAAAGTGAAAGCCACTCAATCATGTCCAACTCTTTGCAACCCCATGGACTATATAGTCCATGAAATTCTCCAGGCCAGAATACTGAAGTGGGTAGCATATCCCTTCTCTGGAGGATCTTCCCAACCCAGGGATCAAACTGAGGTCTCCTGCATTGCAGGCGAATTCTTTACCAGCTGAGCTACCAAGGAAGCCAAGATTCCATATGCCTCAGAGCAACTAAAACAATGCTCAAAATTCTCCAAGCCAGGCTTCAATAGTACGTGAACTGAGAACTTACAGATGTTCAAGCTGGATTTAGAAAAGGCAGAGGAACCAGAGATCAAATTGCCAACATCCGTTGGATCATTGACAAAGCAAGAGAGTTCCAGAAAAACATCTACTTCTGCTTTATGGACTACGGCAAAGCCTTTGACTGTGTGGATCATAACAGACTATGGAAAATTCTTCAAGAGATGGGAATACCTGACTACCTTACCTGCCTCTTGAGAAACCTGTATGCAGGTCAGGAAGCAACAGTTAGAACTGGACATGGAACAACAGACTGGTTCCAATTCGGGAAAGGAGTACATCAAGGCTGTATATTGTCACCCTGCTTATTTAACTTATATGCAGAGCACATTATGTGAAATGCCGGGCTGGATGAAGTACAAGCTGGAATCAAGATTGCCGGGAGAAATATCAATAACCTCAGATATGCAGATGACACTACACTTATGGCAGAAAATAAAGAACTAAAGAGCCTCTTGATGAAAGTGAAAGAAGAGAATGAAAAAGCTAGCTTAAAACTCAACATTCAAAAAATGAAGATCATGGCATCTGGTTCCATCATTTCATGGCAAATGGATGGGGAAACAATGGAAACAGTGACAGACTTTATTCTGGGGGCTCCAAAATCACTGCAGATGGTGACTGCAGCCATGAAATTAAGATGCTTGCCCCTTGGAAAAAAAGTTATGACCAACCTAGATAGCATATTAAAAAGCAGAGCCATCACTTTGCCAACAAAGGTCCACCTATTTAAAGCTATAGTTTTTCCAGTAGTCGCGTTTGGATGTGAGAGTTGGATGATAAAGAAAGCTGAGTGCCGAAGAATTGATGCTTTTGAACTGTGTTGTTGAAGATTCTTGAGAGTCCCTTGAACTGTAAGGAGATCAAACCAATCAATCCTAAAGGAAATCACTGCTGAATATTCATTGGAAGGACTGATGCTGAAGCTCCAATACTTTGGCCACCTGCTGTGAAGAACTGACTCATTGGAAAAGACCCTGATGCTAGGCAAGATTGAAGGCAGGAGGAGAAGGGGACGACAGAGGATGAGATGGTTGGATGGCATCACTGACTCAATGGACGTGAGCTTAAGCAAACTCCAGGAGTTGGTGATGGAGAGAGAAGCCTGGTGTGCTGCAGTCCACGGGGTTGCAGAGTTGGACATGACTGAACTGAACTGACTAAACCCATGTACCACACCTACTGAAGCCCTCGTGCCTAGAGCCCATGCTCGGCAACAAGAGAAGCCACTGGAACAAAAAGCCTGTGCACTGCAGCTAGAGAGTAGCCCCCACTCACTGCAACGGGAGAAAATCCACACACAGCAACAAAGACCCAGCACACCCAAAAATAAATAAATAAAAATTAAAAAACATTATATAGTATCCTGAACTTCCCCTACTATGTGCCCCAATCCTAGAGCCCCAGGGCTCAGAGAGAGAGCCACCCACACTTCATGGAAGCAGCAATACCACTTGGCCTGCCTCATGACCCTGTGTGTCCCATGTTGTTTCAAGTGCCTGGGCCAGGCTGGGACGCTCTATGGGGGCCATGGCAAACCAAGATAGAGAATCTTAGCAGAAGCCCCACAGTTGTGGAGCAAAGCCATATCCCCTTTCTAGCACATAACCAGCTTTCTTTTGAGGAAGAGAAGACCTAATGGTGGGCCCCAGGAGGCCATGTCAATGGAGTATCTATGAACTAGATTCTCTAAACTACTGAGCAGCCGTCACATCCAGAGAACCCAGCACCTACAAAAGAAAGCAGTATATACAGGACTGAACCGAGCAACTGCGAGCCAGGGTTCTTGATGTCTAAGAGGGATGTTACAGGTAAGAAAGGAAGACTGGGGTGAGCCATGTGATACAGGATAAGAGTTGAAGACATCAGTATGAACCATGTTAGTATTATTATATTAATAGATACAGATATATAATATAGTTGGGAAGATATGGAACAACTGTAGATATGTGTACTCACATGGATTAATATTAATATATACACATGTATTCCCCAGCTCTGTTCACAAAAAAGCCAATACCCAAGTAGCACCAAGAACGCCTAGCTCCCAAATCTTGTTATCTAAATACCATTTCCCAGGACTTCCCTGGCAGTCCAGTGGTTAATACTCTGTGCTTCAAATGCAGGGGCTGTGGGTTCAATCCCTGGTTGGGGAACTAAGATCCTACATGTGGCCAAAAAATATATAACTGAATGAATGAATACCACTTCCCTGCCTAGGCCTGAGGAATGGAAAACACAAGATGAGTCTGGAGTATCTTGTCATGCCAAAAAGTAAGAAATTGTTTTTAAAAAATAAGAGAAGTCACGTCAATGGTCAAAGCTGGAACAATTTGGGTAATGAGATAAATATAACACTGGATTATAATCCAAAGTGAATCATTTCGCAAATAAATGGGAAAGAAGAAACAAATTGTCCTGAGAGAATCATTACAAATAATTTATGTAGATGATGTCCCCTGCAGGAGGTGGAGCTGAATCCATGACTCATCCTTTACCCCCATATCCTCCACCCCAAGTGTGGACCAGATTTATAACTGATTCCAAACATCACTGTGTTGAAAGAGGGAAAAGGTAACTTGAGACCGAAGAAACCCAGCAAGCTCGACTTTGATCAAGGTTAACCACCAGTGATAGATCATGTTGATATCATGTATCCTGTTGTATGATGTGACAAGAAGCATGCTTCTCCTCTTAGGTACTCTTCTCTGACCAAGCCTAACCATAAGAAAAACATCAGACAAAAACTTAATTAAGAAGCATTCTGCAAACTACACTATCAGTACTCCTCAAAACTGTCAAAATGATGGGGGCAAAAAGAGACTATTACAGACCTGCTATAGAATGAATGTTTATGCCTCCTCCTAAAATTCTCATGCTGAAATCCTAACACCAAGGTGATGATATTATAAAGTAGGGCCTTTGGGTGGAGATTAGGTCATGAAGGCGGAGACCCCATGAATGAGATTCAGTTCAGTTGCTCAGTCCAACAAGTCCTCCATAAAAGAGATTCCACAGAGCTCCCCTGCCCCTTCTGCCACCTGAGAACACAGCAAAAAGATAGCCATCTTTGACCAGGAAACACACCAAATCCACTAATGCCTTGACTCTTGGACTACCCAACCTCCAGACTATGAGAAAAAAAAAAATTATTTGTTTACAAGCTGTCCAGTCTATGGCATCTTGTTATAGGAGCCTGATCAGAAGTCAAGATTGAAAGAAACTATGGAGACGTAATGAATAAATGCAAGGTGGTAGCCAAGATTGGATGCTGGGAGAGAAAAGGTACATTAGTTTAAAAACTAATGAGATCTGAATAATGTCTAGTATAAATACACTAATTACTAGTTTATTAGTCATTAATGTGGCAGTGCCGATTTTGTATGTTTGGCAAATTCACCACTGTTACAGAGATGTTAACAATAAAGGAAACTGAGAGAGGGGTAAACCAGCACCCTCTGTACTAGCTTGGCGAGTTTTCTGTTCATCCAACATTGTTAGTTAAATTCAGAAACAGCTTGTCAAAACAACCTGACTCACCTAAATCTGCCTAGGGAACTCCTTCTCCCAGGTATTCCCATAAGTATGTCTTTCAGATCCCTGCCCAAACACCACCTTATCAAGGAATCTTTCTTTGACCATCCTATTAAAAATAGCAAACCCTAACTCTAGGGTAGGGTGACCCTACCGGATTACTCTAACCTGCTTTTTCTCCCTGGCACTTATCACCACCTAAGACTCTACATGTAGCTTATTGGTTTATTTTCTTCCTTCCCACCTCCCCCAACCAGAATTTTCCATGAGGGCAGGAAATTTTGTTCACTGCTGAATCCTAAGCACCTGGATGAGTACCTAATTTACAGTAGCACTCAATAAACATTTTTCAGATGAGTGAATGATTGAATGAACCTCTTTTAAGCTATTTAATTGGGTTTTCTATGACATGCAGACAAAAGCATCCTAAATAATATGCATAAACAGTGGTTTAAGTCAATGGAGAGCAAGAGCCACCTGACACAGGCAGGGTCACCATGACTTCAGACTCTCAAGAATGACGATGTTGGTCACCCTATGAAAAGGCATCACTTGACCGACAAAGGTCCGTCTAATCAAATCTACAGTTTTTCCAATAGCCATGTATGGATGTGAGAGTTGGACCATAAAGAAAGCTGAACATCAAATAATTGGTGCTTTTGAACTGTGGTGTTAGAGAAGACTCTTGAGAGTCTGTCTCTTGGACTGCCAGTAGATCAAACCAGTCAATCCTAAAGGAAATCAGTCCTGAATATTCATTGGAAGGACTGATGCTGAAGCTCCAATACTTTGGCCACCTGATGTGAAGAACTGACTCTTTGGAAAAGACCCTGATGCTAGGAAAGATTGAAGGCGGGAGGAGAAGGGGACGATATAGGATGAGGTGGTTGGATGGCATCACTTACTCAATGGATGTGGATTTAAGCAAGCTTCAGGAGTTGGTGATGGACAGAGAAGCCTGATGTGCTTCAGTCCATGGGGTCACAAAGAGTCAGACACAACTGAGCAACTGAACTGAGGCTGACGGAAAGGCAAGGGCTTCCTTGATGGCTCAGTGGGAAAGAATGCACGTGTCAATGCAGGAGACACAGGTTTGATCCCTGGTCAGGTAGATTCCCTGGAGAAGGAAATGGCAACCCACTCCAGTGTTCTTGCCTGGGAAATCCCATGGACACAGGAGCCTGGCAGACTACAGTCCATGGAGTTGCAGAGTCAGACACGACTGGGCAACTCAACAACCACCACCACCATGCATCAGGCACTGTTTCAAATGCTTATCTATATTACCTAATAAAATCCTCAGACCAGTGGACACAGCAGGGTAAGGAGAAGGTGGGATGAATTGAGAAAGTAGCACTTACCTATATACACCACCATGTGTAAAATAGCTAGCTAGTGAGAATCTGCTATATATCAGAAGGATCCCAGCCTAGCCGTCTGTGATCACCTGAAGGGTGGGACTGGGGGTGGTGGGAGGGAGGCTCAAGAGGGAGGGGATATATATACATTTCCAAAAGCAATATATATATTGCTTTACAAGGTATACACACACACACACACAAACACACAAACATAGTTATGACTGATTTGCATTGTTGTATGGCAGAAACCAACACAACCTTGTAAAGCAATTATCCTCCAATTAAAAAATTTAAAAAATAATTAAATCTTTACAGCAACCCTACAAGATAGGTACTATTAGTCTCCTCCTTTTACAGATGAGGAAACTGAGTCACAGGGATGTTACATAATTTAACAAAAGTCATACAGTTAGTGAGTGGTAGACCTTAAATTTGTACCGAGTTTGACCCCAGAGTCCACACTTTTAACTGCTGCTCAATATTGTCCTCACTGTATTGACTATATGCAGAAAATTTCCTATCTTGTGGTTTCTGGTAGAAGTTAGAACCCAACCACCATTTATTTTAGAACCATTTTATTTTTAGAACCATATAACCAAAACATTCCAGAAATTCACCTCCCCGGGTCTGCTTGCAGGTCAGTCATGAGCTTAGAATCTAGACTCCATCATCTGAAGTCACTGCCCCAGACTCTAAGCCAGTGGGCATTTTGTATAGAAATAAAAATCACAGAGAATGTTTTCTGGAGGCAATGGCAATGTACCAGGACAGAACTCCTGAGTCACACGGCAACAAAACTATTACCCTGTCCAGTGTCTGTGATGCTGCCCACACAGGCAGCATTTGATGATGGAGTCATCTGGTCAGACAGACAGAACTAGTCTACGGCGGTAATTTTGACCCTGATTTCTGGTTATAAAGCCTCCAAGACTAGTTTTCCAAGCAACTTCCTCCATGTGCTTCTCTGAGCTACCCAATATCCTTTTTAAAAGAATGACTAGATTCTGCATAAATTCATTAATCTACAATATTTCTTTTTCTCTTTCTGACTTAGCAAACAGACATGTGGACACTTGAGGGGAAAGTGAGGGTGGGACGAATTGGGAGAGTATGACTGACAGACATACAGACACGACCATGTGTGAAATAGCTAGCTAGTGGGAAGCTGCTGCATGCCCCAGGGAGCTCAGCGTGGTGCTCTTGTGATGACCGAGAAGGAGGAGCTGGAGAGGGCGGTAGGCGGGAGGTCCAAGAGGGATGGGATATTTGTACACAAATGGCTGATTCACTTCATTGTACAGCAGAAGCTAACACAACCTTGTAAAGCAACTATATTCCAATAAAAAATGATTATTATCTTATTACTGGGTTTATATTTCTCCTTTTAAAATTGAGGTACAATTGACATTGAATGCATTTCAGGTGTACAAAATAAAGATTTGATATATGTATTTACTGCAAAATGATCACCACAGTAAATCTAGTTAACATCCATCACCTCACAGTCCTAATTGCTTTTTTTGAGATGAGAACTTTTAAGGTCTACTGTCTCAACAACTCTTAAATATATAATACTGAAATATTAACTATAGTCACCATTCAGTACATTACAGTCCCAGGACTTATTTATCTTATATCTGGAAATCTCTACCTTTGAACTACCTACACCCATTTCCCTTACTCTATACAACTCACCACTGGCAACCACCAATCTGTTCTGAGTTCCTTTTTCTTTTCAGAGTCTAATGAGTTGGCCAAAAAGTTCATCTAAGTTTTTCCATAAGGTGTTACAGAAAAACTCGAAAGAATTTTTTGGCCAACTCAATACATACAAAGTAGATCACACAGTATTTGTCTTGCTCTGTCTGACATTCCACTTAGCACAGGGCCTTCAAGGTCCATCCATCTTGTCACAAATGGCAAGATTTCCTTCTTTTTTTAATGGCTCATTAATAGTTCATTGTGTATATAGACCACATCTTCATCATCCATTCTTCCATCAATGGGCATTTCAGTTGTTTCCATGTCCTGGTTATTGTAAATAATGCTACAGTGAACACAGGAGTTCAGATATCTTTTCAAGATAGCAACTTTCTTTTCTCCAAATAAATACCTAGAAGCAGAATTGTTGGATGATACGGTGGTTCCATTTTTAATTTGTTGAGGAACCTCCATGCTGCTTTCCATCGTGGTGGCACCAATTTACATTCCCACCTATGGTGCACAAGGGTTTCTTTCCCAATAAGTGTATAAGAAATGACTTTGCTACTAATATCAAGCAGAATCAATTCTTGTTGCTGGCAATTAAGGACCTTGATATATAAGTCCTTTCCTGAGGATAAGAGACCCAGAAACATCTAGGCCCTAGTCACACCTAGTCATACCTGGGAAGCTGATGGCACAGTCACGACAGAAGTCTGTCAGTACAGGACTCATGTGGGTTGTGGTGCCTCTTGGATAGAGAACTTAAGCTCTGTTCTCCGCTGGCCTTCATCTGCATCTTGTGCAACAGACTGATGGAATGGTCACATGTAAACCTCTGTTCAGGAGGGCTAAGGACCCTGTGATGGTTCATTTTATGTGCCAACCCCACTGGACCACTAGGCACCCAGACATTTGCTTAAGTTGTATTCTGAGTGTGTCTATGAGGGTGGTTGGAGATATGATTACCATTATCAGGAGACAGAATATAGCAGATGGCCCACCCCAGTGTGGGTAGGCCACATCCAATTCACTGGGGGCCTGAAAAGAGCAAAAAGGCTGAGCAAGATAGAATTTGTTCTCTCTCTGAAGCTGTTCATACTGGAACATCAGTTTTCTTCTGCCTTTGGACTCAGATGGAGCTTACACCATTGACTCTCCTGGTTCTTAGGCCTTCAGACTACATCTCTTGGGACTTCTCAGCCTCCAGAATCGTGTGAGCCCGTTTCTTAACAATGAATGAATGAATGTTCTGTTTGTTCTGCTTCCCTGGAGAACCTTGACAATTACAGACCCTCTTGAGAGAGAAATGATCCTAGGTGAATAAGGAAATGTACTTGACCTAGTAAGGAAAGGAAGGGCAATTCTTTTTTTTAGTTTAACATTTATTTATTTATCTGACTGTGCCGGGTCTTAGCTGTGGCATGCGGGATATAGTTCCCTGACCAAGGATCAAACCCAGGTCCCCTGCATTGGAAGCACAGAGTCTTAGCCACTGGACCACCAGGGAAGTCCCAGAAAGACAATTCTTTAAGAGGAGTTGTTACACTTAACCAGGATCTCCTTGACTTTGGACAACTACAGATCACTCAATGAGCCAAATTTTAGGTCATTTCTAAAGAGAGCCATCGTAATTTTATTAATAAAAACTAGATCTGTAAAATCAATACCACTTATTTCATATCAATTGGAAAAGTGGAGAGCTTGAAATATTTAATTCTTTGACTTGATGACAAAGTTTGTGCCACCAGATTCCACACTGACTTGGTTTCTCCTCTCTACTTTTTTCTACCTAATTATAAAACTCTAAGTCCCAATTATAAGTTATTGAGAATGGCAGGAAGAGTTTGGCTCTGTGAGATAATGCTAGGTATTTGGGTTGAACAGGGACACGGAAATCATGAAGGGATGACTCACTGAAGACTTCTTTCAGCTTTGCATCAGATGCTCAGTCAATAAGCATATCACACTCAAAGCTGCAGAAATGACTCTCACTCAAGAATTGGCACTGAATGGATTCCTAATCTACCCTTTAGAAAGCAGCTTGTCATGCTCCATTGCAGCCCTTGGAGGTAATTTTAAAATATGGCCAATAATACATCATTGATTTCCTTCTCCCTGAGAAAAAAAAATTCAGCAAGTGCTGGAGAAAAAGACAGACTTTCTGCTACTGAGCTATTTGCATCACGGAGAAGTTCTGGTATTTTATCCTCTGTATTAAAATTCATGATCGTTCAGCCCTGAGGCAGTAGGCTCAGGCTCTCAAGACAATAAACACAATGCTGAAATACACAATTGAGCAAAACACTTGAAGTCCTAGAAATGGGGTTTATGACATTTATCAATGTCATAGAGAAATGTCTTTATTTCCTTCCTAACTTCAAAACTTGAGAGCTGTGTTTTCTGTGACAGCTAGGGTACTTCAGGGTGGAAGAAGTCTGGTAGTTGGTACCCATCTCTTGACATCCTGCATTAAAAAGATACCCTGCCACTGGGTACAATTTGGATGGATTCACAATTTTCACAATTTCTATTAACCTTAAATCAAGATCAAGATATGCTTGAAAATGTAGGCTTTATTATTATTTAGGTATGATGAGGCCAACAGATCAGGAGAAGATTGCCATTGAAAAAATAGATTTGTTAAACAAAAACAGACTTAGAGAACAAATTTATGGTAACCAGAGGGGAAGGGCTGGAGGGGAAGGGATAGATTGGGAATTTTGGACCAACCAGTACACACTGTTATATTTAAAATAGATAACCGGGGACTTCCCTGGTGGTCCAGCAGATAAGAACCCACCTTCCAGGGCAGGGGATATGGGTTCGATCCCTGGTCAGGGAACTGAGATGCTGAGGGGCAACTAGCTTGCATGCAGAAACTACTGCAGCCCAAGCACTCTGGAGTCCATGCGCCAACTAGAGAGAAGCTCAAGTGCCACAGTGAAGACTCAACGCAGCCAAATAAATATTTAAAAATAGACAACCAGCAAGGACTCATTGTAAAATAATGTTTTTAAAAAGGAAAAAATAGATTTTTTATACAGATCCCAAGAAGTAAGGGCACACCACGCCCATGGAGGTGGGGTGGGGGGCAGCACATAAGGAAGCCCCAGGGTTGGTTACAAGGCAGAGGGAGAAGGCTCTGAGCAAGAGCCTGTATTGGGGTTCCCATGGAAAGGAATAGGGAAGGCAGCGCCAAGCAACTGGGTCTTTTTGGTTGTTGTTCAGTTGTTAAGTCCTGCCTGACTCCTTGCAATCCCATGGACCGCAGCACACCAGGCTCCCCTGTCCTTCACTAGCTCTCGGAGTTTGCTCAGATTCATGTCCATTGTGTCGGTGATGCTATCTAACCAGGTTTAGGAGTGGCTAAATATTTCAGCAGGCCCTGGGGCAGAGCACAGATCCCTACTTTCTCCTCTGTTGTGTGGGAGGTTCTGGTGCCGATGGATGGTGGCCTGGAGTGTGACAGCCTGATAAAGAAGGCGTTTGGGGGCGTGTCAGTCGCTCAGTCTTGTCCAACTTTTTGTGACCCCATGAACTGTAGCCCACCAGACTCCTTTGTCCATAGGATTCTCCGGGCAAGAATACTGGAGTGGGTTGCTCCAGTGGAGTGGAGTGGTTCTCTTCTCCAGAGGACCTTCCCAACCCAGGGATCAAACCTGGTTCTCCTGCACTGCAAGCGGATTCTTTGCCATCTGAGCTACCAAGGGCTCTGAATTGGTTGGTGTGCATATGAGAGGCAATTCTGGTGATTTTCACTTACTTTCTCTAGGAATTAGCTATCCTGGGAGGAGCAGTCCCTCCAGTGTCAGCAAGGCCCCAGATGTCAAAGTGTCAGCACACAGACAATGAAAGACATGCTGAAGGTGTATGTACTGTTGTATATTGTTGACCAACAACTGTTCTCGGTAAATAGAGCAGTGTGAACATGTGCAAGACATTACAGAGGACTTTTCTTTTTTTAATTCCAGATATAATCTCTATGGCAGAAAGTGAAGAAGCACTAAAGAGCCTCTTGGTGAAAGTGAAAGAGGAGAGTGAAAAAGTTGCCTTAAAGTTCAACATTCAGAAAACCAAGACCATGGCGTCTGGTCCCATCACTTCATGGCAAATAGATGGGGAAACAGTGGAAACAGTGGCTGACTTTATTTTTCTGGGCTCCAAAATCACTGCAGGTGGTGATTGCAGCCATGAAATTAAAAGACGCTTACTCTTTGTAAGGAAAGTTATGACCAACCTAGACAGCATATTAAAAAGCAGAGATATTACTTTGCCAACAAAGGTCCATCTAGTCAAGGCTATGGTTTTTCCAGTGGTCATATATGGATGTGAGAGTTGGGCTATAAAGAAAGCTGAGTGCTGAAGAATTGATGCTTTTGAACTGTGGTGTTGGAGAAGACTCTTGAGAGTCCCTTGGACTGCAAGGAGATTCAACCAGTCCATCCTAAAGGAGATCAGTCCTGGGTGTTCACTGGAAGGACTGATGTTGAAGCTGAAACTCCAGTACTTTTGCCACCTGATTCGAAGAGCTGACTCATTGGAAAAGACCCTGATGCTGATTGAGTGCAGGAGGAGAAGGGGACGACAGAGGATGAGATGGTTGGATGGCATCACCGACTCAATGGACATGGGTTTGGGTGGACTCTTGGGAGTTGGTGATGGACAGGGAAGCCTGGCATGCTGCAGTTCATGGGGTCGCAAAGAGTCGTACACGACTGAGTGACTGAACTGATCTACTGAGTAATCTCTATGCTTTCCTTTTATTTTCTTTTTAAAAAATATTCTTCTTGGTGTACAGTTGATCTACAATGTTGTGTTAGTTTGTGAGGTACGGCAAAGTGAATCGGTAATACGTATACATACATCCTTTCTTTTTAAGATTCTTGTCTCACATAGGTCATTATAGAGCATTGACTAGGGTTTCCTGTGCTATACAGTAGGTCCTTATTAGCTTTTTTTTTAACTTTTTTTAACTTTTTATTTTATATTGGGGTATAGCTGATTAGCAATGTTAGGACAGATTCAGGTGAACAGCAAAGGGACTCAGCACATACATACATGTATCCATTCTCTCCCAGACACCTCTCCCATTCAGGCTGCCACATAGCACTGAGCAGAACCCCTGCGCTATACAGAAGGACCTTATTAGTTATCTATTTTATACATACTTGTGTGTGTATATGTCAATCCCAGTTTCCCAATTTATCTCCCCCTGCTTCATCCCCATTGGTAGGACTGATGCTGAAGCTGAAACTCCAATACTTTGGCCACCTGATGAGAAGAGCTGACTCATTGGAAAAGACCCTGATGCTGGGAGGGATTGGGGGCAGGAGGAGAAGGGGACGACAGAGGATGAGATGGTTGGATGGCATCACCGACTCGATGGACATGAGTTTGGGTGGACTCCGGGAGTTGGTGATGGACAGGGAGGCCTGGCAAGCTGCGGTTCACGGGGTCGCAGAGAGTCGGACACAACTGAGCGACTGGACTGAACTGAACCTTCATCCCCGGGTAACCATAAGTTTATTTTCTACATCTGGAATGCCCCTTCTTGCTTTGCAAATAGCTACATATATTTAGAGGAGGTCCCAACACTCATTTTCTAGTCTACACCATCACTCATGAACTAACTAATCAGCAGCTACGTGAAAAAAATCTCTTCTGCAACACGTGCTTTTTAAGTGAGGAACAAGACGGTAAGTCTCCAAGCACTTCTCTCTCATGTATGTAACACACGCATTTCAAGAGCTATTTCACTCGCTCTGCATCAGTAGTCTCGTCCAACTACACATGATGGTGATTGTGCTTTCACACTGCCTGTGATATCCAACAGCGTCATTTTTTAACTGCATCATTTTTAAATGAATTTTTCAATAACTCGTTAAGCTTTCTCTCCAAGCACATTTGTCATCACATTTGGCTGGTTTTATATATTTCCCTTCAATAGCATAAATAACGCCTCATTTTGCTCTGAGGATTGCAATTCTAGATGATGCCTCTAGTTTTGGTCTCCCTTCTACCTTTAACGATAAAATTAATCAGGTGGAAGTTTACTAAAGAGGCTTCTATGCTTCATTTGCAAGAACTTGGATGGCTCTATGTCACTACTCGACAAAGTTTCAGACAACATATTAGGGGGAAATAGATGATCAATTGAACAAAATCCAATTTATAATTTATCATCATACGGCTTCTTTGCACTCCTCTTTTGACAAACAGCATGGTTTTCCTTTTTCTAGCACATAGAGTCACATACCACATTGGACGTGCAGGGTTTACACTGTTTTCACCTCTGTTTTTATGCTTCATTGAACCACTCCCAAGCCATCTATCTTTCTTTGTAAACTAGAGAAATACTATGACACATTTTAAGCTAGAAATAAATACTCCCTTAAATATTACTTTCACCGTTTCCAACCAGCTTTGATATAAAATATTCTGTTCTCTATTTCACTGGTTTTCTTGACATTATAATATAAAAATTAACTATGATGAATGCAAAATCCAATAAATGTATACAGTAATCCAAGGGCTTTCCAGGTGGTTCAGTGGTAAAGAATCTGCCTGCCAGTGCAGGAGATGCAGTTTCAATCTCTGGGTTAGGAAGATCCCCTAGAGAAGGAAATGGCAACCGCCCTAGTTTTTTGCCTGGGAAATCCCATGGACAGAGGAGCCTGGCAGGCTACAGTTCTTGGGATCACAAAGAGTCAGATACAACTTGGAGACTAAGCACACACACACCCATACAATAAACCACAGCTGACACAGAAGTACAATGAGCTAGATGAACTGAATTCTATCCACTAAAACATTACATGAGATGATATTGCAAAATTGGAGTATATACACAAACTTTCTTGTAATATATACAAGACCTGTGAGAATATAAAACATAACGTAGTGAGATTTCAGTTAAAATAAAAACTGAGACGATAAATTTGTAAAACTGATATGAATAATATGGTTTTATTGTTTTTTCTAGTGGTCCAGTGGTTAAGACGCCATGCTTCCAAAGCAGGGGGTATGCGTTCAACCCCTAGCCCAGGAACAAGGATCCCACATGCCAAGTGACATGGCCAAAAAATAACAAATAAAAAAAGTGAAAATCCTTGTGAATCATTTGAAAGTTGGGCAGGGATCACAATAACCACAGCAGGTTTGGTTCCCCTTTAGATCTTCGAGATTATTAAACCAAATCATGTTTGTTCCATTTTTTTCAGGTATTCTCACTTTTTAAATTTAGAAATAATTTGTATTTCCAGAAACATTTTTTCCTATTCACTCATCCCTTTGCAATATCTTAAGGTCTGTATAATTTTTTAAATCTCTTTTTCTTCCTAAGTCTGTATTGTAACTTATTCTGGTTTTAGTTAGATTTGCCTTGCAGCTACTGAGCCCATTACATGATTTAGAGGCTTTCTTCACCTCCTTAGGGCTTTCCTGGTGACTCAGACAGTAATGAATTCACCTGCAATGCAGGAGACTCGGGTTTGATCCCTGGGTGGGGAAGATTCCCCTGGAGGAGGGCATGGCTACCCACTCCAGTACTCTTGCCTGAAGAATCCCATGGACAGCGGAGCCTGGTGGGCTACAGTCCATGGGGTCACAAAGAGTTGACACGACTGAGTGACTAGCTCTCACTTTCGCCTACTTGCATCACTTAATGCCGTCCTAACACTGGGCTCCTGCAGGCAGTGGGGAGCTCGCTGCTTCAGAAGGAACTGCTTCCTCTGTAGGTCAGAGCCACATGGCCTGGTGACCTGGGACTTCTCAACTGAAGCACCTAAAGAGGCACCCAAACTCTCAGGAACTACAAGACAAACAGTCCTGTCCCAAGGTCACAGACAGAGCAGTCCAACCCAGCAGGGACATTCTCCTTAAGGGTAACCAGGGTCCTTGAAACCAACAGTCCTGATCAGTGGGCTCTGGCTTAGCCTTTGCCAGACAGTCTGGCTTTCTCCTGGGTCCTTTGGCTTTCCTTCATAATTCCAATAATGGTGCCCAAATTCAACCCTCAACCAGCCAACTCCCACTCAAATTCCAGAGTGTTTGGGAGTCTCTTTCCAGGCTTCAGCAGTGAACCACGCTTTTCTTATAAGTTGATGATCCCAACAGAAAGAAGGGGACAAGGCGTCATTAAAGTGGGCTCCAGCCAACAACTTATCAGAATCCTCAGCATCCAGTCCATCTTTACACACACACACACACACACACACACACACACACACACACACACACACACACACACACACACATCATATCTGATTAGAACATTTCATGATTCTTCACCAGGCAAAGTGCAAACTCAGTGGCGGTGTTCCCAGTTTTATTCCACCACTGACAGAAGTACATTCCACACCTGAAGAGGATAGACCTGCTTGTAGTTCCAACGTCACTCTGCACTGCCTTCCTGTGTGCTCCTGCTGGGGCTGCTACATTCCTCTTCCAAGCTTTCTTTCTTCCCCCAATATTTCTGTATTTATTTGGCCATGCTGGGTCTTAGTTGTAACACGTGGGGTCTAGGTCCCTGACCAGGGATTGAACGCAGGCCGCTGCATTGGGAGCACAAAGTCTCAGCCAATGGACCACCAGGGAAATCCTCAAGTTTCTTCTACATCAAGATTAGCTTAGATGTCACCTCCTTCAAGAAGCTAAAGGCTCAGGTTGGGTTGAAATCCACACTCCCACAATACTTTATAACTGCCTCACTCTTAATGTTTATCACACATTATGTTGAACTTCTGTTGTGTTGTCTCCTTCTAAGCGGTTAGCCACTCAAGGTAGAGGACTTTGTCTTATTCATTTGTGTATCATTGATGTCTAGCCTAGTGTTGGCCACATGGCACATTCACAGAATATTATTTGTTGACTTATATTGAACATATATCACAGTGTCCAGCTAGACTGAAATGTCTGTTTTTCAATCCACCCACAAATGTTCCATGATTACTGCTATAGACTGAATGTCTGTGTGCCCCCCAAAATTGTATATTCAAAACCTAACCCTCAATAAACAAATTTATAAAAAATAAATGGAGAAAAAATTTTAAATAAATAAAATGTAAAAAAAAAAAAAAAAAAAAAACCACCCAACAAACCCTACTCCTCAATGTGATGGTCTTAGGTTCAGGATGGTCCCTGAAAGGTGCTTAGGTCATGAGGGTGGAGTCTCCATGAATGGGGTTAGTGCCCTTACAAAAAGACCCCAGAGAGTTCCCTCACTCTTCTGCCATGTGAGGACACAAGAAAAAATGGTTTCTGATGAACTCATAAACCACCTCTCACCAGACACCAAATCTGCTGGCATCTTGATCTTGGACTTCCAACCTCCAGAACTGAGAGAAATAAATTTCTGTTGTGGATAAGCCACTCGATCTATGGTCTTCTGTTACAGCAACCCCAAAGGACTAAGACAACCAATTAAATCACAGTAATGTGCAATTCATATGATGATGAAGAATTTTCCTTTTTTTTTTTTACATGCAACATTGGATTTCAAGAGCCATCTGAGATTAGAATATTAACCAGGTTTCTGCAGATGAACATCTCTGACGAAACAACACCATACCATTTCTCTGACACTTGAAACTCCTGCTCACCTAGATCAGAAGAACTCATTCACATTGCCAAGGTCACAGGATTCTACCACAAACCGTGTGAAGTGGCCAACATGTGTGGTCATCACTGAGAGATTCTCACCCTGGCAGAGGACCTGACTGCTTTGCTGGAAGGACTCCTTCAACCAGACCACAGTGTCAGTTTCCCCCTGAATCACCCATATTTCCAGTGCACTGTGATTTATTCTTTCTGCAACTCCTTTTTATCCAGCCTGATTACCAACTGCCACATCACCACCACATGATTCCCATGACCCACTTTCTATAGGGTATTAGACTCGGCACCAAATCAGATTGCTCAGTCACGCTCAGGTGAAAATAACTTGGGGGAAAAAAAACTTTTGAAAACCACACTCATTCTTAAGTTTGAAGGAAAGGAGAGAAAGTAAAAGGGAGAGAGGGGAGGAGAGACAGAAGGAGGAGGAAGGAAAAGAGGGAGGAAGCAAGAGAGGGAGTGAAGGAGGAAAGAAGTGAAAGAGAAAAGCAGCATGAACTACCTTTTAAAACTTAACCAAGGGCTTCCCTGATGGTCCAGTGGTTAGAAATCCACCTTGCAATGCAAGGGACACTGGTTCGATCCCTGGTCCAAGAAGATCCCACATGCCACAGAGTGGCTAAGCCCATGTGCCACAACTACTGAGCCCAGAAGCTGCAACCACTGAGGTCTGCACACCTAGAGCCTGTGCTCCACAACAAAGGTGGCCCCCGCTCGCTCCAACTAGAGAAAGCATGTGCAAAGCAACATAGACCCAGCACAGCCAAAAATAAACAAATAAATCTTAAAAAAAAAAAAACTTAAGAGGGTGGGTTTTTGCACCCACATGACAACAAGCCACCGCATGATCACCTAGTTTCCTGAAAGATAAGAATTTGCCCAGAATTAGCAACAGAGATGCCATCAGTGTAGGCCATTGTCTGGGAAGACAAGCTTGAACCAACCACTCTGCTCTTTTAGAAAGCCTTGCTAAGAGACTAAGGAGGGCCTAGGGCGACCCACTTCCAACCCCAACCCTCCCTACTGTTCAGGTAAAACCACCAAAAGTCTTCCTACTTGGCTCCCAATAGTCGGAGGTACAGAATCATCTTCACTGAAGATCCGTTTAAATGTTTTAACATCAATTTTCATTGACTATCACTACAGAAACAGGGGCTTACCTAGTAACTCAACTGGTAGAATCTGCCTGCAATGCAGGAGACCCTGGTTTGATTCCTGGGTCGGGAAGATCCCCCGGAGAAGGAGAGGTTACTCACTCCAGTATTTGTGGGCTTCCCTGGTGGCTCAGATGGTAAAGAATCTGCCTACAATGCGGGAGATGTGGATTGGATCCCTGGGTTGGGAAGATCTCCCAGAGAAGTGAAGGGCTATCCACTCTTTCGTGGAGAATCCCCATGGACAGAGGAGCCTGGTGGGCTACAGTCCATGGAGTGACAGAGAGTTGCACAAGACTGAACGACTAAGCACAGCGCAGAGACAGACGGTCTATGAAATGTGATTCTGTTTCTGTTTGAAAATCTCTTATTAAGTAAATTACTCAACCTCCCTGATAATAAAGTGAAGTAGCTCAGTCGGGTCTGACTCTTTGCGACCCCATGAACTGTATCCTACCAGGATCCTCCATCCATGTGATTTTCCAGGCAAGAATACTGGAGTGGATTGCCATTTTCTGATAATAAGGACAACAGCAATTTTAAAAAAAAAAAGAAAAGAAAAGAAAATCTGGTGAAGGAAAGCCTGAGAAACACAATCCAGAGGAGACTAGGGAGACCAGAAGACTAAATTCAAGATTCAGTCCTGGTTATATCAATACCTGGGTACCAATACTGAATCTTGGATGAGAAAAAGGATGTTAGTGGGAAAACTGGTGAAATGTGCAGAAAGCTGGAGTCTAATGGATTCTTAAGTACCAATGTTAACTCAGTTTTGGCAAATGTAGTAGAGGAAATCAAGAGGAGAGTCTGCAGGAATATTGTACTGGCTTTGAAACTTTTCTGTAAATCTAAAGTTATTTCAAAATAAAAAATTTATTTAGAGAAACAAAAGCATGCCCAAGAAGCTTAGAATCAAGAATAAACACAACTCCCAAGAGAGCCTTCCACGCATTCCTCTTTTTTTTTTTTTTTTAAACAATAAGTTCCCTTAACTTACTGTCCTTATTTTTATGCTTGCTGTTTAGAAGCTCAGAGCCAAATTCCATGCTGGATCACATCAACTTCTTTAACCCTTAGAATTCTCATCTGTGTTTCCTCATTTTTCCTGATCCTAATTTCCCACTGCAGGTAGGAACAAAGCCTAACCTTGCTGCATTTCCGCTATTAATGTCTAATCCTTTCAGGAAGGAGGTTCTGCATTAATTATATATGTGAAAATTGACCAAAAGCACAGAAGCAAGATAGTGAAGGCTCAGAAAGTCATGGGTTATGGTGAAAGGCTCCTGTGGGCAGAAAGATGACTCAGGGGAGAAACAATGATTGTCTTCAAATAACTGAAAGATTGCCCTTGAGAAAGCAGGAGAGACTTTCCTCCGTGTTGCACCAAAAGACCAAACCCCAACCAAGGGTAGCTCATCACTAGAGATAGACCCTCAACTCAAAGTCAGGAAGAACTAACAAAGCTGACCAATGGGGGAGCAGTTAGTACCCCTGACCAAGAGACACTTAAGGCATAGCTAGATACTTTCAACACAATCTTCTCTTTTAAAAATGCTATTAAGGGACTTCCCCAGGGGTCTACCGACTTAAGACTCCATGCCCTCAATGCAGGGGGCCTGGGTTCCATTCCTGGTCAGGGAACTAGATCCTACATGCCACAACTAAAGATTCTGCGTGCCACAACTATTTGCCAGTGAGCCAAATAAATAATTCACTTAAATTAAATTAAAATTGCTATTAAAATGAAGTAAGTCTGAATGGATACATGCATACGTATGGCTGAGTCCACTTGTTGTTCACCTGAAACTATCACAACATTGCTTGTTAACTGGCTATGTGCTGCACTTACTCATGCAGTCGTGTCAGATTCTTTGTGACCACATGGACCAGACTCCTCTGTCCATGGGGATTCCCCAGGCAAGAATACTGGAGTGGGTTGTCATGCTCTCCTTCAGGGCATCTTCCCAACCCAGGAATCGAGCCCAGACTACAGGAGGATTCTTCACCATCTGAGCCACCAGGGAAGCCCAAGAATACTGGAGTGCATAGCCTGTCCCTTCTCCAGGGCATCTTCCCAACCCAGGAATCAAACTGGGGTCTCCTGTGTTGCAGGGAGATTCTTTACCAGCTGAGCTGCCAGGGAAACTCTAATCAGCTATACCCCAATACAAAATACAAAGTTTAAAATAAATGAATAAAATAAAAATTTTTTTTAATGCAGTAAGACTAAAAAAAAAAAAAAAATGCAGTAAGACTGATTCAACAGGTAGCAAGACTCTTGTCTAGAGCATCTGTCAGGGATTCTGTCATTGAAGAGGTTCAGTTAGGAGATTTGAACATTTCTTTCAGCTGCATATTCTGTGTAGTTCATACTACAGTTCTGGGTGTGGAATGAATAAACATAACAGCAGTGTGTGGTATTCATTAAATGCTTACTCTGCTCTGGGAGCTGTGGGGTGCGCTTCACAGCCATCATCTCTTGGAATCTTCCAGCAACTCTCCCAGCTGACCCATCAGGAGAGTTTATGCTCCCCCTGGTGACACTGCTTTTCACACCGTTCTTGTCCCCAGTGGCAGTGTTGGTGAGCTGGCTGCAGTGATACCCCAAAGGCAGAGTCGAGGAGAGCTACTTGTGTCTTTTTAGAAAGGGGTATGGGTGACTGAGACAGGGGACCCATTTAGTCAACAGCTATGGCCTTGACGATCAATGTAATAATGTATTGTGCTAAGTCACTTCAGGGCTTCCCTGGTACTTCAACTGGTAAAGGATCCTCCTGCAATGCAGGAGACCTGGGTTCTTCCCTCTCCAGGGAAGATCCCCGGGAGAAGTGAAAGGCTACCCACTCCAGTATTCTGGCCTAGAGAATTCCATGGACTGTAGAGACCATGGAGCCACAAAGAGTCAGATACAACTGAGCAACTTTCACCTTCACGTCTCCTCAGTCATGTCCAATTCTTTGTGACCCTATGGACTGTAGCCCACCAGGCTGCCCTGTCCAGGGGATTCTCCAGACAAGAACGCCAGAGTGGGTTGCCATGCCCTCCTCTAGGGGATCTTCCCAACTCAGGGATCAAACCCACATCTCCTTCTCTCTCCTGCATTGGCAGGTGGGTTCTTTACCAGTTGAAGTACCACCTGGGAAGTCCCAATAATGTATTGAGAAGATGGCAAGTCTATCTGTTCAAGAAGAAAATCTCCTTTTTCTCAGCACCCCTAGCTTCAAGTAGAACATCCTTAAATGAATGCTCTGTCATATGTATAATATGGCACCTACTAGTTGTGTGACCTTGAGCCAGTCACTTAACTTCTGTCCACCTCTCTCTCTCTCTAGCGGGTCACACAAATATTTTTGAGAACCCTTATTGCTAACATTTAGTGGTAAAGAACCTGCCTGTTAGTGCAGGGGTTTGATCCCTGGGTTAGGAAGATCCCCTAGAGGAGGGCATGGCAACCCACTCTGGTATTCTTGCCTGGAGAATCCCATGAACAGAGGAGCCTGGTAGGCTACAGTTCATGGGGTTGCAAAAAGTCAGACACTACTGAAGTGGCTTAGAATGCACTTTGCTAATATTACAGATAACCGGTATTTTAAACAAATCCAAAAATCAAGTAATGAGTGACGGATCATCTCAGTTCTTCATCTTGTGGTTTGAACTTTTTTGTAAAGTACTCATTTGCCAGTGATTTTATTTTTAGCCTCAATACCTCTTGGGAAGTAACTATTGAGCTCCATTTTTAACATCTGCAAAATGGGGACATGAGCCCAATGACTCAGTCCTCCAGACTGTAGTGGATTATCATGCTGGGCTCCAGGACAATGAAAATGGTACTCTTTTGAAATCACAGCTTCTGCCACAGGAAGGAGCTAATGATATTAACTGTTATTAAGTCATTCGGAGGAACATTTGGAAGCAGAATAGCATTGGCCTTACAGAGAATAGAAAACAGGAGTTTGTGATAGGGGTCTTGTTCCCCAAGAGGAATAGCTTGTGGGGAGAGAATCAACGTTGCCCAAGGTTCAAAGGAGACAGAATCTTGGTAAAAAGGTAACATTATAACAGTTTCTAACAGTTATAAAAATTTGTCACTGAGTGTCCCGATGCCATGTGGCAAATACAGATCAATCAGACACCTTCCCTGCCCTCAATTACCAGCAGTTCACAGGAAAGGCAGAAAAAGAAGCAATAAACGAAGCAAACTGGGTCACATGCAGTAATAGTACGGTGCCAGCACAGAAGAGAAAATGATGGATTCAGAGCAGTCTTGATAAGCATTCTGAACAAAGTGGCCTCAGAACTTAGTTTTAGGGTTATTTAAGAATCCTATCGGAGGAGGCAATGGCAACCCACTTCAGTACTCTTGCCTGGAAAATCCCATGGACGGAGGAGTCTGGTAGGCTACAGTCCACGGGGTCTCTAAGAGTCGGACACAACTGAGTGACTTCATTTTCACTTTTCACTTTCATGCATTGGAGAAGGAAATGGCAACCCACTCCAGTGTTCTTGCTTGGAGAATCCCAGGGAGAGGGGAGCCTGGTGGGCTGCCATCTATGCGGTTGCACAGAGTCAGACACAACTGAAGTGACTTAGCAGCAGCAGCAGCAAGAATCCTATAGATGAGGTTAAAGGAGGAGGGAGGAAAAAGAAGAAGGTTCTGACCAGGAGGGCAGGTTATACATAAAGACACAGAAACAGCCAAATTAAAATTGTGACTTTCTAGGGGACTTCCCTTGTGGTCAGTGGTTAAGACTTTGCTTTCCAACACAGGGGGTATGGGTTCAATCCCTGGTCAAGGAGTTCAGGTCCCACATGCCTCAGTGCAAAAAAAAAACACAAAAGACAGAAGCAATATTGAAATAAATTCAATATTTTTAAAAACGGTCTACATAAAAAAAGAAAACTTTAAAAATAAAATAAAACTGTGAATTTCTATAAAATGAGGAAGAGAGTGGATACAGGACATAAAAATTAAAAAAGCAAGCTGAGAGACTTCAGTGATTCCTAGCTCCCAATACAGGAGACATGGGTTCAAACCCTGGTAGGGGGACTAAGATCCCACATACTTCTCACACTGCCAAAGAAAATAGACATTAAAAACAAAAACAAGGTGAGGGTCTAATGCTTGCTAAGGAAGTCAGTTGCCCTCGGAGGGGGTGGGGAGATTTGAGTTTCTCAGCCAGAGGAGAGGATTGTATTAATAACTGTGTTTTAGTAAGACTGCACCAGAGGCACTGAAAAGGCTGTGATCTGAAGCAGAGACTGAGACAGGAAGCCCAGGAAGGAAACTCACACAAGCTCACACTGTTAAAGGGCTCAGTTAGGGGCAGAGCAGTGAAGTGGAATTCCAGGTCATGGGGCTCTGCAGGATGTTCCCAGGATTGGCGGTCCAGGTTTCTGGAAGGTATTACTGGCGTTAAGTCAGAGCGGACCACCTTTGGTTGGCACTTCAGAGTTTCCACACCACTTCCTCTTCCTTCCTCCCACCCCTGGGCCTCACCCATCTTGCTCAGGGCGTCACTCCGCTACCATCCAGTCTTTCCTACACTGGGGTCCATTTCCAACAGGCTCTTAGAATCACATCCCAAATGCACTTTTCCCACTGGCTGCAGAACCGGAAGTGGTTCCCAGTTTGGCCCACTGCCACCGCCAGGCTCCCACCCCCGGATTCCTGGCAGAAAATGGAGAGGAAGGACTGAGGGTTACTAAGTCAGTCTATTTCATTCACGTTCACGCCCCCCACTCGGGCCTGGTGCCAGCCAAGGCCCGCTTTCCGTTGTGTGTGAGTGACTGACTCGGTACTGTCGCTGGTGTTTCCTTCCGTCATTTGCCCGCCTTCCCTCCACTTCTCTATACCCCTTGCCTTCTTCAAAATCCAGCCTGGAGCTCGCCTCTAGGAAACCGGAAAGTAGCACCCAGATGACCATTATCAATCGGACACACCTGCCTGTTTGGGCTCCCTGTCCCCGCCTCTCTGCTGAAGACTGGCGCCCCTAGAGCGACCCAGAGGGACGCCACCTACTCTCCCGAACTTGGTGGGAAACACGGTTCCTTGAATCGCTTCCGGGCAGAACTGCGCGTGTGCAGAGAGATTCCCCTTCTAAAGTCCCCGACTTCCCCTTTACCTTCCACCTGTTCTCAGGGGAGTCGGGGGGCAGAATATTTTAAGACGCAGATACCTCAGCCTCCCGGAATTTTGACCACCAGGAAGACCCTCAGGTCCTGGGATGACCTGCCATCCTTCCTGCCAGCAATCTGCCAAGATTTGGTCAACTAGAGAAAGGAGGCTATTCAGCCATGCAGAGAAAGATAAGTACTGTAGATAACTGGATAAAGCGCTTGAAATCGCTCAATGGCCCAGCCATCTTTTAATTACCTTGGGAAGAGGAGATAAGAATAATGGAAATCTACAGATAATCCATTAGTTGCAAAAAGCCTTCCACATCAAATGTGCAATTTAAGTTGACGCTTACAAGACACAAAAGAGGTCAGGGAAGTGTTTTCAGGAAGAAAGTAAAATCCAAAAAAACAGGGAAGACACAAAAACGTTCTCCATAAATGCTACGTACACCATAGTTATTACTCCAAACTCTGCATGCTCTTTCCCATTAACCAAAAGGCTAAAGCTTTTCCAACGCTGACAAGTGGCATCAGATCACTCCCTAGGGATTCTCTGTTCTTTAGCCACTTAACAGTCACAATAAATTTTCCTGTAGAGCCATTTAAAATGTTATTCTCCAGGGGGTATTCTAGTTTACCTTGAAGAGCCTGTGGCATATATCCCAACCCAAGAGCAAAAATGCTTAAAATTCAACCCACTCTAAGAGGCAGAAAAGCCTGCCCAGACCAGGTAACTTTGTGAGCCAGGATGGCAGCTGGTTCCAACTCTATTTCAGGAAACTCGCTGTTCCACGCAAGAAAGGACAGTCCAGGAAAGGGAAAAAGACATGCCCGTGGTCACCCAAACATTAGTGGCAGAATCTGCTCCAGGTCTGGGTCCTTTAAATCTGAGACCACACCTAATTTAAAATAGAAAACTTCAGGACTTCCCTGGTGGTCCAGTGGTTAAGACCCTGCCTTCTAATGCAAGGGACATGGGTTTGATCCCTGGTTGGGGAAATAAGGTCCCACAGACCACAGAGCAACTAAGCCTGCTCACTGCAACTAGAGAAGCCTGCAAGCCACAGCAAAGACCCAGTGCAACCAGAATTTTAAAAATAAATAAGCAAAATAGAAATTTTCTTCCTACTTGTCTGTCCCTACTATAACAGCCTGGGATGGACATGGGATTTGCACTCCCCACCTCCCTTTCAGGAAGAACTGTGGTCCAGTTGTGGGATGCATGGTCAGCACATGGCCCTCAGCTCTCAGCTCCTTCGGGGTCTGCCTCCACTGTACACGCCTGTGTCACCCAGGGTCACACGCTTCCCGGGTAGCCTGCATCCACTGACCGAGTGAGGCAGGGGGTAAAGACCCAGGCATTTCTGCCCAATACGGGTAATGCAAATGGGCAATTTTTACTCCCAAGCTCTCAGCTGGGCTAATAACCAGGATTTTATCAGACCCACATCACACTGACTTCTTCCTCTGCCTGATCTCATCTCCCTCTGGCTTCTTTCCCAGATGCTGATTCCCAACACACATCTCACTCCCCAGACTCCTCCTCACTACCTGCTTCCGGAGACCCTGACCTGCCCCACAGCCCACCCAGGCCATGCCACACCACTCTGCACTGGCCTCAGTTTGGTCAGCCCTGACTTGCCCATCCTAATTCCAGGCTTGAACTCTAGACCACCAATTGAGACAGCCTTTCTCTCCTTACCCTGTACCCAGGTCTTCCCCTTTATCCTGAACTTCAACTCTCTCGAGCATGGTCTTCCTGCTTCCCCAACCAATGATGGAGCAGAATAGAAGCTCAGGAGAGCTGAACAGTCTCCTCACAGGCCTCTGCCCATCAACCCAAACCCATACAGGGGCTTCAGCTGATGTGGGATAAGCCAGGTTCCCGAAGCTGGTGGAGCAGTCGCATGAAGTATGTAAGAAGAGGCCCTCATGCCTTATCCTGGGAAATGTGGATTGCTGATGTACTGAGGGCTCTCTTGGCTCTCTGGGTTTGCTTTAAGAGAATTGAAGTTTTTTAAAAGCAGAGTTACCATATGATCTTGCACTCTTACTCCTGAGTGTATATCAGGAGAAAACTATAATTGGAAAAGAGACTTGCACCCTAATGTTCATAGCAGCACTATTTACAAGAGCCAGGACATTGAAGAATTGAAACGTCCATTGACAAATGAACAGATAAAGAAGATTATCCGCAATATATATAATGGGAAATTACTGAGTCATAAAAAGAATGAAACAATGCCATTTGCAGCAACATGGATAGACCTAGAGATTATCATACTAAGTGAAGTCAGTCAGACAGAGAAAGATAAATGTCATTTGATATCGCTTATACGTGGAATCCAAAAAGAAAAAAAACACAAATGGACTTATTTACAAAACAGAAATAGACCTACAGACATAGAAAACAAACTATGGTTACCAAAGGAGAAAGGAGCCTGGGGAAGGGGTAAATTAGGAGGTTTGGTTTTACATATGCACACTATTATATATTAAATAGGTAAAGAGCAAGGACCTACTGTATAGCACAGGAAACTATATTCATTATTTTATAATAAGCTGCAAGGGAAAACAATCTGAATTTATATGTCTGTGTATATAAAACTAAAACAGTGTGCTATACATTAGAAATTAACACAACATTGTAAATGAACTATACTTAAATAAAATTTACACATTTTTTAAAGAGATAGAAATTTTAAAATTAAGGCAGGATTTTGGTTAAAAAAAAACAAACACAGGGCACTTGGGCTGCAGTGAAATTTGACCATTGTGGGTAGAATGCCCATGTCTAGTTTTCCTGAAATGGTTCTGATTTGAGCCTGCCGTCACAGTACAGTTAGCAAGTAGCCTTCTTTTCACTCTTGAGTGTCCTGGTTTGGTGACAATGAGGTCACCCCAGTGTACGGGTCATCTGACTTCAGAGTAAGTCTCTGTCTATACCCCTCCCCAATGTTGGCCATTCGGAGAAAAAGAGATGGTGGTGCTCTGGGTGATGAGTGGAAAGAAAAGGAACAGACTTAGGAATGAGTGATTATGGACCAGACACCAACCCAGAGACTTGGATGAATTCCTTAGTCTCTTCTTGCTTTATCTGAAAAAAAAATGGAAGTATTAAAGTACACTCAGCCTTTTATACCTGGGTTGTTGAGAATATCAAGTAGAATAATGGATATAAAGTTGCTTTGAAACTATAAAACCCTATTCAGACATCAAATATGGACAAAATGCCCAACATAATGAACATTTGCTGGATGAATAAATAATTGATTGATTGAATAGCACGGGAGAGATGTTAGGTGTAATTGTTATCAATATGTGGGAATGAAACTAGCATATTTTCCTAAAAGTCAGTAGGCCTCCCATTGAGAGGCAGAGTCTAGTTCCCCTACCTTTGAGTTGAGTTGGACTTAGAGACTCACTTCTAGTGAAGAAAATGAGGTGACCTTGTGTGACTTCCAAGGTACTTTAGCCTGGCTCCACCTCTCTTGACATGCCTGCACTTCTAGCTCAGCTACCATGATGTAAGGAAGCCCAAGCAACAGTGGGGAGCCCAAGGGTAGGGTTTCAATCCTCAGCCCCAGTTGAGGTCCTAACAAGCAGACAGCCTCTGAGATGACTCCAGCTCCAGCCACTACCTGATTACAACCTCAGGAGAGACTCCAAGTGAGAACCACCTCCTAAGCCCAGTCAACAATAAATGATCATTTTGTTTTAAAAAAAAGAAGAAAAAGAAATCAATGGGCATGTGTTCTGAAAACAAGATGCTCCTCCTAGTACAAACTGCCTCTAAAGGGTATAAGAAAGAGAACATTAAATGTGACTCTGGGACTTTCCTCGTGGGCGTGGTTAGGAATCTGCCTGCCAATGTAAGGGACACGGGTTCAATTCCTGGTCCAGCAAGATCCCACATGCCTTGGGGCAACTAAACCTGTGTGCCACATCTACTGAAGCCCACACACCTAGAACCCATGCTCCTCAACACAAGAAGCCACCGCAATGAGATGCCTGTGCATCGCAACTAGGGAGTATCTCCCACCAGCCACATAGAAAAAGCCTGCATGCAGCAGTGAAACCCAGCACTGCCAAAAATAAACAAACAAATGTGACTCTGTCTAAACAGCTAGAAATCTATGGCCCTGACAATAGCCTTAGAGAAGGGTGACTCAAAACATTTAGTTTTCTTTAATAACCAATTATGACTGTCATCTCCACATTTATCTTAATCTTTGAAATTACATTTTCAGGCACTACCACCTCTTGGGATAATGGGTCCATAAGCTTCTTGCATATGAAACACTTCCAGAATTTGAAAAGCAAATGTGTGCTACATTTCTCTACCGCACTTAACCATTTCAGAACACAATCCTATTCACTCTCAAGCTTAACCTTCCCAGACTGAGCAGTCTGGCAGTTGTTTTATTTATTTATTTATTTATTTATTTTTACCATATCCCCTACTGGCAAAGCAGCGTGGTACCTAAAATAGTCAAGGTCTATGGAGTCGGTACAAATCCCCAGTGAAATGAAATTTAACTAAGTAGGTTATTTATTAACATGTGTATGGTTTTAATTGAGTTTGAAGAACAGCATGTGGGTTTTTAATTTGTATAAAAGAATGTAATCCATACTGAAGTACTTGAAAATAAATGCATAATGCTCTGAACAGAATATTAAAATTCTTATGGGTGATTTTTATTACATGTTAAAAACTAAATTTTTTCCTTGGGAAGAAAGCATCACAATCGTAGTACAAAACTGCCAGAAAAAGTGTGCCTGCACCAGGCCTCAGGTGGTTTCAGAGTGACCATGCCTTGCCTTGCAGAATCCAGGCTACATTGCTCAAATTAGTAGTGGCCACAGTTGGATCCACAACCAAGCGTACTCTACTCAACAAAAAGGCAGCTGTGATAATCAGATCTACTCTGATTCCCATATACACAGGGCTCTGTTGCCTCTCCCTGTTGCATCTGTTTGCCGACTCTTCCCCCCACAGCTAGAGCGCCTGTCCATCTTCACCCACTTTTCCAGATCTCCTTTCGCATTTCTTTCTTAATTTCTAACTATGAGGACTGGTATTTTATGACTCTTTCTTAGAAATCTTCCAAAGAACAAAAAGAGAATTTGCATACTTTTTAATTAAATAAAATCTCTATCTTTTTAATTAAATAAAACCTCTAAACTATGTAAATCCTTTTATCAAAGGGCAATGTGTCTAAGACACAATGTGGGATCTTAATGGTCTTATTTTTCCTGTCTCTTAAAACATGCTACTTTTCCATTACCTGGGAGTTATTGTTGCTCATCTTTCCTCATCATTACTCATCAACTGTTCCCAACTTTGCTAAAAGAAGATGAAAATAATTTTTAAATGGAAGGATGATGGCATTGCCTAGGAAGATGAAGCAAAATGAAGAAATTATCACTTTGGTTTTCTTGTTGCCAAAAGGAATACGTCATCTTTTCAAGAAGGTATAAAAGAAGCCAGTGGGCACTGTCTTTGTAGTCAGCCTTCATTAAACTCAAATGACAATTCAGGAATTTTTAATTTCCTACCTTTAAAGGCAAAGAAAAGAAGACGAACAGAGAAAGACATTTCAAATTATTTGATAAACCAGAAAATGAAAAGCGACAGAGAGCAGCACTCTAGACTTGAATCATGATGATAAAATGTAATCTGTAAGTGAAACCTGAGACTGCGAATCCTCAGATGATGGTATCCTGATGATCCCAAATTTTAAGAACCAAGGTGTGAACGATGTATATTTAAGGCTGAAAAGGGAATGTCATATTTTATAATCGTTAGTGAAAGGATGGATAATTGTTACAAGCACCTGGCCTATCCCATTTTGCTAAAAGGACATGCAATATTAACAGCATTGTCTTATTTTTATGATATTTGTGTCACAAAATTTGCTTGATTCAAAGGGGTTTACTATTTGAATTTTTACCAAAATTTCTAATGAGGTTGTTTTCCACTACTCCTTTATGTTCACCCCTATAAAGTATTCATAAAAGTGAGTGAAAGTCACTCAGTCGTGTCTGACTCTTTGCAACCCCATGGACATCCATGGAATTCTCCAGGCCAGAATACTGAAGTGGGTAGCCTTTCCCTTCTCCAGGGGATTTTCCCAACCCAGGGATCGAACCCAGGTCTCCCACATTGCAGGCAGATTCTTTACCAGCTGAGTCACAAGGGAAGCCCATAAAATATTCATAGAATGACTCAAAATAGAAAAGACAGATAAACCATTGGACTCCAATACTGACCATTTTTCTCTCTACCTCCTGGAACCTTCCCTCTGTTCTAACCCACCTTGACTTTCTCTTCCTAGAATTATTGTCCCCCATATCTCCACCATAACAATAGCTTCATGTTGTTTTTACATTTGGTTTCTTACTCAGAACAAATCATAATGCTCTTATGAATACACAGTTATTCAGCCAACAAACATGTGAGTGCTCTGACGGGCCCTGTGGGAGCCACAGGGACATGTCAGTAAGCACCTTAGACATCATTCCTGACTTTAGGGTGGCATTTACTTCAGCTGTGGCAACGCCAGAACTTAATCAAGGGGGAGAGCAGTGAAAAATGTCGTAGCTTCAGTGTGAAATAGACCTGGATTTGAATTCTGGTATTTCCACTTCTGGGCTTCCCAGGTAGCTCAGTGGTAAAGAATCCACCTGCCAACATAGGAGACGTGGGTTAGATTCCCGGGTCGAGAAGATCCCCTGGAGGAGGAAATGGCGATCCACTCTAGTATTCTTACCCGAGAAACCCCATGATCAGAGGAACCTGGTGGGCTACAGTCCATGGAATCGCAAAAGACACGCTGAAACTTCCCTGGTGGTCCAGTAGTTAAAAATCTGCCAGTCGGTGCAGGAGACATGGATTCAATCCCTGGTCCAGGAAGATCCCAAATACTGTAGAGTAACTGAACTTGTGCACTGCAATGAAGAGTAGCCCCCACTCACCACAACTAGAGAAAGCTCTCATGCAACAATGAGGACCCAGGGCAGCCAAAAATAAAGAAAGAAATTTTTCAAAGAAGAGTCAGACAGACCTGAGCATGCACGCATGCATGCATGACTACTTCCTACCTGCAGGAACTTAGGAAAGTGTCTTTGCCTGTCTGAACCTTGTTCTCTTCATCTGAGCAGTGGCAGTTCTAGTTCCTTCCTTGAATAAGTGTTTATTAGTTTACTAGAGCTTCCATAATGAGATACCACAGACTGAGGAGGAGCCTTAAAAAAAACTAGAAATTCATTTTTTCACAGTTCTGGAGGTGGAAATCCAAATCAAAGTCGGGCCAAGGCCTCCCCTGCAGCCTTGCTCTTTGCCTTGAAGACGGCCGCCTTCTCACTGTGTCCTCACACTACCTTTCCTCTGCGCACACCCCCTGGGGTCTCCTTGTCTTCTTACAGGGACACCAGCCTTGCTGGATTAGGGCTCCACCCTTGTGGCCTCATTTAACCTTAATTATTTCCTTAAAAGCCCTATCTCCCGTGGACACAGTGGGGGAAGGAGAGGGTGGGCCATACTGAGAGAGTAGCACTGAAACATATACACAACCATGTGTCAAACAGATAACCAGTGGGAATTTGTGGTATAACACAGGGAGCTCAAACTCGGCTCTGTGACAGCCTGGAGGGGTGGAGAGAGGGAGGGAGGGGACATATGCATCCCTGTGGCTGATTCATGTTGAGGTATGGCAGAAACCAACACCATATTGTAAGGCAAGTATTCTCTGATTAAAAATAAATTTTAAAAAAATTAAAATAAATAAATAAATTTTAAAAACACATAAATTTTTTTTATAAAAACCTATCTCTAATATGATCACATTAGGGATGAGGGTTTCAATATATAAATTTGGGGAGGACACAGTCTGCAACGAAGGATTAAAGCATATAGCGTCTATAACATACCTGGCACACAACAGATGCTCAATTTATTTTTTTTTCCATTTATTTTTATTAGTTGGAGGCTAATTACTTTACGATATTGTAGTGGTTTTTGCCATACACTGACATGAATCAGCCGTGGATTTACATGTATTCCCCATCCTGATCCACACACCCCCCCCCCCCGCCTCCCTCCCCATCCCATCCCTCTGGGTCTTCCAAGTGCACCAGTCCTGAGCTCTTGTCTCATGCCAGATGCTCAATTTAAAAGTATTAATTATCATTCAAATCTTTCCAGCTCCTAGGTCAATACTTTTTGCACCAAGTACTTCAAACAAGTGGAAATGACGGCTCACAGTTGTTACAGTATCTATATATTAGATATTTTGACACCTTTTTCACATACTTCAAGTCAACACACACCTATTGCTTTGAGGCGTGGGTCTTTCTAGGTGTCTCCTGTCACTCCCGAGTCTGAGTGTAAAGCCTCAAACAATGGGGAGCGTGTCTTCCATTCATCTGCACGCCAACCAGGAAGGCC